>NC_060140.1:260366886-261003842 GCF_021461385.2 Schistocerca piceifrons | reverse complement strand
CTAGGCTCTTCCACATATACAGCCTTGTTACACAATTCTTAAACCAAACGTTAGTGATGCTATGTGTAAAATTCTATCAGGAAAATTTTCATAATCCAATTCTGGCTAGAAATATGTTTTAAAAAAGTTAGTTTGGGTGTCTGCACTTACCATGCCCCCTCTTTCTATGCTGTGAACCACACTTTGTCTACACTAGAAATTTTTTGTGCATTAATTTTTTGTTCAGACAATTGAAACAAACTGCAGATGAATCCAGAAAGTTGTCATAAAAATTCTCTACTTGCCCCTTTGTTTACACTGTGTTTTTTGAATAGTATGTGCTACAAACTTATCTCAGTTTTTAGTTTTGCACATATCAACCCGTTTCGCTCAAAGTGGGTCATAGCAGTGGACACATATTCAAAATAGTAATGGAATGTCGAATTTTGCATGTAAAGGGTACACAAAAATTAAATAACAGAGTTACAGATGCTGCTTCTAAGTGTGAAGGAACAATTTTCAACAAAGTCACCAAGTTCATCGAAGAAGAAAATTAGTGAAGGGGTTGATCACGCTGTGTACAGTGTTGTAGACAAGTTTTCCAGTGGATTTAGGTTAACTGACTTAGAAATACTTCCCATATGATTAATTTTTCATGTGCATGTGGTAATTGTGGGTCAAAAGGCCTTAGAGTGATGAGTGTGCCATAATTGGGATTGTAACTAATATACATATTTTGTGTAAAGTCTGCAAATATAATGTTCAGTTCAAGACTTCTGCTCCCCATGGGAAGATGATGTATGAGGCGAATAGAAGATTGTGCCAAGATGTTTAGGTGTAGGCAGAGAAGGCACAAATTTGTTTTGTGGCTTGAGGGAAATGCCTGCACCAGTGACTAGATTCAGTGATTACAACAGAACACTCCTCAGTGCTCTTGAAGTTGGGTGCAAGGGGGACATGAAAGCAGCTTGCGAGGAAGCTGTAGGTATTAACAATGAACAGGAAGGAGGACAATTTGTAGTGAAGACAGATCTGTGTGTCTCTTGTGATGCAACCTGGATGAAGAGGGGCCGTATATCACTTGCTGGTGTATCATCTGTCATTAGTGTGGATACATGGAAAATCTTAGACTTCCAAGTAATGAGGAAATATTGCTGTCAGTGTGACACGAGAAAGAACAATGATGGCTGTGAAGAAGAAAGGTGGCAGCAGGAACACATGAAAGCGTGCAGCAGAAATTACCAGGGATTAAGTGGAGGGATGAAAGCAGCTGGGATGAAACTAATATTCCAAAGGTCAGTTGAACAATAAGGTGTTAGGGATGTGTAGTATCTATGTGATGGCAATTTCAGTGCTTTTAAGACTGTTTTAGGAGCAATCCTTATGCCTGACAAACTAAAATTGAAAAACTGGATGTGTGGTGCATATTCAAAAGTGAATGGGAGGTACACTTCTCTGAGTGAAGAAAGAAATGGAAGACAAGAAATTAGAAGATAGAAAGCCACTGGAAGGTGTAAACAGACTGACAGACAAGGAAATTCATACGTTACAAATATACTATGGAAAAGCTATCAGGGATAACTTACACAGTGTGACAACAATGCAATGAGCTATGTGGGCAATATTCTTTCACAAAATTTCCACAGATGATAATCCTCAACATTCCCTTTGTGACTTATCGTGGTGCAAATGTAGAAGCCAGTGGAAAGACATACACCCACAAACATGGTTTGCCACTTGCTAGTTTAGATGATATAAAACCAGCTTTCTAGCCAATCCTGAAGTGCTTAAAAAATGTGTACATGGGAAAACACAGAATACAAAAGAGAACTATAATCACCTTATATGGGTGCATAGTCCAAAAACAGTATTTGTGTTCTCAGTTGTTGTGGAGATAGCTACATGTGATGTCTGTCTAGTGTTCAATACTGGAATTGTAGGCAGGATTAAGTGCCTGCAGAGACTAGGCTTCCACCCAGGTGCATTCACAGTGAAGATACTCAGAAGCATTGATGAAGCGCGACTGGACGAAGTTTAGGCAGCAGAAGAAAAAATGCAAAAGTTGGCTATGTAAAGGAGGCATGGGAAGAGATTACTCCAGGAAGACGAGTAAGGGAATAAAGATTATGGATATGGACAAATAAGTCACTAGAGGTATAACAATATTGTCAAAAATTGCAATAATTCGAAATTCCTTAAACTGATTTTTTTTAGTTGTAATTTACCTTTTCTCAGTAACTGTAAAAGCTAAAGTCCTCAAATTTGGCATAGTTCTTAAGAATTAGTTACTGAATAATGCTGTGCACACTTTTTCATTATCTTTTCTGTGAGAAAAGTACACCTTTAAAATTTTAAAATAATAGAGCAGTCCTGGGTAGCACAAAACTGAAAAATTAATTTCAAAGCAACTATACCCTTAAACAAAAATCTGTTCCATATGTTTTATTAGCCTCTTATGCAGACATAAAATGTGAAATTCCAGTTTCATTGCTTAATTAGTTTACAAGAAAAGGTATATTATAGAAACAATGATAATTAAAAATTCAAATCCTTACTAGGGGATGGCTAGAGGACAAATTTAAGCCTACAGAAGCAAGAATAACTAGGGGAAAGATAAATACCACCTACAGGAAAATTAATGAGGCCTTGTGACATAAGAGCAACAGCTGCATCAATATCAAGAGCTCTGATGGTAAGAAGATAAAAGTGGAATATGGAAGGACTATATAGAGGGGCTATATAACGGAAATGAACAAGGCAATATTATAGAAAGGCAAAAGGAAGTAGATGCAAATGAGATGGGAGAAGAATTTGAGAGAGTGCTGAAAGACGTAATCTGAAACAGGGCTGCTGGTGTAGACGACACTCCCTCAGAACTGCTGAAGTCCATGGGAGACCCACCCATGGCTAAACCACTCCACCTGGTGTGCAATGGTATATGAGACAGGGGAAATATTCTTAAATTTCAAGAAGAAAGTAATAATTTCCCCAAAGACATCAGGTTCTGAAAGGCAGAATATTACTGAACTATCAGTTTAGTAAGTCTTGGTTGCAAAATACTGACATGAATTATTTACATAAGAATGGAAAATCTTGTAGAAGCTGGTCTGGGGAAGATCAGGTCGAGTTCTGGAGAAACGTTGGAACATACGAGGCGGTACTGATCCTATGACTTGTCTTAGAAGGTAGTGTAAGGAAAGGCAAACCTAAATTTACAGTAAAGGTGGATTTGGAGAAAGATTTTGATACTGTTGACTGGAGTAAACTCTTTAAATTTCTGAGGAAATCAGGGGTAAAATACAGTGTGTGAAAGATTATTTACAACTTGTATTAGCAAAGGAAATAATAACTTTGTTGTTTGCCAATGGCACTGTAATTCTCTCAGGGAGAGCAAAGGACTTGGAAGTGCAGTTTACTCGAAAGACAGTGTCTTGAAAGAAGAATATAAATGAACATTAACAAAAGCACAACAAGGGTAGTGGAATGTAGTCAAATTAAGTTAATGATGCTGAGGGAATTAGACTGGGAAAGGGAAGTAGTAGATAACATATGATGGCTGAACTAGAGAGAATGCAAAATGTAGAATAGTAACAGAAAGATAAACATTTCTGAAGAAAAGATATTTGTTAACACTTAATATAAATTTAAGAACTAGGAAGTCCTTTTTGGGGCATTTGTCTGGAGTGTAGCTTTGTACAGAAGTGAAACATGGGCAATAAGTAATTCAGACATGAAGAGAACAGAAGCTTCTGAAATGTAGCATTACATAAGAATGATGAAGATTAAATGAGTACACTGTGTAACTAATGAGGAGGTAATGAGCATAATTGGTAAGATAAGAAATTGTGGCATTACTTGACTAAAAGAAGGGATCAGATGATAGGACACACTCTGAAACATTAAGGAATTTCAGTAATTTGAATACAATGTGTTAATGTTCCACAATAACATGTTGTACCCAAGTTATTAATATGTCTATGTTCCTCCAAGGCTAGATGGAATATTCAGTATATAGAATTAAGGAATTGTCAATTTAGTACTGGAGGGAATTGTGGGGGGATAAAAGTTGCAGAGTACTTCAAATGGACATAGTTTGCGGTAGGAACACAGTGATGAAGAGGCTTGCGTAGAACATTCTAGTGTGGAGAGCTGCATTAAACCCATCTTCAGACTGAAGACCACCACCACCACCACCACCACCAATCACATAACTACCCAATTAAATGATATAAGATTCCATGTTCTGACTTGTAGGTTGCCAGTTTTGTTTTTCTCATCATGATATGATATGCTCCTGAGTAGCCTGTCCTGAAATCCAGTTGGAGACTATTTTACCTCTGGAATATTTTACACAACAGGATGCCATCATCACTCATCCACAGAGCAGAGTTGCATGTCATCAGGAAAAATGATCGCTTTAAATTCCACTTGGTTTCAGCTCCTCATTGTAACATCACAGGAAGGCTATGCAAAATTATTCAATATTTCATCAGAAAGGGTAAAAAATCCCAGTAACAAGGCAAGGATGATTTGGAGCAATCTTAGGCATGTATTGAATAAACTCAATAAGGCAAATGATATTCAAGTCCCTGATGATAGTAACAATGAGACAGATGATATTAAATTCATCTTTATGACCACTAACTTTGATGAATTATTGCCAACAGTAGTTAACAACACAGGGCAATAAGTTGCCAATAATGGGCAAATCATTACACTTATTAAACAGACATTTGAGAAAATTATGAAAAGGGTAGTTTTTTGGCTGAAAGCTTACTCCACCACCAGATGTCACTTATGTCAAATCATCTGTCAGATATAAAAAATCATAATGTCACAAACTGTAGTACATCTCCTCATGCTATGATGAATTTCAACCAGAGTCTTAATATGCTGTGCTGGTCTAGTAGCACTAGTGGTCCTAATAATGAAATTAATCTAGTTTGTAGAAATAATTGCAGGAACCTGATATGTGAGAAATTTCATGCTAATAAAATATTTCACAATATGCTGTCTGTGTGAATCTAGAGTAGTGTATGTACAGCACTCTCATAAATCCCATAGATATGTTCCAAGCAATGTTCAGAGGTAACAGTGTAGTTTCCACTGTACTTAAATCTAACATGTGGATCAACTGGATGTCAAATTCGTAATAAATAGCTTTGATATGTACACAAAATATTGTATCTCATGTACCTATGATACAACATTAGTAGGACACACATTTTTCTACAATGTTTTACCAATGGTTTACTGAGAGGCTAACATAAAATGCCAATTTACCTATACGTCTGCTACGACAATATCTAATTGTTCGCATTGTTTGTGCCAGCATGTGCATCTTCTCAAAATTCACCAAGCCATCCAGACAGGTTTTGTTCCCTTCATGAGTGAATGTCATGTCTGAAACAAATGGCAAATAAAACAGAAAAAGCACGAAAATTAAGAATTTACTCTTTCATACAAATACTTAATAAATTTAATACAGTGAATGGTCCAAGGTTTGTTATGTGACACATCAACGCTATCAAAAAGAAGCTAGAATAAGACAGTCATAATTATGCACAAAACTGCTTTAATGACTTATTTATTGTATTGAATACACTAAAATTTTAAAAAATATCAAAAACAATTAACTTAAAAATTAGTGACAAAGGAAGGCAGATAAGGATTTAAAATCCAATTTGTGAGGAGATCATTAGAGGTCATGGTATACATCATAAGTTGCTTCTAGGGAAGTCAACCATTAAATTCCTAGATGTAGTAGTTAAAATACTTGAAGAAACCTGCCCTAAACAGTACCAAAGAACCCACAAGAATAACACCCACAACAAAACGAAAAGAATGAAAGAATGGTACACACCACAATTAAACAATTTAAGAACAATTATGCTCATGTATCATGACAGGGCTCACCATAGTGAAGCAGATAAAAATATGTATGAACTAGCCAGAAAACACTGTAGGTCTGAAATCAAGACCGCAAAATGCAAAGCCAATGACACATTCATACTCAATTCCACAAATAAATGCAAAGCAGCATGGAAAGTCATTAAAACTGAAATAAACTGTCAAAAGAAAGAAAACAGTACACAGATTCCTCCACATATATTAAATGCACATTTTGTCAATCCTGTCTCTGACATTAAGATAGAGGGAGATGCGAGAAAGGCAGAAGCACTGCTACCTACAATACACAGAAGGCTGAGTGATAAATTTGAATGGGCATTAGTAACTCCTAGACAGGTCAATGAATCAATAGCCAAGTTCAGTATCTCCAGAGCTGATGATTACTATGGTTTATCTAATTATGTCATAAAAAATATAAGAGAAAAAATAATAATCCCCTTAACAAGGGTAATAAATAAGATATTAAATGAAGGTGTTTACCCAGATTGTTAAAAATCTCTCTTATCATACCTGTGTATAAGAAAGGTGAAAAAGATTTACCTGACAATTACTGACCCCTCTTGCTAGTTCCCATATTTTCAAAAATAATAGAGTACTGTATCCATCAGCAAATGAGGCAGTATTTTGAATTGAACAAACTTCTATGTTCCATACAGTATGGGTTCAGAACTGGTCTCTTAACCATGAAGGCAGCAGAGAGCATTGTCACTAAAGTATACAACTCCTTTGAGAATAAATCCACAATTAGTACGAGACTGTTGGACCTTGTGAAAACATTCGATACTGTATCCCACAATATTATTGTAAGAAAGCTGCAGTATTACAGACTAGGGGAGAGTGCTCTCCAACTGTTACTGTCCTACTTATGCAATAGAAAACAAACAGTGGATATAAATGAAAAAAGGTCCAGTTTCTTGCCGGTTACCAAAGGAGTACCACAGGGCTCCATACTTGGACCTTTTCTTTTTGTAGTCTACATAAATGATTTGCTTTCTTCATTACCTTGTGACACAGCACTGTATGCAGACGATACAATGCTAATTATTGAGGGAAACAACTTGGATGAATTACAGAATAATGTAACAATAGCAATGGACAGATGCACCAGCTGGTTTCAGGCAAATTCATTACAGATAAATAATAATAAGACAGAAGACACTGTATTTAATTTGAATGCCCCCAAACATGAATACAAATCTGTAAAATTAATAAGGTTCCATATTGACCAAAATCTTAACTGGGAAACACACACAGGCTTGCTATGCAAAAAACTCTCAAGTGTAATCATCTTGTTACATAAACTGAGAGGCTCTGTTAGTAGAACACTTCTACTATGTGCATACTTCTTCCACTCTCATCTCGCTTATGGGATTATACTATGGGTAAACTGCCCAATTTCAAATACTGTGTTCAAATGGGAAAAAAAGCAATCAGATGCCTTGTAGGACTACCAACCAGAGACTCATGCAGGCTTGTATATTTATAGTTGCCTGATATATGCCAAAGAAAATTTAAATAACTTTGACCTTAGGATGGCAATGCATTCACATAATACAAGAACTGGACATACAACTGACACCCTGTTTGCCAGACTATCAAAGATTCGCTGCAGTTGTAAGTATCTAGCACCCACATTTTTTAACAAATTACCCCAAAGTGCACATTTTATGTCCACGGATAAATTTAAAGAAAAAGTAGCAAAATGGATAAAAAGTAAAGTATTTTATACAGTTCAAGAATTTCAAGAGAGTGCAATAAATGATATTGAATTTTGATGATACATTTTGTGAAAGGAGTATATATTACAAAATTAGAAATATAATATTATGCACTCAATTTGTCTTGTCAAATATATGTATGTATAGATGTATACAATGTATCAGTAACTTTTATTATATGACACTGATTGCATGTAAAATGTTTAAAGGTGAATAAATATGAATATGAACATGAAAACCCTTATTCTTGGTGGGTCAGAGGGGATTTGAATTCCACTTCTCCAAAAAATGTATCCATTGTCTTAGTGTTTCACATTGCTTGATTTTAAAGACAAAGGTCTGATATCATGTGCAGCTTAAATACATAAGCCACAGTAAAATTCTTTTTCTACATTATGAATTATCATTTGCTATGGCTGACTGACATTGAACAACTTCTAAATAGACAATGATAATATTTGCTGGTTACAACAGATTATACACACAAAATAATGAAATTCCTAAAAGTCAACATATTCATCCATATTCAGCAAATCATTGTGAAGTATACAAGGGTACTTTCATTGTATCAAGTATTAGGTTGTATTCCCGTTTCTTTTGTGTGTGGACCACAGGAAGAGTGACAGTTTAAATGCCCTCTGTGTATGATGTAAGTACTAAAATCTCATTTATGCTGCTTTGATCTGATAGTAATACATCAGTAGATTCCTCATATAATACTAGTTTTTAAAACTCTTAAGGTAGGTTTTAGTGGTATACATGGCATATTCAAGTATCTGCTAGTTCAGGTTTTTCAGTATTTCCCTGAGTATAAGGGGAGTCAAACAAACCTTTGTGACCATAACATATGTTTTTGAGTGGGGTCCGTCTTGAGCAAAACACAATTTTGTTTTTTGTCCCAGACATGTTTCACTGCAGTTGCAGCATCATCAGTGGGTTTTACCTGCTGGTAAACAGTGATAGTGATAGTGACAGTGACAAATCAATACATAGAACTTGACAATGAAGAAGATGACGAAAAAAGAAATTTTGCAGGTGACAAACTGTAAAGAAAAACAGTCACTGTAAAAACGTAATACAGCAGCAAAACCACAGCATGTGGTATGAAGCCATAATAATAAAAAACACATTGATGATGCTGCAACTGCAGTGAAACATGTCGGGGATAAAAAACAAAATTGTGTTTTGCTAAAGGTGGACACCACTCAAAAACATATGTTATTGTTAAAGCAAACACAGACAAAAGAGCTTCAACATCAAGATGATTATCTTTGTGACCATTTGTGTTACCCTTTTTTGTATGCACTCAACATTTGCTATGGGTCCAATACATTTTAAGAATATTCCAGGATGTGTTACATGAGAAATCTCTTAACCAAAGTCTGACACTTACTGTATACAAGACTGACCCTAAGTAATCATTTCATTTTGTGTCACACCCTGATATTTGTATGAATTGTTGATTCCAGTTGTGACTAGCTGATATTGTACTGATGGGATACTACATTTTTGTGTTTTGTGTTGTGCACAATTTTACATTTGTGAGCATTTAAAGCAAGTTGCCAATCTTTGCACAACATTGAAATCTTATTTAGTTCCAACTGATTATTTGTGCATGTTTTCTCCAGAAGTAATTCATTGCAGACAACTGTATCATCTGGAAAAATCTGAGATTACCATTAGCATTGTCTGCCAAATAATTAATATGTAACAAGAACAGCAATGGCCCGAAACTACTTTGATGAGGCATGTCTGAAGCTACTTTTGCATATGTTGATAATTCTCCATCCCAGATAACATGCTGCATCCTCCCTACCAAGATATCCTCAATTCAGTCACAAATTTTGTTTGAAGCTTCATTTAAATAGTAATATAGAGTGCTAGTGAGTTAAATGCTTTTTGAAAGTTAAGAAATACTGCATCCACATGACTGATTTGATACACAGGCTTCAGGCTGTCATCTGAGAACAGTGAGAGCTGAGTTTCTGTTGCTGAAGGTCATTATGTTAAAGATGCTTCATTGTATTTGAGCTTAGAATATATTGTTACATTTTACAGCAAATGAATGCCACTTATATTGGACAGTGGTGTTACAGATCACTTCTGCTATTGGTCTTTTAGATGATTATGACCTGTGCTTTTTTGGAGCTATTGAATACAATTTTTGTTTGAGGGATCTGCAATATATTTTAACTGAAAAAGACACTAACTCAGTCAGAAATTATATATAAAATCTGGGAGAAATGCCATTGGGCCTTGTTCAAGTTTAGAAATTTAAGTAGTTTCTCAACACTGCTGACACTAATATCTATATCAGCAGTGTTGCCAGTGCTGAACTGAGGTAGCACTTGTGGATCTTTCTCTTTAATTGAAAATTTGAAAATGGAATTCATGACTTCCACTTTTAAATTAAAATACTAATCTGTCAATGTCTGGTTTTGCTTATCTATTCTCAATTTCAGCACCATGTGTCATCCCACAGTTACGGAACACATATTTTGATGCCTTTGACAGCTTTTACAAATGCAACACTATGATTCTAGAAAATACATATCAATGATTTGAGTTTTTTCCTTAAGTTTTCCATTACATTTGGATATGAGTGTGGTGGTCAGTTCAACATAGTGAATCATTCTCATCAAATGATTGTGTGATTGTCATGGCTCTTACAAATGATGTAGCTCAAAATTAAGTAAATGATGCCATTGGGCATGTGAAAATGACACTTGACAAGTTAACTAGTGCTAAAGTAATTGTTAACATTCCACAATCAACTGTAAACCTGGAAGAGTGTAAGACAATTGAAAGGCTTAAAACAATTTGTAATAAATTTAA
Source organism: Schistocerca piceifrons (assembly GCF_021461385.2). NCBI lineage: Eukaryota > Metazoa > Arthropoda > Insecta > Orthoptera > Acrididae > Schistocerca > Schistocerca piceifrons. The sequence continues at coordinate 260,993,400 of NC_060140.1, read as the reverse complement.
CTTTTGTTTTTCTCACAAATGCCAGCAATCTAGAAAGAGATCTGTACACATCTCATGGCATGTACAGAAATAAAAGAGGTAAAAAGATTGCCAACAAATTAATTTTTGAGGAAGTCAGGCAACAGCAACCGGACGAAACAGAATTAGCAATAGGGAAGTAACCAATTTTGTGACTTTAATGAGTTCTTAACCAGGAGTGAATTGTATAATTTCATTTGTGTGCTTTGATAGTTTAGTTTCTTGAGTTTCTGCATGTTAATTTAATATCTAATAAACACAGTTCTTAAGTTTTTGTTTGCATTGGAAAGGAAACTGTTTTGTGACATATTACAAGTTCCTAATCAGGGGCGAATTATTTGGTCTCACCTGAGTGCTTCAGTAGTTTGGTTTTTGAATTTCTGCATATTAATCTGATTTATTACACACAGTTCTTGCATTTTTGTCAGGCTCTACAGTAGAGTTCTGCAGCAAGTGTCGATAGCCTGTCTGCCTGAGTGTAGTTTTTCATGGTCTTTAGTACGGACAGAGACTGTGATTGTTGTGTGCAAATGCAAGCCAAGTTGGTGACACTTCAGTCTCAACTCCAGGCTGTGATGGCTTTGGTTACACAGCTTGGAGATGCAGTGCATAGGCATCACTGTTGTGGGCCTGCCATGGAGATCCAGCAGATGCCCAGCATGTCCATGTACTCGGACTGGTCCTCACTGGTGTCCAGCTCAGTTACTGCTCGCACCAAGGTTGAACTGTCAGCCATGGTCAAATGGGAGGTCGCCTCAGGGCATGGCAGTTGGTGAAAGACTTCCTGGGGGGCCGCACATAAGGTCCCCCCCAGTTAGTCTCACAAACAGGTTCCAGGTGCTGTCTGTGGCTGACTGTTGCTCAGCCAGATGCAGTCATCTGTCACAGAGAGTGGGATTATTGGTTCTTGGGAGCTCCAGTGTTAGGCACGTTATGAGGCCCCTTAGGGACATGGCCACAAAGGAGGGGAAGAAAGCCAATGTGCACTCCGTGTGCATACCAAGTGGAGTCATTCAAGATGTGGAATGGATGCCATGAAGAGCACAGGATGCAGCCAACTGCAGGTGGTGGCTCATGTTAGTACCAATGAGGTGGGTCACTTTTGATTGGAAGAGGGTCTCTCTGATTTTGCGTGTCTAACAGAAGTGGTAAAGGATACCAGTCTTGCTTGTGAGATGATAACAGACCTCACCATATGAAGCATAGCCGACAAGACTGACTATGGACCTCTGGTACACAGCTGAGTGGAGGGTCTGAAGCAGAGGCTCAGACAGTTCTGCAACCATTTAGGCTGCAGATGTCTTGACTTGTGCCATAGGAAATCCACTAACTACATGCAGGAGGCATCTACATGGGTAGCATGTGCTGTGTGGGGTGGTGTGTTGAGTTAGAGGATCTCAGGAAAGAACAAAAATGGCTTCAGTCACAAAGGGTACAGACCAAACACAGGAAGAATGTAGTTACAGGAACCATCAGTATAACAGTTGTAAATTGTCATAGCTGTGTTGGGAAAGTACCAGAGCTCCAAGCACTAATAGAAAGCACTGACACTCAAATCATTATAGGCACTGAAAGCTGCCTAAAGCCAAAGATCAGTTCAGCCAAAGTTTTTGAAAAGAACCTAATGGTGCACGAAAGGATAGGCTAAACACAGTTGGTGCTGACTGTTTATTGCTGTTAGAAGTAGTTTCTCTTGTAGCAAAATTAAAGCAGATAGCTCTGGTGAGTTAGTATGGGCAGAGGTCGTTCTTGGTAAATGGAATAAAATAATGACGAGATCCTCTTACTGACCTCCCAACTAACATGATATAATTGCTGAAAGGTTCAAAGAAAACTTGAGTCTAATTTTAAATACATAGCCGGTTCATATAATTACAGTTGGTAGTGACTAATTTATCTTTGATATGTTGGAAAAAAATACATGTTTATATGCAGTAGCACAATAGGACATCATCCAAAATTGTTACTAAGTGCATTCTCTGAAAATGTTTCAAGCAGTTAGTTCATGAGCCCACACAAATAGTAAACCGTTGTGAAAACACTGTTGACCTCTTAGCAACAAATAATCCCGAGCTAATAATAAGCATCAAAATGGATACAGGGATTAGAGAACATAGGGTTGTCGTAGCGAGATTGAATATTGTAACCCCCAATTCACGAAAAGTATACAAGGTGCAATGCAAATTTTTCGGGACTGTTGCTGCCATCTGGAAAGTAGGAGAAGTAGATCTTCGCACTGCTAAGTGGCGAGAGCTGCATATCTGATGAGTCAGTGTGAGGAGTGGAACTAATCTGGGAGGGCGTGTTGCGTGTCCACAGTGATTTCCATAAAACTCTGTGTTTGGTGTGTGGTGATTTTGCGATTGATCCGTGAACAGAACAGTGCATGTGTATCAAATTCTGTGCGAATCTCAGGAAAAGTGCTACAGAGACCTTTGCAATGATTCAGCAAGTGTTTTGGGGACAGAGAATGAGCTGTATGCTTGTGTTTGAGTAGCGTGCTGGGTTCAGGGCCGACCATACAGACGTCGAAGATGATGCTCCCACTGGAAGGCCCGTTGGCTGCACAATGCAAGACATCGTTGCCAAACTTCAACAATTGGTTCGTGCGGACTAATGTTGAACTATTCAAGAACTTGTGGATGAAGTGGGTATTGGTTATCACACATGTCAACGAATGTCGACTGATGAAATGGGCATGGATTGTGTTGCCGCAAAATTTGTGCCAAGGATCTTGACTGCCAATCAGAAGGCACAGCAGGGTGTAGTGTGCATGGACATTTGTCTGCCACACAAACAGCCACTGCTGACAAGCCACGGAAACATGTACAGCCTGCTGGATAGCTTGGTAGTTCTGAATCACCCTATATGGTCCAGCCTAAAAATCACTCAGAAAAATTTAAAAATGAGCAAATTGGTATATAATTACATGGATTAATAGGTGTGAGATATCAGTTGTAACTGAACAGTGATACACTGAAAACTTAATTAGAATTGGTTAACCACTCTCCATGAAATTTTGCTCAGCCTCTGGCAGAGAAGACAAGACTCATGGTGGGGATGGAACCTTCACACCCATGAGAATCATCTCATTTCGGGGTCTATGGAATGAAAACTGAATCTAAACTAATCTAAAAAGAAACAAGTAATTTCACTGTTAGTGACAGTACATTTTCTGGTTTAAATGGCTCAGTAAATATGGTAATAACAGGTGAAGTAAATATAGATTTATTAACCAAAAGCTAGTCTCTTGTTAGAAGAATTCCATTTGAGCCCACTCATTTATGAGCCAACTAGAGAAGTTGGGAAGATGAAAACATATCTCGATAGCATAATAACAAACATAATCCATTTTTCCTACAGTACATTTACAACCAGAGTCCTACACGTCAAAAAAATGGCTCTGAGCACTATGGGACTTAACTTCTGTGGTCATCAGTCCCCTAGAACTTAGAACTACTTAAACCTAACTAACCTAAGGACATCACACACATCCATGCCCGGGGCAGGATTCGAACCTGCGACCGTAGCGGTCACGCAGTTCCAGACTGAAGCGCCTTTAACCGCATGGACACACCGGCCGGCCTACACGTCATCATCTGTTATTAAAAAGGAAGAAAATATAAGCAAAAGAATTATGTATAATGCTAACATTGATAGACTGAACTGCATGTTAACAGATATACCACAGTTTGAAAGTGATAGCTTTTCACATGACATCTTGCTGCCGACTTCTATTACTGTTTTCATATCAAATGCCTTATTGTAGCCACAAAAGTTAAACATGCAAAAAGTATAAACTAAAGTATCTGGATAAATGGTAACATCACTGAAGCAAAGTGAAAATTAAAATTATTCCATTGACTAACGTTGAATGATACAGAAAACGTCAGGCTAAAAGAAGTCTTCAAAATCTGTCATACATTTAAAGATTTATCATCACTGACGAGGAACAAATATGTTGCAAGCAAACTTAAGGGTTCACATATTGTTACTGCTGGTGTCTGGGCAGTGATAAACAGTTTTAGAACAGACAAATTTTGTACAAACTTACTATGAATCATAATGGGATGTACATAAGAGACAAACTCAAAATTGTAAACATATTCAATGAATACTTTTCTTTGGTAGGGAAAGCCAACAATGACAAATCGAACAGATCTAGAGTATAATTTTAAAGGCACTTCATCTGAGCATAGCACATATCTATGCCCCACAAACTGCATAGAAATAATGAATATGATTAGTTATTTAAAATCCTCCAGTTGACAGGGCATGATGGCTTCAGTATTAATGTATTGAAAGTGTAAATTAAATGCTCCATACATCTCCCTGTAGCTGTAAATAATAACAGAATAAGGCACCTTTCCAGACAAACTAAAAATAGCCCAGGTAGTAAATTACAGATCAATCTCAATACTTCCAGTCTTCTCCTAAATAATTGAAGAAGTCACATATAACAGAAACATTAATTTTCTCGGTGAACGCAATTTAGAGTTTGAAAATCAAAATGTATCCCTAAAATATAAATTAATTAGCATAGCAACTGTTCTGTTAATTGAAGGGGTGGTAAGTGACACTGAGAACAAGGGGTATGTTGCAGGTATATACCTAGATCTTGAGAAAACTATTGACTGTGTGAACATTACTATCCTATATTAAATAAACTATGGAACATTGGTGTAAGATGCATTGCTTAAGGCCCAACAAATTCTTACATGAGTAACCAAATATAATTTGTACTGCTTAAAACAAAATGGTGTTCAAAAATCTAACATTACTGATATAAAATAAGATGTGCTAGAGGGTTCAGTATTATGTCCCTCTTCTGTTTGATTTATGTGAATCATGTTAAATATTGCTCTCTAAGCTACACAGTAATTCTGTATGCAGATGATATGCCCATAATGTGTAAAGAGGAATCATTTAATGAAGAACAGGCCCACTGCAATAATGTGTCAAATGAAATAGTGTGATACTTTAATGACAGCCACCTAAATATAGCCACTATTACAGCATGTTTCACGTAGTTCAGTGACTGTAGACTCAATGATGAAATTAAACTGTACACAGGTAGTGAAATGGCAAAAAAGAGTTTAGTGCGAAAGTCCTTGGTTTGACCACTCAAAATAATTTGAAATGTGACATACGTGTTGACTCTCCAGTGTGTAAGTTATGTAATAATATATTTTCAGTCAATATGGTGAGCAAGTTTTACAATGATAATGTTGTCCTAAAGACTGCATACCATACTATTTTCCTCATGCCTGAACTATGAAATATAAAGGCGCTGCAGTCTGGAACCGCAAGACCGCTACGGTCGCAGGTTCGAATCCTGCCTCGGGCATGGATGTTTGTGATGTCCTTAGGTTAGTTAGGTTTAACTAGTTCTAAGTTCTAGGGGACTAATGACCTCAGCAGTTGAGTCCCATAGTGCTCAGAGCCATTTGAACCAAATATAAATTTGGGGTGCAATAACCACAGAAAATATAAACAAGCTATCGATTCTTGAAAAAAAGTGCCATAAGAATCAACTGTGGAGTTAAATATAAGGAATCATACCATGACCTATTCCCCCAACATTGGTGTGCTGACCATAGGAAACAAGTATATTCTAAAAGCTATATTACTTGTAAGAAGACCATATCCTACCATATATTATGATTTGAATCAGTACAATATCAGAAATAAACAAAAAAGTGACATCAGCAGCCACAGAACATCACTCTATGAAAAGGGTCCACAATATGCAGGATTAAAATTTGTTAATTCACTGCCCAGGATAGTTATGACTCTACCCACAATAAAGCTTAAGTTTCAGCATAAGAAATTCCTTTTAGAAAACCCTTTTTACATATTAGAAAAATATCACTGCAACATACAGAATAAAAAGTGTTTTGAAAAATAATTGTAAATAGCAGCAAACTTTTTATTGTAATCTTGCCATATGTTAATCAATGATGTATTCAGAATAAATTATTATTGTGTTGTGTGTCAAAGATTGAAACTTTTGTTGTGTTTGCACACATGGAATGAACCATTAGATGTTGAATACAGTATTATTGTTCCTACTACTACTACTACTACTACTAACATTTATGCTCATCTGTGATCATCTATGACAATGAGTCCAAACCCTAAACAATCTTGCATTCAGCTTCAATTTCTATCTCAGCAGATTTTATTTTTGTGTCTACTGTGACATATACATTGACAAGCCAAAACATTATGACCACTTCCCACCATGAGGTTGGATATCACCTGGTAGCATTGTGAGAAGGTGACAGGATAAGTAAAGCATGTAAGTGGATCAAAGGCAGATGGGGAATAATCATAGTCATGACACAGGCCACAAATGAGGAAATCTACTGACACAAGTGACTTTGAAAAAGGTGATATTACACAGAGTGTATAAACAAGTATCTCAAGTGTTCACGTGTTACTGTAGTGAGCATCTATGGAAGGTGATAGAACAACAGTGAAACTACCACTGGGCAATAAATGGTTGGACACCCACACTCTTCACAGAATGTGAGATTTGGAAGTTCGTTTTGTTTTAGGTTGGAAAAACAACTAGGATTTTATGCGCCCATGTCAAACTGTAGAACACGAAGATGAAGAGAGGAATTAAAAACGACTACATGCTAATCCCAATCAATGGAAGAGAAGACAGCTAAAAACAAGGACATGGAGAAAGGTCTATAAAATACACCAGAGAGAAACTGAGGTCTTAAACTAAAAATTAAATTCCTTCGCATACTGCTTCAATGGATAAAAAGTAAAGTGCGGTTGACAGGCCGCGCATTGTTCACTAAGACGGTCAATAACTCAGACAGCAAACACAAACGAGAATGTAAGGGATTAAAAAAATGGCATTCCATCAGGAAATGATGGACTGTCAAAGGTTGAAAACAAAGTGGTGGGTGAGTAAACTTAACAAACAGCAATGGCTAAAAAGACAGTGCTCGATATGCGATGTAGCTAAAATGATCTCTTCATGGTGAGAGGGCCAACAGGTGGTCATCCAAGTCACTGACAGAGGCTTAATAACCCGGAACTTGTTTCCATGAAGGGAGGTCCAGTGGTGATGCCAAAGTGGCACTACCTGCTGGCAGACATGACACAGGGATCATCAGTGGGAATGTAAGAACTAGCGGACTGAAGTACAAGGACTGCAGCCTTGGCAGCAGTGTCAGCAGCCTCATTTCCGATCAGACCGATGTGACCAGGAACCCCCATAAACATCACAGCGGCTCCATCAAGAGTACTGAAAAACTCAGTGCTAATGACAAAGGCACACCAACACCACGGTCAGTCAAAGAACCATCAGTGTACGCAAAAGTACTATGCTAAGTTCCACAGAAAACCATTCATGGCATGGGTGGACAAAGTGAGGAGATGGTCAACTGCAGAATGGTGTGCTCTAAATCCACACTGTGCAGTGGTTAGTAAATTGCGAGACTTGAGCCACCACACCAGCTGAGTACGAATCGTACATTCCATCCCCTTGCAAATACAGCTGGTGGGAGAAATGTGGTGGTAGCTAGAAGGAAGGTGTTTGTCCTTAACAGGCTTAGGTATGGGTATGACAGTGGCTTCATGCCAGTATCTGGGAAACGTATCCTCAGCCCAGATGCAGTTGAACGTATGAAACAGAAAGTGCTTGCCCACAAGAGAGAGGTGCCGCAACATCTGAATGTGAACATTGTCTGGTTCTGGGGATGAGGATCAGGATGAAGTGAGAGCATGACCTAGCTCACTCATAGTAAAGGCAGCATTGTAGCACTCAAGATTCTGACAAGAGAAAGGTATCGCCTCAGCCTCCTCTAGTCTTTTCCAATGGAGGAAGGCACAGTGATAGTGGGAGGCGTTCAAAATCTCCACAAAATGGCGGCCCAAAGTGTTGGAGATAGCAATAGGGTCCATGATGACATCATCTGCTACTGTCGGCCAGAAATTGAGGAATGAATCTTGGTCCCAGAGAGCCATCAGAGGTTGGCCCACATAATGGAAGAGGGAATGGAACTGTTCAAAGAACTAGTAAATGAAATCCAGATAGCTTTTCTGCTATCCTGAAGAATGTGATGACACTGTGCATGCAAATGTTTATAATGAATGCAGTTTGCCATTGTAGGATGGCAGTTAAAAACGTGGAGAGCATGTCTCCATATGCAAATTACATTGCGGCATGTCTTACTCCACCAAGGGACTGCGACACAGCTTGGTTAAGAGGAAGTGCAAGGTATGGAACATTCTGCGGCAGTGTGGATAATGTTTGTATGATACTCTGCCTGGTCATCACAATTTGGGAAATGTTTGTTGAAGGTCGGCAGGGAGGGGCAAAGCATCCAGTTGGCCTTAGGGTGCAAAATTTGAGGTCACTTGTCTGCGTGGACCTGTCCTTCATGGAGCAAGATGTAACAAGAACAGTACTGTAAGTGTCAGATTGCAGAACACAGGGTTTCTGACTAGCCAACAACTTGTGAGCGAAAGGATATGGCACTTTTTACTTCACCCAGGTCTCCTGGACAGCCCACTCATTGAGATACATGGGAAAATCATGAGAGAAGATGGCATGGTCTTTACTGCAGTTGAGGCAGAGAAGTACATTTGGATTTCTGCCTCAGTCAGACCATCGAGCAGCCTAATGTAAATAGTATTATGGGAAGAATTCGGCATTTGATGGGTCTTGACATGAACAGGATTGCCATGGATGAGCTAAGCAGCAAGCAGTTGTGCTCGAGAATCAGTAGCCCCCAAAAGCAAAGTGCCATTGCATAAATGAGAGCAGGACTTCACAGGGCCAGCAACTACATCAACCCCTTTCTGAATAATAAACAGATTTACCACAGCAAACAACTTACCGTCTTCGAACATGAAACCATTAGGAACCATGGTGCAGCTGGGAGGGCTTTGAATCATTAACCTCATTCCATTTACATTTTGTAGACATTGACTGTGAAGATAATTGGCTCATTGCAAGAAAACCCCCATTATTTCCAGCATCTTCGATGGTGCGCGTCTTCCAACTGCCCCCCCCCCCCCCCCTTTTCCCTGCCCCGAGAAAGGCGTGCACCTGTCTTAGATAATTGTTCACACCTCGTCTCCACAAACACCGTTATCCATGCAAACAGCAGTTCAAAATGTGTACCACTCCAAGGACGCAGGCTGGTGGGAGCAGTATTAAACTATGAGAAACATTCTCCTGCACTTTATGGTACCTGTGGTAGTAATACAAAATATGTTAACAGCTGCAAACCACCTGCATCCACTCAGTGCTTGATGTCTTCCCCAACTGCGATGACATCTTTCAGCAGTATAATTATCCATGTCTCATAGCCACAACCATACTATAGTGGTTTGAGATGCATTATAATCAACTCGCACTAATGTCTCAGTGACCAAATTCTCCTGATTTAAATCCCATGGAACTCATCTGGATCATTATCGGGTGCCATCACCATGTTATTTATGCAAAATATATAACCTGAGTAGACATCAAATGATACCTCCACAAACCAACCACCAAACTATCAGATCACTGACATGCAGGACCACTGATGTATTTCATTCCAAAGATGGACAAACAAACTATTATGCAGCTGGTCATAATGTTTTGATTCATCAGTGTACAAAACCTTAATTTCCCATGTACTTCTCCTTTAGATATACTCCTAGATTTCCTCCAGTATTGCTGCTGTCTATTCAGAGTTATAGCCATCTGCTGTACCTAGTGCTACATGAGATTAACTGCTTTTTGCAAATGCTTCAAACCCGGTAACTTTGTAGCAAATATTGATCATTAAGAATTTAATCCTTCTTTGGGGTGGAGGGAGTGGAGGCAGGCTAGGAGCATTTCTCTGAGTCTTCAGGCTCTCACCAGCTATCATTATCTGGACTAGATGGAGGCGTGTGGAATCTAAAAAGCTCTTGTGTGCACTTTACACACAGTTACCTGGGTAAAGTGCACTCCTTGACCCATTTAGGGGACACTACAGGTCTCAAGCCCATGGTGCAAGTCTATGAAATATAGCCTACCTTGTCTATCATGCCTCCCCCAGGCATGCATAATGAGTGCACAGGCTGATCCTTCTCATGCCTTGCTGCCATTTACCTAAAGAATGTGTGTGTGCTTCTATGATCTATTTGCTTACAGTTAACAGATCTCTATTCTTTTAGACTTGCTTTTTTATTACACACAGGAAAGGAAAATCAAGATGGTTTCAGTTCTCAAACATTGTTAAACTTTTTGACAAGTTAAAGCTATGTCCATGACTGGCAGTTTTAATTACTCCCAAATGTTCATTATGGCACATATGCCACTAAAAAGTAAAAATGTATTAACTAATTTATCATTTTGTGTCACTATTGTCTATAATCCACAAAATAATTAGATTTAATTAAATCATCTGTATAAACATGTCTGGAGTATAGCAAATTACTGATTTTCCTAATTTGAGAAACAGAACATAATGTTCTCTTATACATGTTGGATCTTGTGAAGTCAGCTGTTGTCAAAGACTGTTAGCGAATAACACAATTGGCCACAATTGCTTTTAAAATGCTGTATTTGAATGCCATAACCGCATTGGAACTGCCATGCCCAACTTCAGATGGCTAACATTTCCAGTTCCATTTACTTCTTTATTAATTTGTGTTGTGTTGATCCAGTATACATGACAATTACATGGATGTATAATGAGTCCTAATTACACATAAGAACAGTACTTGCAGATACCTTGATGTTCTGATAAGCAGCATGTCATCTCCTGAAGATTTTTAAACATTCTGGTGCAGTGCAGGAGTAGCCAATGTGCTGCAAACCAAAACATCAATGAAATTGGAAATGTTAGCCATCTGAAGATAGGCATGGTAGCCCAAAACTGGTTGCAGGATTGAAATAAAGTAATTTTGAAGCATTTGTGGCTAGTTGCAGTATTCAGCAGCAAACAGAACAAAATTAGTATTATGGATCTGAGAAGAAAACTTTTGAAGGTAAAATATTTACTACACACGTAAATGTTATCTCTAGTTATATCTAGTGAGGACATTTTGTTCATAGGTGTATGATACCAAACTAATGATTAATATTTATTTATTTATTTATTCAGCCATCCGTGGACATTTTAAAATATATGGATGTTGTCAGTTGTGTACATTCATATATTTATGCAGTTTGTTGTTACAAGTAGTTAAACAGTGTCACATATAAGGCATTTAAAATCATTTTTGCTCCTTATCAAAATATTGTGAAACAAAAGCTATTTACAATCATTTTGTACTAAGGAATTCGCTTATAGTGTAAAAGCAGTGTTCCTGCAAAAACAATTTAAGATTTTTCCTAAAACGGTACACGTTATCTGCTTCTTTTATTTTCTGCGGCAGTTTATTATACAGTTTTACACCTTCATACAAGAAGCTATTTTGAGTCTTATGTTTATTCTTCCAGTCTAGGTGAAGACAGTGACTTGTTCTTGTACTATAGTTATGAAAACTGCTATTTGTGCTATAATTTTTCTATATTTTCCTTTATGTACACTATGATTTTGGAATATAAATTCACAAGGAACAGTTAGAGTTTCTAACATTTTGAAAAGTTCTCCGCAGTGGGCCCACTTACTGCTTTTTTTTTTTATAATTCTTACTGCTCGCTTTTGCATTATAAATACTGTTTGTAAATTCTGAGCACTGTTTCCCCAGAAAATAATACTGTAACTGATTACTGAATGAACATAACTAAAGTATAAAGTTCTCAAACATTCATTCACTAATGCATGCGGCTACAAGGACTCTAGGTGCATAACATGTTGTGGATATCTTTTTGGAGAGTTTCACAGCATGTTAATTCCACTTCATTTGGCTGTCAATGTGCAACCCTAAGAATATTGTTGTGGGTACATCATCTATGGAAATGTTATCTAGTTTTAAATTTAAAGGACTCTGTTTTCTGTTCATTCTAAAGCATATTGTATTTGTTTTCTTTACGTTAAAGAGTTACTTTGTTTTCCTGAGACCATTTGTGAACATCCCTCAGCACTTCAGTAGAATTTTCCAACATTTGTGCTGGTGTCTTACTGGTGATTACTATGTTGCCGTCATCCGCAAACAATACCTTCTCTCCATGGCTCATATGTTGCGGGAAATCATTTATATACACCAGAAATAATACAGGGCCTAGTACACTTCCTTGAGGGACCCCAATATTGATATATTGTGGATCAGATATATGTTTCTCACTGTACTTTGATCCACTGGAGACATGTGTACTCTGTTTTCCAGATATGAACGAAACCATTTGAGAACCACTCCCCTTACTCCTACTGCCTCTAATTTATGCGACAGCTTCTGGTGGTCAACTGTATCAAATGCCTTAGACAGGTCTAGGAAAAGGCCAGTTACATAGCTGTTCTCATCTAGTGCTTCTAAAACGGTTTTTGTAAATTGTGCTATTGCAGATTCTGTACCTTTACCAGGTCTGAAACCATACTGGTCATTGCAGAGGAGGTTGAATTTACTTAGATAGCTCAAAAGCTTGTTTTTCATTATTGTTTCTATCACTTTGGAAAAGCATTACAATAGGGCTATTGGTCTGTAGTTCTCAACATTTTCTACATCACCTTTCTTGTGAACTGGTAAAATTTTGGCATGCTTCAGATAGTCAGGGAAGCAACCAGTTTTGAAGGATTCATTTATGATTTCTGTTAGTGGAGCTTTGATACCACTTATGCATTTTTTCAGCACACACATTGGGATTTCATCTAAACCTGCCGAGTTTTTGTTCTTTAATTGCCTTACAACATTGCATACTTCCTCCTCAGTATTTGGAAGCAATACCATTGAGTTTTCTGTATGCTACTGTATTGGTTGATTAGCACCTTTTAGAAAATGTTTCTGTAAGTTCGTTGCAATGCTGCTAAAGTAGGTATTCACATAATTTGCTAATTATTTCGGGTTACTTTCTAAGTTCCTGATGTGTGTGTTTGTACCTCTCTGTTTCACAGTTCCTGTTTCTTGTTTCACTACAGCCCATGTAGCTTTACTTTTATTATTGGCTAAATTTATGAACCTATCGTTGGCTGATTTTCTTGCAGTATTGAGTACCTTCCTTAGATTTTTTTTGTTGTTTCTGTAGTAGTGAAAAAAAAAAAGAAAAAACAACCCTGGATCACTATTGTCCTTTTTAATGGGGTTTAGGTATTTACAAGTTTGAGCACTTTTTGTAATTCCTTTAGTAATGCATTTATTGTTGGTGGGTGTTCCAATGGGAATTAATGCTTTGGGGAATGTTTCTTCAAATTTTAATTTAAACTCGGACATAAAATTAGAGAACTTGCCATTCACTTTGGTTTCTATGTACACTCCTTCCCAACTTTCATGTGCTAACTTTAAGGAAAACTCTTGTGAAGCTGATGGATAGTAGACTCTTTTATATAAATGCAGTTTTGATTTTTTTTTACACAAGCTTTTACATTTATAATCTGACTGACATAGATGGTCAAACAGTCCCAGATTTTTGACAAGTACATCACAGTTTTCTCTGCCTACACCTGTAGCTACATGGTCAATGGTAGATGATGAATGTGTGGTTATTCTTGTTGCACAGTTGACTACCTCAAATGAAAAATTACAGGAATAAGGAAAACAGTGGCTTAAAACTTGACTGACAAACACCAAAAATTGCTATTCACAAGGCTGGTAATGCTTTTATCACAGTGAATGATTCTTTCAATGTATCTGTAGATATTACAATACATGTTGGGTAGTGCAAACAAGTCCAGACCGCCACTACCATAATAGCATGACAAAATATTATGTAACATAGTGCAATTAAACAAAACTCTGATGGAAAAATAGACTACCACCACATGAAAGGCCTAAAAACAACAAGAAATTTCTTCTTAAAATTTGTTTCTGAATTGTTACAGACTATGTAATGCACTAAACATACTGACATGACATGACATACCCATTGTTTGCTCTGAATATCTGAATTTTTTCTCGAACACATCTGGGATGCTGAATATTCATCATACTTTGTTAGTTTGGTAGTGTATGTTTACTCATTTCACTCAATTTAATCCTACTGAATAAAATAAAAATAAAATAAAATCACATTAATGTGTCACAGTGCATGTACTTACTTCTTAATGAAACTGACTGTTGAAATGAAATATGATTATATTAATGTGTACTACTCTATAGTACTGTGGTGACATTACCCATATTTCTGAAAATTATATCAATGTCAGCTGGAAATAAACAAACTGAACTGTTTTCCATTGTGTGTTTCTGATAAAAACTTGGTGGACTGCTGATGAAACTACACAGATTTGAAGATGACCCAGGGACATTGAAACTAGTCATACTGTAAAAGAATGACAACACGTTCAACTGGGACTGAAAAATTGTTTTCAATTGAACTGAATTAACAAAAGCAAGCTATGGAAGAATCTGTATTATAACTGTAGAATAAATAAACTGCAAAAAGGGGGACAAGTTCAATGCTTGTCACTAGTATTATTGATTGTTGTCAGTACAGCTTACTTCAGTCTGTTAGGAAACAAAGTAAATTCTGTTGAATGGCTAAACAGATGGTGCTATTTACACAGGCTGCTGTTGAGTCCAAGAAATTAGGCACTCACTGTGGCACATAGACTGTACCGTTCATGCCACATTTTACAATTTCTCTACATACAATTGTTTCCGAAACATATTGTGTACTTAGAAATCAAATGCTTCAATAGCGCCATTCTGGTAATTTTCTGTGATTATGAACTGCATTGTGGCTTTAGGATGTAGTAACAAAAACAGAGGAGCAAGGGATGGTTCTGTGATGCAAACCTTGGTGACACTCAGTTGTGACGAAGACATGTTGCTAGATGAGATCAAATCAGGTAATATCTACTAGAAATTATTATTTTACCATAACTTTAAAAGTCATAGAGGATATATGCTATGGCAACATACGACAAAGACCAAAGAGTAATAAGGAACAAATATTTTAATAACAATAAGTAAAGATATGTCTGTTTCTGTGCACTGTGTTTTGCGTCATAAAGTTTGTGTGTATATAATTATGTATCCCAAGCTGTTAACATCGAAACGAAAAATTCAAAGTGTATTGTCGTATCTGTGTAATGCGAGTTTTCATATTTTTGCCATGGAAATTCAATAGAATTTTTGTCTGGTAAAACAAATTGTTTGGTACTATGTTACTAAATGTGTTTCTCTAAGGACCAAACTTTTGTAATCTTTTAGTCTGTTTTAAATAAATAATCTGAACACATGCACCCACTCATAAATTAATCGTCTATGGCAATCAGTTATTTACGTAAAAGTAAATATACACTGTTTTATTGCAGTATCACAATACACATATGATTTCAACAAAGAAAATGACAAAGTGCAATGAAAGATTCAGGTCAACTGAAGAAGGGAATACAACCCATTGGCTTTGAACAATAACATCATAGTTTACTCATAGACATTAATGTCTTTATTTTTGAGTCATAGATAATAAATTGGTTATCTTCTGCGGAGAGGAATCATCATTGTAAATTGGTATAAATGAAAGACATTGCATACACTTTTTGGAACTTATATTAATTTAAATGATTTGCTCATTCCAATTCATTCGGTACTTATTTTCATTCCTAGTTAGTTTGAGATACTATGGAAGAATTTTTTCATTCTAGACAATTTTTGCTTTTTGATTTTCAGTTGTAGGTATGGATCTATCAGCTCAACTGAAGAATGGGATATTGGTGCAAAGAAGAAAGGAAAAGAAAAAAAGTGCAGAAGTAACGTTAGCATGGAATATACACTACTGGCCATTAAAATTGCTACACCACGATGATGATGTGCTACAGACGCCAAATTTAACTGACAGGAAGAAGATGCTGTGATATGCAAATGATTAGCTTTTCAGAGCATTCACACAAGGTTGGCGCTGGTGGCGACACCTACAACGTGCTGACTTGAGGAAAGTTTCCAAGCGATTTCTCATACACAAACAGCAGTTGACCAACCCATTGCCTGGTGAAACATCGTCGTGATGCCTCGTGTAAGGAGGAGAAATGCATACCATCATGTTTCCGACTTTGATAAAGGTTAGATTGTAGCCTATCGTGATTGCGGTTTATTGTATCGCGACATTGCTGCTCATGTTGGTCGAGATCCAATGACTGTTAGCAGAATATGGAATCGGTGGGTTCAGGATGGTAATATGGAACGCCGTGCTGGATCTCAATAGCCTCGTATCACTAGCAGTCGAGATGACAGGCATCTTATCCGCATGGCTGTAACGGATTGTGCAGCCATGTCTCGATCCCCGAGTCAACAGATCAGGATGTTTGCAAGACAACAACCATCTGCATGAACAGTTCAACGACGTTTGCAGCAGCATGGACTATCAGCCTGGAGACCATGGCTGCGGTTATCCTTGACGCTGCATCACAGGCAGGAGTGCCTGCAATGGCGTACTCAACGACGAATCTGGGTGCATGAATGGCAAAACGTCTTTTTTTCGGATGAATCCAGGTTCTGTTTACAGCATCATGATGGTCGCATCGGTGTTTGGTGACATCACGGTGAGCGCACATTGGAAGTGTGTATTCGTCATCGCGATGGTATGGGGTGCCACTGGTTACATGTCTCAGCCACCTCTTGCTCGCATGGACGGCACTTTGAACAGTGGACGTTACATTTCAGATGTGTTACGACCCATGGTCCTTTCTGGATACAGAAAATGTTCGACTGCTGCCCTGGACAGTACATTCTCCAGATCTCTCACCAACTGAAAACAACTGGTCAATGGTGGTCAAGCAACAGGATCGTCACAATATGCCAGTCACTACTCTTGATGAACTGTGGTATTGTGTTGAAGCTAAATGGGCAGCTGTACCTGTACACGCCATCCAAGCTCTGTTTCAATCAATGCCCAGGCATATCAAGGCCGTTATTACGGCCATAGGTGGTTGTTCTGGGTACTGGTTTCTCAGGATCTATGCACCCAAATTGCGTGAAAATGTAATCACATGTCAGTTCTAGTATAATACATTTGTCCAATGAATACCCATTTATCATCTGCATTTCTTCTTGGTGTAGCAATTTTAATGGCCAGTAGTGTATCAGTTGACATATATGAGATGTATCCCAAACTTCAGTTGATCTGTATAGGTCAACTGAAGAATGTGGTACAAATTTAATGTAGGTCGACTTTTCTGCTTTCATTAGCACTAGTATCTTATTCTTCAGCTGACCTATGTAAGTCAACTGAAGTACGGGATAAAAATTTTACAGGTGATCCTTTTGTTCCTTTTTTCGTCTCTGGTACTACAAGCATCCTCTTCTTCACCTGCTACTAGTACCGACTGACAATTATCGTAGCATTACTAGCGTCAGTGAAAAAAACCAACAACAGTAAAATTTGCATCCTGTACTTCAGCTGATCTATATAGGTTGTGAAGGTATTGCTAATTATGCATATAAAATTTTTTGCCATGATTTTCTTTCATTTTCTATTTCCTTCTTTTGTTCCCACCAGCATATGTAATTATGATGATGTTACATACTATGAGGGTTTTAAATGTAAAGATGTAATTGTGATTATTTCATTTGCCAATGGATAAATATGTTTCTTGCTTTGTAACTGTGGAAAAGTTTGTAAATTTCTTTTTTGGTATATTATTAATTGTGAAAAATGCAGTCAAGAACTTTTATAGAGATTTATGTAATTTATGATAATGATACAAGATCTGTAGACAGGGTACAGCAATAGTGATATCAACAGTCAAACAGAGGATGTGTAGTACAAGGTATGATGGACAATGCATCTGTGAAGTGTGTGCAGGAATATGAAATTATGTTTTTGTGGAAAGAACCCAAAATTGTATGGACAGTAATACCGAACGATGAGAATGTCAGTTCACTATACCACTGTGGTACATAATGCCAATTCCAGCAAATTTTAGGAGCACATAAATCAGACTGTGAAAGCGCTGCCAACAAGACTGTTGTTAGCAAGATGAACAGTGCTTTTATTTGAATGAACTTTGCTAGCATTGATATTAGGGTGGTGGAAATGTTGTCTTTCACATTCTATCAAGCCGTGAAAGTGGAGACTTTGATGAATGACTTTCTAAATTCTGATGGATATTGATGTTGATGTTTTTGAAGTTTTGGTGGGTATATAAACAATTTTGTTGACTCAGATTATTTGCAGAGCAGTTTCTCATAAACATTTGGTTTTTTCAATTCATGAATAAAATGGGATTGTGGCCAATTGAGAAGTATAACAACAGGGTATATACTCTCCAGGAAAACCAGGAAATCCAAGAAATCCAAGAAAAAACCAGGATGCTTTTAGAATTTTGGTAATTTTTCATTGTTTTAGTCTTCAGTAAAATTTTTGTAATTTTGACTGCTAAGAACTGATTAACAGCAAAATGTGTCAAAGGCTTTAGGATGAAGACTATGGAATACTTCATAACAATAAACTGCCTGTCAATGAGTGTGATGTTACACCTCTTTACATTAAGTTCATTTGAGCAGTTTCCAGTGGGCTCAAATGCATGTGCACTTGAGTTGCCGATGGGCAGTACCCTTTCCCAGTTCTGGCTACCTGAAGAGTGGCTGTTAGCTGTACCAACAGTAGTAACAAGCAACCAGAAGCTGCCCGGAAAAATTTTTATGGTGCACCCAAGCTGCCAGATTTGTGCATACACAGAACAGTCTGGGCTGCAGTGGGAGGGAGTTAGTCTCCGGGTGAGCCTTGTTGAGGTTTTGTGATTTTGCTGCTCCCTACTCTTTTACAGTTCTCACGTCAAATGAAAACAAAATGCTGTCAAGTGAATAAAAATACATTCACATGACTAAGAAAGGCTAAAATATGTTGTAAGTTTGTTTTCTGATTTCATTTTATTTCCACATTTTTTGCAGCCAAACATCAATTGCCTTGTAGATCAATGAAGTTATTTTTTGGTTTGCAATATAAATGTGGATTTCATTAATCTTTTCCACAGAGGCAGTCAATTTATTAGAGACAAAGTGTTTTATTCCACTCTTATCAGCTAGTTTCAACTGTTCTCTGATTTTCAAACACACATTTTCAGCTTCTGGCACATATGGCATTATCACACAATAAAGAACTAAACACGAGATAATACAGTACTGGTACACCAAGAAAATTTGCATCCCCAAAACTGCACTGAAAAGCTTAATATTGAGTTGGGCCTACTTCATTGTGAATCTGGACATATAAATGTGCACTTTAAGCATGTATGGTCACATGCGCGCGCGCACACACGCACGCAAGCTTTGTTATTTCAAGCTCTCTATCTTGTTTTTTGAATTCATTATGGTGGTGTTATTGCTCTTGCTTTTTGCCCCTCTTACTTTTTCTCTGCATTTAATTTGTAATATTTTATAGTTTTCAGCTTGTCTCATCCATATCAGAGCCTACAGCTTCTTTTGCAATTCTAATATTTCACTGGTAATCCACTGTGTTCAATCTTGAAACTTTTCTTGGCTCTTTACTTTGGGGAACACTACATTAAAATGAGGGATCATAATTTTCATTTACATTCTGCTCTTGTAACGTTTGATTTCATGTTTACCTACTTGATATTGTTCTAAAGATGCTAATATTTTGCTCACTGATGATGATTCTGATTTCTTTGGTTGTTCATTTTGATTACGGTACTATGCCATTACTTCTGCAGAAGCAGATCAGCTGTCCATAATGATAAGATATTTCTGTTTGAATTACATGTGACCTGCCTACAGCAATAAGGCCTTGCTCTCTCTTTAAAATGTTTAGCCCTCAAGCTTGCTTCCAATACCAGCTTAACTTTTCTTTGATGCTTTAGCATGTCATAGCAATTTCATTCAAGTTGAGCCATAATTTTCTTTTTTTCTGATTCAGTTCAGTTCCTCTTCATTAGTTAGCCAAATTAGCCATCCAATCCTTAGCATTTTTTGCAGCAACCCATTACAAGACCATCTATTCTCTTATTTTCTGTTCTCTTTACTGGTAATGTTTTACTTTTAAGAAATAAGGCTACATTCTAGTTTATGAAATACATTCCCAACAAACTTATTTCATTCACTCATTGTCCATTCTTTCATTCATATATTTCATTCTGGAAGTCTCACGATCAAGGAGAATCTTCAGGGCCATGGGACAAGTGAAATTATACATTTACAGGTGAAACAGCTGCTGCAGGTTACTTCTGCAAAATATGTGAACAAAAATTACAACTAGTCCTAATTTTGATTACTTTACATAATACCCTAATGGAGAAAATCAGCTATATTGAAAAATACAGAACTGGTACTGGTCTTATACTATCCAGCTGCTATTTCAATGCAGTTACTCAAGAAAAATATTTATGTAACTTTGCACTAACATTATGAGTCTGAATCGACATATTCTAAAAATTACAGAAAAGATGGCTAGCTAATAAGGTAATATTTTCAATTACTTGCCTAGTATCTACTGGCAACCCAGTTTAATTTTAGGACCAGAATTTAAAACTGAGTTCTGAACCCTACAAAGATATTCAAATTATCTTTACCTCTAGCACCGTGGTTGTGAATCAAAGAGTTCATTTTCTCTGCCTTGTGATGACTGGGTGTTGTGTGCTGTCCTTAGGTTAGTTAGGTTTAAGTAGTTCTAAGTTCTAGGGGACTGATGACCATAGATGTTAAGTCCCATAGTGCTCAGAGCCATTTGAACCAAAGAGTTCATTCTACATTTCCTCACTATTTATCATAATAATAAACAATGTAAGAGAGGAAATGTACTGAAATGTAAGAGTAACAATCCATAGCTCCCCAAAGGTGCTTCTACAAGATGTTTGGTTATCAACTGCACACAATATGTTTGCTGTGGACTTCAGTCACACAAATACTTGTATCACCTTAGGTGGATGCCCAAAAGATTATGCCACAAGATAGTTTGCAAGTATGTTAGCATTCCAGCTTGCAGGTGAACTGAGTGGGAGAAATTTCTAAGTGTAAACTGACAGAACTGATGTTTCTGTTAAATCATTTATACACTGGTACTACCTTAGTTTATTATCTATCAGGATTTTTAAGAACTTCACACATGGAGTTTCATCCAGTGGATGCCCATCAATTTCTTCTTATGGTAGCTGTATTTTATTTTTATTTGTAAGGAATTTCATAACATGAGTCTTTGTAAGATTAAGGGTTAAGCTGTTTGGTAAGAGCTGATTGTAAGCCTGTTTCAGTATTTTTATGTGGACATGTCTGGAAGAACAGACACCACATCCATATAAGTATATAGTTCTGGCAATACCAGCCATGACCTCCTCCTTCTGGGCAGATGCACACATATTACCCGAACTCTTAAGGGACTTGGTAAGAATGTCCTCCATGGGTAATGAGTGTGTTGAGTAGGGACACTACGAATGTACAGTGTGGACGTATAAGGTAAGACTGTGGGTCTTGTGGGAGGTGTGCGTGAGATAGTCCTAGCAGTCGCACTATCCTCTGTGCCCTCGGTGGCTCAGTTGGATTGAGTGCCTGCCATGTAAGCAGGAGATCCTGGGTTTGAGTCCTGGTTGGGCACACATTTTCACATGTCCCTGTTGATATATATCAATCTACATCTACATCTACATGATTACTCTGCAATTCACATTTAAGTGCTTGGCAGAGGGTTCATCGAACCGCAATCATACTACCTCTCTACCATTCCACTCCCGAACAGCGCGCGGGAAAAACGAACACCTAAACCTTTCTGTTCGAGCTCTGATTTCTCTTATTTCATTTTGATGATCATTCCTACCTATGGAGATTGGGCTCAACAAATTATTTTCGCATTCGGAAGAGAAAGTTGGTGACTGAAATTTCGTAAATAGATCTCGCCACGACGAAAAACGGCTTTGCTTTAATGACTTCCTTCCCAACTCGCGTATCATATCTGCCACACTCTCCCCCCTATTACGTGATAATACAAAACGAGCTGCCCTTTTTTGCACCTTCTCGATGTCCTCCGTCAATCCCACCTGGTAAGGATCCCACACCGCGCAGCAATATTCTAACAGAGGACGAACGAGTGCAGTGTAAGCTGTCAATTTAGTGGACTTGCATCTTCTAAGTGTCCTGCCAATGAAACACAACCTTTGGCTCGCCTTCCCCACAATATTATCTATGTGGTCTTTCCAACTGAAGTTGTTCGTAATTTTAACAGCCAGGTACTTAGTTGAATTGACAGCCTTGAGAATTGTACTATTTTTCGAGTAATCGAATTCCAATGGATTTCTTTTGGAACTCATGTGGATCACCTCACACTTTTCACTATTTAGCATCAACTGCCACCTGCCACACTATACAGCAATTTTCTAAATTGCTTTGCAACTGATACTGGTCTTCGGATGACCTTACTAGACAGTAAATTACAGCATCATCTGCGAACAACCTAAGAGAACTGCTCAGATTGTCACCCAGGTCATTTATATAGATCAGGAACAGTCAAGGTCCCAGGACCCTTCCCTGGGGACCACCAGATATCACTTCAGTTTTACTCGATGATTTGCCATGCCCATCAGCAGCTGAAGGTATTAATATATAATTCTAATTTTGTTTCAGTATTTGTCTCTATGTAGTGCATGTATGTTTTGTCAAGACAGACACTGACAAGAAAGTCAAAGTCTAACTAATTACCCTCAATAATTATTATTGCTTTTATACATGAGGTCTAATTTTTCCCTTTATTCTGCAGAGGCTTTAAACATTGGAGAAACTCAAACCAAACAACATCACTGAATAAAAAAGGTTTGAGGAGGCACCTTTAAGTTTTGAAACAATTTATTATCTTTAAAGACAGAAAGCACTAGAAGGTCAAGAACACAAGCAGGTGATGCACTAAATCTCTTGACACCATATTTAATGTTCAATGTTTCCCCATTCTGAATTTAGTCTTATTTCTGTAACATCATTTTCTAATTTGTCTCTCTGTTTTCTGTTGTTAATTATGACTCCAATCCTGTAAGGGAAATGTCTTTAATGTCACATTAGTCTAGTTTCCCCATTAAGATTTTATGAACTACACATTCAAAGGTCTTGGCAAAAGCACAGAAAGTGCCAGCAATTTGTGAAATTATGTATTACCTACTCAGTAGGGAAGTGCCTGTAGCAACTGTTGGCTTCAATATGGTGTTCTAAGCATCCTTCTCAAGAAGTTTGGGAACACACAAAGGTGGGAGTTGCTTCTATAATTAGAGGTCATGCGCTTATTTCCAATTTGATAAAGCCTTATTACTGCCACATATTTCAGTCTTTCAGAAAAAAACACCTTCACTTATTGACTGATTATAAAGGTTACTTTGGGGATACACTGTCAAATCATCTCAAGATTTTTGAGCTGTGGTTGAAATACCAAAATAACCAGAAGAGTTATTACTTTTCAGTGCCCTAATAATTTTGTAACCACTTTACCAGTTGATTTGACAAAAATGGTGTTTTCTGGTGGAGTACACAATGCCTGTCAAAGTAAACTTAGAAGATCTGCTTTTGATACTAATTTTCCTCTCTCTGTGTTTGGTGTTAGTGTTAGGGAGAATTCATCGAATCTAGCAACCAAAGATTTGAATTTAACGCCATCTGTTTCAGTGATACTGCCATCAGGAAATTGAATATCATTTGTGTTCTTGAGTCTATTTATTTTGTGCCTAGTAATGTTTGAAACTGCCTCTGTTTTGTATCTGGAAATTTTCTACACACAGTGCAGCATTTTTGACAGTTTTATGCATGATGAAGAAATTTACAATTTTGATTGTGGTAATTAGAATGATTAGAGTTAGCCCTCGACATTAAATAAAGTTATATTCACCCTCTCACTTGGCTCCCACTGTAGTTCTCCCTGACCTATAGTGAACAGAGAATCTGCATTCATAATATCATATAAACATCTTTAGGAAAGCATTAACTTCTTCCTTCCTGATGTTCATCTTACAACTAAAAGAAATTTATTTCTTCTCACAAAATTTTTTAATTCCTCCTCCAAATCCATGCACTTGACAACTGGAGCACATTTATTTATACAATTTCATTGTTTTTGAAAGAGAAAGAAGACTTATTTTCTATTTAGATGACACTGTGGTGGGCTTAAATGGACAGTCAGTATGGAGTGAGAGCAAGCATTGATTTCAGAGTTAGATGTGATATAAATATGAGATTTATCTTTGTATTGATCAATATGAGTTACATGCTTATGTTCTTTGTTGATGGCTACCATGTTGATATTGTATTTGTGCACTGTATCATTATTCTATGTATCATGAATAAATACAGTGAAGTGTCAACTACAGTCATAATCATGTGTCTAATAACTGGAGGAAGAGTTCCCCTATGTGGTAGCCTTATATTGAAGAATGCAGAGACCCTATTTAATTGTATGCACAAAAAAATGGATTCCACCACAACCATTGCTTTGAAGGGGAGTGTCAGGACCCATCACTTGCCAGAATCACTATGCCGGAGACAACTGCTTGGAATACCAGCACAGGCTCCAGCAACAACAAGATCTGTAACATAAAATTTCCACCTTTCTGGCCAACCAGGGTGTAACTTTGGTTAATACAGGTGGAGGTCATTTTTTGATTACAATGACCCTTATCTGACATGGAACAGTTTACATTGATGTTGTCATAGTTGGAGTTAAACATGATCAAACAGTTGCATGATATTTTACACTGACAATCTTATGCTGTGTTCAATGAAGCTGTACTCCAGTGTTTTGTGCTACTGCTGGAATCTAGGTTACAAAAAATTGAGGGTGAGCATGTTCCAGTGATTTTCCATCCCACATGTTTCACATGCTATGTGCAATGATGGGTAATGAACTGCTACCAGAACAGTCTCTAAAAATTTTCTGGCTTTGAAGACTGCCAAAAAATGTGAGGGCCATTCTTTATGCTTTTACAGATCTCTCCGTGGATGAAATGGCATGCAAAGCAGATGTGGTTGGGATCGCACACAAGGATAATACAGCCTGTGCCACTGTGAATGAGGTTATGATAGGAGGCTCTAGACCACGCATAGTGAATACAGCTACGGTAAAGATCCCTGATGCATGCATTGTGGCAGCACAGGCACAAGGCGCACAGGCACAAGGCAGAGTTATGGGACAGTTGATGAATGAACTAGCCAGACTAAATGCATGGCTGAAGAAGCATGGCCACAATGATGGGGTCTGATGCGGGAACAACCAGTAATGTGGAAGTGGTGTTGGTACTATAGGTGTTTTGCTGATGCAGTGAGGTAGTGCACAAGCCCTTGCACATACCCAGATCAGAGTGACGAGTGCCAGTAAGTGCACGCACTTGTCAGGATTTTTCCATAGCACCTAAAATGCAGAAAGAAAGGACTGGTGTCACCTGTTATGGACTCCACCCAATTACCTATCAAAGACAGAATATCTGGTGCACTTTTCCTAGGGGACATTGGTTCAGAAATCAGTATATATCCAGAAATTATCAATGAATGTTGCAAAAATGAAGATGTTCCTTTTCTCATGGCTGGCACCAATTCTAGTCAGACTATATGGGCAGAAAACACTAACTTTGGAACTAGATGACAACTTCTGGCCTACATGTAATTATTGCTGAAGTGACTGGGCCACTTTTAGGAGCCGACTTTCTCTGACATTTTTTGATTGTGCCAGATTTGATGCACCAATGCTTAGTGCAACTGCCTCTTCCTCCCAAACTCATGACTATGTCAGCCTGTATACTGCGCGACTCTGCCACTTTTGGTCACAGAAAGATTTTGGGCTATCCATGTCTTCCACATTGGTTATACAGCAGTCAATATGGCTACTGTCTCAGTTCAGAGCGCACGCGAATGCGCTACATGAGAAGACACAGAACACTTACTCACATGAAACAATTGAGCATTTGGAGTAGAGAAAGACCTGCAAGGTACTTGGACAACAAATTTCTGAGACAAGAACTGTGTTCTGTGAAAAGGTCAACAGCTCATTAATTAGAAGATGAAAGTGCTTAACTGCAAGGGAAAATTTGTGTATTGGAAAAAGATTTGGACTGCACATCTGAACAGTTATGGCACCTGCTTTGCACTGCCATATTGGCAGATGGTGGCCAAGCTACTTCCCCCTCTTCCTTCTTTAAAGCTGTCTGTGCATCGGTCAACGGCTTTGGTCAACAGCTGCTGCAAGAGTTTCATGTGCTGACGGATTTGGCGGGCCAAAAACAGCAGAAGTCATTCCACTAAACATTATATTAGGACAACACTGTGTCAGCCTGTGGATTTCAGACCTCGGCACTTGCCTCCTAATAAGTTACCTGCAGCAGAACAGGAATTCGATAAAATGATCACTGAAGGAGCTGTATCAAGACCATATAGCATGCGGGCAGTTTCATTGCAAATGGTAAAGAAGAAAAATGGGTTATGGAGAACATGTGGAGACCACAAGGTTTAAACACACACACTAGTCCGGACCAGTTTCCACTACTTCAAACAGCATTACATCACATAGCAGCCTAGAAGATGCTTACTATTTCAATATTGTTGACTGTGCTAAGGCTTTCTTGCAAACACCTATGGCTGTGAAAGAGACAGAAAAAATTACAGCTGTGACTACAACTTTAGGTATTTTTGAGCACAATACTATGCCTTTTGACCTGTGAAATGTTGTCCAAACTTGACAATGTTTTATGCATGGGGTCCTGCATGGCCTGCCATTCATGTTCTGTTACATGGATGATGTGTTAAGTGTTTTCAAAAACCAAAGAGGAGCACATCAATCACCTATCTGCTTCGGTCAGCAGACTGGAGTGCTCTGGTGTTATAATTAATAAGGACAAGCCTGTGTTTTTGCAAAATATGAAGTAAAGAGCCTTGGTTATTCCATATCACACCATGTTATTTCACCACTATCTGACAAAGTGAAAAGTATTGTAAACATGCCCCCTCCTTCCACATTTAAAGGCCTTAGATGTTTCCTGGAAATGTTAAATTATTACAGAAGATACTTGCCACATTTGGCAGAACTGCAGGAGCAACTTAGCAAGTTGCTCACTGGTAAGAATACATCTGGTAATAGGAAAGTTCTGTGGACTCCTGAAACTACATCCAAGTATTGTGACCTAAAAATGCATTGGCAAATGCTATATTGTTGCACATCCTTTTCAAAATGCACCATTCGCCTTGTCGGTTGATGCAAGTCAGTCAGTGCTGGGCATGGTGTTACAACAATATAACACAATGAAATGGCGACCCTTGGCTTTTTTTTTCCAAAAAACTGCTTGTGCAGCAGAAACAATGAAGCGTGTTTGACAGGGAACTCCTCACCATTAGGTGTCAAACATTTGTGGCTGCTCCAAGAGGGACAGGTATTTAAGGTTTTCACAGACCATAAACCGCTGACTTCCATATTCCAACATGAGACTGACCTTAATTCACCACATCAAATGCACCTGCACAATTGTGAGGCATTTTCCATCATTAACTGAACTGACAAGGCAGCAGAGCAAGATACATACAGCTTCCTTCAGCAGTGTCAGTCTGATCCTGCATCAACAGACTTACACCTTGAGTGCCTGCCACTGCACTAGGCAAGGCAAGGGATTTGGTGTTACACTTCAGGAAACAAGATACATCCATTTATCCCAGATAAGTGGTGACACTCAGTGTTTGACAGTTTTCACAACCGAGCACTCTCTGGGATATGAGCGACTTTAAAGTTAGTATCAGACAGGGTTGTTAGGGCTAGGAATACAGAAAGATTGCTGTCAATGGGTTTGGTGTTGCACAAGACGCAAAGTTGTAAAATCTCTTGCCACACTATTGCTCCAGTGGAAAACTTCCCGTCTTCTTCGGAGAGATTCTCACACTTGCCTTTGGATATTGTTAGTCACTCTCCTTTTCAGAAGGCTATTGTTTTCTAAATATCATGGCAGATAGATTCACCAGGTGGCCTGAGGCTGTGCCAGTATGAAACATTGCAGAAATTTCTGCCACCGGAGCCTTGATCCCTGCTTGATTCTACAGGTTTGGCATTCCTCAAAGTATTACCATGGACAGGGGTAAGCGGTTTGCCAACTGTTCAAGGAGCTCCTGAAATTATGTAGGTGCAAACACACATTAATTAAGAGCTACCATCCTGATAGCAACAAGACGATAGAACCTATGCACTCCACCGTGAAAGCAGCTTTAGGCAGCCATACAAAATCCAGGACAACAGCACTGCTGTTAATACTTCTAGGACTCCGCACAGTAATGAAACAAGACTTAAAGTGTTCCTCTGTCCAATTAGTCTATGGAGAGCAACTGAAAATACTGGGCAAATATTCCCTACCCTCTCATCATTTCAATCTGTTGGTTAGGTAATATGCCACATTTTTACATACCTGGAAAACTCATGTGCAACCCGTCAAATCCATCAGACTGCTGTGGCATGTAGAAAACCAATTTTCTTCCAAAAACCACGTCTTCAAATGCGAGTTTGTTTGGATTAGAGAAGGCATCACTAGGCTTCCTCTTCCCCTTCATATCAGGGACCTTTTATGTCACTGACAGGAGCGACAAAACATTTATAAATGAAAAAAATGGTAAACTAGGCACGGGGTCAGTTGACTGCCTTAAGCCAGCATACTCTGATACTTGGCTGCATGAACCATGCAGTGAAAGAGCCGAATTGTTTTGTTCCCTACATAACATGTCAGACAAGATCAGAAACATTTCTCTGACTGAACAGATCAAAACGCCGATGATGTTTACTCAGTCTGGTAGACAAATACTTTGTCGACACTCAATGGTCCGGGTCACCCTGAGTTTTCAAGTTCAATCCAGTTGATGGACCTGACAGACCACTTCAATATACATATAACGCACATTAATAGCCAAGCAAAGCACTCCTAAAAGGGGAGGGGGCAAATGATGTAGAGCAAGAGCAAGCATGGATTCATAAGTTAACTGTGATATAAAAATGAGATTTATCTTTGTGTTGGTCAATATGACATGTACTTATGCTCTTTGGGGATGACTACTGTATTGATATTGTATTGTGTGTGCTGTATCATTATTGTATGTACATTGAATAAAAACAATGAATTGTTGACTACTGTTGTAATCTTGTGACTAATAATTGGAGGAAGAGTTCCCCTAAAACATCTTATATTTTGGTGTAATTTTCTGAAATTATGTTTGGAGTGTAGACTTCTAACAGCTTGCTGTATGCCATTTTGCCATAAGAATGGTCTTTGTCGAACATTTCTATTGTTATGTGTAACCTCTAAGAGACATAATATTAAGTCAGTTTTCAGACTGCCATATAAAATCTAGCAACTTCTGTTAATCACTGATGCACAATTCAGTTAATGTTAAAAATAACTGCTGTAATATGTTTTAATTACAGGAGTTCCTTTCAACAGGTATTGGCCTCACCATTTTATCTTGCAGCACAGTATTGATAAGTTGAATTTTCCAGTTTTGTAGGCAAAAATTGGACAAAACATTATAGATTAACTTTTGAAGCAGAGATTTAAGAAATAAGAATTGTGTGTAATCCTGTAGCATACAAAACAGCTATTAAGAAATTTTTGACTTACCTTTTCCAAATATGATACAGAATAAAAAATATTTCACAACAATGCAGTTTTTCAAAAATTAATTTTCCTAAACTCAAATTATTATAAATATTATACAAAAGGAGCAAAATATGAGAATAACTATTTGTTAACTTTTAAAAACCTTTATGTTGCACTTTATTTGTATGTGAAATACACTGACAGAGCAAAAATTAATGTAGACATGATGTAAGCCACTGAAAATGTGAAATTCTAGTATATAAATAAACAGTGTAACCGCCAGAATGTTGAACTCAAGCACGCAAACGTGCATGCATTGTGATGTACAGATGTTGGATGTCAGTTTGTGGGAAAGAGTTCCATGCCTGTTGCACCTGGTCGGTCAATAATGGAATGGTTAATGCAGGTTGTGGATGAAGCTGGAGTTATCGTCCAATGATGTCCCATATGTGCTCAAATGGAGACAGATTTGTGATCAAGTAAATGAAGGGAACATGTTTAAACTCTACAGAGCATCTTCAGTTACAACAGTGTTATGTGGGTCAGCATTATCCTGTTGGAAAACACCTCCTGGAATGCTTTTCATGAATGGTAGCACATCAGGTCGAATCAGAAGACTGATGTACAAATTCGCAATTGGGGTGTGCGAGATAACCACGAGACTGCTCTTGATGTCATAAAATTGCATCCCAGACTATAACTCCAGATACAGGTCCAGTGTGTCTAGCGCACAGACAGGCTGGTTTCAGGCCCTCAACTGGCATCCTTATGCGAACAAATAGTCATCACTGGCACAGAGGCAGAACCAGCTTTCAGCACAAAACACAACAAACCTCCACCTTGCCCCCCAATGAGCTCTCGTTTGACACCACTAAAGTTGAAAATGCCAGTCATTTGGAGTCAATGGAACGCATGCTTCGGGGTCTCTGGTTTGGAGCTGTCCTTGAAGTAACTAATTTGTAACAGTTTTTGTGTTACTGTGATGCCATCTGCCGCTCATATTGCTGCTGCAGATGCAGTATGATGCACTAGAGCCATATACCGAACACAATTGTCATCCCTCTCAGTAGTGCCACATGGCCATCCATATTCCAGCTACCATACATTCTCATGATGACACTGCCAGTCATCATGTACAATGGGTACATTGGTGTCAAGTCTATGTGCAGTATCGCAGAAGGAACATGCAGCTTCTCATAGTCCTGTTAACATGACCCCATTCAAACTCAGTGAGGTGTTGATAATGGCGTCTTTGTTGCCTTAAAGACATTCTTGACTATCAAGAACTTGCCACATTCAACCTCAAAGGTAACTAATGCTTATGACTGTTATAGTGCGTATTTAATGCAAACCTGACTTGCATCCTCATAGTGGCACTGCTTGCTCAACTCTCATGTGACTGGTGCAAAACTTGAATAGACATCATCTTTTAGGTGTAGAAACACACCTACCAACTTTTGTTTATGTTGCATAATCCCTTCTTGGTGATGTGATTTTTTTCTGTCAGTATATCATTGTTTTTATTTTATGTCAGGACTTTGGGAGGAGCTGTTGTTATAAGACTGTTGTAGCATCCCAAGCAGTCAGTACAGTTGTATAAAGGGAGGCAGTGTGAACAGTTTTAGTATGACTGTTAGTGTAAAAAGCGATGGCTGAGCAAGCAGAGTGGAAAGATATGTTTTGAATATTACTTGTCCAAGAAAATTTGAAAATATGTAAAAATTACTAAATTTGGATGTTGAATTTAATTTTAAAAAATCACTAGTTCAGCATGTTGTATGATGATCAATAAGAACCAAGGAATTGCTGCAAATAATCGAATGACTATGGTCAACTATCATCAATCCATAAACATAATTACAATAAGTGCTTTGCTTCCTGCTTTTGAACAATTTTACATACATTACAACAAACTTATTATTTTGGAGTAAACTGCAATTACAGTGAAATTCTGTATCAATTCATTCTTCATGAACAGCTGCGAGTAGGAGAGTTACAATGTGTATTGTCAGGAAGTCTGCAACTCAAGGGAAATGTTAGGCTGCAAAACGGAACACATATTATCAGCTTCTCTGACTCAAATTCTAGTATAGAAACTGATGTTTCACACTTTGAACAATCTTCCTAGTATTCATTCAGTCTTCACAATTATATTTTAAATGTTTTCCAAGTATCAAAGAATTTATTCAACAAAGAGAAAATGTTATCCAGTAGTACCTTTTAAAAGAAGTGGCATGAAGGGAATCATTGGAGGCTGCATTTTTCCCACAGCTATCCTGTATGTCCTGTGGTTTCTGCTTGGATCTATCAAACCTTCAAATTCAGTGTACAGTTTACGGAACTTTGAAGGGAGTTTTTCCCACGTTAGAGACAGCCTGCTAACTGCTACGTTACTGAGACCCATAACTATAGCAAAAAATGCATTGATGTTTTGATACTCCTTGCAGCTGGAAAAGGACAAAGATCCACACTTAATTTTACAGTATTAAAGTAATATTTAATTATCATTTCAAAATGTCACCACAAGAAAACCATCCCATAAATCATGAAAACACATTAATTTTGTGGCATATTCCAGTATGCTTGAAATGGGAATTAGTTTTAAGACTGATCCTATTGAATTATGGAAAAATCAAATTACACAGTTATATGTGAATGTAACATGTTTAGAAAGACGTTCTGAAGGCTTTTACAGGCCACACATACACTTATTACTTTAACCAAGTATTTCAAGGTTTCCTCTATCAGGTGGAACTGAACTACAGAAAATTTAATTTTTCACCCTCTCTGCATTTATCCCTTGCCCTGTGAAATCTTGCTATGACTTAAGGAATGGTTTTGTGGCAGCTGTTGCATATCATGTCTGCACAGTTTGTAGCAAAACTAGTTCACTGACAAAATGTTTGTCTTTAGAAAACATCAGAAAAATCAAATATGAAATTTAAAACTAACACTAACTGTAATGGTCATCCTCACGAAATAGATCTGATATCTAGGAAAGGCTACCAGATATGGCTGTCAGGTGAACATGAATTATGAGGTTCCAGAATCACTGGGTCCTTTGAACATGGCTGAATGAGGAAAGAAACTGCCCAAGGAGTGGAAAGAAGGTGGTGGGTGGGATTGGGGGGGGGGGGGGGGGGGGCTAGGAGGTGGGGGTGACAATGTGTAAGGTGGGAACCCAAATGTGGGTCTTTCACATAGAATGTCAACAGATATTAGTAACAATTATGAAGATCATCAGTCAACAACAACAACAACAACAAGCAAGCAAAATGACATTCCAAAAATCAAGCTACAAATCAAGAAGAAAAACTGAAACACTAAATCAAAATATAAGAGGGAACAGTAACGATAAATTAACAGTAGTAGAATGAGAAAAAGGCCTACTTCATAATTTCAAAACAAGAACTAAGAAAATACCTCACATGAAAACAACGGGAAAAAGTATGCAAGATTATGAACTACCAGTCCCTTTACCAAGAGTGACTTATAATTCCT
Source organism: Schistocerca piceifrons (assembly GCF_021461385.2). Taxonomy (NCBI): domain Eukaryota; kingdom Metazoa; phylum Arthropoda; class Insecta; order Orthoptera; family Acrididae; genus Schistocerca; species Schistocerca piceifrons. Next base: position 260,960,302 of record NC_060140.1, on the reverse strand, counting down.
CCTCTGTAGTGACTGAGTTCCTCATATTAGTTTTAGTTGTTGTTGTTGTAATGCTGTAAGTAGCACTATTCTTGAGTTTATTTTGGCGAGTGACCCACTATTTTTATTCAACTGAGGATTTCGTCAATTTACATTTTAATAAAGCACTGTTTCTATTTTACACAAAAACTTCATAGTATGGAACACAGTAATCATTCTTTAAATGCAAATCAACAAACTACACTTACATTTTAATAATGAGTACATATTTCCATTTTTGCAGGTACTACGTATTATGTTAAGTCCAGGATTGGTTCAAGGCCCAAATGACAAAAGCCACCATTTCGGGACATATCATAGTTAGTATCAGCAAGCTGAAAGAGATGCCCAGGTGCAAGATCTGTATATAGTGCGTATCGCAGTAAGCAGGAAAATCTGACATGGGTGCATGGGTGAAAATATATGAGGAAAAAGGAATGAGGGTGGGTGGGGTGGGGTAGGGTGGGGTGGGGAGGGAAGTGCTAAATGATAAGTTGCTTGTGTTGCAAAACGTTCTCAGAATGGCCTGGCTATGTCCCGTTTGTATAGTTTGATACATGACATCTGCTTCTGTACTCTCAAGATTGCATAGTCTCCAATTCAGAAATATACAGTCTTTCGCAAAATGAGGCCTGGGATCATAATTCAGTGAATTGGCTAAATGACTAAGGGCATCCAGGACTCAGATCCAGTAGCACGAATAAGTTTTGAAGGGGGGAAAAAGTAGCTGAAACACTGAAATACTGTTACTCAAAAAATATAATGAGGACTAGAACATTTTCTGTACTCCATTAAATTTAGAATTTTTCTAGTCCTCCCCCTTGAGTAGCCAGGATGGTGACTAACAAAAGTCAGTTATATACCTTTCTGACAAAGTAAAACTATTTACAGAAATTAAAATAGAGCTACAAGTTTTGGTATATGATACTTTCGAATATCAATCTCAACTATATGTTGAAGTTGAAAAAAACATCACAGTTCCTGAGAGTAGCAAAGCAGAGCATGAGACAGAGCCATCACAACCTTTAACATAGTTCACAAGGGCAGACATGCAACCACTTTACTCAAAGTGCTGACATTTGTTACTAACTGCACTGTTTTACGATTTCCTTGTCATAACAACTACTTAAATGGTTCACATAAATTATTTAAGATGATATAATAATAACTGCATAATATTTCTACAATCTAGCTGCTCATTGTCTTCAGGTGCCTGAGTGCCCGATGAATAGAGTCAGCTGATCTTAATGATATCTGATGTTGGCTTTGTCCTATGACATAATAATGCTGTGGCATGTGATGTCATGCATGCACAAACAGCAAGAGAAGAGAACAATGACTTTTTTTTGTAGTTACTTTATTTTCTTGAAATGTAGGTTTTGATGAGAGACAAAGCTGTAATGTATGCCTACATTAGTTTAAAAGGTGACAGTTTGGTTGTGAGTTGGTGAAATCATATTGAAGATTTCAGTTAATCCAGTGAAACAGCAATTTAAGGCAATGATCAGCTGCTCACAGAAATATTGTGGAGGTACTTGAACTACATCTTACACTGTGCCTGAAAAGTATTTAAGGAGCATGTTAACTGCCATCTTGCTTCCATCAGGATCTGCCCATGGCAGCCATTGCTGTACTTGTATGTTGGCTCCACACTGTATTCAGTGGTGTTATGTATGTACATTTGCTGTACTTTGACTGTGTCTTCTTTCTTCATGTTGTATATCAGTCAATTTCACACCTTATATTCTTAGTGTTGTAAATGACCTTCTGTCACCTGTAATGGTGTAATACTGTACCCATTGTTGTGGTGTTAAAAAAATATCTGCCTACTGTAGGAAGAAAATGCAAAATGAATTGTAACAAACATGTAGTAGATCCTACGCTAGTAAAAATCTTGGATGAAACACTGGTGGTGGTGGTGGTGGCAACGGCAATGGCGGTGGCGGTGGCGGTAGCAGCAGCGATGACAACAAGCATCATTAGCCCAAGCAGTGCACTCATATGAAGAATTGTCATCAGATTTTGAAATGAAAGCAATTATTATACTACACTAACAAAGAAAGCAAAAAGAAATAGATGCAAATCTGTGAAGTTTCACAAGCACCAAAAATACTCACAAGAGTACTTTATCAAAAAATGGAAGGGAGAGGATGACTTTGGTTTCTGGGCAGCAAGACAGAAATAGATATGAGTATATGAAGCAAATTGCCGATAATGTAGGCTGCAACAGTTATGCTGAAATGAAGAGAATAACTAAGTGACAAGGCTGGAGAGCATTTTTATTTATTTTTTTTTTGTGGTTTTAGGGCGCACAACTACAGTGGTCATTAGCGCCCAGACTAAGTTATGAATGCACTGTGAGGCACAAGGTTAAAACAGGAACTAAAAAGGACAACACTATAAAAGGTACATTAACAGGCAAGGGATTAAAAGAAAACAGCATAATCAAATGTCCTTAGACAGGTTTGTCAAGTGGATAAAACGAAGAATGCAGGCAGCTGCTCCTGGGTCATCTGCTAAAATGTCATAAAGAGTACATGCCAGGCCAAGATCAATGCGCAGTGTATTAAAATTCGAACAGGACATTAAAATGTGGCGTACCATCAGCAATTGCCCACATAGGCAGAACGGCGCTGGCACAGCCGTCAGCAGATGGCGATGGCTGAACCAGCAGTGTCCAATCTGTAACCGGGCCGAAATGACCTCCTCCCACCGAGAACAGTGTGAAGAGGTCATCCAAGCCCTGGTGAGAGGTTTCAAGGCCCGAACCTTGTTTTCAGTAAGTGTAGACCAATCGGCATGCCACAGCAATAATTCACCAGCTTCAGCATGAAGACTCTCGATGGGACTAGTATAGAATGTTCTGATCACAAGACGTAACCCCCCATGTTGTATAGAGTTGAGGCAGCGTAAGATGGACAGCCGTGCAGAGGAGTAGACAAAGCTCTCATAATCCAGCTTTGAGTGGATGATCGACCGATATAGGTGAAGCAGGACGGTTCGATCCGCTCCTCACGACGTACCGCTGAGATCACGGAGGACATTTAGGGAACGGGTACAATGGGCAGCCAAATATGACACATGTGGAGCTAAGTTTCCTGTCAAATGGAAGACCTAAAAATGTTGTTGTCTCCACGAATGGGAGAGCAATGGGACCGAGACGTAAGGACGGTGGAAGAAACTTGTTGTAGCACCAGAAGTTAATACAGACCATCTTCTCGGCAGAAAAACGGAAGCCAAACCACTCCAGGAGTAAAGACGGTCAAGACAACGCTGAAGACATTGCTCCAGGAAACATGCACGCTGCGTGCTGCAATAGATGGTAAAATCGTCCACGAAAAGGGAGCCTGATACATCAGCTGGGAGGCAATCCATTACTGGATTGATCGCTATGGCGAAGAGAGCGACGCCCAAAACTGAGCCCTGTGGCACCCCATTCTCCTGGCAAAAGGTGTCGGACAGGACAGAACCCACATGTATCCTGAACTGTCGATCCATTAAAAATGCACGAAGAAAAAGAGGGAGGCGACCGCGAAGGCCCCATGTATGCATCGTGCGGAGAATGCCCGCCCTCCAACAGGTGTCGTAAGCCTTTTCCAAATCAAAGAACACAGCCACTGTCTGGCACTTCCGCAAGAAGTTATTCATAATGAAGGTCGACAAGGTAACCAGACAGTCAACAGCAGAGTGGCGCCTACGAAATCCACATTGTACATTGGTAAGTAGGTGTCGAGATTCAAGCAGCCATACCAAACGAGAGTTAACCATTCGTTCCAGCACCTTACAGACACAGCTGGTAAGGGAAATGGGTCGATAACTGGAAGGCAAGTGCTTGTCCTTCCCCGGCTTAGGAATTGGGACAACAATAGATTCGCGCCAGCATGTGGGAACATGACCCTCAATCCAGATGCAATTATAAGTACGAAGAAGAAAACCTTTACCCACAGGAGAAAGGTTCTTCAGTATCTGATATGAATGTAATCAGGCCCCAGAGTGGAGGACCATGACTGGGCAAGTGCACTTTCGAGTTCCCGCATGGTGAATGGAGCATTATATCTTTCATGATTCGAGGAGCAGAAGTTAGGTGGTCTTGCCTCCTCTGCCTGTTTTCGGGGGAGGAAGGCAGGGTGGTAATGAGCGGAGCTCGAAACCTCCGCGAAAAATCAGCCGAAGGCATTAGAGACATCCTCAGGGGCCACAAGGATGTAATTCGTGACCATCAACCCAGAAACTGGTGAGTGGACCTTAGTGCCAGATAGCCAGAGCAGGCTACCCCAGACAACAGAAGAATGAGTAAAAACGTTTAAGGAGCTTGTGAAAGTAGCCCATCTGGCTTTCTTGCTTTCTTTAATAACACGACAACACTGCACACGTAATCGTTTATAATTAATACAATTCGCCATCGTAGGGTGGCATTTAAAGGTGAGTAAAGCACGTCGACGAGCAGGTAAAGTGTCTCTACATGCTGCGGTCCACCAGGGAACTGGTACACAACATGGAGAAGAAGTAGTATGAGGGATGGAATATTCAGCAGCAGTGAGAATGACTTCTGTGAGGTGTGTGACCTGACTATTGCAGCTTGCGAAGTTTTGATCCTGAAATGTCGCCCTGGAAGAGAAGAGCCCCCAGTCTGCTTTGGAGATGTTCCAGCTAGTTGAGCATGGAGATTAGGTATGATGAAGGAGATGGATAACACAAGGAAAGTGGTCACTTGAATACGTATCAGAAAGAGCGTACCACTCAAACCATCATGCAAGTTGGGTAGTACATATAGAGAGGTCTAAATGGGAATAGGTGTGAGTTGTGTCCGAAAGAGAAGTATTGAGGCAGACAAGATTGAGGTGGTTGAAAAGATCTGCTAACAGGGAGCCTCTCGGGCACGATGCTGGAGAGTCCCAAAGGGGATGGTGGGCTTTGAAGTCTCCAGTCAACATAAATGGTGCAGGTAGCTGAGCAATAATTTGCATCATGTCTGCCCTAGTACCGGCAGACGACAATGGAGTGTAAACGGTACAAATGGAAAATGTAAAAGTGGAGAGAGTGATTCAGATGGCAATTGCCTGCAGATCGGTGTGCAATGTGATGGGATCATAGTAGATATCATCGCGGACCAGCAACATAACCCCTCCATGAGCCAGAATACCTGCCACAGGAGGTAGGTCAAAACGCACAGAGGTATATTGTGCCAAGTCGCACGGGCGTAGCTTCGTTTCCTGGAAAGCTACTATGAGTGGACAGTGCAAGCATAGCAGCAACTTTAAGTCCTCTCGGTTGGAGCAAATGCCGCGAATATTCCAATGAAGAAGTGCCATCGTGAGAAGGAAAAGAAAAAGGAGAATCAAGAAGGGGTCACCTCGAAGGCTGCTGAGGGCCTGGCTTTGAGTGAGCACTGCTGCTGCTATCAGTATGCAGAGAGTCATCATCCATTTTTTCAATAGGTTCGTTGGCCACCATGTTAAGATGGCCGGAAGGGGAGCTTCCTCCGCCGGTGAATGGCCAGATGTTCGGCTACCAGTGGTGTGGTCAGGCAAAACGGATGACAGCCTGGGGCGGCAACTGCTGCGTGGTGCAGGAGAAGAAACACGCCATGGCAGAGAAAGAGAACTATGCTTCCTATGAGCCTTCTTGGAAGGTCATTTAGTCGAAGTACTGGTCGATGGCTGGGAGTTCGGGGTACGTAGGAAGTCTTCAGGGGACGGTTTCTTTTTTGAAGGCCTGTGCAGCATCTGACTTCTGGGTCTTAGTCTTGGCAGAAGCTGATGAAGGTGCTTGTGTCTTAGGGGTGATGGGAGGAAGAGGAGACGTTGACTGGGTGATCTTAGCACTGGCCAAACGGACGACTGTAGCGCTAAAGGTCAGATCGCATGTCTGCGTCGACACCTCCCTGGTAGGCCGAGGAGAGGCGAGGACAGTACTGTATTTCCCCGCTGGGAGCAGCGTGGGCTTCCCACTAGCAAATAGCTTGCGAGCAGCCGAGGTGGACACTTTCTCTTTGACCCGAATTTCCTGTATACAGCGTTCATCCTTGTAGGTGGGACAGTTGCCGGAGGACGCTGCATGGTCACCCTGACAGCTCACGCAACGAGGAGACAAAGGTGGACAGTCACCCTCATGGGCGTCCCTGCCATAAGTGACGCATTTAGCAGCATTAGAACAAGACTGGAGGGTGTGATTAATAAGCTGACACTGGTAGCAGCGCGTAGGTGTCGGGACATAGGAGCGAACAGAAATAACCTCATAGCCGGCAGCTGAACACTATCAAAGGTCAAAAAAAGTGTCCAGGTCAGTACAAGGTCATTGTTGACCTTTTCCATGACCCTATGGGCAGCCATCATTCCCTGCTCAGTGAGGAAAGACTGAATCTCCTCATCAGGCAATCCGTCGAGCGATCTAGTAGATACCACACCACGCGACAAATTCAAGTGCGGTGAGCCTCCACCCGGACAGGGAACATGTACAGGAGTGTGGCCTGAAGGAGTTTTTGTGCCAGAAAGGCGCTCTCAGTTTCTAACAGCAAGGTACTGTTATGCATCCTGGTACAAGACTTGACAGGTCCGGCTATGGCATCTACGCCCTTCTGAATAATGAAAGGGTTGACAGATGAAAAATCCCTTCCATCCTCAGATCTAGAAACTACAAGGAACTCTGGGGCAGGCGGTAGTACTTTTGTCACTGGTGGCTGGTCAAGTTTCCATTTTTGGGCAGAAGTCGAGAGATAAGAAGAAGAGAAATCCCCCATGATTGCCAGCGTTTCCAATGGCATGCTCCTTCCTTGTGGGGACCCTCTCAGAGGGCACTCCCGCCTTAGGTGAATGTTTACACCTCAGGTCACACCTCCCGAGAAATTGACGGAAGGACCAATCGGCATGGTCTGTAGGTGTCAGCTCAGACAATCACCCCTCCCTGGGCCTGGCCTTTACCAGGGTGTACGTGCGTGCCTTACTTGTCTACCCAGGGTGGGGAGATTTACACGTTACCCCATCACCGGCTGTGTGTGCGGCCTTCAGGCACGCACAGGGAGGAAAAAAAAAAAAGGGGGAGACCATAGGGTGGACAAGAAGGCAAGGTAAAAAGTAAGGAAGACAGTGAGAGAGGGAGAAGAACAAAGAAAGGAAACAAACAAAGGCAAGAAAAAACAAAAATAAGCAAAAAACCAAAATGACCAAAAATGTAAGTCGTTGAACCGTCCGTCTCTGGAAGCAGGCGCAAACTACCCCCTTGAGGGGGAGGGACTCCTTTTAGTCACCTCTTACGACAGGCAGGAATACCTCAGGCCTATTCTTACCCCGGACCTGCAGTGGGTGCTAGAGAGCTGTCTCATACCAGTCCAACAAATGGAAACCAAAACAGCAGCAGCAACAGCAGCAGCAGCAGCAGGTGACCTGAAATTCTGTTGTTATGCCTCCATTTGCATCTCTTGCAAGGGCATCAATAATGCACTCCTACACATGTCCTTCAATAAGGGCACAGCTTTTTGGTATGTTCCTGGGATGAATACCTGTCGAACTGGAGACGTCTACTACACCTTGACCACCACGGGCAACATTTTAACTAACTACACACAATGTGTCATTTGGCACACTGACTAAAATACCTACAAAGAATTGGTGATGTACTGCAGTTAACTTGTAGAATTTCACTCTTTCTCACTTCCATTTCCTTTGTTTTCAAGGTGTTTTTCTAGTGGAAAGAGTAGAGATCTATTAGCCTGCAATTAAGCCGCATGTTCTTGTGTGTCCATTGCTAACATCTTTTATTCTACCACAAAAGAAGTAATTTGTTATTGCAAAAACCTGAAATTCAGTGTTCATCTAACAGTCATTGGCAGCATCACCAAAGTACTCATCCAATTTAACAAGTACTTCTTTTACATCTAATGTTAGTAAACTGAAATTACCATTTTATAATATAGACAATGGTTACTGAGCTGTTAGAATTCTTAAAAAGGATTCAATACTTACTAGGCAGCAAGTTTTATGAATTTTCTGAGAATTTGCACCCTCTTGCCAAGAGACTGGGTGAGACACAGTTCTGTCACAACCCAAAACTGAATTTCGTTGAAACGGCGCAAGAAGACATCTAAATTTGCAGTTATTTGGCCAAAATGATGTCGGCCAAAGGTGTGGTATATCAGTTCATACTATAAACAAAAAAATTTAAAAACAGTACTGTCAGTTATATGTATTAACCATGGGTAATTAAGTCATTACAGTAAACAAATCCATACCTCATGGACACACCAAAATAGATCCCAGTCAAAGAGTGTCATATGATAGGCAAGTTCTTTTGTACTGAACAGTTCCAAGTCTACATCCATTCCCTCTGTATGACTTTCCTGTTCTGCTAAGCATGTCTGCAAAACATTTATACAAAAAAGTATTACTAATTTTAATTTATACTATGAATAGGAACCATCTATCCACCAAACAATAACAAATGGAAATACATAGAAAGATGCATAATTTCTATTTTTCAAATCAAGAGGCTTGTTCTCCTAGAGGAAAGGGTTGGATAGAAACAGACATTATGGCTTTAAGAATACTGATCACCAAAGGATCTTGGACAGAATGAAAGTGAAAAACTGACTGTTAGTACTGTTCAGGATTTGAAAATGTGAGATCTTAGAAGTCACAGAAAGGATAATAGGATATCACAGTGGAGTTATGATCATAAATATGGGGAACCTAATTACAGGAAAAATGGTAGAGAGGAAGAAGAAATCAAATGAAAGAATAGTTAATTGAAGAAGGAAGAATAACATCAAATAATTTATCATAAATCAAGACTATGTTTGCGGTGAGAAACAAGCACAAGTAGATGTAGAAGTACTAGTAGTAGCAGTTTCTTCCCGAGGTATTCTCATACTCCTCATTTACTACTCCTCAGTAACTCACTGTATTTTTCCTTCCTTGTTTCTTTCTCTTACATCTGTTCCCCAAATTCACTCTATATCATCATCTTAATGTTTCCCCTAACAAACTTCTATCTCCACCCAAAGGTATTGGGTACCTCCTCAACAGGAAGTGGTAATTTCCGGACTGGCACTATTATTGCTAGCACTTTCTGGTCCCCCCCTCCCATCCCCCTACACCTGTTTCATGTTTCCGTCACCACCAACCACAAAGATGTGAGTGTGTGTGTATTTTTTTTTTTTAAGCTCTGTAGGAAGACAGAAAGCTTAGCAGTTTACTACTTTGTTTGCAATATTTCTCTGCTGATCGAAGTCTGTTTTATTTGGTGGACAGTGACCTTTATTTGTATGCATATTAATGCAGATGATCACTTACTCGAGGAAGTTCAAAAGTTGCTATGTGTACATATGAGGCTGTATGATTAAATCTCACTTAAAATTTTTAATTTTCTACTGTAAAACCGTTTATAAAATTCAGTAAATATAAGTATACTTACTGGTTTGTCTTCTGATGTCATGTTTCCAGAACAGTAACAAATAACGATTTCGACAATATCACATAAATTACTTAAAATCTGACAACAATTTTTAACTTTTTCATGTGCAGTGTACAAATATGAAAATTTATGATTACATTGTACCTTCAAGATTTAATTCTCACCAAAGCATCGATGTGATCCTTAGGCGAAACAAAAATTCTCCCATTGAGGCTTAAGCCTGTTGGTATACTGATGTCATTATCACGAAAAATAACTCTCTCCCCAGATGACTTCACTTCAACAAGAACAAGGTCATCATGCCTGATTTTTAACTTGTCTGCAGCACATAATTTTATGGTTTCAGCTGTAGTACATACAGGAAACCTCAGAGTACAATATGTGTGATCTGCACAGTATACTCTGAAGATAACTGCAAAAGAAAATACCCATAATTAAATTCTTTCTTAGTCATATTGTAGGGAAGTCAATACATATGTGTGCAGCAGTTAGATTGCCTGGGTGAAGAACTTGTGAGAAGTATAACAAGAAAGATTGTGTTACACAATCCTCATAATCAAAAAACATTCATATTAAGTCCAAAATTAATTATTGCAAGAATATAAATAACACTATATGATGAAAAACACCTGCAAAATCTGTCAGGGAGTAGCACAGTTTTGTTATTAAAGAAAATGACTACACGACAGCAAATGCAGCAAATTCTAACAACCACATTTAATATCAAGTGTACTATCAAGACTTTTTTCAAATTTGTATTTGTTCTACTACTTAAGGAAAATTAAAATTAACAAGCTTGTGTGAATAGTTTGTATGGCACAATGCTTAACAGTCATTATAAATGAGGACTTTTGAATCAAAACAGGGAAAGACTGTTAAATGATACTTATTTCTCAGATGGGGGAAACTGAAATATCTAAACATATACAGATGTGCTACACGTAGGAGAATATAACTGAGACGTCAGATAAATTAAACTGACTCATTTAGGAGGATACAAGATAGTAACGGGTGGTGGTTATTATTTAAAAAAGTTGAATTAGGTTCCAGGCCAAAGACTTTAAGGAGTACTAAATTCAAAAGCCCTTTCAGTGCTGAACTTTAGTAACAGAAATATGCAAGACGACAGTTTTACACTTCATAAAGAATGTAGTAACGGTATAATAAGACTTAGTAGAAATAACTGGAAATCATTGACTGTGGAGATTTTAATATTGATTTCATCTTGGGCAATACTGACAGAGGACACTTCAAGTAACACAATATCAACTTTGGTTTGGGTCAGACAATAATGTTCTCAACAAGAATATGACATAGTGCAAGGAAAAATTGACAATTTATTTTTAAATCAAATTGCATTTCATGAAATAGATGTTAGATCCATAATAAATAGTTTGCCAGAAGATGATGGTCAAATGGAACCAATAAAGCATCTCAAGGAACCAATAAAGCATCTCCATCAGTTAGTTACAACTGAGAAATGTTATGTACAGTTTCACAGAATCATAAGTGCTGACCACCCACATAATGTAGAAAGAATTTTCTCGATGAACTATGTGAAGAAGTTCAGCAAGGACACACAGTAGAGGGGCTATTTAGTTATTACCTAAAAACATTTATACAGCACTATGAATCCAGTTTTCCTTTACAACAGGGAATGAACAATAATAGTCAAAGCAGAGGTAAAGCATATTTATTGTCTGAGATGAAAGTAACTAAGGCCAGGAAGTGAGAGCTTTATTCAATGTAGAGTACTCTCAACAATATTTAAGCAGTTTGGAGAATGATTTGAAGTAAAATGAATATAGTCAGCAAGGTAAATACTAATCAGATCTGTAAACCTGTTAACTCCCTCTCAGTTTGGTTTTTGTAAAATATTGTCCACAGAGAAAGCAATACAAAACCACACAAATGAGGGTCTGGAAGTGTTGATCAGAAAACATTATCCTGTTGATATGATTTTTTGAACTTTCCACATACTTTGGATGGCAAAATTCTCTTCAGCAAATTAAGTGTTATGACATCTTCTTGCATGGGCATACTCTTACCTTCATAACAGAAATCAGAGGGTCTCGTGGACAGAAAGTGTCAGATTTTTTAAAAACTATTTTCAGTATGTGAGAACACAACACATGGAATGCCATAAGGATTCATACTGGGACCATTATGTTTCACGATAGTCGTAAATGTTATTTCATTGACTTTAAAGTGTGCTTTTTTGGTGCAGTTACCTATTATGTAATGTATTAGTACTTGTTTTCCTCATGCAGCAGGTGTGAAATAATTTGTAGCCTTTGAGTTTCCTCCATATTGGCTCAGTCACACCATACACCAACTTGCAATGGCCACTTGCCTGGGACAAATCACTCATAGTAACTCCTCACTTTACCTATTACCCTTTTGACAGCCACAGATTACTTCATGGTCAGTGTACCCCACAAATGCCAGAGACTCAGTATGTGATGTAATGGCTCCAACACAATACCTTCTTGTGACTATACCCTTCCTGTCCAGATTCATACTGCACCATTCAGATAACCTACAAGCATCAGCTGAACCTGCCTGTCACCTCACAAGGCATTTGCTTATTTTGGATATTTTCACTTCCTGTTTCCTTATGGAATTATCTACTTTTCCTTCCACAGTGACAGCTTTCTTTTTAACTTACTTAATCACACTTAGTTCAAATAAGTATAAATATCATTTTGCTATATACTGAAGTTTATTGTTAATACAGTACACGGATTAGGTTTCTACAGTTTTATTGTCTTTTGGTAATAAACATCTTGACTGGTTTCACATCCCTAAAGACTCTCCTTCTTGATGGGTGCTCAGAGCACAATGGCTGAATGAATGAATGAATTAATTAACTATGGTAGCAATAGGGCGGATGATGTTTTATTAAAATTACTGGTAATGAACAATGAATTGTTCCTAACAGTTGCTCAAAATAAACAGAGAAAAAATTGACTATCAAAAGCACTTGAGTTAATTTGGGATTACACACTAATGACTAAATATGAACTTTTCAAAATCTATTAACCCTCAAGTGGGTGGGTGGCATACTTTGTACACTTTGAAAGAACATCTGTCTTTATGTTACTAAGCTAAACATGTAAAAGCAAAAATCACTGTTTAATCTTAGTTTAAATAAACAGTGATAACATAAACTTACATAATAGGTGCTAAAGCACTGTTTAATTCAATAATAATGAAATGAACTTTCATTTTATCTCTCTGTTGCCACAGAAAAATGTTACCTCACAGTAATGACCCACTTGGAACATTAAACAGCACAGTTGCATCAGATCCCAGGCAACCGCTTATTCAATTACTCATTATCTCAATATCTCATCATTGTGGGATTGTGCAGCTAGCTAATAATATGGGTCTTTTTTCTTGCATAGACCATAAACTTTTTCTTACCTTGTTCGCTGTATATTTTATATTACTGCTGCTCACTTGGATGCATGACAAAACAATTTATTATTGTTTTAGATGAAGCAATAACAAAGGAATAGGTATGGGCCTGCCATCTTGAAACAAAAATGTAACAGTGCAAAATAATTTTATTTTGTTTGGTGCACTGTGGACATAGGCATGCCTGTGCAGGGGCTCATTATAATCATGAGGTCATTGAAAAAAAACATGTCTTCTGATTATTATGGTACCTGACACTCTGAAACTCCACATTGCCTTCAACAGCAGCCTCTCGCGACTGCCGCGACCCCTCCCCCCATCCACCCCCTCCCATACTCACCCCCCTTTCCCCTTTTCCCTTGTAGTTAGTTGATGAATGAAGCTTTATTTTCTGAAATACTGAAACATGCAATAGCAATACCACATTTACAAATGTGGAAATAAGCAACTAACATCTGATTGTAGATCTTTCCCTCCTTTCCCATGTTCTCAAAAATTTTGGAAAGGTAGCTAATTATTGGATATTAAACCAGTTTCCTGAGAATCATCTTGCAACATCAGCTTAGTGAAGTCTTTTCTACAAAGGAAATAACATATAATCTCACTAACTCAGTTCTTGTCAATGTAAACAAGTCAGTTAACTCTGTTGGCATTTACTACGATTTTTGACCTTCCACAGAGTAGACCATAAAATTCTACAGAGAAATTAAATTGGAATGGAACTGAGGTATTCCTCTTGAACGGATGGATCTTTAGGATCCCACTGGACGTGCAAATGGAAGAAATGGGCATATCAATATGCATAACATCAGCCACGTTCTATGAGGGCAGCTGCAGTTGGATGGCCACTGGTATCACAGGATGGTCACATGTACTTCTGTACATCCTGCAGCAAACATGCTATCAGTTGCTGTTACCAACTTCAGGTGTTCAAGTGAACTACAACTGTTGCTGCTGTGTACCTGGACAAACTTAATCTCATGTTGGAGAGTGTAATTTGATAAGGATTTATTAGTGGCCTATTCCTTCTAATCCATTACTGAATATCTTACTAGAACCAACTGCTGTATATTTTATTAACAATATCAAATAACACAAGTGTTCTGTAAAATAAGACTTCTACATATTTTTGGTGCAGTAATGTATACATGTAAATAATTATTATAAACTGCTTTCTGTTTTATGACGTGCAGATGCAACAGCCTATGAATTTTATGCATTTCAGTGTATATACAGTTGCACATTTTTGACATGTCTAATAGTACTTCTTATATCAGAACATGTTCCAGATTTTTTTGATTTATTCAACATCCATGAGCATCACTGACCTGTGGAAGGGGAAGGGGGAGGGGGAGGGGGGAAAGGGGGGAAGGGGGTGGACGGGGGAGGTGGAGGGGGAGGGGGAGGGGGAGGGGGGGGAAGGGGGAAGGAGGAAAGGAACAAAAGGCATGGTGGACACAGCTGAAGCTTCTCTATGTGGTGGTGTTGGAGGGGTGGTAAAGGTGTAACCAGGGCCACATGGTGCTGGTGAGAATGCATGACACAAAGAGAAACATTGGGGAGCTGTGATGGTGAGAAGATCATCAGCAGAGAAGTGAGAGATGAGAATGGCAGTACTGCCTTTGTGCGGTACATTAAAGGTTGTCTTGAAGTGACAGGTGACAGAGCTGTCTGTGTCTGGTTGTTTGAATGCAGCCCCTCACTGAGACCATTTCTGAACAACTTGATTTTAAGATCTTCAGGAAGAAATCTGTGAACATTGAGGTGCATTTCAAAAGCCAAAAAATAGTGAAGGTTGGTTGGAAGGGTTCATTGATAGGTAGAGCTTGCAGAATCCACGTCAGGTTAAAGTGACTGACAAACACCATAGTAGGTTTCCCATGTCAAAGGTATGGTTGTCCTGTGAAAGTACCATGTGGAGGCATGAGTAGAGGGGGGTTGTAACGCTGGTCAGATTGTGTCATCACATAATGTTATAAACTCACAGTCTTGTAGAGTGTTGTAGAGAAATGCCTCAGGCACAGATTGAACAAGAGTGGGAGGGATGAAGAGGTGAGTGATGTAATGTTTTACATGTGAAATCAGGTCAGCAGGTAAAGAGAGCATTTTGCCATACAGAAAGTGAAGCTCCAAAGACATGTTTCTGGGCCGTACACACTCCCAAGATTATGTAGTGTCTTCGTCCCATGTCTGTTGTGGCACACGAGACCTGCCCATAAGGTTCGATGCCACCACTCAGTGAGTCTATTGCTCTGTGGATGGTACACTCAAGGAAAAGTGCCAACTCAATCTGCCAATATTGGTTGGTCATTATGGATGTTGGACAATTAAACTGCAAAATTCACTTGTTGATAAAGGCTTTGGTGGTGGGCTTGGCCATAATGTCATAACCAGAACTTCTACCAATCGAGTGATGTGACTGATAACCAACAAGATGTACCGATGACTATGAGAGAATCAGAGATGGGTAGTGAGCCCATGAGATTGACATAAAATGCTGAAAATCTCGTTTTGGGACTTCAAAGTGACCTAGGTGTAGTTGAGCATGGTGTGATACCTTGCTTGTTTGGTGTGGAATGCATGAATTAATTAAAGAGCTTACAATCCTCCTCCACATTTGGCCATATGAAACTGTCTGTCACCAGGCATGTAGTCTGATGTACACTGGGTGTTCCAAGCTATACAACTGGTTGAAGATAACATGGGGAAACTGTTGAGGAGCAAGGGGGTGTGTTGATTTTTGTAAAATGGAACAGAGGATCAAAGGGTTGTGCTCTGAATAGGTCAAAGTTCGATTCAGAGATTCATGTAAAAGTCACAAAGAACTGCCTGTAACTGTTGGTATTACTATTGCACTTCCAGGAACTGGTCATAGTTGAAGTGGGATGACATGGCACTGATGCATGAGGGTTAATCCGCCATGACTTTTTCCATGCTTTGCATATAATGGACAGTGATAGTGAACTGAGCGACTTTTTCTAAATGCTGAAGTTGTCAGGGGCAGGTGACCTTGGAGAGGTTTGGACAGCATGCGGTCAGTGATGCATCAGAGCGCACCTTACAATGTCTTGCCAAAATTAACGCACTGCTTCATAAACTTCTAGTAGTTCTCGGTCATACACTGACCACATGCATTACAAAGGAAAGAGCTTGCTTGAGAAAAATGGAGTTGCTGTTGAAGACCCCCCCCCCCCCTCCCCCCAACTCTCGTTTCAGGGCAACACCAATAGCAGATTTGCCCATCTCAGTGTTATGATGAGCTGCACATCAGGGAGTGGATCTGGCAAAGTAATGGCTCACACAAGACAGTCTAATACATTCAGAAATGGACTACATCCCTAGAGTTTACATGACTTTACAACTGCGGGTAATGTTCTCGCCGATGGGAGTTCGAGGGAATGGCACCTGAAGAGAAGCTGCCCGTGGAAGGTGCTGGCAATAAAAATTAACCATGCCTAAACCATGTGGCAGCGGCACCGTCTGCCACAGCACAGGGCGAATGCCAGAGGCATTTACAAAGTGGCTGATGAAAATAATTTCCTTTTGTCAGAGTTGGCATTTTTCTCCATTGATGTTTGTAAGTCTGTATGACAAACAAACTCAAACAACCCACCTTGCAAGCACTAACACTGAATGCAGAGGCATCTGTCAGATAGTGAGTGAAGCCCTGGATATTTAGGACTAGATATCTGTCCAAAATAGTACAAGTGCTGACAGCTCTGTAAGCACCCCACAACCTGACATATAAGGTTTTTTTAAGTAATTTGATGGGTGAAGCCCAGGAATTGTTGGAGAGCAACACAATGCAGTCTATTGACTGCTGCCTTAGTGACCCCAAGTAGTTCTAGTGTAGTCTGTGCTGTCTGTGACATACCAAGGTGATGGATGCACTGCACAGACTAGCATTTCAGATGAAAGTATGAAGGCATATCAGGAGGAGTAAAAGCAAAATACATGGTACTGACATTTGTGGTGGCAAATAGTAATGGTACTGTAGATGTATCCACATATGGCAAAAGAGCTTCCAGGTTGGGTCAGTGCAGAGAGACATCGGGTATGTCAGAACTGGGCAGAGGTGGTTGACAAAGTAGGTCAAGATGGTGCCCTGTCACATGGAGTTCCTCCTTAACTTCATAAATTCCAAACTGGATGGCATCATTTTCATGTTGCACATGAACATTCATTGCTCATGCATCAAAGTAAAGCTGCTGTAATTTCTGAATGTGACTAATAGTGTGAAAGCATTTGGGTATGCAGTGGAAGCTCTTGCATAAAATGGACAGCTCCACTGTGCTGAACTGTCAAGGGAAGATCAAAATGTCACCATACAGATCAGGAACCAAGTGAAAGTTTTGAAGGGAATCTGAGCCCGCTACTGGCTTACTGACATCTGCAACAATGAATGTCCAGATGAAAATGTCATCAAAACCCAGGTCCAGTAAGCAGGTCTGAGATCCATAGACTCACATTATGAAGTTGTTTGCTGTGCAAAGTTCAATAGCTGAGTAAGCAGGCATTGTAGATAGAAAAGAGGGCAGCAAAGTACAGACATCTGAGCCAGAATTGACACAGAAGTGTTTGTCCACTGATGCAGTAGGGAATGAAGAGCCTTTAATCATGATGAGAATGAGGCAGGAGAGGGCAGATATCATGGTTCCATGTGTCTAGGTGTCTTACATATCCTATATATTTTGGTGCACCTTCTGCCAACTGTGCATTGAATTTCAGTAGTCACATGAGTGTTGACAGTTGGAAGTGGGGTCACCAAGTTGTATGTGGTATCAGTAGAAGCAGTTCTGAACAGATGATGGTGTAGTGCAGTTGGCAGGTGGTAGGAGATTGCTGTGATGGTGTATAGATCATTGCTCTTGTCTGTGGCAGTGATGTTATCTTCAGCAGGGGTTGGGCAAAATCATCTCGGCTCATTGCAGCCAGGAGGTTGGTTGTGCTCCTGACATAGATGAAGTCACATCTGATGCCATTTTTGTCTCCATTATTAACACATTGCTGGTATTTCTACATCTACATAGATACTCTGCAAATCACATTTAAGTGCCTGGCAGGACAGCACTGGCAACATAGTCTTGTGTTATCTTTTTGTAAGATAACACCATTGACACCTAAAATATAGGACACACACACACACACACACCAGTTTTAACACCTCAGAAAAGTAATGGCTGCTGTCCAAATTATCAGCTGTGTGAACCAGAGGTGATCATGGCAACCCATTCCATTACACCAGGTGCTGAGTACATGTGACAATCATAAATGAAATCTGGCAATGCTTGTTCTCCTTGGAACTTCCATAGATGAATACATTCATTTTGCTGGTGTATGCACGGAACTGGCACTCATCTGAAAAGATGACATGATGCCACTCCTGTGTTCAGGACTCTCATTAGGAGCACATCTGTCAGCATGCTTATCTTTGTGGTTGACATCAAGGTAAGTCAGTTTGTGAAACTGCAGACTTTATCATACTGTTTGTGTGGATAATTCTATTGCTGAAAAAAAGCCCATTTCTTGGATCATGATGTGTGATGTGGCTGTACAATCCTGCACAGAAGAACAAACAAAATGGTTTTTTTTTTCAGGCTGTAATGATTCTCTCATAGTAAACTGTGTAGAAAATGAATGAAATTTTCACTCTGCAACAGAGTACGCGCTGCTATGAAACTTCCTGGCAGATTAAAACTGTGTGCCCGACTGAAACTTGAACTCTGTACCTTTGCCTTTCATAGGCAAGTGCTCTACTATCTGAGCTACCCAAGCATGACTCACGACTCATCCTCAGTGCTTTAATTCTACCAGTACCTCATCTTCTACCTTACAAACTTCACAGAAGCTCTCCTGCGAACTTTGCAGAACTAGCACTCCTGGAAACATCCCCCATGCTGTGGCTAAGCCATGTCTCCACAGTATCCTTCCCTCCAGGAATTACAGTTCTGCAATGTTCACAGGAGAGCTTCTGTGAAGTTTGGAAGGTAGGAGACGAGGTACTAGTGGAATTAAAGCTGTGAGGGCGGGTCATGAGTCATGCTTGGTAGCTCAGATGGTAGAGCCACTTGCCCACGATAGGCAAAGGCCCCAAGTTTAAGTTTTGGTCTGGCACAAGTTTTAATCTGCCAGGAAGTTTCCTGTGTAGAAAATGTTTACTTTTGCTGACATTGCACGTGAGCGAGCATCACTGTAATGAAAATGTGTTCACATTGTAAGAGACACATGATCACATTTTATAAAAGTAGTTATTTAATTTGCAAATGGCATCAGTGAATAGAGTTCTGCACCTTTTTAATTCCAGTGATCAGGTCCTGGATTATTTGTTAAGACAAGTTTGAAGCACTAGTTCTTACTTTCAAAATATGTGACTTTATTCTCACTTAATGTAAAACTAGTCATAATCACAGATACAGCTCAGTATCACCAGAAGGAATATAAATCCAAATGAAGATAGATACTTGAGAACAGTTCCATTGTCTTACTAAAACCCATGCCTACAAAGAGATTCACATGATGTTAACCCTTTCAACAGCAAAGTAAGTGCGACACAGTTGGGACCAATCAAACATAATATAAGCCATGTTAATTATTCTCAAAGCCTCCAGAATGTTTTACAAGACAAAACATTGTTTATGAACTTCTGTTTTTAGATCTTAATGCAATTTTAATATGTTAGGTATTTTTCATAAGTATTAACTCCTTTTAGGATTACTGAAAATAATAGTTAATGATAGTGTTTTCAAGTTATTGAAAATATTCTTAAAGCTGTGAACTTCAAATAACAATAAAACATTTTTTGAATGTTAACAGTATCAGAACAAAAATAGTAACAATGTTTTGTCTAATACCATAAATAAACTGTAAAATAATGATAAATGATATAGTTCTTACTACCATTTGCAGTTATTTGTTTGAAAATTTATCTTCATTCTGAAGCATTGCAAAATATTAAAATATCAATATACAAATGAAAAATTATATTTGTGGCAAATTTGCTCCCAAGGGCTTGAAAACTTTGTGAACATCCACAGTCATGAATTGCATATTCCATAAATAAAAATGAGTTCAAATCTGGCTGAAAGTTAGGTGGTGTCACAGATTTATGTAACAGAGAAAAATTCTGTCAGATCTTGATTTTTTTCAAAGGGCTAGTCAAGTGGAGCCAAATAGATCCTGCTCAGCATTGTGTATGACCCTTATGAACCCACGTATTCCATATTTGTATGAAACTAATGCAGTCCCAGCCAATAAAACAGCAACTTAACTGAAGAATGAACTGGTCTTGATAGACCATAATCATGCTGGTGTTGATTTCTGACACATGCAGGTAAACAATTCTCCTTCTTATGCAAGGTATAACAGAATCTTCTCATGAACAACCAATACTCAAATGTACTTTCTGAATGAGAAACATACTACACATTTTTTCCTTATATACATCTGTAGATGGTGTAAACTCTATCTAATTTGTGATGAAATGTTAATCACTTGCAAATCCAAACATGTAGGAAGTTCATGCCAATTTGACAAATGTTGCATGCTGCCCTCATGGTCTATCTATCTTGATGGCCAGGAATGTTTTCTATTGAAGTATGTAATAAAAATAAAATTTGAAATTGACAACCAAACGTCTTGCAGAAGGCTCTTCCAGAATCTTGGGATCCTCGTACTTACAAGCCAATACGTTTTCTCCATAGCGGTTTTCATTTTAATTTCACAGAGACTCATGATATGCAATTTAACATTCCTGATGCAAAATATCTGATTAGCTAGATTTAAAAAGTGAGGGTTCCTATTACATTCAAGACAAGTAGTGATGATCATTCTTCACATCTCTATTTTTAAAGTATGTATACAACATATTACTTGGTAAATAGCAGTGTAGTTATGTAAATTTTAAGTTATCAATAGGAGATAAACAGCAATCACTTAATATAAACAAGATAGCACCACATTTCTGTGAAATTAGTGAATAGGATCCCTAGTGAAGTGAGTGTGACTGTAGACTGGAAAAACAGGTTTAGACACAAGCTGAAATCATTACTAACTGAGCAGCCCATTGGCAAAACCTGCTATATGACAGGAAATTCATTTTCAGGGTTTTCATCCACACCAACCTTCTTTACTTCATGGTTAATAGGTTTGGCTATAGTCTGTGTTTCAAAATACAATTCAAGTGTGTGTCTCGTACTGATATTTGATGGAAATTTTTTATTAACAGCTTAACCTGGTAGTTCTGATGAACAGTGCAATACTTTTAACTACTGCTGCACCAGTGTACCAACTTGAAAATTTACACCTTTTTATGTCCCAATGTTCAGGTCTTTGTCCCACTGAATTTTTTGACTGCCCCTCCCCATGTTCTACTTCTCTGCAAATTGGATATAGCAACACTAAATCTACTCATCCTTTCTAATCTTCCACAATCTATCCCTCTTTCCTGCCAAATGAAGGAAGGAACAGTTCCTAAAGCAAGATAATAGTTTTTGTACTTTTAAATTCGTCTATTTGAGGATTCTGGAATTTTGCCTACTGGAGGAAAGTAATGGCTAGCAATTCTATTTTATTACTGCTGACAGCATATTTTTAGGTACAAAATCACATTTACAACAAAAGTGCTGGGGAGTCATGAAAATGCAGCTACCTTCATGAACTGCTAGAAAGTACACAGAACTGCTGACAGTAAGTTTTTACATCCTGTTACAGAAGAACTGAGATGAGCAGGAAACATGACAAACAATGAAGAAAATATGTATTTGTCATATCCCTTGATTATTTTTATGAACTTAAGATGATAAACAAGCAGTGGGATGTATTACTGATGGTTTTCACAATAAAAATGGAACCAAATAATTAAAATTACAGTTATTACCTAAGAGTGGAAAGAATAAGGTGTATATATGAGGATGAAAGGGTATATTCAAGATGAAATGCTTGGACACAGTGTATTATTAAGAAATTATAGGTGTGAGAGTTGCTGGTGATTTTTCCCTGTTACCATTAAAAAACAGGATGCCCAAAGGTTCCATTTCAACAAGATGTGTAAAATTATTAAATAAAAAAAATTCACAACATATCTCTGTAACAGTTAAGTATATAATTAAATGTGTCATAGAAGGAGTTGCAAAGAGACAAAACTAAATTACAAGGTATGTTTAGATTCCTGGAAAATTAGTTACGGTAAGAACAAAAGTACAGCGAATTACAATGCAAAGACCGCAAAACTGGAATGGTCCTCTTTCTTGCTGTGGAGTCTACAAGAAACTGTCAAAATTCGATTAGGTTCAAATAAGCTATTATACCAGACTAATAAAACTAGAGGGACTGTGTAGTTTGAAAGGCCGTAGACAATAAGAATGAAAGGTGACAAAAATATAAGCAACATTGTTGTTCTCTTTAAACATGAATTAAATCTTGATCTTTATCTTTGTTCAAGAAATAGAAAATCCAGGCTGGAAAGTAACAATATAATGAAAAGGATTGTTGCTACTCATCATAAAGCAGTGACTCTGAGTCACAGAAAAGCACAACAAGAACACTGTCGGAAAGTTAGCTTTCGGCGAACAAGGCCTTTGTCGAAAATAGACAACATACACACACCCATGCAAATGCAACTCACACACCACATGACCACAGTTTCTGGCAACTGGAGCCAGACTGTAAGCAGCAAGGCTTTATGGGAGAGGCAACTGGGTGGGGGTAAGGGGGAGGCTGTAATGGGGAGGGGGAGGGATAGCAAGACAGCAGTGTGGGGCAGAAAAGTGCTGCCGGGAGCATGCAGCGATGAGCTGCTCCACTCTGCACCTCATCCCTGCACACTCCTAGCAGCAGCTTACCACCCTCCCCCCCTACCCTGCTGTCCCTCCTCCTATCTGCCCCATCCTCCTCCTTACCCCCACCCAGTTGTCTCTGCCACAATGCCCTGCTGCTCGCAGTCTGGCTCCAGCTGTCAGAGACTGTAATCATGCGTGTGAGAGTTGCCTTTGTCTCAGTGTGTGCATGTTCATATGTTGTCTATTTTCGACAATGGCCTTGCTGGTCAAAAGCTAACTTTCGACAGTCTTCTTGCTGTGCCTTTCTGCAGATCAGAATGTCCACTATACGGTGAGTAGCAACTATCCTTTATCTTTTATCAATGTTTAAAATATTTGTTTGTCCTCTTCCCCTTCATCAGTAACCTCTTATTACCATCATACAATTCAGATGCTGAGTAATACAAAGGAGTAGGTCTGCACAGCATGTTAATTATTCTTTTATGTATTCTTTTAGGAATTCTACTCAAAATGTAGCAATATAAACAGTGTCTCCATGTTATTCATATAAGAATCTTATTACAATTAACATAAGTATACAAAAGAAACACCTGTGTTATGTACCAACTCTCACAAATTTCTTAGAGGAAAGAGTAATGTGGTGGAACTTTTTATGTTACTTTGTTTCCCCTTACATGTAATTTCTATAGCATGAAACACTATCATGTAACAATACGTAATCTTATGAATATTGTTAAAGTAATCATGTGTGTATTAATCATGCTACACTATAAAATAAATTCAGAATATTTTTTTAAGGATATGTTCAGTGCACTTCACTGTAATTGCTAATTGCATATATGAAAACATACTATCATCATCAGGTCTGATAACAGTTCTTCCTTCACTGGTTCCGGTGAACAGGCTGATTGGTTGACCACATGGTGGCAGTTTCCATTTCTGTCCTGCATTGAGAGAACGTTCATCTTGGTAACGTCTCAACTGAGACATAACATGGTGCATGAGACTGGCTTCTTCCTGTAAGGAATTCCATTGCATGCAGTCTACTTCCAGTTCACTTGCCATTTCCTGAAAGTGAACCAAAAATATACAGTATGTGCACAAAGTGCCTATTTCTCAGTACTACGATTAAACACACAACAGGTTGGTCAACCTCTTACCTCAAGAAACTCAAGAGAGCTTGGATCATCAAAAACTGGGTGTCTGATTGTAAGCACCCACCTATGTACAAATTGCACAACTCTTCTCTTACATGCCAATAAGAAATCACGATCTTGGCTTGGAGAATCTATACGATAAGTGCATAAAGTTATGGATCATATGATTTTGAGCTGATAGAGAATTATTTTATTAAAGATCTCTCACTGCTGTATGAAAATGTCATCATATAGAAGTAACACAACCACACTGAAACACAGACCTTTTTTATTTATGCTAGACAGACTGATGAAGATTGAATGTGTTTGACAGTATTTAATCCTGTATTCAATTATTACAAAAATCTGTTTAACACTTAAACGCAACAGTTCTTCTGATAATGAAGGGGGCTGTAGCAGAATATTTGTCTCCAAGTTGTAACTCTAGTTTCCATGCAGTACTTTCCATTATTGCTGTTGTGTACACAGTTAACCCTAGCTGCTATTTATGTGTTGCTGCAATGTGATATGGTTCAAGCCTTCTGTGTGTAGTTATTTCAAGAAAGATTTATAGAAACGTGCAGAACTAAAGCTAGTCAGCCAATACCAAGGACTCTTCTAGATCCAGTACATTTCAGGCCCCAGACCCAGAAGGCTAATAGTCTGCCCAGTGGAAATCTTCATTTCTGAGTAATTAATCTACAAAAGCAACTCAATGTGGATAGAAGTAGTGAAAACCAATGCTGCTCCTAAAAAGTAAGACATATCCTTGCAGTAGTTTATTTCTTTGTATGTGACAGTTATAGGTATTCCTCTGATCACTACTGAAGATGTGTGTCTCACAAGGAACCCCTTGAATGCAAGGTTGCAAGTTCAATCTTTAACAAGGCCCATTTAATATGGCTCATCAAACGCATCAAGAGGGTGATGGAAAATGAGTGTCCAGGTCGTGCAGAGATCAGCCTTCTACGGGATGTATGTATTACAGTTCACAAAATGGACATCATTGACATCCGAGAAATGTTCAAAACAAACCATTAGCTTACACCATGAACATCAAATGAAAAATGGTGTGCCACAGTGATTACAAAGGTTTGCACCATCAAGATTAAAGGCAAACTCCTTGGGAGATAAAAATCGTGTAGGACAACACATAGCTGCAGATAGTGAGGCTGAATTTGTCCAGTGGTTCCAGGTGGTATGAGCTACAATGTCACAAACCTTCCAGCATGGATAGTTTGTTCTGAAGAAGTATGATTTTTATATGCAGACCACGAATCAAGCAAAAGCAATTTATTTTGATCAGCTGCCCTTGCAAAATCATACACACAAGAAAGAGTCATAGGAGACAGACCAACTCCAACTTCTCGCATCACAATAAATAACTTTCCAACCAATGTATCATCCAAATTATATAAATGTGTTAAGGCAATGATGTTAGTTTATCTTGATAATTTCCAGGGTTCCTTTCATATGCACTTCCTCTTCAAATCCTGATTGGCTGGAGCTGAAAACAAATTCCTTACTGAACAATGGGAGAAGTTTGTTTTTCTCATCTTCAAATTTTCTGGCCAATTCTGCAGTTTGCTGTGTACTGTCAAGTTGATGCTTTGTTTGAAATTTTGTTATCATATGTCTTCCAATTCTGTACCACTTTTTGAAGTTATGCAACCAGCCAGTGCTTTCGTTGAAATCATTGTAATTTATGTCACACACAATTCAGTGTGCGTAATGTAGAAGATCACTGTCATGCACATCCTGTAAATTGTATCATGCATCCTTGCAACATGCAAACACCAGTTTTTGTAACAACTGTGCCTTTTTCTTCCTTGAATATCCATAGTTTTTCTCATACACTACAAGGTCGTATTGCTGTGGACTTACTCAAAATCTCTTCATAATTTTTTTTTAACTAAGCTGCAGATTATCTTCCATGTACACAATTATGTTTAGTATCCTCTCCTTGGACAACAATTGTCCTTTACTATGTTTCACTGGAGATAGGATTTGTGGACCCCCTGTCTGACAAGGATGATGACAGCTTGACACCCATTTCAATATCACTTTCACTTGTTAAGTATGTATTGTCATCATTGTATTCCTCATGCACATTGTCTGCACAGTTGAGCGTGCACGACACCATGCATTGCACTGATTCACCTTGCAGAAACACTAATATTTCATCTGTCACTCTGCAAAATTCCTTGGTTTCCTTTCTGGTGAAATGTTAACTTTGGCAACCATTGTTTGAAATATTGCAGTGTTCATTGTTCTGATCATTGCCACTGTTCTGCTTTGTATCAACACCTCTAGCAATGTAGTACTGCTGTGAGTTACTCATCAACTAAGCAGTTCAACATTGCTATGTAGCCTCGTGCTGTGCTGTCCATTGGATACCTCCCCTGTTGCCACCAACAGCCAATACTGTGATTGCATGATAGACAATATGTGGGTGTTGAATGCTTTAAACATCATTCACCTTTTGCAACCTCGCACTCAAGGTGTTTCTTGTCAGTCACCCATCAAACATGATGGCTAACCACACTAGGCCACCTACACCTGCACCTACATGTATACTCTGCAAATCACCATGAGGTGCATGTAAAGGGTATGCCCTATTGTACCAATTATTAGGGTTTTTCCTGTTCCATTCACATATGGAGCACAGGAAGAACGAATGACTGAATGCCACTGTGTGTGCAGTAATTATTCTAATCTTATTCTCATGATCTCTGTGTGAGCAAAATGTAGGGGGTTGTAATATATCCCTAGAGTATATCATTTAAAGCCGGTTCTTTAAACTTTGTTAATAGACTTTCTGGGGATAGTTTACATCTTTCTGCCATTTCAGTTCCTTCAGTATCTCTGTGACACTCTTCCCTGGATTAAACAAACCTGTGAACATTTGTGCTGTCCTTCTTTGTATATGTTCAATATCTCCAGTTATTCCAATCTGGTACAAGTCCCACACACTTGAGCAATAATATTCTGGATGGGTCACATGATTGATCTGTAAGCAATCTCTTTAGCAGACTGATTTCACTTCCACAGTATTCTGCCAATAAAATGAAATCAACCACCTGCTTTGCCCACAACTGAACCTACGTGATCATTCCATTTCATTTCCCTACAAAGTGTTACACCAGGTATTTATATGAGATGGCTGATTGCAACAGTGACTCACTGATATTATTGTCATAGGATACCATGTTTTTTCATTTTGCCAAGTGCACAGTTTTACATTTCTGAATATTTAGAGCAAGTCAGCAATCTCTGCACCATGTTGAAATCCTAACAAGATCTGATGGAATATTTATGCAACTTCTCTCAGATAGTATTTCATTAGAGAGAATTGCATCATCTGCAAAAAGCCTGACTTTACTATTAATGTTGTCTGCAAGTTCATTAATATACAACATGAACAGCAAGGGTCCCAACACACTTCCCCAGGGCACTCCCAAAGTAACTTCTACATCTGAAAGTGACTCTCCATCCAAGATAACATGCTGTGTCCTCCTTACCAAAAAGTCCTCACTCTGGTCACAAATTTCACTTGATACACCATATGATCGTACTTTTGACAATAAGCATTGATGCAGTACTGAGTCAAATGCTTTTTGGAAATCAAGAAACACTGCTTCTACCTGGTTGCCCTGATCCAATGCTTTCAGTATGTCATGTGAGAAAAGTGGGAGTTGTATTTTATACGATCGATGTTTTAGAAATCCACAATTGTTGGCACTGAGGAGGTCATTTTGTTCAAGATACATCATTGTGTTTGAGCTCAGAATATGTTCTAAGATACTACAACAAATCGATGTCAAGGATATTGGATGGTAGTTTTGTGGATCACTTTACTACCCTTCTTGTAGAGGGGTGTGACCTGTGCCTTTTCCATGACCTGGGCATGGTTATTTGTTTAGGGATCTATGATAGATTATAGTGAGAAGAGGCTAAATCAGCTACAAATTCAGTACAGAATCTGACACGGATTCTATTGGGGCATGGAGCACTGTTCAATTTCAACAATTTCAGCTGTTTTTCAACACCATTCACAGTAGTACTTATTTCATTCAACTTTTAAGTGGTATAAGGATTAAATTGGGGCAATTCTCCTAGGTTTTCCTTTGTAAAGGAAGATTAGAAAATGGGGTTAAGCATTTCAGGTTTTGCTTTGATACCATCAATTTCAGTTCCTGTGTCATTCATTCACTAGGGAGTGGACACCTAGTTTGGCACCACTAACAGCCTTTACATGCAACCAGAATTTCGTTGGATTTTGTAAAAGATCACTTGCTAGGTGGTAGCTTTAAATCGGCCGCGGTCCATTAGTACATGTCGGACCCGCGTGTCGCCACTGTCAGTGATCGCAGACCGAGCGCCACCACACGGCAGGTCTAGAGAGACGTACTAGCACTCGCCCCAGTTGTACGGATGACTTCGCTAGCGATGCACACTGACAAAGCCTCGCTCATTTGCAGAGTAGATAGTTAGAATAGCCTTCAGCTAAGTCAATGGCTACGACCTAGCAAGGCGCCATTAGTAACATTGCATGTATCTACAGAATCTCACTTGTATCGTCAAGAGCGATGTACAACAATGATGGATTAAAGTTAAGTATTCCAGCAGCTATGTACTTTTCTTTATAGCATTCATTACGTATCCTGTTTCAGACCTATCTCTAGCCTGCGTGGGTTAACGCGTGCATATCGGCTTCCTCACTCGGGTAGTGTTCGTAGTGTTGGCTAACTGCTAACACTACACTCACCACTAACAAAATTGTAATTTTTCTAATTAAATTGTTGGATGATTTAAGTCTCCCCCAATGATTATAGTATGATTGGGGAACTTACTTACAAGTGAACTGATGTTTTCTCTGAAGTTTTCAGTTACATCAGAGGAAGAGTTGGGTAGATCATAGAAGGATCAAATAATCATTTTATGCCCACCCTTGACACTGAGTCTTGCCCAAACAATCTCACATGCAGTTTCAATTTCTATCTCAGTTGATTTCCGTTTTTTGTCAACTGCAACAAATAACTTCACTTTCATTTCCCATTTGCCTATCTTTCTGGTACACACAAATTTTCCTCACCACCACTGCTACCAAACTGGTACACTGAGAAAGGTGGTGTAGTGGTTAGCACACTGGACTCTCATTTCAGACGACGATGGCTCAATCCCACTTCCAGCCATCCTGATTCAGGTTTTCTGTGATTTCCCTAAATCACTTCAGGTAAATGCCAGTATGGTTCCTTTGAAAGAAAAGAAAGAAAGAACCAACCAACCAACCAACTAGGTACACTAAAAGTTTTAATGATTGTATGAGCTACCGTTTTTATGCCTACTGTAATCTCTCATTATAGATCTTGCCACTCTCCATTTTACTCCTGGTATCTGCTTTGACAGGTATCTTGCTGGGCACAACATATCCTTGGAGCATACTCCAATTGGAGTCAAATATTGGACAAAAAGGCTTTCTCCTTTGTACCTTTGCTTGCACCCTTCAGAATTCTCATTAACATCTGTAGTGACTTATATGCCTAGTTATCACCTGACCCATATGCAGTCCCCTTTGTAGTTTTCCAGTACTCAGTGTCACCTGTAGGTATTAGTAATGTCATCCAGCTGTGATGTTAGGTCTTAACTTATACTTGTATCTTTTGACAGTTACATCTGTAGTGTAAATGAACCCTAGTACATTACATTTATTTATTCTCTGCACTGACCAATTTAGTCCTCTGCATATGTTCCCACATTTCGCAACTGTCTTGTTCTACAGACAGCAGTATCATCAGCGAAAAAATAAAGTGATGGCGAAATCCATCCCTGAGAAGATGCTCATGGGGAAGGAGTACAGTGTCACTATAAAGTTAACCAGTGAGTCTACTGCATTAGAAGATTCTGAGGTCAGTGCACCCATGCAATGTTATGTCTCCCCTCACTTTAACACCTGGACCACCAAAATGATCGTGTTCAACAGTGAGCCAATGAGTCCCAACCTTAAGACAGCGAGGCCATACAGTGAGTTTTATATAAGACAGTGCACTGGATACTACTGGCTGTTCTCCAGTGATTGACTTGACAGTTAGTGGTGTGATTCAGACCAGACATCATTTGACAGATACAGTGAAGAGACATGTACTAGAGAGGTATTTGGACTTTGAATTACCAGGACACTTTCTGACTGCACATTTCTCTGTAGTGTTCACAATACTGTTTTCTGTATTTGCTGTGCAAATAAATTGTGATGTTTCATAATACAACACCTTTCATTAAAACATCCCATACATTGTGCTGAAGATTTTCAAAACTTATAAAATCTATAAAAAATTGCACATATTAATACTGCTTCTCTCCAAACTGGCACTTTGTTCCAAGTCCCATAGCATCAAGAAAAACCTGAACTAGATTAATATAAGCATGTTGACTCTATGACAATGTGATACATATTCAATTCTTTCATCCAGTTTGGCATAATGATAGACTACAAAAGTAATCTGGCATTAAAGGATATTGTCTGGAAAGCTCTGTCACCAGCTGATGTGTAGGCATGAACACAATGTGAGTCAGCAGGAAGTCTTCCAGGAAAGGGTCACTTGACGGATGAGGTGCGACATCCCGGCCACCTACTGTTCCTCCACAGCCACGTCCATCTAGACGCGTCTCGAGCAGGTGCTCCAGCATTTTCTGTGGGGTACCCGCCATCACAGTGTACCTGCAACCATTGTAAGAAATAGTAAGCTGCTCAATTTTATTAGTCAAAAGAAGAAGGGAGGGTGGGTAGGTAGGGGGCTAGGGAACCAAACTTTTTTGTTTTCAATCTTTAGATGATGTTAATCTGATAGAAGTGCATCATAACATACTGTGCAATTTAAGAGCTATGCATGCCATTACCCCACAAATAAAAATATCACAGCAATACACCTTACTTTGCAACAAAGGGAAGAAGAAATGAACCAGTGTTAATTGATCAACGTAATGGAGGTTGTTCATATAGGACAAAAAGAATGCCACTGATTCTCACATCCACAAAACAATATGAAGTGTATTATGTAGTATTTAATACTGTTCCATTCAAAAATCTTATTTTATTTGAGATGATGTACATAAGAGTGGACTGTTATCTAATATACCATACTTGGAACCAAGGGAAAATAATGTTGCTCTTATGTTGGGAGATTGAAAAATAAATCACATTTAAATGAAAATCTTTTTTCCTTTCCAACATTGTCATCTTTCTTCTCCATGTAAATTCTTTAGTGTGTCTCTACTTATTTGAATCTCTCATTCTCGAGTCCTAGAAAATAAGAATTTTTTCCTACACACTGTTTCATTTGTCTGCACATCTACATCCATACTCTGCCAATCACTGTGAAGTGCATGACATAGGGTACTTTCCACTATACCAGCTGTTAGGACTTCTTTCTATTCCATTCACGTACAAGGTGTCGAAATACTGACTGTTTAAATGTCTCTGTGCATGCTGTAATCAATCTCGTCTCGTCCTCACGATCCTACAGGAGTGATACATAGGGGATTGCAGTGTATTCCCAGAGTCATCATTTAAAGCTGGTTCTTGAAACATTAAGAAGCACAGTTTGGCATAATGATAGACTACAAAAGTAATCTGGCATTAAATGATACTGTCTGGAAAGCTCTGTCACCAGCTGATGTATAGGCATGAACACAATGTGAGTCAGCAGGAAGTTAGTGACAACCTTCAAGTGTTTGCCAGTTCAATTTCTTGAGCATCTTTGTGGCACAGTCCCATGGGTCAAACGATCCTGTGACCATTCATAATGCCCTTTTCTGAATATGTTCGACGTACCCCTGTCAGTCCTATTTGCCATGGGTCCCACACAACTGAGCAATATTCTAGGATACATTGTGCAATTGATTTATAAGCAATCTCCTTTGAAGGTTGATTGCATTTCTGTAGTATTCTACCAATGCACTAAGCCTGCCACTTGCTTTTACCAATGATTGAGCCTTACGTGATCATTACATTTCATATTTTTACAAAGTGTTACTCCCAGGCATTTGTAGAAGTTGTTAAATTCCAAGTGCGAGTCACTGATACTTTTGTAGTTTTTTATGTGCAGAATCTTAATTTTGAACACTAAAAGCAACTTGACAGTCTTTGCTCAACTTTGAAATAATATTGAGATATGTCAAAATGTTTTCTTAGACAGTACTCATACTTCATTGCAGAGAACTGCATTTTCTGTGAAAAGTCTTAGGTTACTATTAATATACAACATGAACAGCAAGGGTCCCAACACCTTCCATGGAACACATTCAAGTTACTTCTATGTCTACTAATGATTCTCCATCCAAAATGACATGCTATGTTCTCCCTATAGTACATGTCCATCCACTGATACATTTCTTCAGGTCCAAAAGGAGAAAGCAGTGCAAAGAAGCTATAGCTGGAGAGTATGATCTGTGATTCAACTTAATGCCTTTACATGCAGCAAACAAAACTTTTGAGTGGTTTGAAGGTCTGCCAAACTGTTCTGGAAAAAGTGAAAACTACTTTGTCCAGTGGCTAAAAATCCTTGAGAAATTTGATAGATAATATTGACCTGTGACCATTTCTCTGATAATTATCACAATATGTGAATCCTAAATAATCTCACCATTACTTTTACAGCTCAGTTTTGGTTTTCTTCTGAGCATGTTATCAAATGGAAGTTGGCCATTTTCAGTGTTCCTTTGCCTTCTGTTAGGAACAGACATTTGCTGTGTAAGTAAAAAATTGGTTTCGATTGTACATGAGATGTTCGAAACTGCTGTAATATGGTTAAACGATTTTAATGCTGAGTAGCTATAAGCTATTACTGATTTAATCTAGCCAGTAACTTCTTCATGCTTAAAATGTTCATCCAAGACAAACACCCCTCTTTTAAAAGTTTATAGTCCTTTGGTTATTCATCCCATTGGTTATGATCTGAATTGGGTATGTTGTGCATTCTACACCATCCATGTTTGTGTGGCAACAACAAACCACTTGTCACATACACCATGCAATGCAGCAGATTCTTCAAAAAATTTTCAGTTATTCATCTGTACTGAGGAGTGCTTGGGGAAGAAAGTTTATGATGCCAGTGCCAGCCTTGACATGACTCATGCAATTCAGCTGTGAACTCTTGTCAAAGTTGATAATCAACGATCTTCATATACTGGACAGTTCTTTACAATTTTCATACCTTGAGATTTTACATATTTTATTGGTTTTGAATGTAAATAAATAGAAATTGTATTCCTTGATGAGGCACTCAGTTTTAAGACTCTGGAATCAAAGGCATGACAAGAAAACGTTGATTAATTTGTGTTAAATGGTACCGGTGCTTTATATATACCAGTTAGTCCACGTTCCTCAAAATAATTCAGCAGCTGAACTGGTGCTTTCTCTCTTTATTTGTAAGATGCTAATAATGTTATCATATTTATTTTTACAAAATGCGACCGGCATGATGATAACAGAATTGCCTTCAGTTCTTGCTATGTTGTAGTGCACTGTTTTTTCGTTCACTAATGTTTATATACTTTTAGTAAACACTCCCAATGGAATGGAATGTCTGTTTGGATACTGAAGTTTGCAAAAAAAGCTTGCTTTTTACCATTGTATAGGTAAGTAAAAAGTTATAGATGAACAATAGTTGAACGTATCTGAAGGTCTCTAGAAATGAAATCCGGAAGAAGAAAAAGTTCCTGCTTTGGATGATGAGCAGATGGAAGATCCAGCATAACCAAATATTCCAAATGAAACCAAAAAGGCTGTTAAATGTAGCCAACACCATTATTTGCAACAAAGACACAGAGAATTTGCTAATCTTCCTGGAGTATTACAGAAATTAGCTTCAACTCTGTTCAGAGTACCAATATCTCTAAGAACTTTTTGTTAAGACACAAACTATTTTTAAGAGACTTAGTCAACAGCCATTTATTTAACTACACATACATAATTAAACAAGGCAAAGATACAATATAACCTGCAAATTTCTGGAACATAGATTTTTTAACTACAACAGTAAAGGTTGAAAAATGACTTCTTGTAATACTACTACTTCAGCAGCAGCAGCAGATCCCAAATCACCATTACCTATTCATGTCTCCCTAACCACACTTAATTTGATACTTAGAAGAAGTAAGCTTTGAAAGAAGAAGTGATAAAGTAAAAAGTGTTGTCCTGTAGGAAATGATGGTTACATTTCATACTTCGTTACATAATGAGAAAGGCAACACTTTATGCCTGCCTCACACTGCAGACAGAATGTTAGTGTGTTTAAAAACATAATAACTGGAGCTACAAAATATAGGTATGGTTTAATGAAATAGTTGATCACCCCCTCTCCATATGGGTTGAAAATAATAGTGCCCAATTTAACTATCCAGAAACAGCACCGAGATGTAATCAACGCCATTCCTCTCATATTTTTCTTTTTTAAGAATTTATGATTTCCGAGAAAATAAACGTATGCAGGATATATAGGCCTACAACATTTCTATTTGGACATTTATTTGCTGGTATGAGTTATTGTTGACTTGCTACTAGTGAACAAGCCACAAGCAGCTGTCTATGAGCTAACATTCCAACTGGTGATTACTACTTTAAGAGATCGATCTTTGACTTGTTTAACCAGCATTTTAACTACAATGAGGTGCACACTCAAAACTAGTTTTCTGAATAACAATAATCTGTCACACCAGTTGTCATTAGTCCCCTCTCTTACCTGCAAGTGGTATGGTTATGCCACAGTTTCTTAATACACACCTGGTGTCATGTTAATTTAAGATTTACTTTATTTTTGGCAACAGAAAAGTCACATTGGGCAAATCTGGCAAAAATGGAAGCAGGGAATTGTTACATTATTGTCTCTGGTGCAGAAATAATGAAGAAGCAACAAAGTGTAAGTAGGTGCATTATCATGATGCAAAAGCCAAAAATTGTTTCATCACAAATCAGAGTGTTTTTTCAGATTGTTTCATGCAAAAAGCTTTAAATTTTTTGTGGTATTCCTTACTGATCATTTGATCTTGTGGCAAGAACTCAAAGTGTACTATGCCATTAAAAACCTAAGAACAAAGCGAGCGTAGCCTTCACACTGAGAGCAATCTGCTGAGATTTTATCGATTTTGGGATCCAGAATGCTTCCACTTGGACGAGTGGGCCATAGCTTCAACAATTTATCATTAAAACCAGGTTTCATCACCTGTTACGACACATTTCATTAGTTCTGTGTCATTGTTTTCATCTAGCAACATGTGCTTGCCAATGTTTTTGATCGAACATCAAAAATTTTGGAACAAACTTTGCTGTCACATATTTTATACCTTAAACACCCAAAAAAAAATTCATTGCAGGAGCAAAGTCATACGTTAATACCATCAGTGACTTCTCTGACTGTGGTTCCTTGAGTGTTCATAATGATTTATTTTCCTATTTTCTCGATTTCATCAGCTGATGATGTGCTGCGGCTTCCTGGACACTTTCTTCATGGTCTTCTTCAAAACACTTATACCACATGTAATCCATTGTTTTACTCACTGAAGACTCACCAAAAGCAATATTTAACATGTCTGAAGGAACACTGCATTGTTCTTCCTAACGACATGGGCACTGCAATACTGTATTTATCCACCGATACCAGAAAGCAACTTTTAATTACAATGTCGGTCCCAGTATGGAAATTACATAACAAATACATGTTGTGATGCAGGAATAATGACAAATGGAAGTTTGGGTCTGGTGTGAGTTCTGGACCAATAGCCAAAGCAGTTAAGGTGACAGCTGGTGCCTAAAGCAGGAAATCCATAATTGAGTCCTGGTCCTGCACAGATCTTCATTGTCATAATTCCATTATACAGCTGATGGTTGTTCATTTTAGCAACTCAAATACATTCATGTTACGCAAAATGAATAATGAATGGTACTACCAAAACACAAGTAATCTTTCTGGCACCCGACAACAGACTAATGCTACACAGATACTTTTCAGACATGTTTAAAAACACAACAACAAAAATAGTCCTATTGGCATGAATACCATATGCAAAATTATAAAGCTCCTGCTACTTTTTGAACACATTTTGTATGGGTAGATGAAAGCTTCCACTAAAACATTGATGTCTGTTTGATGGTTATACTGTTCCTCCTGAAAATGATTAAACAGATGAAACTGTACAGTAGTGGAGTATCCAAAATAAAAGAATCCAATTAGCAACAGCCAATGGGAACTTTTGTTTCATTAAGATGACTTGATTATTATAGCAAAGGAAACTTTTACTGGAAAATGATTGCTCTTAAAAGTGGGAGGTATGTCTGTTTTTGTGATTGGAATCAAGGGAATAAAGACTACATCCCCTTTAGCAAACCCAACAGGATTCATTGCTTAGATTATACTTCAGTGATTTTACCACCTGTTTTTATTACAGTTCATTCCTCACAGCCATTTGAATTGGTTAGTGTGTTGACTGCAATTGAAAACAGAGAAAACCAAGTACCATGCTATTACTAAACATTTTCATTTGGAGGGTTGCACTGCTGCACAAATAAAAACAGAGTTGGATGAAGTTCACATGGAGACTGTAGTATCACTGAAGACCATTTATTTTTGGATTAATGAATTTTAATGTGGTTGGACAAGCACTGATGACGAAGCATGTTCTTGCAGTTGTATTAAGGTCACCAAAAAGAAAACCGTTGACAAAATCCATGATATGGTAATGCAAAACTGCTGAAAAAAATCGTGAGGTTGCTGAGACTGTAGGCATTTCAACTGAGTGAGTGCATAATGTCCTGCATGGAGATTTTGGCTATGAATAATCTGTGTGCCAGGTGAGTGCCACAGTTGCTCACATTTGACCAAAAGTGCATCCGGCACATTATTTCAACAAAATGTATGAGATGTTTAATTGCAGTCTGCAAGATGTTTTGCACCAATTTGTGACTGTTGATGAAAGCTGAATACATCATTACAAACCAGAGAAAAAAACCAGACAAAATGCTGAAGGCTGGTGAAAGTGAACTGAAGAAGAAACAGACCATTCAGTCAGATGTCAAGGTCATGATCACTGTTTTTTTGGAATTCCTAAGGAATAATCCTCTTAGATTACTAGGGAAAAAGGCAGGACCATAACTGGGCTCTATTATGCTTTACTGTTGGATCATTTGAAACTTGCAATGGCTAAAAACAGACAAAGATTGGCATGCAAGAAATGCTCTTTCACCAGAATAATATACCATCCCACACATAGCAATAACAATAGCAAAAGTGCATGAACTGGGCTTTAAATTGGTTCCTCATCCATGCTATTCACCAGAATTAGCCCCAAGTGGCTTCTTCCTGTTCCCTAGCTTAAAAATTTGGCTTGATAGGAAGAAATTTTCATTAAATTAGGAAGTATCTATTACAGTCAACAAATATTTTGCAGAGTTTGACAGAATCCATTTTTTCCAATGGAATGAAAAAGCTGGAGGATTGCCGAACCGAGTGTATATTCCTCAATGAAGACTATGTTGAGAAGTAAGGTGAGTTGTTTATGAAACACACACTCTTTTGCTTTTTCCCCAGATTCATCAGACCACCCTTGTATAACCAGATTTGCAAAAGTAAGGTGAAATAAAATTCTCTGTTGTTCATCTGCGACAACGGTGCCCAAATCGATCATCATCACATTAACTAAGAACATGCCAACATTGCACCTGTCTTTGAGGAGAATCCTTGTATCATAATAGACCAAAAGTTATCTCTCAGTGCCTGACATGACATACGGATTTATTGAAACCAAGAATGAGTGCAAAAACCAGCCAACAGATGGTGCCAGACAGCACGACATCAGTAACACTGCACGAGAATGTTGTGTAAAATGAGTTGCAGGGAGAGAGGGAGCCAGATGCACAAGCAGTCTCAGTATGTTGACTTTACCAGAAAAGGCACTGTTAGTGAAATGAATGGAGAATCTGCTATTGCAGCTTTATGACCCTATCATAAGAAGGGTATTCGAATGGGTGAACGTAGTGTACAAGCAGTGCTAAGAAGAAAACTCTCATGAAGGTTGATGCCACAGGTTGTTTAGACATTTGGCCTCATAATGGGTGATAAGACAAATGATAATGCTGCTCAGACAATTCAAGGAGAAATGGAGACTTAACCAAGTTCATCTCTGGTTGGCGAAGTCGCACATTCCACTGACATTCCATGCACTACTGTCTGGAGAGCACTGAGGCATACCCTCCAATGCTATCCAAACAAAATCTAGTGTCATTATGAACTGTTAGCCACGGAACATGTTGTTGACTGACAAAGCCCATTTCACACTCCAAGGGTCTGTCAATACCCGCAACTGCAGAATTTGTTCTACTGAAAATCCTAGAACTGTCATTGAAACACCATTGTGTGGTGAGAAAGTCAGAGTGGTGTGGATTTTCATCAGCTGTGAAATGGACCTTTTTTCTCTGAGAAAATGCGAGGTATTGATTTTTGGTCAGTCATCATGATGGGTGTGAGGTACGCTGAAATGTTACAGAACTGCATCATCCCTAGCCTCGCTGCTAAATACTTGCTGGAAGGTACAACTTTTATGCTCCATGCCATATAGATAAACATGTGGACTTTTACACATTGTTTGGTGAGGATCGAGTGCTGAGCTGCAATTTCCATCATACTTGACCTGCCAGTTCCCCAGACCTCGATGTGTGCGGTTATCGGCTGTGGAATTACCTGAAGCCTCAAGCCTATTGCAATCGTCTGACTTCATTAGGGATGCTAAAAGACGATGTCCAGCAGCAATTTCTCATCATACCTACTGGTATGATGTACAGTGCTGTTCACAATATTATCTCTTGACTACACGTATTGTTGAGGAATGATGGCTGATATAATGGGCATTTGTTACAAAGAAAATTGGTTGTTATGCTAATTATTGCTTTTGTATCATATGAAGTAACACCATTGGTCATTTTGTGCACTTTTTTTGGATTCAATAAAACATCATGGCATTTTAATCATATGTGTCAATTTTTGTCTCTCTTCCTGCATTAGACCATGAAGAACTGAATTTTCAAATGTTAACAGACTTCTGTGTCACCCTGTACTTTCGAATGCTTAGCATGGAGCTAAGGGATTAGACAATACACAAATATTTATCAAAACAGCAGACAGACACCAACAGTACAGAGCTGAGCAAAAGATCTTCGCCTATTGCATGACGGCTGCCCCGTGTTAATCATTTTTTAGCAATCCTCTAGTCTCGCAAGCCTCTTGTAGATTCAGCAACAGTGGCTGTCAACACTCTTCAAGTGTTGGAGCGACTGAGAACACCTCTTGTGGAAAGAAACTCAGACTAGCATTCACAGTTATTCAGATGGCTGCCATGTACACTGGCCAAGGCATCAGAGTTACTTCATGTGTGTGCAGTCCCGAAAATTTGGTACTGAAACTCCTTTCCTCTGGTGCCCCAAGTGTAGTAATGAGGGATACTTTGTGGTCTTTTTTGCAGTCTGATTAAAATTACTTGATACATGACATTTCACACGTTGGAGCTGTCTTCCTCCAATCAGAGTGCTTAAAATCAGTCTCAAAATGTTCACCATTGCCAAACTGCCACCACAAATAGCTCACTTCCAATTCCTTGTCTGGTTATGTTCTTGATGTGTGTGGATCCAAAGTCTTGGGTCTGATCGTTTTATTTTGCATTTCATCAGGTACCATAACCATCCTGAAAACAACACACACAGAAAGACGGTAATGAAACACACATGTTTTGTATGGTCATTAGCCAAACACTGCTAGACTCCTTTGCACAAGATGTGATTCGGCTTTACACATTTGATCATCATTGTCACAGAGATGGGACTACAGTAGATAAGCTTCATATGACACTGTATGAGGCCAAAGCTTGGGAAGGCAACAAATTATCATTACAATTGGTGCTACAGGGGAATTAAAATAACACGATAATGGTTATTGATAAACTAGAGCAATGGTAAATCACAATCCTGACATGCAGAAAATCCTGGGTTCAAATTCATGTGAGGTGATAGTTCTTTTATTTACAATTTTTTTTCAAATTTACTCTCATTATTATTATTATTATTATTATTATTATTATTATTATTTTCAATTAACTGTTGGAAATATGATTTTTTTTTTTATTTTGAAAATTTTGTCACAACATTTTCAAAACTGGACTGACTTTTGTATTTGTTCTTATTTTTTCCCTATCATTCTTGTTTTGTTTAAAATTTGACTGTGCCGCTTACAATCTGCAACTGAGTACCAATCGAGACTGCTCATTGGTTGGATCACATCACTTCGTATAGGCAGTAAGAGGATAACTTCACATAACCAATTAAAGATACAAGTTATAGCGTGCTGTTAGTGCTAACTTGAAATTTTTCTGTATTGAGTTTGCTCTTAGAGATCAGATTTAATCACAGTGAATACAGCAAGTGTAATTAATAGTTCTGTCAAGTTTGCATCCTTGTTTTCCTGGGTACTTTGCATATCATGTGGTTGTGGTTAAGTTAGGATATGAGTGTAA
This sequence comes from Schistocerca piceifrons, assembly GCF_021461385.2. Lineage (NCBI taxonomy): Eukaryota > Metazoa > Arthropoda > Insecta > Orthoptera > Acrididae > Schistocerca > Schistocerca piceifrons. Next base: position 260,919,993 of record NC_060140.1, on the reverse strand, counting down.
ATTCAGGGCTACAAAAAATGTTGCCTGCCATAGTTCAGTCACTGATCACTTAAAACCAGCTGTGGGCTGAGTTTCTCATGTTCCTGCCATACCTGATGGCAGTCGCTTCCAACACTATTCCTCATTACATGAACAGCATTTCAGCACTTGTGAACTGATCTGATGTATTCATGTTTCGCCTTTGACCCAGATGCAGCTGATGGTGCAACACTGTAGTGTGACAAGCATCAAGTGTCATATAATTTTAATTGGACTATAGTTCATGAAATTTTGTGTAACGATTCCATCACCATTTTGTTACTGTGGAATATCTTTTAAAACACATGTCCATTTCTAATCTGCAGTGACCTAACCGACAGTTGACTGCAATCTGAATAACAATATCGTATTTCTGGTTTATTTTGATTCTACACAACACAGATTTTTTTCCAAATGTTAGTAAAGATAAATCTGATCAGTCTAAGCACATCAAATCCTTAGTAAAGAGCTTCTAGACATAACAAAGTTGTCCTCTTCTTACTTAAACAGGCAATGATAAGGTCAGCAGCATATGTGGTGGAAATGGAATCAAAGTGAGACAAGTTTTATGAAGTAATGACTCAGTGTAGTCGCTAGTAGCACTGGGCTTCAGTTCCTAAGGGGATCATTTTCATTTCTATTCTTTATCAAGCCATACTGGTCATCTATAGAAGTCTATACCAGTATTTATGCTGAATGTGAACCAGAAAATGATGCCTATACACTTGTGCATATTACCTGATCTCTCCAACCAATTTTACTGTCATTACTCTCATCTGTATGAATTAGTGTATATTATGACTCATCTGAAAATATGTCCTGATCTCCACATAACACGAAATGTATTTCTTGTTCTTCAGTGGATTTCACCAATTATCTCTGAAACACATGTGCCAACTACAGAAATCATCTCGAATCGCACATGCACGTCTTTCCTCTGAATTTTCCTTCTTCAGTAACTTCAATTTTGTAATTATCCCATACTCATAAAGAGTATTGAAGAACAGGTGCCAGGATGGTTTCATAACTGAATTCTCTTTCAGGTTAGCTGCTCTGCCTAGAATTCAGACAGATCCTGACTGAACATTTGCAAGGTGTTTTGAAACGCTGATTGTATTAGGTGTCCTGTCAGAATATATACCGAGCAAGGCAGTGCAGTGCTGACACACTGGAATCACACTTGTGAGGAAGGTAGTTCAGTTTCCTGTGCTGGCCCAAAATATCTTCAGACAGATGGGTTTCACTAACTGAATCAGTAACAGATAGTGTGCCTCTTGATTTTCAAGTTAAGTGAGCAATGTAATCAGCATAATGAAAGACATTTAAACTATACTCCACTGTTGACTCTAATCAGCTTCATATATACAGCAAGGGAGAAAAGCACTACCGTATTTACTTGAATCTAAGCCGCACCTGAAAAATGAGACTCGAAATCAAGGAAAAAAAATTTTCCCGAATCTAAGCCGCACCTGAAATTTGAGACTCGAAATTCAAGGGGAGAGAAAAGTTTTAGGTCGCAACTCCAAATCGAAACAAAGTTCGTCTAATTGTAATATGAGACACAATTTAGGTCGAATGAATGACGATACAGCTGCAGTAGTTTGGTTCGAGTCGTAAGCTTAGCAGTTACGGTTTACCAGGTAGCCATTGCTACGCGTCACGCGCTCCGTCCGTATTTATGCGGATATCCTTCCTTTTTCACGTGCTTCGTCTGGTTTCAATTGATTGCTTATTTTTCTTTGATCGGATAAGCGCCGTTTTCTTTGTCATAGGCGTTTACGTCACTCTAAGCTGAAAATGCATTACTATACTGTGTCATGCATTGTTTGTCGCATTCTGATAGTGCGTGTTTACGGCCTGTCGCCGCTCACGGCATGGCTTGCTTTTGTGCGCGCTACCGTCGCTTACAAATAAAAAATAGAGAGGAATCGTCTCATTAGCGAAACATTTGTTGTTACTTACACTACTGCTTTCTTTGATAATGATCAACAAGAACCAAATAATAGACTGCGTATGATGATGTTCTGAACGAAATTTTAGCGAAAATTTTTCTCCGTTTGAAAATCTTTGGAGGCGCCTCTTTAGTTCATTACAATCTGCACAGAAATTCTTAGATTTAAAAATCTAGTCAGTTGCCGTGCTTCATTTCTGACTGTATCACTATTAGGCATAAGAATAATACGAATATAAACATGACATGATATGTATATTCTTCCGTGTTTGCTGTTGTCTCACTCTAGTTTCGTAGTTTATTAGGCAGACAGGATTTAAATGAGATAGTAGCAAACACGAAACAATACATGGCAAAATGTTTATATTCGTATTAATCTTATGGTGAAGAGAATACTGCATGTGATTCACAATTCATAAAAGTTCCTATTAGCAACCATCTCCTCTCACAGGTAGGAAAAAATTCAGAACGTAGAGTTGGTCATATTGACAAACATCCCAAACAGTCTTGCCAGTCGGATTTTCGTAGTACATAGAAATGCTGCTACATTCGAAGATCAACAATACAGAATTTGTATTTACTTCGTTGGATAATGCATCAAAATGCAGTGGTCGAAACTCTGGGCGGAGGAAAAAGGCTCGTCTTCCACTTTTTTTTTAAATTTATTTACTGACGCAGAGATTTTGGTGCCAGTATTTATCTTTGTGCCTACAAAGCATGCCTGTGTAGCGCTACATATATTAGACGGCAGAAGTTAAATAGTTGTGGCGGCACCCACCAACATTTTTCAGAACTACCGCTTGCTTTGCACTCGATTCTAAGACGCAGGCGGTTTTTTGGATTACAAAAACCGGAAAAAAAGTGCGGCTTAGATATGAGTAAATACGGTATTTACGAATAATAAGTGTCTCTTTTCTACATTACTGAATGACTACCTAGGTTCATGGTTCAAAATTCATCATTCAAAATCCCAAATGCATGTTGCCTAACTGATTCCAGGGACATCAAAATATTTGATTTTCAATATTTTGCATAATTATTGACCAAATTTAAAAACTTTAAATGCTGTCATTATTACTCATTAAGAGGTACAATGTTACGTGAAAGGTTTAACAGAATAAGACATTACAGTTTGTGACTGTATTTAGGTCCTGAGGCAGTTCACTCACCTCACACAAATACCCAGATTGCACTCTTCCAGTACTTCAGAAAGAGAGCACTTAGTGACTTGAAACAAAATCTGCACATACTTTCAAACCTGTACAAAACTACTACTTGCTGACATCCCTTATAAAATTATGAAAGGAAATATGTTTCTATCTTACTACATTTTTCACTGTTCATGCAGTAAAACTGCTGCATCAGACATGGTGATTTAACTTGTTACTTTTTTTTACTACTAACGCTATTTGCAACACATTTCAGAGACAGTATCCACATACACTGCCTAGTGTGTCTGCAAAAACTATATAATGGTATAATACATAGTTCAAGACATGTAAACACTGAAATGCGTGAAAAACTAGCTTTTGCTTAAAACAGGGAAATTACACAATCCATTATTTCAGATAATGAGAGTACTCAGCGACTTACAATGAACTTTAAATGTAACTTCACACATTTTCTGAACTTTTTCTCTCTTACATGCTTAACATTGAATTTTTAAAATATTAACTCATTTGTGAAGTAATTAGAAATATTTCTTCTTTAAAGAACAGTGGGTTTACTAGTAAAAAACTAACAAAATGAATAGAGCACTATCTATACAGGTTGTGTACACACTGTAAATGATCAAATGAGGAGGGCGCACTTATGTGTTCACAATGTGGGAATAGTAACGTACCAGTACTAAGTTTGCTAATTTCTCCGATCACTTGCATTACCTGCAAGGAGAGCTCATAAACACCACCAGTTACAGGTGCTGACTTGTGCAGACTGTTTCAAAATTGACTACAAATTATTACAACTCACATTATAAGGTAAATTCCACCATATTGTAAAATGTAGGCCTCTGGATGGTACAGTATTTTGTGACACTCCATAGGACTGTTCCACATGGTTTGCGAGAGCCTAATGTAAGCTGTACATAGCAGTTGAAGCTGGAAATCTATTACTACGACATTTGATGGGAGAGAATGGGCATACGGGTTTATCTGATTGTATTTAACCTTTAAGCATGAATGAGCACTATATAGAAATATGTTAACACACAGTAGTCAAACATACTGCCAAGACAACACACTGTCTGAAAACAAAATTAGTCAAAAGAACATAAAGAAGGATTGCAAAACTGGTACTAATTGTAATGGTCAAAAAATTGAATTTTTTTCTGCATTTGGTTTTGTAAGTGGGTGGTACATAAAATGGGGATACTGGTTCAGTGGGACAGCTCTATTTTCTGTATCATGTCACATTTCTGAGATACAAAATAAAAATAAAATCACATCGATTTTATTTCCAAGATGTTCTGAACATAAAAAAAACTGAAGTAAATTACACAAAACCTGAAAACTGTTCTGTCACGCTGATGAACCAAACCATTATGATCAACTGACCAACAGCTTTTTGATCAACCTCCGAAACACAATGCACTAGCAGTTCTGCATAGCGTTGGTCTGGCAAGTCCTTGGTATGTTTCCGATTTGTGGAACCTGATGTCTGCAAACAGGTCACAAAATTACCGAAATTATAGGCCTGCATTTGTCACATATTGACGATGTAATGACTTGTACATTGTGAAGCTTAAGGCTGCTGGAAGCCAGCAAGGGTATTACAAAATAGGAAATCAGAGATACAATACAGAGAGTTTTTAGGTTATTGGGTGTCAACCATAATGCTAGAGCCCTGCAAATTGCAGTTGGTTGGTTGGTTGGTTGTTTGAGGTTAAAGGGACCAAACAGCAAGGTCATCAGTCCCTTGTTTCAAATAGACTCCATTCTGCTAATGGGACATCTCAGTATAGTCAGAAAAATAAAACGGATAAAGGGGAAACGTAAAAGGGCAGTCACGTTGTCATTAGTAAAAACAAATGAGGGAAGTTGGCAAGAGAACGAACCCAACACTATGCTGAAACAGCATAGGCAAGACCACCTGTGACTTAAAAGGTACAACTGCTATAATGCAGAAAGTACGTATGGGAATAGAAAAACTAACCAAGCCTTAAAAAGAAGGGGTAAAAACAGAGTAAAAGGGAAAGAACAGAGAATTCCGGTCAGGGAGGTGAATCGGGAATCTCTGAACACTGCCTACAGTGGGAGACACCCAAACACTCACCGCCCTGCCCCAACACCAGAGGGAGATTAAAAACTTTAAAACTGAGAATAAAAACCACTCTCCCGGAGGAAACCTAGAACCAGAGAGACCATCCGGGAATCGTCAGCCAACATCAAAGGTAAAGTGTGGGGGAGTCAGTACTTAGCACGCAGAGCCAAAAGAAGGGGGCATTCAACCAAAATGTGGGCCACTGACTGGAAGGCTCCACAACCACATAGCGGGGGTGGCTCATCACGCAAAAGGAAACCATGGGTCAGCCTGGTATGGCCAATGCGGAGACGACACAGTGTGGTCGAGTCCTTGCGGGAGAGGCTAAAGGAAGAACGCCATGGGCCTGTATTCACCTTAATGGCACGAAGTTTATTAGACAGTGGAGTAGCCTCCCAAGAATTGGTCCATGACTGTGCAAAGTGGGATTTGATGTGAAGCCGTAAATCCGCTGCAGGAGGGGTTACGGAAAACGGGGGGTAAGTAACTGCTCCCCCAGCCAAACGATCAGCGAGCTCATTACCCGGGATACCCACATGGCCCGGGACGCATAAGAAGTCAATGGAACAAGCAGCACGGTGAAGATCAGCGAGATGGTCATGGATGGCAGAGACCAAGGGATGGCGCGAAAAACACCGGTCAATAGCAAGAAGGCCACTCATCGAGTCCGTACATAACAAAACGCGGTTGTGTTGGGATTGTTTAATAAAGGTAAGGGCCCGGGAAATTGCCATCAATTCCGCAGTAAACAACCCACATGTAGGTGGCAGCAGATGATTTTCCGTTCCAACAGAGGACGTGAAGGCATACCCAACATGATCAGCAGATTTAGAGCCATCAGTGTAAAAAATAACAGCATCCCGAAACTCCCATAAAATTTGGCGGAAAAAGGTACGGAACACCACCGGGGGGATGGAATCTTTCGGTCCGCGGCGGAGATCCATTCGAAGTCGAGGCCGAGGAACTAACCAAGCAGGGGTGGAGGGGAGGGAGCGAGGAAGACAGGACAAAGAAGGAAGCCGAAAATCACGGGTAAGAGACGCAAGGCGCAGCCCAACCGGTAAACCCGCCCGAGGGCGGGAGTCAGGCGGGCGACGTCCATGGTCTGGGAATAGGATAGAATAGGAAGGATGAGCGGGAGAAGAACGGATAGTAAGGGCATAAGACACCAGAAGCTGGGACCGCCGAACAGAAAGGGGGGGGATCCCAGCTTCAACCAGGAGACTATCAACAGGGCTAGTAGGGAAGGCACCGGTGGCCAAACGGATACCACGATGGTGGACTGGATCCAGCACGTGCAGCGTGGAAGGAGCAGCTGAACCATAAACTTGACAACCATATTCCAAACGTGACAGAACTAGAGCACGATAAAGACGGAGGAGGAGGGAACGGTCCGCACCCCAGGAGGAGTGGGCAAGGAAGCGAAGGACATTGAGTTTATGGAAACATCCTACCTTCAGGAGTCTGATATGGGGCAGCCAAGTGAGCTTGTTGTCGAAAAGAAGACCTAGGAAACGGAACTGTGGAACCACAGGCAATCTTTGTGCAGCGAGATAGAGCTCTGGATCAGGGTGGACCGTAGTACGGCGACAGAAGTGGACCACCCGCGATTTTAAAGGAGAGAATTGAAACCCGTGGGAGAGGGTCCATGCAGAGGCACGCCGTATAGCCACCTGGAGCTGCCGTTCTGCAGATGGCATCGAGGAGGAACTAACCCAAATGCAGAAATCATCCACATACAAGGCAGGGGCGACCAAGGGACCGACAGAGGCCACAAGTCCATCGATAGCAATGAGGAAAAGAAGGACACTCAAGACAGAACCCTGTGGGATGCCCGTCTCCTGGGTCCGTGGAGAACTAAAAGCAGTACCAACTCGAACTCTGAATGACCGATGGATCAGAAACTGGCGGATAAAAATCGGGAGTGGGCCCCGAAGACCCCACTGATGAAGGGTTAGTAAGATGTGATGGCGCCAGGCCGTGTCATAGGCCTTGCGAAGGTCAAAAAACACTGCAACCAAATGGCGGCGCTGGGAAAAAGCCTGCCGAACTGCGGATTCCAAGCGAAGCAAATGATCGATTGGAGATCGTCCCTCTCGAAAGCCACACTGGTAAGGGGACAATAGATCCCGAGATTCGAGGACCCAAGTGAGCCGACGGGCTACCAGCCGTTCAAGTAACTTACAACCAACATTGGTCAGACTAATTGGCCGATAGCTGTCAACAGATAGGGGGTTCTGACCAGGCTTAAGGACAGGAACCACAATGCTATCCCTCCACTGAGAAGGGAAGTCACCCTGGAGCCAGATACGGTTAAACACCCGAAGAAGATGGTGCCGTTGTGGAGCACTGAGATGTTGAAGCAGCTGGTTATGAATGGAATCTGGGCCAGGAGCCGTATCATGAGAAGCAGATAGAGCAGAAAGAAATTCCCATTCAGTGAAAGGTTCGTTGTAAGATTCTGACTCACAAGTGGTGAAACATAAGGTGACAGCTTCAGCCTGCTGTTTTTGATGAAGGAAAGCAGCTGGATAGGAGGCCGACGCTGATGCCACTGCAAAATGGGTCGCAAGATGTTCTGCAAGAACTAATGGGTCCGTACAAATGCCATCTGGGAGGTGAAGGCCTGGGAGGGTGGACTGCCGATGGCAACCTTGGAGAGAGCGAAGTGTAGCCCATACCCGTGACAGAGGGACAGTGGAACCAAGGGAAGAAACGAATCGTTCCCAACATATCCGCTTGCTCTGTTTGATTAAATAACGGGCTTTAGCGCGAAGGCGCTTAAAGGTAGAAAGGCTGGCTACAGATGGGTGCCTCTTAAAGTGTTGCAAAGCTCGACGGCGATCACGGATGGCAATGGCAATGGCCGTACTCCACCACGGGACTTGCCGACGACGAAATTGTCCAGATGAGCGCGGGACAGCAAGGTTAGCAGCGCGAACAATCGCGTCAGACACGTCACGTAGGACGTCATCAATACAACCCGACAAAGAGGGAGAAAACTCGACCTGTGCAGTATATAGAGGCCAATCGGCGCGGTGGAAAGACCAACGAGGTAACCTCTCCATCGGGGAGCGGGAAGGGAGCGTGATAATCAACGGGAAATGGTCACTATCACAAAGGTCGTCGTGTGGCGACCAGTGTAATGAAGGGAGGAGAGAGGGAGAAGAAAGAGAAAGATCAATGGCAGAAAAGGTACCATGACCAGCACTGAAATGAGTAGGGGAGCCATCATTAAGAAGGCACAGGTCGTGGTCTGCAATAAATTGGTCGATAAGAAGACCTCGTCTAGATGGAAAGGCACTGCCCCACAAAGGATGATGAGCATTAAAATCCCCAAGGAGGAGGAAGGGAAGAGGAAGTTGCTGAAGAAGGGTGGTTAAGGCAGCAGGTGTAAGAGTCCTGTCAGGAGGGAGATAAAGATTGCATACTGTGACTGCAGAGTCTAAGTGGACCCTAACAGCAACTGCTTCCAATGTAGTTTGGAGAGGAATCCACGTGCTAGCAATGTCTGTACGGACCAACGTACAAACGCCACCAGAAGCCCGCAAGGGTCCGACCCGATTTCGACAGAAAACACGGAACCCACGGAGGGTCGGTGAGTGAGCATCAGTAAAATGAGATTCCTGGAGAACCACACAAGCTGCTGAGTAGGACGAAAGAAGGGATTTCAATTCCGGAAGGTGACGATAGTAGCCATTACAATTCCATTGGAGAACCACAGAACGATGGTTTAAATGAGGGCTGAACATGCTAAATCCAGTCATACCGCCGGGTCCCCACCCGTCACCGACAAGGAGGGGGCGACATCCATAAACGACAGGTCAGAATCCAGTTGTGAAGCCGGGGAAGGGACCTCCGGTGACACCAGAGGCTCTTTGTCCCGGGACTTATGTTTCTTCTTCTTTTCAGGCTGAGATCGAGGAGGGCTGTGTGGCATAATGGAGCCAGCTGCAGCAAGATCAGGAACAGAAAGAGACCGGGCGACCTGGGGGCCGATAGACCGCGGCTCTCGCGGGTGCCGCGCTGCAGCAGACCTTTGACCTGGAAGGTGCCGGGAAGGGGCATCCCGGGAGAGGCGCCCTTGACCGGCAGACGCCGAAGGAGTGGGACACTTCTCCGGCTGGGGAGGGGGAGCGGCGCCCAGAGGAGAAGGTGTGGGAGCCGCAGGGGAGGGGGGAAGGAGAGGGATCCGGGACGGGGGTAAGGAAGGGGGAGGAAGGGATGAAGATGTAACCAAGGCGTAACTAGATGTCATGGACACAGGGTGCAATCGTGCATATTTCTTACGGGCCTCTGTGTAGCTTAAACGATCAAGAGACTTATACTCCTGTATCTTTTTTTCTTTCTTATAGACTGGGCAATCTGCTGAACGTGGAGAATGACTACCATGACAATTTACACATACAGGAGGGGGAACACAGGGACTCCCCTCATGGAGTGGACGTCCACAGTCACCACAGAGAGGGTCCTGGGTACAGCGAGAAGACATGTGGCCAAAACGCAAGCACTTAAAACACCGCATAGGAGGTGGGATGTACGGCTTCACATCACAGCGATAGACCATAATCTTAACTTTCTCAGGAAGGGTATCCCCTTCAAAGGCCAGGATAAAGGCACCAGTATCAACACGATTATCTTTAGGACCCTTCTGAACACGCCGAACAAAGTGAACACCCCGCCGTCCGAGATTGTCCCGAAGTTCCTCATCAGTTTGAAGGATGAGGTCTCTGTGAAAAATCACACCTTGTACCATATTTAGAGACTGGTGAGGGGTAATGGACACGGGAATTGTGCCAAGATGGGTACAGGCACGAAGGGCCGCAGATTGGGCAGCCGAAGCGGTTTTTATCAGTAACGAACCCGACCGCATCTTGCTCAGGGAGTCCACTTCGCCGAACTTGTCTTCAATGTGTTCCACAAAGAATAAAGGTTTGACACTGGTGAAAGTATCTCCATCAGTCCTGGTGCAAACTAGATAACGGGGGAAAGGTTTTGCCCCTAGACGACGGGCCTGACCCTCCTCCCAGGGGGTAGCCACGGAAGGGAAGGCCGAAGGGGCAAGAGAAGCAGCACTTGAGGAATCAGTACCACGCAGAGAGACGGCCGCAGAAGAGCGGCCAGAGGTTTGGACCCTTATGCGTTTCATCTGCATAGCATCCGCCCTGATACCACCCACTCCGATCAGGGGCTCTCCTCACGGGCGCCACCCAGCCACAGCAAGGGCCGTCTGGCACGGCGGCCATTACCGGGAGTTCCGATGCTCCAGGATGACGAGCAACCACTCCAAGGCATGCATGAGGAGGTCACAGCTCAGGTATCAGAAGTGTGATCCCTGTGTGTTCAGGGGGCTCAACCAAAAGGGTACATAGCGACCCCACCACACGGGCTGGCTACCGTGCTGGCTATGCACCCTAGCATCAGACAACAACGTAGAAGAAAAGGTGGAATATACTAGGAGGGCACACGTCGGAGACACTAGGTAAGGTGCTCTTCCCCAAATGGCTCACACTACGGAAGATAAATTTTGGAATGGAGGTCAAACCCCAGAGGGGGACCAAGGAATGCCAAAAGGAGGAGATGATTACGCAACAAAGCCAGAGTGTAAAACCAACAGAACCAGGAGGATAGCGGGGGCCAACATAAGCAAGGACACCAATAGAGGGAGAGGAGAGGGCGAGGGGAAAGGGGTATGGAGGGGAAAGGAGGGGAAGGGAGGGGAAGGGAAAGGAAATGCAGCCCGGGAGAGAAAGAAGGCTGCAATGGCTCGGGGCCCCGTGCTCGCCACGCACGTATGCACGAAAGAGTTGTGGACCCCCTGGGGGGGCAAATTGCAGTTACTCTGGGCAACTGCCCAAGGGAAGAGGTTTCATTTCAGAGCATTAACTGTTGACTCCATCCACTGTCTACTGTTCATTTCATGATTATTGACCCCTGACTTTGAGCTCATATTCTGGTCACATCATATGACAAACATCATTGTGTTACACCTTGCTGGAATCGTGGATATGTCTACTTTTATTTTGTGTATGAATATTACATTTTAGTTGAAAAGGGGGTGGCATATGTGGTAATAAATTTCCTTCACACAGTTTAAAGGTAGAACCCTACTCAACTTCTACACAAATTGTCATTGCTTTCCAATTAGTCGTTTTGTCCTAATAACTGTGGGCATAGATTGGTGCAATTCACCTAATATTTATACCTATTAACAAAATGAAAAGTGTAAATGCAAGCTCTCTTGTTGCCTTTCACAGCTGTTATGTTTTTATTCACACAAATCTACATGAAGCACTAATATAATATTTTTAATTTATTTGCTTTTCTGTTTCTATGTGCCACTCATGTGTGCTATGTTGCTGGGCCTCTGAAAAGTATTTGCACTTCATTGTTCAGCGTTGCAGTGTTTACACTGTGGCTTCCCGTCAGATAGGGAATAATCATGTGTCCATTCATAATTGTTTATTTATTTGAGACAGTGTTCATAACATAATTAGTTGCCTTCCACTTGAGTGAAACCATGCTTCATTTACGGTGTTGTGAAGAATCTATGGTGTTCAGTGTACACGCTTACTTTGAGGCCAAAACAGAACAGGGTGCACACAGTTCCATATCAGAGCCAATAAAGAGAACTTCTGAATGTATCAGTATTACAGAAAGGAAAACTGAAGCACATTGCTAGGCAATATAGAGAAACTTCATGTGAGTGAGTGGCAGAAGTTTGTATTGGATGAATTTAGACAGGGAGTCATAAGAAGACAAATCCACAGCATATATGTGGAAAAGCAGTTTCCAACTGTGGCAGCCGTGTCAGAAAAATTAAAGATTGAAGTGTAAGATTTTTCTGATATGATTGAAACAACCCTTTGGTGTGCTATTCGAAAATTGGGCTTTATATACAAAAAGGTCAACAAAGAACATGTGCTGATGGAAAACAACCAAGTAGGAGGGAAAAAGAGATGAGTTCTTGCAGGAAATAAAGACACTTGCACCACACTGGACAGACTGCTTATTATACTGATGACATTTGGTGTGGTGCAAATTATTCCAGAAAGTTTGGTTGGGGAGCAGTGGCGGCTTCTGTGTAAGAGCACGAGGGCACATGAACACCCTAACTTTCAACACCTTGTGGATTTATTGGTTATCTTTAATTGAATGCTGTTAAACTTAACACAGAAGCTGCAATCTATGTTACACATGGCATTAAAATTCATCGCACCACTGCTCCTCTACACACTGTGAAACTTGGCATCAGAGTCGCGAGCACAACTTCAGTTGTGCACGTTTTAAGGAGCATTTGTGCATGCACAACTCAGCTAACATAATTGCCTTACAGGCCAAATACATACAGATTTGATAAACTGTGCACAGTTCATGATGTGTACAGTTAGCCCTTGCCAGTTATCTAGAAGTTCACGTCACTGTCACCACATGGTAACAGACTGCAGCACACTTTTATCCCCATTCGCTCAGCATAAATCCTGCTAGAAGATAGCACATTCCTACAATATGCTATATAGTGTAGTAAAATTAGACTGAACGTCAGTACATGTTAAAGGTGAACTGGCATTAAACCTATTATGTGGTTTTCTGAATGAGTTATAGCATATGACACTGAGAATCATAAGGGCCTAAAGCATATCACTGTCGATTGTGAGATTGTAACATTTATTCATGCTCCTGAAATCTGTTTCACGAAAAGCCATATCACTGGTTTCTCTGATATTCACTTGAATGTGGGACTGACTGTGGTTAGCTTTAGCTCCTTATGGATCTCAGAGCAAGCGGCTCTGTACTTAGATATGTACAAAAAACAAAATCCCACAAAACCAATTCTTTCTTTTGTCAGATAACTTATGCGTCTTATTATTATTACTAATGCTGTTATTATGATTGGCAGTGGTTGTAATTGTATAAACTTCTTGATAAGCATAATTGTTATACAGCAGATGCCAGTATTTTCACACTCTCAAATTTATTTGAATCTACAAATTTGTGAACAACCAGAATGTATGCTCACAAGCCGCCACTGGTTGGCAGGCTTTATGCATCAGAAAATGTGTATGATTATCACAGAGGAAGTGTTCAAGAGTGGAATGGCTGGAAAGGAGTAATTCAAACATTGTCTGGTTCTGGAAAAATGATTATAATGTGCCACATTAGGAATGACGATGGGTTCATGCAAAATGTTGGCTTGTATTTTACTGGGAAAAAAGGAGGTGCTGATTATTATTCTGAAATGAATGGCAAACACTATGAAGAGTGGTTTAGGAGCAGTCTCGAAAAAGTACCAAACTGATTTGCAAAGGTTTTAGATCAGGCTCCATATTATACAATGATAAATTCAGTATTATGAAATCCATCTACAAAATGGAGGAAGCATTCTATTATTTAATGGAAGGAAATAATGTAGAGCTTCCATCTAATTACCACAAGGAATTTACTAAAGCTGGCCTATTGGACTGCAGGCGACCACACTTTAGGGCACTGGAATACCTTTTGGAAAGTATATTGCGATCAGTGGACAAGGAAATTAAACTTCTGTGGTTGCCTGTAGCACACTGTGAACTGAACGCCATTGAACTTATTTGGGAATTTGTCAAGAACAAGGTAGCAAAGGAGAACAAGAATTTTAAAACAAATGATACTTTGCAGTTGTGTTGCTACTCTATGGAAAGTGTTCCCCAATGTGTCTGGAAGAATTTAGTGAGCCATCCTTGACATAACAACAGAACTATTACTGATCCAAGTAGATGACTGCAATAGCAGCAATGAAAACATGGTAGGTTCTATTTCAGTCATCATTCTTTACCACAAAATCTATTCGAGCTAATTGACTTTTCTGTTTACTGTTGAAATGTGTTATACAAATGTTCATTTATTGTGAGTTGCTTGCATACTGAGCATTTATTTGTAGTTTCTCATAGTATTTCCCTCTACTCGCAACAAAAACTGAATGCAATACTGCTGTACTGGAATGTGACTATGAAGTTGCCATTCTTCACTGATGGACAGGTGCTTACGGTACATTACAAGAGTGGCAATGTGTGGTGTGACAACTACACCCCATCACAGCCTCGCATATATTGCTGCTACCAACACAACTACTTTGCAAACTCTTAACTAACAGACAGGAGAGAGTTCATAAGTGAAGACGTATGATGTAACCAACAAAAGTTCAAGTTTAACACCAGTGCCTTCTATGTCTCAATAGCTACCGTTCAGTTGCAGCATCTTGCATTTTACATTATAGCGATGAAACAAGTAATTAAAAAATAACAGAAATCTGGCTGTAAACAGAACAAACTGCGCAAAGGAAATTTTTCTCCTAATTATGGTACGATTTTTCTGCATCCTTAAAGCTGACACTCACCAAAAAAAGCTAGAAATAGCACAGTTTCTCTTAATTATTACTGCATATCTTGCCCCATTTCAACTAAGATGTAATATTCATACACTAAATAAAATTAGACATTTCCACAGTTCCGGCCAGGTATAACATATCGACGTTCTTGATATACTGCGACCAGAATATGAGCTCAAAGTTAGGGGTCAATCATTATGAAATGGATAATAGTCGCTGTTATAAGGCATCACAGTAGGAGTTGGTCAGAAAAAGTCATGTCTTAGCAAATGCAGGAAGTTTGAAATTTGCCCTGTCAGGGGGGTTTATACTGGTGAGAGTGCTACACCAGTGATCTCCACTCATGAAAGGCCTTTTGGCAGGGCCTAATGACGTGAAACACTGTCGTTGCTGGCCATAAGAGGAGAGTCACTGATGTTTAGCTTTCATCTGAATGCTGTTGCTATTGAACTAGGAGTCTGTTTAAGTAAAGTCCAGAAACATCCCCACCTACCATACAGGAGGAGGGGAGGAATCTGAATGTGGTAGGCCAGAAGCACTGTGAAGGTGCAGACAGGTTGAATCCTCTGAAGTGCCTGTGGATTGGTGGGCCGACTATAGGGCCTTTAAAAATCCATGTTTTGTGTTCAGACAGGGTTCTCATTCAGACCATTAGGACACCAGCTCCACGTTACTCGTTGCCATCCTCGGTAAGCTCCTACAAGTCTGTTTCTCCTGTAGGGGACCTATATACTGTTACAATTATAAAAGAGCCCTCCTTCAGTTTAAGTTGACAGACACATGCTTCTATATGTTGCTCTAGACAAATCTTTTTTTTGTATCTAAGCTTTCTACACAGTGATAAATTTTGACATATATGGCAACTCATCCTCTCACCTTATTCTCTCTGCCCATATGTGCAGCTAGTTTATAACTACTGATATTTACGTTTTCCATATCTGACACAATGTGATGCTCAGACAGGCATAGTATATCAATTACATTATAAGATTCGGTGTCATCTAAGCAAACCAGGAGCTCATCTACTTTATTCTTCAATCTCGGGATATTTTGGTGAAAAATGGTAACATTATTTTTTACTTTAATTTTGTGAGAATATACTTTTTTCTTTAATCCACCAATATTTTGGTTAAATATGGTAACACTATTATTTACTTTCCTGTTGTGAGAATTTTGTGAGTTTTAGACCTCTTTAGCACCTGCCTGCCTGAACTTCTCATGTGACGCTGATATTAGTCAAAATCCGCACCTCTTGTAGGTGCCTTGCGACAGTGCTTGGTGCTTCTGCAAACAATCAGCCTGACTGCTGGGAGTTTGTCTTTCTACATTTGCTCCTAACCGCTCAGTAATCGCAGACTGGCCTGTAACCACCTGTCTTCTCTCTATCCTGTGTAATGACATGATGTGCTTTGTGGGTGTGGATATGGCAACAAACAGCGTTCCAAATGTGTTCCATCAGCTTGAGACCATGCAAAATTGCTGGCCAAGAATGCTCCTCAAATTACTGTGTGTATGATACTGCTCCTCTGACATGTACAGTTAGTTATTCTACTGGAAAATACCATTGCCGCCGGGAAAGACATCAAGCATGAAGAGTGGAGCACGTAGGTGGTACACAATAATGCTCACACAGTCTACAGCTGTCGTGGTGCATTCGGTTACTACCAAAGATCTCAGGAAAGCCCAAGTGAATCTGGCCCATAGCATAATAATGTCCCTACTGGGCTTCATCTGCGGCGCAGTGTGTGCGAGGAGCAGCCACTCGCCTGGATGGTGGCGTATCTGGACATGGCCATCAACATGGTATATCAAGAAATGTGATTCAGGCAATTAGGAGTCACTTTTCGATTGGCCAAAGGTGCGCCATGTCACCAGATCACAGTTGTTCACGATTTGCTTGAAGAACATTCTGGACAATTCAAGCGAATGATTTGGCCACCAAGGTCGCCCAACATAAATCCCATTGAACATTTATGAGCATAATCGAGACGTCCGTACGTGCACAAAATCTAATGGATGACTATAGAGGCAGCATGCATCAAAGGAGGTCCAACATTATATTTGGAGGTATCCCACGACTTTTGTCACTTCAGTGTAAATTGTCTCATCATACTCTCTAAACAAATACCAACAGTAATCACTTTGTAACTGAAGTTTTCCTTACTATAAAAAAAAGGCAATGTTCATGGTAAGACTGATTTTTTGGAACCCTACAGCACCATTTTTTTTGGGTGAAAATCAAGTTGCAAAAATGAAAATATACGTTTAGTTACGTTTTACACCCCATTCTTTGTAGTTGTTCACTGTGGAAGCTAATTATCTTCTCTTCTTTTGCCAATAAAGCTATGAACAATATGCTTGAAAGAAGTCCAAGTAGGCCTATGTAAATTGGTGTTCGTGATGACACATCAATCAACAGTTTTACGATTTGCGTTCCAATAAGGGTCTTCCAACCTTGCTTCACTGATATTGGGAAAAACGCCCTTAAAATGATTGACCGACTCATCCTATTTATCAACAAATTTTGCAAAATTCTTTATCAGGCTTAATAATAGTAAGCCGAAGCAGTGTGACTTGACTTGGCACAAATAAGGGTTGGTTTTTATAATTTTTCTTTCCTGCAATATGTATTTTGTCTCATAGACCAGTCCTGTGTGTGTGTGTGTGTGTGTGTGTGTGTGTGTGTGTGTATCGGCTACCAAAAACACGAAAAATAGTAATTCTTGACCTATAAAGGTGTAAGCAGCGAAACCATTTTTAAATCACAGTACGTATATCGTCAGTTCATGATCTTAGTATGTCATTTAACAGTTCTTCTTCCAATATGAACTGATGTATGCAACTAAAACATTCTGGCAAATGATTAACCTGCCACCTAGTGACTGTTTTTGAAACCAACACTATATAAAACGAAAGTAATGACATAACTTGTTGGCTTTTTTATATCAGAATGTGTAAAAGAAATAATTGAGTAGAAATGTAAAAAATTACTTGATTATAAAAATTTTGGTAGCGTTATGTGACACCACATTTCTACAAAAAACACAAACCACGGGAATGAATATACCACACACCTGATGCAAAATCGTTGTTGATCATTGTTGTAAGTGAGCAAGATTATCACAAATTTTACTTTAAACAAATATATGCCATATTGGATGTAATCTGGTCACCTATTTTGCTTAGTGGTGTACGTCGTTTGGTATATTAACGAACGATATTAAGCGAGCTTTGTTAACAGTTTAAACAAAATAATGCCAGACGACTACAGTGTACTGTGGAGCAAGTTCGTAGTAATGCACAGTAGGCCACAGCGGAAGAGAAAATATATAAAAAAAAACTCATCTGTCAATTTGCAACACGTAAATTTTGTTTAATAAAACATAATTATGCCATAAGTACGCTTTAGATGTTGAAAAACAAACAGTGTTATGTCGGCGACTGCTTAGTTTCAGAGCTTTAAAAATACTGCCCACTCCGTGAACGAAGCTATTTTCAGTTCGAAACTGCTACAGGTTAATTTTCCGCCGATAAATTGGGCGGTTGGGGGTGTGGCTTATGCCAGCACGGGGCCCGTGGCATGCACTACATTGCTGTGTGGGTACATCACGTGTGTCTGTTACGTTTGTATTCGAACGGCTGCAATCAACACGGGTTTTTAACCGGGAAGCTGTTACCCAAGCCCAGTTAGCATCTGGGCGGGAGGATACGAAGGAGCTCCCTTACGTGTCAACATACAGGAACGTGAAAAAGTAGTGTGCTTTTTATAGTGCCACACCGTATGGCATGTAAGTAAGCCTTCAGAAAAAAGTAGGACGGACGAAAACAAGAAAAAGGTATCTAGTAAACATACTTTAAGAGTTATGAGCACCTATTCAGTAGAAACGATGTATTTCAAACCAGCGAAGATGAGTAAGTGCTTATAGCTCTTAAGGTATGCATTTTGGAGCTCATGGTTACTAGTGTGTTTCGCTTCGAATGATTGTTCCTTTCATGTCCCTGAATACTGACCATTCGTCCTGGGACACACTATATGTTTCGTTTCCTGCTTTTGAGTAACTACAAACACATACCAATAACCTGATCCTTTAAAGTCAACTGCAATTAAATTTAAATTCAGTACGTATCAATCTTCGTCAACATTGAGAGCAACAGCGTTAAACGAGCAAACGCATGAATTTGCCTATAGAAATGCGACGTTTTCTAACATCCGCTCTACAGCCTGTATTTCCATCTGTTCACTACATAACGACCAATGCTCTGACTGCTGCGATGAACTTCAAGATGCTGCCACGAGTTGGCTACAATCTCAGGAGAAGTATTACACGCAGAGACATTTTGTTAGCTCATTCAAATATTTGATGATTGTACTTAATTCTCAATGTTAGCTATTTAAAGAAACAGTACATAGACGTAGCTTTAAATTTTTTCTAGTGGGTAATTGTTCTTGAACTATTTCCGTATTTTATTTATAATTAACGGAGATTATTTTCGCGGTTATGCCTAGAAATTTCGAAAGAATAGCAGTGTATCTTCCATAAAGTCCACTTGTTTTGGCGCTCACTGTGAAACTGACATGAGCTGCGGAACCTCGCTGCTCCTTCCCCCTTACCAGATACCTTCATTTTCTTGTGCTAAGCCCTGTGTTTGAACAAAGATAAACTTTCAAAATATTAATAGATATCGTTATAGTTTTTAGTCCGTGTGTGTGTGTGTGTGTGTGTGTGTGTGTGTGTGTGTGTGTGTGTGTGTGTGTGTAAAAATGTCGTAGACTAGATGACTCACTTGAAATGCGAAGAGACGGAGCCACGCGCTGGTGAGATCTTCTCGAGTATAAGGACATCGTGCCCGTGCTCCTTGAGTCGCACCGTATTTGCTTCCACGCCTCGGAGAATGCGGTCAAAATCGTGCTTATCGACGCGCAGAAAATGGCAGTTGTTTTCTCGTAACACGATTGTCGCTGCCCTGCACAGAGAAGAAGTATGCTAATTAGTTTAACACAAGTGTATAATTATGTACATTACCTATTTATACATCATCATAGTGCTTAAAGCTTCAAAAACCTCTTGTGGCATATTCAAGAGAAACTTTTGGTATTGCGGAACGGAGCCACTTTTCAAATTCTCCAACGTACCGGCAGTGCCAACAATGCTATGTTGGAGTAAATGTTGGACACTAACATGCCACAGATAGATATTTATTATCAAAGAATTACAAGTCTGCTTGTAGTACTATCCTGATAGATAACGTCTGCCTTTTGCAGAATACGAGTTCATAGCATGTAAGCTCCCTGGCCCATCTCGATTAAAAATTTGTTTCTTGTTTTTAGGTGAGGAACTCAATTTCTCTTAATATGTCCTATTGTTTTTGATGGACCATAGATTTACAAGATGAATCTCGAAAATTTAGCGCAGCAGGTATTTCTCGAACGAGAATTGGTGTTTTTACAAAATGTGTGGACACACTGAGACTTAAGAAGTTAGCCAATACAGTGATCCCGTAAATGGCGGCAAATATATTTAATAGCACCAGGTGTCGATTTATTAAAAACAACAACTCTTAATTTTATTAAGAATATGTCAACAGCAAAGGAGTTTGTTGCACGGTTGTAATGGGAACAGTTCATGAGAAATCACCTTAGGGTCTTCCGCTGACAGTGCTGTCGCAAACAGTGGATTTGTGCGTACAATAGCAGCGTGATTTCTTCTAACTGGCGAACTCCGAATGACAGCCGTTAGCTGCAGTACACAACTTCTGGACTTGCATGTAGTGTTCGTCGAACACTGAGACCTGCCTTCGCAACTAAAGATACAAACGTACACTTTCGTGCGTCGACGCTCCACTCTGTGGCAGCCTGTTGGAATGACTTTTCGTACCCAGAATTTGACTGGCAAGATGAGGAGAGGTGGTAACACAAAGTTCCTGACCACCAGTCTACGTGGCAGTGTCCTGCATCCAATTCCAATCGTGAGGGCATGTGGCAATGTTGGCGTGATTCGTCTACTCCATATCTATGAAACTGACGGAGACTATCGCCTGGATAGAATGCCAGTGGTAGTTCCCACAGAGCGACAAATTTCTTGGTATGCAGTGACGATCTTTCATGAACTGTAAACACTAGAACCGAACAAATGCCACTGCGAACGACGTGAATTATACAATCATTTTCGATTTATAACGCACATTGCTCTGTCTCTGAAAGGAATATGTGTTGTTACAAAACACATATCTAACATTTTTGGAATCACTGTGAGGCCCTACGCGTACCGCCATTCTATGAAAACAGCACATCACTTGCATGTCTTGGTTGAGTCAGATTTACGTTGTCAAGAAAAGTCAAAGCCTCCTTCAACGACGTAGCATCAGTTTAACCTAAATTCTGAATATGTGGCAGTGGGCTGCAATTAACTTTTTTCAATCTATAAGTTAATTTTACGAAAACCATTAGGAGTTGCTATACATACCTTGGAGCATCATTTATGAGTGCAAGCTTTCCGAAGTCATCACCCTCTTGCAGCGTCGTTACAGTTCCTTTCCCGTGTATGACGACGTCCACTGAACCCCTGAGTATGATATACCAAGACCGTCCTTCATCGCCCTGGTTGAATACTGAAACAGTGAAGCACTAGTCATGTCACTTTCTAAATACTAGTTGACATTATATTTCTCTGAATATGCAACTGCACGGATAATATGAATTGATAAATGCCATGCCGTTAGACAGTTGATGTCCCGTATTTTCTGTGAAATCGAAGTTGGATGCTACCATAACATTAACATGCTTATATCAGTGTTACTATTACGAAAATATCGCTATATTGTTATTGTTGTTTTCCCTAGACGACGTGTAAACGTTATTTCCGCTATAAGTTACTGTTCAGTGTGGATTTCAAACAGTGACTCGAGATTAATATCAAGTATAAACTTTTTTGGACACGAAACGTGCAAATTCAGACCATAAGCTGTAAATTATCGTCTCATGTAATACATTTGTGTTTAAATTGCATGGTTTCTCTTTTAGCGCCATGTTAATTTTTTGGAAGACCAAGAACTCGTTATACACCAAAATCAAGGCATATTTTCCTTCTGCTCAATGTCACTCCACAAGATTGTCTTTTCAAGTAATCTGGCCATGCGCCGAAATTTGCTATTACAATTAACACCTAAGCCTTTTTGGTTCTCGAATTCTCAGTGTACATCCGATACCGAATTTTCTAACACTATTGCTCGATATTTTCTTCTCAGTTTCTCGTGTTGTGTGTGTTTTTGAGGTTTACGGGCGCTAAACAGCGTGGTCATCAGCGCCCAAACGCATAAAAAACAGGAACACATGCAGTGAAGGGACGAAGACGAACAGCGAACAAGGAGAACGGCTAAAAGACACAGACCTGACACAGTTACAAATCCTCACATACAGAGGCAAAACAAGAGGAGAAGGAACACACTAAAAAGCAAGGGAAACAAGGAAAAGAGAACAGAAACCGAAGGGAAACAAGGAGGTAATCGTGACTGGCG
Source organism: Schistocerca piceifrons (assembly GCF_021461385.2). Classification (NCBI taxonomy): domain Eukaryota; kingdom Metazoa; phylum Arthropoda; class Insecta; order Orthoptera; family Acrididae; genus Schistocerca; species Schistocerca piceifrons. The sequence continues at coordinate 260,897,884 of NC_060140.1, read as the reverse complement.
GACCTCTTACCTAAAAACTGGGTGAGCCAATCACCCAGCAGCACATTAAAACCCTCTCCCTAAAATCCGAGGCAACAAATTGGACAGGACACAAAACCGTAAGACCTTAACTACAGTCGTTGCGTCATCTTGCAAAATAGAGGGCAAATCCGGTGGCAAAGAAACCACCGCCCTCTGGTCAGAGAATAAAAGACAGTCAAGTAAAATGTGGCGGACAGTAATCTGGACGCCACAAGCACTGCAGATTGGGGGGTCCTCCCGCCGGAGTAAATACCATGCGTTAAGGGACTGTGCCCGATGCGGAGGCGAGTGAGGAGAACCTCATCCCGCCTGCATGACTGGTAGGATGTACGCCATGGCCGCGTGGTGGCCTTGACCAGACGCAGCTTATTTTCACCGACTGCCAGGCACTCCTCTTCCCACTGACGCAGAACGCGAAAACGCAGGAGGGAGGTAACAGCATGGAGGTGGACGGCACATGCAACAACGTGAGGGAGGGAACATGCATCTTTGGCAGCCACATCCGCCAGTTCGTTTCCCCTAATACCCACGTGCCCCGGCACCCAGCAGAAGGAAACCTCCTTCTCCTGCCGTTGCAGGTGGAGTAGGGCATCATGGATGTTCTGGACGACCGTATCCGCTGGATACAAGTGTTGCATGGTCTGAAGGGCACTCAGGGAGTCAGAACAGATGAGGAACTTAAGACTGGGAACACATCTCATCTGCTCCAATGCCCGCAAGATCGCAAACAATTCGGCATCAAAGATGGTAAACGCCGCAGGAAGCCGTAACTTGACGACTCGATCAGGGAAAACAACAGCACAACCAACAGAGTCCCCCTGTTTAGAGCCATCCGGAAATACTGGTACATGGTCGGGATGCTGGTTTAAAATATTATAAAATAAGGAGGTAAAAACAAACGCAGGAGTTCAGCTCCTCCGGTACTCCGACAAGTCTAAAAGGACGCTGGGCCTCTGGAGCAACCAGGGAGGCAGGCGAGTAAAACCTTGTCGTTGGGGGGCCACACGCTCCACACCAAGGGACTCAAGCAAATGCTTGGCACGAATCCCAAATGGTCTCGTTGCCCTGGGACAACTGGAAAAGAGACGTTCCATAGGCGGTCAGGCAACGGTAGGGTACACGGGGGAGGTAGGACAGGCAAGGAATTGACACACCCGTCGCACCATGAGGAGTTTCCGCCGGATGGCGAGCGGCGGTTCCCCTGCCTCAGCACACAGGCTGGGGATGGGACTGGTACGGAAGGCACCAGTGGCCAGCCTGATACCCTCATGGTGTACTGCGTCAAGAATCTTTAGATACGAAGGCCTTGCTGACCCATACACTGTGCAACCATAGTCAAGACGCGATCGGACGAAAGCCCTATAAAACTGCAGCAGACGCGCCCGATCTGCTCCCCAGGACCGATGGCTCAGACACTTCAAAATATTCAGTGTCTTCAGGGCCCGCACCTTGAGGTCTTTAAGGTGAGGCAACCACGACAACTTGGAATCAAAAGTGAGGCCCAGGAACCGCACAGTGTCGCTAAAATGAAGAATGGTGTCCCTCAGACGCAATTCAGGGGAGGTAAAAAGACGTCGAGAACGGTTAAAATGAACACACACACATTTGTCTGCAGAAAAGGTAAAACCCGTCTTCGCAGTCCATGCCTCTAATCGCTGTATCGTAAGCTGCAACTGCCGACTAGCAGTGACAAGACTGGAGGAAGAACAGAAAACAGCAAAATCGTCCACAAACAAGGAGCATTGGGCAGGACTCCGGATAGTGGACGTGATACTGTTAATGGCGACGGCAAAGAGGGTGACACTTAAAACGCTTCCCTGAGGAACACCATTCTCCTGCATATACAAATCAGATAGCACATTACCAACCTTATATCGAAAGAGGCGGTGGGAAAGAAAGGACCGAATGAAGATGGGGAGACGGCCACGAAAGCCCCACTCATGGAGTTGATTGAGGATATGGCGGCGCCAAGTAGTGTCATACGCCTTATGTCCTTATGTATGTCAAAGAATACACCTAGACAATGCTGGTGACGCAGGAAGGCCTGCTGGATGGCCGCCACTCAGTTTCTCATTACCGTACATTCGTCACTCTTCTTCTTACTACTTCTTGTCATATAGTACTACAACCGCATTAACGTTTTAGTGCTTAACGCCCACTTACAACAACATTTGGAAAAGATTGCATTTTCGTGACAGTATCAGGTCTTGAAGTAGAATGAAGTTTTCACTCTACAGCGGAGTGTGCGCTGGTATGAAACTTCCTGGCAGATTAAAACTGTGTGCCGGACCGAGACTCGAACTCTGGACCTTTGCCTTTCGCGAGCAAGTGCTCTACCAACTGAGCTACCAAAGCACGACTCACGCCCCGTCCTCACAGCTTTAATTCCGCCAGTACCTCGTCTCCTACCTTCCAAACTTAAGCTGTGAGTACGAGGTGTGAGTTGTGCTTGGGTAGCTCAGTTGGTAGAGCACTTGCCCGCGAAAGGCAAAGGTCCCGAGTTCGAGTCTCGGTCCGGCACACAGTTTTAATCTGCCAGGTGGTTTCATATCACTGCACACTCCGCTGTAGAGCGAAAATTTCGTTCTAGAAACATCCCCCGTCCTGTGGCTAAGCCATGTCTCCGCGATATCCTTTCTTGCAGGAGTGCTAGTTCTGCAATGTTGGCAGGAGAGCTTCTGTGAAGTTTTGAAGGTAGGATACGAGGTACTGGCGGAATTAAAGCTGTGAGGACGAGGCGTGAGTAGCTCAGTTGGTAGAGCACTTGCCTGCGAAAGGCAAAGGTCCCGAATTCGAGTCTCGGTCCGGCACACAGTTTTAATCTGCCAGGAAGTGTCAGATCTTGAAGTGTTTACCTTTGCAGCTTCTTCTAATACTATTTCCGTAATATGCAATCTGTACACCGAGACACTAAATGTAGTTGATGCATTCTACTATTTGGGTCGAAGCAGATAGCCGTAAAACGCAGACCGACAACAGCAAGAAAACCATTTCTGAAAATGAGAAATTTAATTACATAGAACATGAATATAAATATCCGGAAGTCTTTCTTTGAATGTATCTGTCTGGAGTTGTGTGGAAGTGAAACGGAGATAATAGACCGTTCAGACTAGAAAGGAACAGAAGCTTTTGAAATATAATGTTACAGAAGAACACTGAGGATTACAACGGTAGATCGAAAAACTGTCTCGTATATCGGTGCACGTTAGCACGCCGCTTCCGGGACTCGGGGAGACGCACTGGCCACGGATCGAATCCGCCCGGCGGGTTAATGACGGAGGCCGGTGTGCTGGCCAACTTCGATGTGCTTCTTCGGCGGCTGGCATCCGCGTCCCGCATCAGTTACAGGATTCACAAACATTTCGAAAACGTTCTCACACTAGACGCAGACAGATGGGGTACACAAATTCAGTTCAAGGGAGTAGGGATGGAGGGGAGGAGGAGTTATGGGTGGTGGCAGGAGTGGTATTCGGCCACTTTATACCACTAAATTAGAATTATTAATATCTTCAGCTGCTAACGGGCGTTGATGTATATCAACGGGGACAGGTGAAAATGTGTGCCCCGACCGGGACTCGAACCCGGGATCTCCTGCTTACATGGCAGACGGTCTATCCATCTGAGCCACCAAGGGCACAGATGACAGCGCGACTGCAGGGACTATCTCGCGCACGCCTCCCGCGAGACCCATATTCTCACCTTGTATGTCCACACACTACATTCGTAGTGTCCCACCCCAACACACTCATTACTCGTGGAAGAAATTCTTTCAAAGTCCCGTAAGAGTTCGGAGAATATGTGTGTATCCGCACAGAAGGAGGAAGTCATGGCCGGTGTTGCCAGAACTATATACTTATATGGATATGGTGTCTGTTCTTTCGGACGTGTAAGCAGGTTTAAATGAATGCAGGTTGCACTAGTCATGCAGAGATGAAGAGGCTTGAACAGGATCGTTTATTTCGGCGAGCTACATCAAACCACTCAGAAGCAACGGAATCAAAAGGCACCTGCCTAGTAATAAGCAGCATGTAGCATGCTATTTCGTTATGTTCTGGGCGATGAGGCGATACACCGAAATTTTTCACGAGCCATCCTGATCGTTGAGTGCTAATGTTGCCATCGACTCACGGGAACTGTCCAAGCTGGATCCTAGATCCTCACATTTTGCTGGATGGCTGTCCACTCGAGGTGTCTGAGGAGAGTAATGAGACTGACAATAATGCGAGTAAAGTAATGAGAGTGACAACGCTGCGAACGACCTGGCGACATTTTGTTGTTGTACATATGTAGACCGTTGTGATCATCCCTTGCACATGTTCAGTCCGAGTTTCAGCTCCGTACAGCCATCACGTGACTTTGGAGAGCGCCATCACTGAAATTGTGCTTTTGATGTGTCTTACGAACACGGAACAGCGGAATTTAGTGCAACGTTATGCCATCAAGTTTTGTGTTAAACTTGGCCAGTCCGCAAGTGTGATCTTTGAAAAGTTGAAAGGAGCCTACGAGGAACACACAAGTTTTTCGTTGGCAAAAATCATTTTTGATAGGCCGTGAAGATGAACCTCGCTCAGGGAGACCTTCAACTTCAAAAACCGACGTGTGCGTGATCTTGTGAGATCAGACCGACATTCATTTAACAATAAGGGTGATGGGTGACACGTTTAACACTTTCGCCATACACCAAATTCTGATCGAAGTTTTGCATATGCCAAAGGTTTACGGCAAAATGGTGCTGAAGCAGGACGACAATCGAAGAAACATGTGCGTTGACCATCTTAAGAGGATTGCCAATGACCACGAACGGTTCAGCTTGTAACACCATACCTCTTCTGCTGTACAGATTTATTTTGCTTTTGTTTTATTTAATGTTATAACATTGAGTATATGTAAATGTGTTTGATTGAACAGATAACACAAAATTGTGTACTCTTTTCTTTGTCAAACCTTTGATGTCATGATTTGATTCTATGCAAAGTAGTGTATCTGCAATTTATATTCTTTGTCCCATTTGGAGGGAACAAAACTTACTGTATATGATGGTAATTTTGTGTGAATAATTTTTTGTAGAGATGTCAATATCTGTAAATGTTTTGTTTTATTTAATGTATTTGGTTGCTGTTATGTAAATTGCTGATCCTCACTTAGGGCTCTTAGTTATTCTGTATGTAAAAGGTGTAGTGGTTCCCCTCGGGAACGGAACTGTGTAGCGCGCGCAAATTGTGGTTGGCCTAGGTGGAAAAGGTGGAACTGATAGTCAGTCGGAGACGAGCAAGCAGTCGGGGACGAGCCACCGGTCGGAGATGAGCTACCAAATTGTGCACTGCTATGCAAAGTGTGCATATTGTGCTGATTCCGAGAGAGGCTTTTCTTACTTCTTTCTAAGGCCTCGGATGGATGGATAATTAGCTGGAACTATTCTGGAATTTGTATCTGTCGTCGCCCCCAAGAAATAACAGAGGCCAGCAATTCTGCCTGCAATTCCACCTATCAACATGCAGTTGCCACCACATTGCGCAATCATTGCAACGTAATACTATAATGATGTACAGTGAAGGATCAGCTTAATGGATGTGCTAATGTGCTCAAATATAAGGTAATTTATATCTGAATTTATGTACCAACCTTGGTTTTTCTCCTCATCATAACACCTCTCAGGTTCCTTTCCGTTTGAACTAAAGTAATCACCGAGTGTCCCTACTGAAAGAACTTTTATGACCAATATTATGCTAATTAATGCCTCTTGAACTTAGTAAAAAGAAAGTTAAAGTTAATGTGGCAAGAGAGTGAGTTAAAGTAAATGTTTGCTGAAAATAATTTTCCCATTAAAACTGTTTATTAAAGTGCTGTTGCCAACTGAAAAATTAAAAGTTCTTAAGACTGATGCTTCTAAAGTTTTGCTTAGCTAATGATCAGCTTCATATCTGTAGTAAATTCTAAAAGATGAGCCAGTTTCTTGCAATTTTGTTAACATTGTGTTTCTATGTAGTAAAAGTGAGAAAGCTGCTGTTGCGAAACGTTATACACTCTTGTTTGCTAAGTATTTGTCTCTCTTGTGTGCATATTAACAGTATAAAGACCACTCAGTTTGTGTAAGCCCTGAAAGTGATAGTGTTTTTCTGTACCTGTTATAATTTTGCAAATAGTTTGTGCTGCTCCAGTTGTTAGCTTCAATCTTAAAACATATGTGTGTCAGAGTTCATTGAACTCGCGTGTGGCTAAGTCTAGGTTGTGTTTGTCCATTATAGTTACTTATACCTACTTTCATAAACGAGAACGTTAATCTTTCTCTTGCCTAATTAGGCTGGCTACCGTTTCCCTTATTCTGTAAACAATATAGCTAGGCTAAATTTTGTTTGTCACTGTTTAATTATTTACGTAATTCTGACTTTCATTTCCAATAAGCCACCTCCGTTAGGAATAACACGGTCAACATAACAAAATTCCTCTCAGAGGGTAACACTGCTCTGTTACTTTATACCATAATTGCTATAACAAAATAATTCTGTTTTGCAAACTGCCTCCAGTTTTGAGGTTAAGGTATAGCAGTAGCAGACGGGAGTGTTATACGTGGCTTTTCCGTGACAGGACTATTTGTTCTGTTGGGGCATAATAAGTAATAAACCAAATTTGGTATTTGAATTCATAAGCTACGTAAATACGCTGTTGTAGTGTTATAAGCTGCGTGGTCACAAGTGAGAAATCCTGGATTTTTGAGTAAGATCATGAGACAAAGCAGGAAAGTAAGGAGTGGCACACTGAAACATCTCCTCGGCCGAAAAATGCTCGAATGAGCAGATTAGAAATCAAAACAGTGCTGATTTGCTTTTTTGACAGTAGCGGTATCGTGCAATCGAGCATAAAAAATTTGCTCCTCCAGTAATTGGCTTTCACATCGCTACACAAAGGGTTTACATTGTTTCACCATGTTATTTACTGACGAATTCCATAACGACCACTTTCAATAGCTGCTGTCTGCTAGTTTGCCCGCCAGGTACTCTCCGTATGTTTTCGCTGGGTTAACCGACAACCAGTATTGCTTACAGACCATACTGACATTACAAGACTGCGTTATAACACTGGTGCCACATATGAAAATAATAACTATGTAGTTTACTATTGCGCCAGTCACAGATTTTTCCATAAAAAATGAACTCAGGATGTTAATTATGTTTCTTGTGCTATCATTTTTTGGTATTAATTAAATTAATAAAGTCCTTATTGTGTGTCTAGTGCAAAAGAAAGTCATGAATGACTCAGTAAGATATGTATTCTAGACTATTTTCTGAAATGCACGATTAATCATCGGTTAATAAGGGGTGTAAAATTTTGGGAATCTGCTTGCGTGCCGGCTGCGTGCTGAATACTTACGCACAGTCCCGGCCCTGGGGTGTGCCTCGAACACGATGACGGAGGCCAGCTCCCGCTTCACCGAGTTGGACAAGTGCGACAGCGCCTTTATGTGCAGCAGCTCCTCGTAGATTATCTCCAGGTCCTCAGGTGTGCGATCGTGACTCCTGGACCACAACATTAAGACAGTGTCACTGAAATAGTCTCCCTCATTACAGTGATACAAACAACAAACATTTTCTTAAATTAATACATCGACATCAACAGGATAGCTGCCCCCCTCCCCTTCTCCGCCCCCCCCCCCCCCCGATCTCTTCGCGCCTCCCTTCTGCCTGCTGAAGTAAAGCACAGCAGACTGATCCCATTTGTCAGTCAATCATTTCGTGTACGTGATCGGAACAAATGTTAAATGGGCAGCTGAGATACATTGCGAGCGGTGGGGAAGCTAGTGGGGAAACAGGATGCGGTCATTTGCAAGTTGTGGCTCATGTCGGCACCGGTAACACCTGTCGCTTAGGTCTGGGGCCGTCCTTCGTTCGTACAGAGGGCTGGCGGAAGTGGCGAAGACTGCTGGCCTTGCTCATAATTTGCATCATCGTACGCAGACTGATCGAGGTCCTTTGGTCTGGAACCGATTGGAGGGTCTAAACCAGGGGCTCCGTCGATTCTCTAACAGCGCAGGATGCGAATTTCTGGACATGTTTTATGGGGTGGATAATTGTAGGACTCCCCTTAAGAGATGAGGGGTGCTCTATACAAAGGAAGCAGCTACTCTGGTAGCAAAGTAGTTGTGGAGTGCATATGGTCTTTTTAAGGCTAGGTTATAATTTGAGGTCCTGAGCGTTCGCCAGTTGATACTCATTGTAGAGAGCGAAATCAGGCCATGTACAAAGTAAAGATTTTAACCGTAAACTGCGATTTATTCGTGACAAAGTCTCTGAATTTAACTTCCCCCCAGAAGATCTGTCGCGCTCAAATTGCACTCGGAAACTAGAGCCGGATGAAATCGTCTATCTAGGTCGAAACGGAGTCTGACTGCGATATTATGCAGGCGCGAGTACTCGAGTAGATGACATCAATCATCGGAATTTTTTACCGGCTATTCTATTACGCCGTTGCAGTAGAATCACTCAAAGAAATCCTACTCTCAGTTGCGCGGAAGTACCCATACCATGCAATATGAATAAGAGGCGATTTTAATCTACAAATATAGACTGAGATGTCTATGGATTCATTGCAGGTGGTATGGGCGGTCTTATAAAGTAGTTCTGAACAAATTTTCCAAAAACTATAAAGCGCATCCTGGGAATCTACGTGCTACGTAAATATATTAAAGACAGAAAAGAACCACCGTAGGTTAATAAAAAAAATTCGGAGGAAACAGTGTTTGTTGCATTCTCTGTTAAAACACGGCAGGCAGAATTTAGTAGTACTGTGTACATGTCAAAAGATTGATGCGCTAACCTCCACCGTCACAAGTTAGCGAAAGATCTTTCTGAGAAGTCGAGAAAAGTCTTGTCCTAAGTGAAATCACTTAGCGAGTCGAAGACATCTGTTCAGTCACTGGTCGACCAGTCTGGCGTGGCAATCGGAACAACAAAAGAGAAGCTGAAGTTTTGAATTTCATGTTTAAAAGCTCGTTGAAGCAGGACGATCGTACAGACATACCATCGACTGACCGTCGAAGAGATTCCCGCATGGTGGACAGAGAAAAAGACATCCCTGGTACCGAGAAGTAGCTGTAAGAGTTGAAAACGAAAAAGACGCCAGTCCGAATTGAATATCAATTCTCTTTTGCAGAGAGTACTCTCCGGCATTGGCACATCACTTAAACTTAACTTGCTTTTATCGCGGATCTCTCGCGCTGCAGCAAGTCCCGAGCGACTGAAAAAAAAAAAAGGTAGATGACTCCTGTCTGTAAAAAGGGTAAAAGAACGGACCCGTACAATTATTGACCAATATTATTAACATCGGTTTGCTGCAGAATCTTGAGCTAATTATTTGTTTGCATTAATAAACTTCCTCGAAACAGAAAAGCCTCAGCTCACAAATCAGCAGAGTTTGGAAATCATGATTCGTGTGATACTCAGCTTGCCCTTTTCTGGTACGATATCCTGCGAACTATGAATGAGGGGTAATAGGCAGATTCCATACACCTAGATTTCCGGAGAAATGAGGATTCACGAGATACTAGTTCCAGCTGATCTGCGTTTACAAGTCTCTAACACAGTAAGCAGTTGCAAACGAATGTAGTTTGCAGTAGTTAGGCCAAGATGAATAAACTTTCAGAGCACAGGCTAGCGTATAGAGCTGCGTCAAACCCACAGAACACCAAAATATATAAGTTGCAAGGCCCATGTTAAGACACGGAAAGAGAACAACAGTTCTGCAGCGCAACAAGAGGTCTGACAGGGAAAGTATGAGAAAATACGTCGCGAAAATACGTAATTTCAATTAGAAACACGCGATTGAAATGAATATACCGGTATATGTAAGATGCATCACTGCGTCAGTAGTGTGTGGTGCAAGATGGAATTTGGGTCTGACTCGAGTTGTACTAGGTTAGTCCGTGCGAATGTGGTGACCTCTGTGTCCGAGTGACATACTGGTCACCGCAGCTGCCTAGTAAGTAGGAGACCCGGGATTGAAACCCGGTCTGGCGTAAATTTTCAACTTGCTCCATTGATATAAATCAAAGGCCACTGGCATCTAACGCCTTTAATTTCTTTGTGACTTAAAGAAAATGTTTATCTGTTCTTCATAGGTGGGCCTCATAGTCTAGTAGTGATGAGTGTGCCTGGGAACAAAGTTTTTGTGACCTTGCAAGGTAATGTATTCGTGAAAACAGTTTTCAGCTGATAGTTCAACACCCCACATGCAATGGAAATACTCGTATTTTAGATGTTTCAGCTACAAACAGGCCTGGCTTTATGGGCAGTCTCATTAAAGAGACCGGGATTAGTGATCATGGTATCATAGTTACGATGGTCACTGAAGTTCATAATCCATCAACAGGGCTAGGAGAGTTTTGCTGAAGAGAGCAGATAAGTAGCTGTTAGCATCCCACTTAGACAATAAATGGACGTCATTGAGTTCCAGTATGATGGACGTAGAGTAATTATGGACTTATGGACGAAGTTTAACTATAAAGCGCATCCTGGGAATCTACGTGCTACGTAAATATATTAAAGACAGAAAAGAACCACCGTAGGTTAATAAAAAAAATTCGGAGGAAACAGTGTTTGTTGCATTCTCTGTTAAAACACGGCAGGCAGAATTTAGTAGTACTGTGTACATGTCAAAAGATTGATGCGCTAACCTCCACCGTCACAAGTTAGCGAAAGATCTTTCTGAGAAGTCGAGAAAAGTCTTGTCCTAAGTGAAATCACTTAGCGAGTCGAAGACATCTGTTCAGTCACTGGTCGACCAGTCTGGCGTGGCAATCGGAACAACAAAAGAGAAGCTGAAGTTTTGAATTTCATGTTTAAAAGCTCGTTGAAGCAGGACGATCGTACAGACATACCATCGACTGACCGTCGAAGAGATTCCCGCATGGTGGACAGAGAAAAAGACATCCCTGGTACCGAGAAGTAGCTGTAAGAGTTGAAAACGAAAAAGACGCCAGTCCGAATTGAATATCAATTCTCTTTTGCAGAGAGTACTCTCCGGCATTGGCACATCACTTAAACTTAACTTGCTTTTATCGCGGATCTCTCGCGCTGCAGCAAGTCCCGAGCGACTGAAAAAAAAAAAAGGTAGATGACTCCTGTCTGTAAAAAGGGTAAAAGAACGGACCCGTACAATTATTGACCAATATTATTAACATCGGTTTGCTGCAGAATCTTGAGCTAATTATTTGTTTGCATTAATAAACTTCCTCGAAACAGAAAAGCCTCAGCTCACAAATCAGCAGAGTTTGGAAATCATGATTCGTGTGATACTCAGCTTGCCCTTTTCTGGTACGATATCCTGCGAACTATGAATGAGGGGTAATAGGCAGATTCCATACACCTAGATTTCCGGAGAAATGAGGATTCACGAGATACTAGTTCCAGCTGATCTGCGTTTACAAGTCTCTAACACAGTAAGCAGTTGCAAACGAATGTAGTTTGCAGTAGTTAGGCCAAGATGAATAAACTTTCAGAGCACAGGCTAGCGTATAGAGCTGCGTCAAACCCACAGAACACCAAAATATATAAGTTGCAAGGCCCATGTTAAGACACGGAAAGAGAACAACAGTTCTGCAGCGCAACAAGAGGTCTGACAGGGAAAGTATGAGAAAATACGTCGCGAAAATACGTAATTTCAATTAGAAACACGCGATTGAAATGAATATACCGGTATATGTAAGATGCATCACTGCGTCAGTAGTGTGTGGTGCAAGATGGAATTTGGGTCTGACTCGAGTTGTACTAGGTTAGTCCGTGCGAATGTGGTGACCTCTGTGTCCGAGTGACATACTGGTCACCGCAGCTGCCTAGTAAGTAGGAGACCCGGGATTGAAACCCGGTCTGGCGTAAATTTTCAACTTGCTCCATTGATATAAATCAAAGGCCACTGGCATCTAACGCCTTTAATTTCTTTGTGACTTAAAGAAAATGTTTATCTGTTCTTCATAGGTGGGCCTCATAGTCTAGTAGTGATGAGTGTGCCTGGGAACAAAGTTTTTGTGACCTTGCAAGGTAATGTATTCGTGAAAACAGTTTTCAGCTGATAGTTCAACACCCCACATGCAATGGAAATACTCGTATTTTAGATGTTTCAGCTACAAACAGGCCTGGCTTTATGGGCAGTCTCATTAAAGAGACCGGGATTAGTGATCATGGTATCATAGTTACGATGGTCACTGAAGTTCATAATCCATCAACAGGGCTAGGAGAGTTTTGCTGAAGAGAGCAGATAAGTAGCTGTTAGCATCCCACTTAGACAATAAATGGACGTCATTGAGTTCCAGTATGATGGACGTAGAGTAATTATGGACTTATGGACGAAGTTTAACTATAAAGCGCATCCTGGGAATCTACGTGCTACGTAAATATATTAAAGACAGAAAAGAACCACCGTAGGTTAATAAAAAAAATTCGGAGGAAACAGTGTTTGTTGCATTCTCTGTTAAAACACGGCAGGCAGAATTTAGTAGTACTGTGTACATGTCAAAAGATTGATGCGCTAACCTCCACCGTCACAAGTTAGCGAAAGATCTTTCTGAGAAGTCGAGAAAAGTCTTGTCCTAAGTGAAATCACTTAGCGAGTCGAAGACATCTGTTCAGTCACTGGTCGACCAGTCTGGCGTGGCAATCGGAACAACAAAAGAGAAGCTGAAGTTTTGAATTTCATGTTTAAAAGCTCGTTGAAGCAGGACGATCGTACAGACATACCATCGACTGACCGTCGAAGAGATTCCCGCATGGTGGACAGAGAAAAAGACATCCCTGGTACCGAGAAGTAGCTGTAAGAGTTGAAAACGAAAAAGACGCCAGTCCGAATTGAATATCAATTCTCTTTTGCAGAGAGTACTCTCCGGCATTGGCACATCACTTAAACTTAACTTGCTTTTATCGCGGATCTCTCGCGCTGCAGCAAGTCCCGAGCGACTGAAAAAAAAAAAAGGTAGATGACTCCTGTCTGTAAAAAGGGTAAAAGAACGGACCCGTACAATTATTGACCAATATTATTAACATCGGTTTGCTGCAGAATCTTGAGCTAATTATTTGTTTGCATTAATAAACTTCCTCGAAACAGAAAAGCCTCAGCTCACAAATCAGCAGAGTTTGGAAATCATGATTCGTGTGATACTCAGCTTGCCCTTTTCTGGTACGATATCCTGCGAACTATGAATGAGGGGTAATAGGCAGATTCCATACACCTAGATTTCCGGAGAGCGTCTGACTCTGTGCCCTACTGCAGACTGTAGGGATTAGTTTCCAAGGTATGAGAGTGGCTCAAGGACTTCTTAAGTGATAGAACCCAATACATTGCTCCCGATTGCGAGTATTCATCAGAGACAAAGGTATCGCCAGGAATAACCCAGGGAAATGCAATTGGACCTCCATTGTCCTCTAGGCAGGGTGATTTTGTTAAGTGGCGACAAACTGCAGGAAACGATCTCTGAGATGATATCATGTAGTCGGAAATGTTTTCCAAGTGAGGTGTGCCGATTTTAAGATGGAGATGAAAGTTCTTTGACAGTGACCCCAGTATCAGCACCAGGCAGGTGCTCTGCCAGCATGGGTACCCCAGACGACCGCGTGGAACATTCTCCACGAAACTACCACTATGTGCATCACTTATAGCACGTGAAGACCTTATTACCTATCGACTTCCCTCCGCGGTTCATTTTGTCGTTGGTTCAACGCACAGACCATCACGGTGCTGGAATCCTTTGCTCCGTCTTATTCAAAACTGAGGCCACCTTACGAGGGACAGTACAGTCAACTTTCACAACGCCCAGCCGTGGGCTAGGGAGAATTCCCATGTTATAGCTGCAGCGAAGTACCAGTACCGTTTCAGCATCAATATGTGTGTGTGTGTGTGTGTCTTTGAGGTGTTTATTGGCGACTACCTTGCGGGACCAGTCAACCCTCCACAGCGCCTCAGAGGCGAGGCAATACTGCACCCTTTGATAGTACGAAGGGTAATGTGGCTACTACAGTATGGTGCTCCAGCTCACTGCCCTCTTGAGCGTGAAGCTGAAATACTGGTACAGACAGGACATTCCCACTTGCCTAGTGCGTTCTCCTTGGTGCTTTAAATCATTGAAACATACACCTGTCGAAGAGCTTTCATCTCCACCTTCGAGTGGGTGTACCTCCCTTGAAACGCATTTGCGGTATTATGTTCTTCTGACCTGTTTGCTCCTCTCTCAGCAGTCGCTTCCTACAGTTTGTCCCCTGGCGGCAAATTCACCCTATATACACAAAAAATATGAATGGTAGGGTAAGCAGTAACTGTGAATGCTGACTGATGACGCTGTAGGGTACGGGAAAGTTTCGTCGTTCAGTAGAACCATGGTGGTGTTGCTTGACACAGTCGCGTCAATTAGATATCTAGTTGTACCACTGCAAAACTGTGTGAAATGGAACGAGCACTTAAGGTTGGTTGTAGACAAGGCGAATGATCAGCGTAGTTTTATTGGGAGAATTCTAGGAAAGTTTAGCACATCTGTCATGGTGACCGCGTGTGATACACATCCGCGACCTATGCTCGAGTATTCTTGCAGTGCCTGCGATCACGACCAGAACGTATTAAAGGGAGCCATCGAACCGATTCGGTAGTACAGGCTACCTCCTACTGTGTTCAGTATGGTGGCTTGCGGTGTAAGTAAGTAGATGTACATTTACGAATATTCTTTCCTCTCGCTCCCTTCCGATCAGCGGCTGTCTGTGGTCTTTGTTATTGGCCTTCCGAAAAATGTTTCCTTACTACTGGACTTCTTGTGTTTCGTCTCCCATTTTATATTATTTTTTTATGTATAGTATCAGTGCTAAAAGGGAAAATTCCAGTAAAACATGCAGTGCATCCCCACTGAAAGCAAGAAACGAACGAGCAAACAGTACAATTTACAATATTTTAATTAAATAAGAGGAAATGTTTATGGTGATGAAAAACGCGTTTCAATAGTTGCATGCTTAGAACCAGTATTATTAAACTATTTATACGATAGTTACTGATAAAGTGCACCACTGAAAGAAGAATTTAACTGATGTCACTCCCAAAGTCTATGTGCATTGAACAGGTTAAAGGATTCAATATACGAGTACTTATGACGCTCAACCTCAAGTAATTTATAATCACAGTGTTGATATAATTTCTTTAATGAAGATGTTTTTGGAATGGAACGTACTATTCTCCTCCAGAGTGAGACACAGTTCCCACCCGACTCACTGCCGCATTCCTGCAACACGCTTTTGCTCAACAGGAAACAGTACAGAGGTCGACATGAACGTGGTGAGGTGTCGTAGTAGTCGAAAAAGGCATAATACAGGTCGACACCGATCTAATTATCTCTTTTGCATGTGGCTGTGGAAATTTTGGATATACTGCTCAGGAAGGACTGACGTGCGAAACAGAGGCCAGAGAGAAATTGTGAAGGTGCGTTTACACCTGTAGGACTTCCCATGCGCGCTGAACGAAGAGGCAAGGAAGCGCATGCGCAGGTGCAAAGTCACACATGCTTCTCAGTTGCGCGCACGGGAACGCAGGTGTGTCCCCATACCTCACAACCTCACCGCGACTAGCCACAAGGCGCACAGGTACAAATGCACCTTAAGGGGCGACCAGAAATTTTCCGTTTGAGTGGTTTGCTGAAGCGTATATTCTAACGCAGCGCGAATCCGATGCCTGTGTACAAGCAACGACAAGGAGACACTGTGTGATATCCATGTCTTTCGGACGTGTGTGCGGTAGGTGCTGAAACGTGATCAGTGACGATGTTATTATCAAATGCATCAAAACAGGACCAACGTTCCGTTACTCTTTTCTTGGAGGCCGAAGGACAAACACCCCTAGACATCTACAGAGGATGAAGATTGTATAAGGGTTAGCATGATCGTCAAAACCACCGTTGTGTAAATGTGCGCCAAGTTCTATGCTGGAAATCTCTGGAGGGGAGAAGTTCTTTTCGCGAAACGCTGCTCATAAAGTTTAGAGAATCCTCATTTGAGTCAGACGGAAGAAAGATTCTACTGATATCAACGTATGCGATTATCACTTCTTCGGTCCCTTAAAAGAGGCCTTGAAGAGGCTGTGCAGCAGGCAGTTAGGACTTCTTAACGCAGTAGGATATGCTGTTTTACCAAAGGTGTGTCTTCACCTGGTGCGTCAGTGAAATGACTGCCTCAATACTCACGGCGATTTTGCTAGACTGACATACCTATTCTGGACTGTAGGGTTTTCGAACGGCAAATTTATGATCGCCCTGGTAACATCAACCTAGAACGGGAGACCAACAGTATCAGTGCTCAGAGATGTTGAATGCCTTCCAAAAGATGCTAATTCAAACGAGCAGATTTGGATAGCTAACAAATCGAAATATATTCAGATCGTGTGCTCAAGTGGTTTTAGGTCTAAAGTTACTTGTCGGGAGATGTTTTCACTGTAAACTTTTATGTAAGTTGCAGATGCTGAAAAGCATCGTCGGGTTCGGAATGATACATGTTTTTGAGTCGTCAGTCTACTGACTGGTTTGATGCAGCCCGTCACGAATTCCCCTCCAGTGCCAACCTCTTCACCTTAGACTAGCACTTGCAATCTACATACTCAATTATTTGCTGGATGTATTCCAATCTCTGTCTTTCCCTCTACAGCTCCCTCTAGTACCGTGTAAGTCATTCCCTGATATCTTAACAGATGTCCTGATCACCCTGTCCCTTCTCCTTGTCAGTGATTTCCACATATTCTTTTCCTCTCCGATTCTACGCAGAACCACCTCATTCCTTTCCTTATCAGTCCACCTAATTTTTAACATTCGTCTGAAGCACCACATCTCAAAAAGCTTCGACTCTCTTCTGTTCAAGTTTTCCCACAATCCATGTTTTACTACCAAACAATGCTGTGCTCCAACGTATATTCTCGGAAATTTCTTCTTCAAATTAAGGCCTATTTTTGATACTAGTATACGTTTCTTGGCGAAGAATGCCATTTTTGCCATTGCTAATCTGCTTTTGATGTCCACCTTGCCCCGTCCGTCACTGGTTATTTTGCTGCCTAAGTAGCAGAATTCTTTAACTTCATCTACTTCGTGACCATCAATCCTGATAAGTTTCTCGCTGTTCTCATTTCTGCTACTTCTCATAACTTTCGTCTTTCCTCGATTTACTCTCAATCCATATTCTGCACTCATTAGTGTGTTCATTCGATTCGGCAGATGATGGAATTCTTCTTCACTTTCAGTCTGGATAGCAATTTCATCACCGAGTCGTATCATTGATATCCTTTCACCCTGAATTTTAATTCTACTCCTGAACCTTTCTTTCATTTTCATCACTGCTTCTTCGCTGTACAGATTGCACAGTAGGGGCGAAAGACTACATTCCTGTCTTGCGCCAATTTGATCACTTAAAGTACGGCAATTTACTGAAATCGGTAAAACGAATATACCGATTGAGAGATACCTGTGTCGATATCGTGGCTTATGTCAATGACTACAAAGACTGAGCTTCTAACAAGCACCTTAGTTCATTTTTCATTCTGTATATTTAGTTACATGTCCTCTATTTAATGAGTTGCATGACTATGTGAGTGAGCCATGCCAGGCAGGAGGGAAAGCCAGTCGTAGGGGTAAAGGCGACTTCCAAAGAAAGGGCCGCTACAAGCAGGAACATTGGCCCGACCGCTTAGCACCAGGTAAGCTGCACTGGAAGCAAAATATTGTCTGCTACGTCAGCCAGACGTATGAATGTAAAATTCTTTAGCGCTGCAGCCCCTGTGGTGTGTGATCAGACACTTCTAAAACGTTCCGACTGAAGGACAATGACAACGGGTTCTGACTAATGCAAAATAGTTATTTTGCGAATCGTAGTCTGTGCTCAAAGAACATTCCAGTGTTATGTTTTTCTCCAACTTGTCTTTCGAGAAAACTGAGGGAAGTTGGGATGGCCTAGACATGACCATCCCGTCGCTTTCACGTGGGAAGCTATGCGACAGTCATTGTTAATTTTTTTCTTCTACTTGTTTAGTGGCATCTGGACGCCACTCCACGTGGACTGCACCTTCTTTCTCTCTCATAACGTGGTGGGAAGCCAGATCATTGGGAATTTGAAACTCTGATTCACAGAATTTTATGCACAGGAAAGTAACTGATCGTGAACTAAAAAGATATCCGCTACGTAGGGTGTTTGAATGCGGTGATATATTACTGGCCAAGTCATTCCTGTTGGTGGAAGCTGATATCCATGAGGAAGAGTAGAATTTTGAGGGCACACTGGAAAGGGACGTGGAAGAAGACACTCTGGCTTGAAGCAATGAGACCCGGGGAAAGGTGCGGAAAAAGACAGACTTGAATGGCAGCTGTGCCGAGAGCCGCAGCCTGATATCTCGAAAATCAGCACATCATACCATTACTGACGAGTTGCTATCGCCGGCAGGCTGCAGTAAATGGAAGTCTTGCCTCCTCGATTCGTCTGTTATAGTACATGTAACTTGCCGCATGGGTTATCACGGGTGGATCGTGGTTAGAGGCATTCCATTCGTTTCTTACTAAATATACGAGGGTTGGATCTTTAATAGTGGCAACTATTTATTTACAGCTCGTACAAAATAGATAAGTGTTTCAAAGTCTTGCCGGCCAGAGTGGCCGAACGGTTCTAGGCGTTACAGTCTGGAGCCGCGCGACCGCCACGGTCGCAGGTTCGAATCCTGCCTCGGGCATAGATGTGTGTGATGTCCTTAGGTTAGATAGGTTTAAGTAGTTTTAAGTTCTAGGGGACTGTTGACCTCAGCTGTTGAGTCCCATAGTGCTCAGAGCCATTTGAACGAATGATGATAGGGGCCTCCGTTCATTGGTTTTCTCTCAGTCCACTGGCTGTACCTCGTCGAGTGATGAATGGTGCGACACCTTTCAATGGCAATAATATGGAAGCAGCCCTTTTAATTTGCAGCATGACAGCATTCTCATTCACTGTACCGACGTTTAAACGAATAACTTGACGAAATGTAAGTGAATACGTTTGCAGATGGGTAATGTATAAGGAAAAAGGAACTGTAGTGGGAACATATACACGACTTTAAGTAAAAAAAAAATAAAGGAAAAAATGACGATATCTGCATCTAATTCCGTAATCCACAATTAACCCTAGGTGTTTGGCGGGAGGTACTTTGTGTACCACTGTCAACTTTTTTTTCCCTTTTTCTTGTTCCAGTGCCAAATGGTGTTCGGAACGCGTGATTCTTGCTAAGCCTTGCAAATTTTGGCTTCATGGTATTTTCTCGAGACATGTGTAAGAGGAATCAACATATAGACTGACACTTCTAGTAACGTAATCCACCGCCATTTTAACAGCAAACTGCACTGCACTGCTCAACGCCTCTCTTGTAGCATCTGCCAATAGAGTTGGCTGAGCATCTCCGTGCAGCTTTCACGCTTACTAAACGAACCTGTGACGTGACGTACTGCTCATCTTAAGATATTATGTAGTGCGGGGCCCAGACTGACTGGCTTTATTCACGTGTCGGTCGAACAAGAAGTTTGTACGTTGCCAGCTCGTGGGTTGACTACATCTCCTGAGGATTCTTGCAATGAGTATCAGTCTGGCATCTGCCTTTCCTACGGTTAGTTTAGCCTAGTCTTTCCACTTTAAATCGATCCGTACGTATTTTCTCAGATATTTAATGGGTGTTAGTATTTTCAGTAACTGTTCGGTATTCTCGTAATCATACAATTACTTGACTTTCCGCTTATTTATGCCCAGTGAGCTTGTTTGTGCTGAGGCATGAGCTGACAATTCCTGCACTATGGGTCCTTCCTCTTCAGGTAGTGTTCCCCCACTTCGCTATAATTTTCTAACGTTGCAACTTCAATACATACAACTGCACCATTCACGAACTGCTTCGCAAAGCTTCCGACTTTTCCTGTAGGTAATTTACATGCTCTGTGAACGGTAATGGTCTTGCAACACTTGCTTGGGGTACCCCAGAAGTTAATTACCGTCCGGAGATTTTTTTCTGTTAAGAATGAGACGTTGTGTTCTGTTCGTTTGCTAACTATTATTCAGTCTGATCAGATAGTTGGCGTTCTATTTTGGCGCTAATCTTTTCACTGGCAGACGGAGAGAAAGGCTTCAAGTATGCAGTCAAATAAGATAGCCGAAAATGGGAGCTGTAAAATTGAAAAAAGAAATGTGTGTTTAAAAGTTCTTCTCAGGAACAGTCTAATGCAGGGACATGGAGTATCGCGTTTATGGTTGAATATGCACGTGGAACATGCAGTGTAGGAAGTGATTGTACCTCTATGAGAAGATTACAAATGAAAGAGAACCTATTATCAGTTCTCAGGTTTGCTAGTAACTTAGCTCTCTTTGTGGGAAGCAAGGAATACTTAGAACTGTTAAGCAACAGCAGACACTGCCAACCACCTCGGTACACAGGACGCGAGTCATCTGTGATAGGGAAAACTTTTCAGCCGAAATACACTTGAAGGAAGTGTTCCGCAGAAATGGGTACGGTAAAGCATAGATCAATAAGGCATCCGAAAAGAGAAGAGGGAAAGGAAACCAAGAAAGCGAGGAAGAAGACAGGAAACTCGCTTTTCCTCCTTGCTTAGGACCACTCTCAGCCAAAATTGCGTGGCTGCTTGAAAGATCCAACATAAAAAACTGTCTTCCGACTACCGCTTAAGACGAGAGAGTGCCTCGGCTTTGCGAAAGACCCGCTGAAACTGAAGGTACCTGGGATACTGGTATATACAGCATTTCTTGTAAATGTGGCCACCAATACATCGAGCAAAGGCAGCACTGTGAGGCCCCATTAGGTACGTAAGACTGGCACACGGAGAAACCACCGATAGAAGAGCGGAGCGTGAAGGAAGATCACACTTTTGAATTTCAGAACAACAGAGTGCTAGGACGAGCAAGCACCTATTGGGACAGCACTATAAATGAATCCATAGAAATGAGGATTCACGAGATACTAGTTCCAGCTGATCTGCGTTTACAAGTCTCTAACACAGTAAGCAGTTGCAAACGAATGTAGTTTGCAGTAGTTAGGCCAAGATGAATAAACTTTCAGAGCACAGGCTGGCGTATAGAGCTGCGTCAAACCCACAGAACACCAAAATATATAAGTTGCAAGGCCCATGTTAAGACACGGAAAGAGAACAACAGTTCTGCAGCGCAACAAGAGGTCTGACAGGGAAAGTATGAGAAAATACGTCGCGAAAATACGTAATTTCAATTAGAAACACGCGATTGAAATGAATATACCGGTATATGTAAGATGCATCACTGCGTCAGTAGTGTGTGGTGCAAGATGGAATTTGGGTCTGACTCGAGTTGTACTAGGTTAGTCCGTGCGAATGTGGTGACCTCTGTGTCCGAGTGACATACTGGTCACCGCAGCTGCCTAGTAAGTAGGAGACCCGGGATTGAAACCCGGTCTGGCGTAAATTTTCAACTTGCTCCATTGATATAAATCAAAGGCCACTGGCATCTAACGCCTTTAATTTCTTTGTGACTTAAAGAAAATGTTTATCTGTTCTTCATAGGTGGGCCTCATAGTCTAGTAGTGATGAGTGTGCCTGGGAACAAAGTTTTTGTGACCTTGCAAGGTAATGTATTCGTGAAATCCGAATGAAAAGCCATGATTAACTTCTCGTAGCTGGGTTAACAGTCATCTAGAATTTTATATATAACATTATGGTCGCTTTCTACTGTAAAATTATTTATTTGTAGAACCTAGAGTTACTATTTCGACTTTGTGGCCATTACCAAGTGGAAATACTTCCACTTTAGTACATGTCAAAACCTCAGTCATCTGACATAATACAGAAGCTTATTTTATCACATTGTGTTCTGATACTACTACTTGCGTGCGTTGTCGTCTTTTAATTGCATTTTAGCTGTATTGCTCAAATTCTGCTTCATTTCTGCTCGCATTTTTAAATTTGGAGAGAAAAATTATATTTTTGTTTCATACAGAATATAAGCTGGCTTCATCGCATGAGATTCTGTGGACTCATGTACATTTGTTCTTGCCTACGAACACATGTATCAACTGCTCAATTTAACTGCGTTGTATTATACTTTAATTTTTGTTCGCTTACGTTTTTCGTACTTTCTCGTATTTAATGGAGAACTTCATGCCAGCATCTTTTGACAGAATCGATTACTAATGCTACAAAACATACTCAATCGTAGGAAGCAAAACCATTTAGAGCAGAATTATATGCTGTTCTTTCCTTGACAAGATGTAATAAAGTTGAGTACCAGTTTTGTCAAAAGCTGCTAACACGGAGTTCTCCATTAAATATGAAAATTATGAAACCAGATACGAACAAAAATAAAAGTAGAATACAAGCAGTATCATTAGAACGCATTTAAATCGAGCAAATCACACAAGGATTCGTAAGCAAAAACAAATGTCCACAGAACACTGTGACGAAACTAGCTTCTGTTTCATATAAAACCGACACAAATATGAAATCACTCTCCATACCAAACTACGGACGTGAGCAAAAATCAGTCAGAACAAGAGTGACATTTTTCACAACGCAATTCAGTGAGTGCAATACACACGCGAAGTCGTAATCGGGAACACAGTGCTATAAAACCAGCTTCCGTTTATTACGATACGAAAATAAATATGGACGACTTTAAGGTACCCAACGAGTCGATGGACTGATAAACTTGCAGCGCTCCAAGTGGCCTGTCAGCGAACCAAGGTAGTGTTACCGGAAGTCACTGTATCGGTTTCACTTTCCCCCGCGCCCCCTCCCCTCTCCGTATCAAAAGAGCTCAACAACACTGTTTCTCTTGACGACGCTACATAATTATTGTAATTTGGCATAGCAGAGAGAGAGAGAGAGAGAGAGAGTACTCACGGCTTGCGCAGGATCATGCGCATGGTGGCGTCGGGCCCGCGCTGGATGAGCGAGTTGAGGCTGGAGCTGAGCTGGTCCTCGGCCTGTGCGACGTCGTCCTCTGTGGGCATCGCCATGGCGCCCTCCATGTCCTGCCAGAACTGGTACAGCAGGTTCTTGTCTTTGAACGGCTGTTCGCAGCTCACTGTCGACCACACAAACATGATCATCAGGCAACACATCTTTGCTTTCCTCAAAGTCTCTATGAAGGGGTGCTATCGTTTCATGATCTTGCATACGTATCCACAGTTCTTACGAGATACACAGGAAACTTTATTTATTACTGTTTTATAAAAACTACTGATTTATCCCCATCAGGTAACGTCTGCAATGTGTCTCTTCAGGGTTTGCAAATTGGCTTTTACGATAGTAAATCCCTTTCTCCCAACCCCCACGAACCATGGACCTTGCCGAGGTAAGTTGGTTTGCGAACCTCTATGATACAGATAGCTGTATCACAGGTCCTACCTAATCGGGGGAGTATCTATGGGCAGGTCACACACGTACGCCATTCTTGAAGAGCTAAGTAGATTACAGAAGGGAATATATACAGTGTGTATTCTTTCGAACATATCGAAAAGAACAGATACTTTGAATCAAGACACAAAGAAATTAAAGATATTAGCTGCCAATGGGCTCTGATTTATATCAATGAGGCAAGTTGAAAATTTGTGCCCGAGTAGGATTCGAACCTGCGTAATCGGCTTACTGGGCAGACGCACTGACCACTACGCCATCCGGGCACAGTGGTTACCGCAACCGCACGCTCTACCCTAGAATGGACATGTGCGAAAGAACAGACACCACATATATAATTAAGATGATGACAGCCAATGACACCTTCAGTACACATGCACACCATGCTCGAACTCTTGTGGGAATTGGTGAGATGCCGCGAATAGTAAGGTCATTGAACTAGGGCATTACTTCACTAGTGTGTAGTGTATCTGGGTCTAACGGGGGGCATGCTAGGACAGTACGTGTGGTTATAGTGACCACTGTATTTGGATGGTTCAGTGGTCACCGATCTGCCCAGTAAGCAGAAGGCCTGGATTCGAATCTCGATCCGGCACAAATTTTCAACTTACCTCATTGAATAAATTAGTGCCCACTGGCACCTAATGTCATCAATTCCTTTGTGTCTTGACAAGACTGTTCCTTTAAGACGACTAATGGCAAAGAGACTGGAAAGGAATCTGAATAGCCAGTTAGTATTCATTATCTCGAAAAAGCGTATGACACAGACACGCTGAAGAAACTGAAGTTCTAAGGAGGAGTCAGCTTGAAAACTATATCCCGCCTATACAAGATTGCAGAGTGTGTAAGAAAAGTGGAGAATGAAATTTCGTCACAGCATTTCAAAATTACCAGAGAATTAAAACAGGAATGCTACTTGTCTCCTACATTATTTAAAATATGGTAGTGTCGTTCCGAACGTAATTCCTCCTTTTTTGTAGTGATTTCGGATGTCTGCGCCAGGTGTCGTTGGTGAAGTTCTAATGCTTTACCTTCCTCTTTCATTTGCAGGTGGTTCTGTTGTTCTGCAGTAGTTGGCACCAGCAGAGGGGTGCTCCAAAATAGAGTCTGATATGGACGCGCATATAAAACAGCGATGAACGTTTGAATTCCACACTGCTGAAGAAATTGCGCCGATTGAAATCCATCGACGCTTGCTAAAGGTGTATAGTGACGATGCAATAGACGTGAGCAAGATTAGGCGATGAGTACAGAATTTTCAAGGTGGTGAAAAGGGTGTGCATGACAAGCCACGGACTAGTCGATCCTTCCCAGCTGTCATCCCTCGCAATGAAGAACGTCTTGATCTACTCATCCGTGCTGATCGGCGGATAACTACCAGAGAATTGTGTGCAACGCTAAATGTCGACTGTGTTGCCGTGGGAACAATATTGAAACATGTTGGTTATCACAAAGTCTATGCGACATGGGTCCCACGGGAAAGACTCATCGAATGGAAATGTGTCGGGACCTCCTGGACCAATGTGAAGCTGGTGACAATTTTCTGAATGGCATCGTCACCGGAGATGAGACGTGGTGTCACTACTACGAGCTGGAATCCAAAAAATAGTCCATGGAATTCTCCGTCAAAGAAGAAATTCAAGTCACAGCCTTCTGCAGGCAAAGTGATGTGCACAATCTTCTGGGATAGCCAGGGTGTAGTTCTTTTGGATGTCCTGGAGCAAGGAGAAACTGTCAATTCAGCACGCTACAAGACGACACTGACTAAGCTGAAAGCCCGAATTTCCAGGGTAAGGCCAGGGAAGAGGACCAAGTTTCACCTGCAACATGGTAACGCCAGGCCTCACACCAGCGTCGCGACCACCCAACTCATTGCAGAATTCGGCTAGACTGTCTTACCGCATCCACCGTAAAGTCCCAATTTAGCGCCTTCAGACTTCCATCCCTTTGGGTTTCCGAAAGATGGACAACGTGGCGACCATTTTCAAGACTCGGACGCTGTCGATAGAGCTGTAAGAAAGTGGTTAGCCTCCGCTGGTTCCGATTTTTATAAGAGTGGCATGCAAGCTGTGGTTCATAGTTGGCAAAAGTGCGTAACGAATGGTGGTGACTACGCGGAAATATTACAGTCTGTAGCTGAAATATTGCTCTATTTAGCTATGCTGTTGTGATTTATGTATCTCCTGTAGTTTCCATGAATGAAAATAAGAGGCATTACTGTCGGAACGACCCTCGTACATTCAGATAGTCTCAGACTTGTGAAGTAGATAATATGGAGGAATGGGCATTCAGATAACAAAGGATCAATGTTTGTAGATCTTGTTCTCCACAGACGATCTGATAGTGGTGGCCAATGAAGATCATATCTCTCTATGCTAAGAAAATTATTGGAAGAATAAGGTAAGTGGGGATTGAAAGTAAATTTTCGAAAGACTTAATACCTGTGCGATGGGGAAAATGCAGGAAGGCCAGCACATAAAAGCAAGTAAAAAATTTAAATATTTGGGTAACATAATATCGGAATATGGAACAAGTAACTGAGAAACACAGAAACGAGTAGCCCATTGGAAAGCAGCAATCCAGAAGGTAAACAATCTGTTACAGTATTCTAAAGATAACTTGGAAAGTAAAGAAGATGCTGTTTAGAAGAATTGTAGAGCCTATAACGACTTATGGATGCGAGTGCTACGAGCTTACTTGAAAAAATAAAAACAAATTGAGAGTTGCAGAAATGTACTCTCTCAGAAGATCGTGTAAGATATCTCGGCGAGACCAAGCAATAAATACAACGGGATATGACACTTACTAAAGAAAGCATCACACTTAGAATAGAAGAATGGCTGCTCGCCTGATCTGAGCATACAACGCGAATGAGAAGTGACAGACAGCCAAAAAAGATCTTTATGTACCATCTTCAAGGAACAAGGAGAAGAGGAAGATTGAATGTTGTCTGGTTAGATGGGTTAAAGGAGGGCATGAAAGAAATAGACGACGAAGGAAGAATAGAAACCGATAGCGACAGATTTGTAGGAAGTGGTGACAGCTGTAGGAACCCCACAGGAGAAGAAAGGAAAGGGCAACAATTTTTTCAGCAGTTGCAGTTGCTGGATGACTGGCTAATCTGGCCTCATGACATGAGCCAGCAAGGCCTTGCTACGTTGGTACCGTGAATGGCAGAAAGCAAGGGGAAAGTACGGCCGTTATGTTTCCCAAGGGAGTGCAGCTCCACTGTATGGCTTAATGATGATGGAATAATCCTGAGTAGAATTTTCCAGAGGTAAAATAGTCCCCCATTTGGATCTCTGGGTGGTGAAAATTCAAGAGGATGGTGTCATTAGGAGAAACGATACTGCCGTTTTACGGATGGGAGTGTGGAATGATAAAACATTTCTGAAAAAGAGAAGTTCGTTAACATCGAATATTAATTTAAGCGCTAAGAAGACTCTTCTGAAGGGATTTGTATTTGGTGTAGTCTTGCATAGTAATGAAACATGGACAAAAATGGTTCAGATAAAAAGAGACAAGAAGCTTTTCAAATTTTGCTCTACAGAATAATGTTGATACTCAACAGAGTGGCTGGTTAGCTCTCATTTCCCATTTATGGCCGCTTGCTCCATCAGCCACTGTGCTGAGTGTCCACTAGGTTTGCGCAGATAATAACTGGGGCAGGTTTTGCTAATATGCTGGCTTAAGCTGTCGCCAAAGGTGTAGAGTGCAGATCGATAGTAGATGCTGGATGAAGTACGGCTATCACGAGGGAGGCCAGAGACACGCCGTCGAGTAACAAAACGCCAACGCCCTCTCGACAGCATGGATTTAGACTGTCGTCGCTGACCGGAGAGCCTCACTGACTCACTCATCGAGTTTGACATCTGCCAGTACAATTGCAGAGCGGGCTCAGTTCACGTCGCAGACTACGACAGTACATAACGACCAGATTAGTGACCGTAGCTGGACTAGCAGTGAGACTAAAGCTTGTAATAGCAAGATTACCGATACTGTCTGCCAGAGGACTATTACAGAAGAGCTTTTACCACAAAACATGGACTCTATTCAAGTTAAGTACCCGCTTCATGTAAATAAAGAACCATATTAATTCACGTATGCATTTGTGTTGTAGAAAGAGGATACTGGCCACCCATAACAACATCCTCTCCCTTGCTTCTTTGCGGTAGAAGACAGGTAACGGTAATGGGATTTTCTGATAGGCGAGGAGAAAGCAACATTTAGGAAGTTAACAGGAAAGTGTTAGCGGTCTATTTACTTTTAGTCCAGTAACCAGTTATGAAGTTGTTTTAGGTACATTCGGTTACCAACAGGAGTTAAATCATTAGTACAAGTCCATTTACTGATTAAGAAGGTCCCGCGGGACAAACAAGGCTCGCAACTTTTAATAAAACACTTTGCAAGCGTAAGCAATATCTGGGAAGGCTGACGAAATGTTTTGTTTTCATATCGTTTGCTAATTACGCGGCCTTACGAAAACGCGTGCATCACACGTCATTTAGTCTACGAGGACAATGGTCGACGTTGTCATGGCTTCGTGAAAAGAGACCAAAGAACATGACACGTGAGAATGATATATTGTTGTGCTGTAGACAGTAACAGTAAGTTGCTATGTTAGAAATTCATTTCAGAATACACAGTACAAGTTGACGGTGCTGCTTGTCGATATCCATTGATGCCTCTTATTAGAAGGTTGCTGAAATATTTTTTTCTAACGCCACACCCCGTGTGAGGTTCAATTGGAAACCGCTGCCGCGGATGACGAGGTCTTCATGTACTTATATTTTCACTGTCTCTCTGATACCCGAATCCCACACGCCTTCTGATGCGGCAAGCGCCTTTGTTCAAAAGCAAGCGTGGCCTTCGTTGACGCTGTGCTCTGCCACTGCAGAATTGTGGGTGTGTCCAAGATGAACGATCCTCACTTGTTCGGTACAAAGCTGCGAGGTGCATCGCTGCATCTGGCCGATGTATTGCATGACATACTCGCAGCTGATGCTGTAGACGTCAGGTGCTGGTAGCCCTAGTTGGATTCACCGAGCGAGGTGGCGCAGTGGTTAGACACTGGACTCGCATTCGGAAGGACGACGGTTCAATCCCGCGTCCGGCCATCCTGATTTAGGTTTTCCGTGATTTCCCTAAATCACTCTAGGCAAATGCCGGGATGGTTCCTCTGAAAGGGCACGGCCGACTTCCTTCCCCATCCTTCCCTATTCCGATGAGACCGATGACCACGCTGTCTCCTTCCCCAAACCAGCCAGCCCTAGTTGGATTCTGATTATCCCAAGCATATTCTTGATTTTAACCGTTGAGCGAAAAATAGTTTTTATGTTGTGCCCTCTCCATTATGCTGGTAATCATGGCTGCGGGCGGCCCTGCGTAAGGAAATCCACTCGCTTAGTTTCATCCTCTCTATCAAAGAGGCATTAGAAATACGAGTACATGACGGTCTTGTCAACCAGGACATCGGTTTCTAACTGAGGTCCGCAACCGATGTGGCGTTAGCTAAATTATGTCAGGAACGGCCTGCTGTGAAAACGGCGGAAGCAGCGGTCTGAAAGATAAGACAGCAGCAGCAGCAGCACCAGGAACGCTATGCCCGGACCCTCACCCTCCTTCCACAACGACCTGTTTTAAAAACACAATTTTAAGGTCCACTCTAGATGGAAAGGAAGTTCCGCCGGGTTTAGCGAAACGTGCTATTTACGCCACGTGCAAGGTTCTATGGAGAGTGAGGTACCCTTCTGGGCGGTCACTTACCGCTTCTTTCAGTTCTGGCAGCGATTCGCACTGTGTATGTGAGAAATCACAAGTTACGCTGCGATTACGAGCCCTTGTTGAAGGTTATGATCGTCCTGAAGCTGGAGTGGTAAGACAGTTCAAATTTCCAATATAGTCTTCCCTAATACGGTACTGTGGTGTGGTGCGCAAACCTTTTGGCAACGGGCAGCTCTGGACTTGTAGTCAGTCACTTACATATCTACCCACAATCACCTAACAAGGAAGAACCAGACCCTGTGATCCACCATTTCGAGGAGATCCGGCATTTTAGCGGAGTGCAAGAGAATAAAAGCTATCGAGGAATCTAAATGTTGTTTGCGAAAAATGATAAACAGTGAATCATTGTAAATACTTGAGAGCTTCGACGATATATGTTTAATCTTTATTGAAGACTGTTCTTTTTTCCTCGCTAAATTTGTTACCCTTCCTTACAGAATGGAACGATGAAAAGGCAAACAATCGTGATATGCAATTATAGATGTTCATTTAATGACACATAAATTGTAATAACTTAAGTATTGACGTAAATATGGAAAATAGGTGAATCATCGAGAAATAGGAAAGAAATATATTGGCAATAACTGTGTAATCCCACTGGTTGCTTTCTAGATTTCACTTTCCCTAAAAAATGTCATTCAGCGAGGAAAAAAAAAAGGAATAAACATGAAAAAATAATCTGCAGCAGAAATCAAACATATGTGCATTTCGTAGGCCTGTACACTGATAATTTTCTTCGTTGTTGCAGTAAAAGTTGCTTTATTTTAAATAACACTGCAACTAGGAACAGTCTATCTCCTCAAATAGCCTGTACCTCGAACGGATGAAAATAATTGATTCTTAGGTTTCTTTCCAACTATTAGGATGCGGGCCTGATATAAGCGTAAGCAAAAATTTCCTTATTTTAGAGCATTCTGACGAATTCAGAAGGTCCAGAACGTATCTTTCGTCATGATCTTTCGTTTGATTTTTTCTTCCAAATTGGAACGTAGTGATTCAGATTCTTTCTCAGAAGAACAGAAATTACTTTTGAGTTAACAGCCAGCTGCCACTCCCGGCTAGCACGCCGAAGCTCGTCAAAATCTGTGGGTCGCAGGATTTCATTTCTTCTTATAAGCTAAGCTTAACTTTTGGGGATTCCTCTTTCCGTGGAAGGTGCAGATGGCATCGGGGATATAAACGTTTACGACAGCCACTTTGATGATAATGTCTGTTCCCCGTAGTTGAACCTTACCTTCCATGATGTACCTCTTGGAACTTGCCTGCCACTATCAACCTTCAGAACTTATTTTTCTTTCTAACATCCGTGGTCTAGGGGGTAGCGTCTTTGATTAGTAATCAAAACATCGGTCCCGGGTTCAAAACCCGCCACTGCTGAAATTTTGATTAATAATCAGCATTGGAGACTAAAGATTCCCGGCATAAGAAGTCACCCTCGTTCTGCCAGCGACCTTGTCAAAGAGGGCGGAGGAGCGGACAGAGGTTCAGGGCACACACTTGTCCTTGGGGTGGGAAACTGCCCGTAAAGGTGGAAGAATCAGCAATGATCAATGGCATGAGGATGCAGTAGGCAATGGACACCATTGTATTAAGGACACATATATCCACAGGACATGTGGCCAGTAATTTAAAAAGTGTCACGATGATGTCTCCATTGGAGAAAGATTTCTGAATAGTCCCCATTCGGATCTCCGGGAGGGGACTGCCGAGGGGGAGGTGACCATGAGAGGAGGACTGAATAACCAACGAAAGGATAATGCTCTACGAATCGTGGCGTGAAATGTCAGTAGCCTGAATGTGATAGGGAAGCTATAAAACCTGAAAAGGGAGATGCAAAGGCTCAGTATAGATACACAGGGTGTTACAAAAAGGTACGGCCAAACTTTCAGGAAACATACCTCACACACAAAAAAAAAGAAAAGATGTTATGTGGACATGTGTCCGGAAACGCTTAATTTCCATGTTAGAGCTCATTTTAGTTTCTTCCACCTACGCTCAATGGAGCACGTTATCATGATTTCATACGGGATACTCTACCTGTGCTGCTAGAACATGTGCCTTTACAAGTACGACACAACATGTGGTTCATGCACGATGGAGCTCCTGCACATTTCAGTCCAAGTGTTCTTAAGCTTCTCAACAACAGATTCGGTGACCGATGGATTGGTAGAGGCGGACCAATTCCATGGCCTCCACGCTCTTCTGACCTCAACCATCTGGACTTTCATTTAGGGGGGCATTTGGAAGCTCTTGTCTACGCAACCCTGGTACCAAATGTAGAGACTCTTCGTGCTAGTATTGTGGACGGCTGTGATACAATACGCCATTCTCCAGAGCTGCATCAGCGCATCAGGGATTCCATGCGACGGAGGGTGGATGCATGTATCCTCGCTAACAGAGGACATTTTGAACATTTCCTGTAACAGAGTGTTTGAAGTCACGCTGGTACGTTCTGTTGCTGTGTGTTTCCATTCCATGATTTATGTGATTTGAAGAGAAGTAATAAAATGAGCTCCAACATGGAAAGTAAGCGTTTCCGGACACATGTCCACATAACATAGTTTCTTTCTTTGTGTGTGAGGAATGTTTCCTGAAAGTTTGGCCGTACCTTTTTGTAAGACCCTGTAGTACGGGCCAGTCAAGTGAAATGTAAAGAAGACCAGGATTTCTGGTCAGATGAGAATAGGGTAATGTCAACAGCAGCAGAAAATGAGACAGCGGGAGCAGGATTCGTTGTGAATAGGATGGTAGGGCAGAGACACTGTTACTGTGAACAGTTCAGTGATACGGTTGTTCTTACCAGGATCGACAGTAAACCACACCGACAACTATAGTTCAGGTATACATGCTGACGTCGCAAGCTGAACATGAAGAGAGAGAGAGAGAGAGAGAGAGAGAGAGAGAGAGAGAGAGAGAGAGAGAGAGATAGAAAGGATATGAGGATATTGAAAGGGTAATAAGGTAGGTAAAGGGAGATGAAAATCTGATAGTCATGGGTAATACACAATACGCACAAGAGCCAAGTGGAAATAATAAGAGTGGACGACCAAGAACGAAGTGCTCGGATTAAAAAGGGTGTAAGACAGGGATGTAGTCTTTCACCCCTGCTCTTCAATCTGTACATCGAAGAAGCAATGATGGAAATAAAAGAAAAGTTCAGGAGCTGAATTAAAATTCAAGGTGAGTGGGTATCAATGATATGATTCGCTGATGATATTGCTATCCTGGGTGAAAGTATGGAGGAATTACATGCTCTCCTAAATGGAATGAACAGTCTAATGGGTAAAGAATGTGAACTGAGAGTAAATTGAAGAAAAACGAAAGTAATGAGAAGTTGCAGAAATGAAAACATCGAGAAACATATCAGAATTGACTGTCAAGAAGTAAATGAAGTTACGGAATTCTGCTACCTAGGAAGCAAAATAACCAATGATGGACGGAGCAAGGAAGACATCAAAAGCAGACTAGCACTGGCAAAAAGGGCAGTCCTGGCCAAGAGAAGTCAACTACTATCAAAATAGGCCTTAATTTGAGGAAGAAATTACTGAGAACGTACGTTTGGAGTACAGAACTGTATGGTAGTGAAACATAGATTGTGGGAAAACCGCAACAGAAGAGAATCGAAGCATCTGAGACGTGGTGTCACAGACGACTGTTGAAAATTAGGTGGACTGATAAGGTAAAGAATGATTAGTTTCTGCGCAGAATCGGAGAGGAAAGGAACATGAGGAAAATACTGACAAGGAGAAGGGACAGGATGATTGGAAATCTATTAAGACATCAGGGAATGACTTCCATGGTAACAGAGGGAGCTTTAGTGGGCAAAAACTGTAGAGGAAGATACCTCTGTAGAGACTGGAATACATCCAGCAGACAACTGAGGACGCAGGTTGCAAGTGCTACTCTAAGATGAAGAGGTTGGCACAGGAGCAGAATTAGTGGCGGGCCGCATCAAACCAGTGAGAAGAATGATGACTAAAAAAGTCACAATCGCCGACTAAATCCGAAGGAATAAGTCGTATTGAACATTTTGGCGTGTGGTAACGCTAGCCAATGACAGACGAGCTCGCCGTGTATTCCTCTTGGAAGTATAGTTTAAAGGGACAAAGCAAGTACTAGTTTGTCTTGTGGTTCCGGCCAGCGTGTTTCGCAATGAAGGCGCTGGCACCGTCGAATAATGTTCTAAGTAGAATTGAAGTCACTTCGTGCGGATCGTTCTGAGATCTCGTGTTACAAATGTTTGGCGAGATCCGGGTTCGCCTCACGTGCTTTGGCATAATAGTATCTGTAGCATGTACACATCTTTTAGCGTGGATATTAAGTTCAAATTTAAAGTTCATTGTTCAGTGAGGTGATCAATTTCCGAGATATGGCACAGTATCGGGTTTGCGTTACTCCATCCGAATAGTAAGGCGGGTGAATTCATCACACTCTTGTCTGGTAAGCAGTGTTCAGCACTTTCCAATGCATATGAAATCCTTGTTGTTTGAGTTATTCTTTTGTGATGGTCTATTACACCACATGTTTCCTGTACGGACGATTCTGCATCTACATCTACATCCATACTCCGCAAGCCACCTGACGGTGTGTGCCGGAGGGTACCTTGAGTACCTCTATCAGTTTTCCCTTCTATTCCAGTCTCGTATTGTTCGTGGAAAGAAGGATTGTCAGTATGCCTCTGTGTGGGCTCTAATTTCTCTGATTTTATCCTCATGGTCTCTTCGCGAGATATACGTAGGAGGGAGCAATATACTGCTTGACTCCTC
Organism: Schistocerca piceifrons; assembly: GCF_021461385.2. Taxonomy (NCBI): domain Eukaryota; kingdom Metazoa; phylum Arthropoda; class Insecta; order Orthoptera; family Acrididae; genus Schistocerca; species Schistocerca piceifrons. Next base: position 260,863,918 of record NC_060140.1, on the reverse strand, counting down.
GGTGAAGGTATGTTCTCGAAACTTCAACAAAAGCCCGTACCGAGCTACTGAGCGTCTCTCTTGCAGAGTCTTCCACTGGAGTTTATCTATCATCTCCGTAACGCTGTCGCGATTACTAAATGATCCTGTAACGAAGCGCGCTGCTCTCCGTTGGATCTTCTCTACCTCTTCTATCAACCCTATCTGGTACGGATCCCACACTGCTGAGCAGTATTCAAGCAGTGGGCGAACAAGCGTGCTGTAACCTACTTCCTTTGTTTTCGGATTGCATTTCCTTAGGATTCTTCTAATGAATCTCAGTCTGGCATCTGCTTTACCGACGATCAACTTTATATGATCATTCCATTTTAAATCACTCCTAATGCGTACTCCCAGATAATTTATGGAATTAACTGCTTCCAGTTGCTGACCTGCTATTTTGTAGCTAAATGATAAGGGATCTATCTTTCTATGTATTCGCAGCACATTACACTTGTCTACATTGAGATTCAATTGCCATTCCCTGCACCTTGCGTCAATTCGCTGCATATCATCCTGCATTTCAGTTCAATTTTCCATTGTTACAACCTCTCGATGTACCACAGCATCATCTGCAAAAAGCCTCAGTGAACTTCCAATGTCATCCACAAGGTCATTTATGTATATTGTGAATAGCAACGGTCCTACGACACTCCCATGCGGCACACCTGAGATCACTCTTACTTCGGAAGACTTATCTCCATTGAGAATGACATGCTGCGTTCTGTTATCTAGGAACTCTTCAATCCAATCACACAATTGTTCTGATAGTCCATATGCTCTTACGTTGTTCATTTAACGACTGTGGGGAACTGTATCGAACTCCTTGCGAAAGTCAAGAAACATGGAATCTACCTGTGAACCCGTGTCTATGGCCCTCTAAGTCTCGTGGATGAATGGCGCGAGTTGGGCTTCACAATATCGTCTTTTTCGAAACCCATGCTGATTCCTACAGAGTAGTTTTCTAGTTTCCTGAAAAGTCATTATACTCGAACATAATACGTGTTCCAAAATTCTACAACTGATCGACGTTAGAGATATAGGTCTATAGTTCTGCACATCTGTTCGACGTCCCTTCTTGATAATGCTTCATTGTGGTTAAGTTCTACATCTACAAACATACACACTCCGCAACCCACCGTAGGCGCGTGGCGGAGGGCAGCCTATACCACTACTACTCGTTCCCTTTTCTGTTTCACTCGCAGACGGGACAAGGGGAAAACCACTGTATATATGACCCCGGTATGAGCTCTAATTTTTCGTATCTTATGATCGTGTTCCTTGGGCGAAATGTATGTTGGCGGCAGTAGGAGCGTTCTGCAGTCAGTTGAAAATGCCGGATATCTGATTTTTCTCAATAGTGTTCCTCAAAATGAACGTCGCCTTTCCTCCAGGGATTCGCATTTGACTTCCCAATTTTCACCGTAACACTTGCATGTTTTCGAACCTTAACGACCTATATGCGGTCTCCTTCACGGATGAACCCCACTCCCCTAAATTCTACCAATAAACCGAAGTCGAACATTCGCCTTCTCTACCACGACCCCCACATGCTCGTTTCCATTCGTATCACTTTGCCTCTCTACCCCCACATATTTAAACGACGTGACTGTCAAGCAGGTCATACTAATGCTGCATCCAAACATTACGAGTTTGTTTTACCTACTCATCTCCATTACGTAACATTTTTCTGCATTTATAGCCACTGCTGTTCATCAAAAAACTAGAAAATATGTCTAAATCATCTTGTATCCTCACACAGTCACTAATCTTCGACACTTTCCTGTACATTACAGATTGCTGCCCACCCTGTCCGCCAAATCATTTATGTATATGGAGAACAACGGCGGTCTATAACTTACGAAATCTTCGAGCCAGTCACACATCTGAGAATCTATTCCACATAGTCGTACCTTAGTTAACAGCCTGCAATTGGGCACCGTGTCAAATGCTTTCCGGAAATCTTAGAAATATAGAATCTGCCTGTTGCCTTTCATCCATAGTTTGCTGTATATTATGTGAGAAAAGGACAAACTGAGTTTCACGTGAGCAGTGGTCATAAGCTTTGCGGCCTCAAGCAAATTTGCTATATTCGAACTCAGAATATGTTCTACAATTCTGCAGCAAAGCGATGTTAAGGATACTGGTCTCTAGTTTTGCAGTTATGTTCTTTTACCATTCTTATATACAAAAGTAGCTTGTACTTTTTCCAGTCACTTGGGACTTTGCGGTGGGAGAGAGATTCACGATAAATGCGAGCTGCGTAAGAGGCCAATGAGGCAGAGCACTCTTTGTAAAATCGAACAGGGATTCCATCCGGGTTGGCGACTTATTTGTTTTGAACTCTTTCAGTTATTTCTCTACGCCATGGATGCTAGTTGCCATGTCGTTCATACGGAAGTCTGTTCTACAGTCCAACGAAGGTATGTTTGTACGATTCTCCTGTGTGGGCGATTTCTTAAATGCGAAATTTAAAACTTGGTCTTTCGTTTTTTCGTCTTTCACTGCCACATCACACAGGTCAACGAGTGACTGGATCGAAGCCTTAGACCCAGTTAGCGATTTTACATAGGACCAGAATTTTCTCGCGTTCTTGGCGGGATCTGCTAAGGTATTACTGTGTTGGTGGTACGATGCTTCACGCATAGATATTTTCACAGACGCACGGATCTCTACTAACTTTTACCTATCGTCATTTGCGCGTTCTTTTTCGAACTGAGAGAGCAACAGCCTTTGTTTCCTCAGAATTTTCCGAATTTCACTGCTAAACCACGGTGTGTCTTTTCCGTCCTTAACCCACTTACTAGGCACATACTTGTTCAGAGCACGACTTAAAGTCTGTTTAAATTTCGTCCATAATTCCTTTATGTCCATCATACTAGAACGAAATGATGTCATTTCACTGTCCAAATGAGACGCTAAAAACTGCTTATTTGGTCTTTCTACCAGAAACACTCTGGTATCCTTCTTGACTGATTTTTTAACTTTCGTAACCATTGCCGCTACGATGATATTTGTCAGATGGAATTGTATTCTGTTGAATCAAAGATTACGCAATTTACTCGTAATCCCTTGTAACTGTTTAAAGATCGTTTTATATTTACGTCAAAGTGTGCACTTTGCAATCTCTACTCGAAGTATCTCTTGTAATCTTACAGGTTTTCTGTCCTCTGGAGAGATATCAGTCCTACTGTGCTGCTATTATAATCAGCCCACACGTTTTTCAAAACCGCACTCAGTAGTACGCTTGGGTTATTTCTTTGCACGTCTGCCAGGCCAGAGGAAGATACGACATCCGTTGAATGTGCAGAGAGCTTCGGTAAGTCACTTGTTATACGACGTGACTCCTGTGTGTCTTTTGTTCTTCAGATTTCTAAATGCGAAACGTTAGATTAACAGATTGTGCGAAATAAATGCACGCAACTTGTCTACAATGCAGGGTGCTTACGCACTGATGAACTAGGCTGTGAGCTTATCACTAGTCAGTACGATCATGGAATTCACTCAAATGTTCATTTATACCCACTATTGTTTCGTTGCGCAAAGTAAGCTATGTCTGTCGTTCAGTACGAAGGTAAATTTCTCGGCCTGGCAGTGAAAACAACAATTTAAGGTTTCAAAGAAATTTTATTTTTCGATACAATCTGCTCTGGTATCAATATATTTCATCCAGCGATGTTCCAACGCCATTATCCTGTCTCTGCAATGTTCCCCTAGCAGTGCTGCGAAGTACCAATCTACTGCCGCAGTAGCTTCTTGATTGGACGAAAAGCGCTGACCAGCGAGGAACTTCTTTAGTTTTGAGAACAAGTGGAAATCAGAGGGGGCCAAATCCGCGTAATAGGGTGAATCTTCCGGTACTTTATCCCTTAGTTAGCCCTACGAAGACACTTTTGTGGGAAGGTGTATAGTCCTGATGGAAGACGATTCTTCTTGAAGCCGTGTCTGTTTTCACGAATGCTTGCGTCCAATTTCGTTAGTAGTTTAGAGTAGTATTCTCCTGTTATTTCAATTTTTTAAAGATATTCAGCAAAAGTCCTTTCGCATCCCAAAACATCGATGCCATGATCTTTCTCGCTGATGGCAACGTCCGTGCCTTCTTTGGAGCTAAAGAGTTGGCTTCTATCCACTGTTTGGATTCGGGTGTGTAGCGATGAATCCATGTTTCATCGACCCAAAAAGTCACTTCTGGTTTTCTTAATACGCACAAAGTACTTTTCGGTATGTCTCATGCGAATGCGTTTGTGATCTGTTGTGAGCATACGCGGCACCCTTTTTGCGCAAAGTTTTCTTATGTTCAGTTCCTGGTGCAAGATGTGACCAACAAGTTTCTCTGAGATCTCTAGAGCATTAGCAATTTCACGCAGCTTTATACTCCGATCTTCCAAAACCGTATCATGCACTTCATCGATGATTTCCGATGTGCTCGCACATTTCGGACATCCTTCGCATGGACCGTCTAGGACACCTTCATGGCCACGTTTAAACTCAAATTGGCTCTGAGCACGATGGGACTTAACACCTGAGGCTATGTCCCCTAGAACCTAGAACTACTTAAACCTAACTAACCTAAGGACATCACACACATCCATGCCAAAGGCAGGATTCGAAACTGCGACCGTTGCAGTCGAGCGGTTCCGGGCTGAAGCGCCTAGAACCGCTCGACCACAACGGCCGGCGTTTAAACTCAGTCGACCATTTCTTCACAGTTGAAATTGCAGGTGAAGAGCCGTCATACACATTTACGCAAATGGGTTTCGGTCTGTGTTAAACCTCCTTCTACCAAGACTTTAATCAGTGCAAGATACGCGATTTTTTTCCATTTTCAATACCACGTGCACCACAACGGCTTCAAATGACTGCTTAAATTCAATTGCTGCCTAGAATAACTTTCAGTTTTTCACGGCGTCTACTAACGCGTGTACCCATGTGAGGGGGGGGGAAAAAAAAAATCAAGCGAGTAGGGCTGCGATCTCTGGACGAGGTCGAGAAATTTTCAGACCGCCTTCGTATGTTCTATTCCTTTAAAATATTGTACTCAGAATGCTTTATAATATCTTCTCTTGGGTGTAAACTTTAGGTAGAAGAGGGGATTTGTTCGGGGCGTGTTTTAGGAAACAGTGCAAGTAGTCTCAGTTTAGCAGAGGGACACACTGCAGCTACAGGACAGTCAAGTGTGTGGGAGTAGGGTGTGACTGCATGGCCGTGCCGAGGCCATGGCGAGATAGGCTCCAGGCAGGGGCGCAGGCGGAGAGGGGCGGAAGAAGTGTCGGAAGAAAAAGAAAGGAGTCGATTTAACAAGTAACCGAAAGACGCATGCGAGTTCTCACACCCCGCACGTTCCTATCTTGTGCCTGCGAGAAGAAGCTTTTCCCCTCAGCCCACGACTGTAAACGAACGTTGTCGTCACTTCGCCTAAGTAGCATAATAAAGAAATAACTGCTACCGAAAAGGGATAACATGGTGTATGTGTCGACAGTGTGCTCGGCGCCTTCACATTTATCTCACGTCCAACAGTGGAGGTTTTTCTGCTACTTCACTACGGTAGGGCAAGATATCGAAGGATGGCGAGTGGGTGTCGAAGCAAATATAGTTTTCGCCCAAAGGATTCAGATTTTTGACGATTTATGACAACTGAGGACTGGAATGAAAGCGCTTAAGCTAGAGTGATTCTAAGTATTTGAAAGAATAGTAGGTGAATTAGGAAGCAGTTCTCACATACACAAGAACATTTCATCTCACTTTAATTTACTGTTCGAAACGCCTTAAGTAAGACCTCTGTATACTATGTTGATATTTGTCCCAAATACAGCAGAAATATCGATACAGCTGAGCTGGTTGTTAACGAAATAGCGGGTTTCAGATTACAGTAGAGCACTGATACAGCTTCCTATTTGGGTATTTTGAAGCTTTTTTTTTCTTTTGGAGCACAGCATTTGCACAGTACGGTTACGAGAACACTAGAGTCACAAATTCTTGAGTACTACTGGAGTGCTTGGGATCCTTGCCAGGTCGAATTACAGAAAGACATCCAAGGAATTCAGTGGATACTGATCTGTTCGAGCAATACCGAAGTATTGCGGAAACGATTTGTGTACTCAAATGAAAATCCCTGGATGAAAGATGTTCTTTTCGCGGAACACTAATTGAGAAAATTTAGAGAACCGGCATGTGAAGCTTACTGCAGAAAGATTCTGCTGCCGCCAACATACATTTCGCATAAGGACCACGAAGATAAGACAAATTAGGGCTCTTACGGAGGCATATATACAGTCGTTTTTTCCCTCACTTTATTTGTTAATGGAACAGAAAAGAAGAGACTAGCAGTGGTACAAGGTATCCCCCCATGACGCATCATGCGGTGGCTTGCAGAGTATGTATGCACATGCAGATACGAGATGCTTATCCAATCACCGAAACAGCTTTGAGAATGTTGGTGGTAATCCCACTGACTGTAGCATCTTTTCAACGCTGTTTCAGCAAATAAGAGACGATGGAAAACTGCGTAAGGTCGAGCACATGTGAAGCAGCCTGCAAAATTCAGCTATCTTCTAAAGAGAATATTACGTAGCTACTAACTTGCTTTCAATAATATATTCAATTTGTTTTCTTGATCATAGGCAATTTAAAGAAAAATTACATTAAAAGCGACATTACTGGAAAGGAATATGTTCTCAACATTTAATTAAAACCCTTTCTCATTTATTTCGAATTAATAATTGTGGACTTCAACAATATATGAAGACGAAATAGAAACTCATATATTGTACAGCATATTAAAATACAGTAGCTACCATAAACAATAAGACATAGGTTTTGTTTTAGTTTCAGTTTTTTAGAATTTTTATACAGTTTTATACACAGTGTGAGGCAGCTAAGTAATAACACCCCCTTGTATCTCCCCAACCGTAATAGATACAAAGATGCCATTTGGACAGTGAATTGCAGGGACAGGGGCTACTTGAATACATCACATTTCATATTTTGTGCTATTTTTAATTACAGAGATATGAGGCCATCTTTGTTTTTTTTAATGGAACCCTATGTTAAATTTTGGCATAATATGATGGGCTTAAAAAGATGTTTTAAAATATGTGTATATCATAATATTTAGGCGAATAGTTTTTGAGACGCGTATGTTCCCGTATAGCATTCGTCCTTCGAAGCGGCGTTGTCCAGTCCGACCTTGCCTGTTGACCACTGAGGAACTTAACAGGGAAGGCGTTGTTTTCCTGCTTCTCGATAACGCCGCAAGGTGACGCACGAGGTAGCTGGAGAGAAGGGTATAAATGTACTGTTGGGGTAATGAGACATCGCATTTCCGTCACAGTTTCATGGAGCAGACATGTACACCAACGAAGAAAAGTTATATATGCTTCTAGTGTATGGTGAAAGCAGAAAAAATGCTGTTAGAGCAATAAATCGATATGGAGAGCTGTATCCTGATTGTGACCGTCCAGCGCGTCAGCTTCTTGCACGTATTTGCAAGAAACTACTTGAATCGGGATCATGGAACGCCATACAGAGGACAATGCAGAAAACTGCAACTGGCGAGGTACATGAAGAGGGCGTTCTAACGTTGGCGCATAACGACCCTACTGTTTCGTCGCGACGTATCGCCTCAGAATGTGTTATAAGCCAGAGAAGTGTTCTACGCATATTGCACCGGCATGGATTTCACCCGTTTCACTTCTCATTACATCAAGTATTCTCCCGTGTGGTTTTCGAACAGCGCCAGGAATTTTGCCGGTTTGCTCTGCAGCGCCTACAAGATGATCCAACGCTTTTTCAACGGGTGCTTTTTACTGATGACGCGACTTTCACCAACCACGGTAATGTGAATTTGCATATGCATTACTGGTCAGCAGAGAACCCTCACTGGCTTCGACAGGTACATCAGCAACCGTGGAGTGTTAACGTGTGGCGCGGCATCGTCGGAAATGACATTGTGGGGCCGTACGTCATTCTGGGTATACTAAATGGCAATAACTATGCACAGTTCCTGCGAAACGTTCTGCTCATTTTGCTGGAAGAGGTACAACTAACTATACGACAGTGCATGTGGTTCCTACATGACGGCTGTCCTGCTCACTCTTCCTGTGTGGCTACAGAGTTGTTATATGAAAAGTTCCCGTATTGTTGGATAGCACGACGTGCTGAAGTGAAGTGGCCAGCCCGGTATCCTGATTTGACCCCTCTTGATTTTTTTTTTTTTTTCTTCTGTGGGGAGCAATCAAACATAAAGTGTATGCTCAAATACCAACTGCGCCAGACGATATGAAGCAACGTATCATCGAAGCGTGCTCTGATATCTCACGTGACACCCTCGCAGCCGTTCACAAATCATTCGAACGGCGACTACAAATGTGCATTGCAGCAAAGGGGAAGCACTTTCAGCACATGCTTCAATTAAGTTTTGTATCATGTACAGTATGTTATTTACATCTTTGTGTGTATTTGCTTCGTATTGTGATCAATAGTAAATATTTTCAAATAAAAAGCAAATACGTGCGAAATAATTGTGACCAATAAGGGCATCCTCATTTACATTTGTATTTCTGTTACTTAAAATGTATTAACATCTTGTAGTATTTTAATGCTGTATGTTGTCTACTGTTTTGGTATCACAGTTGTCAAATAACTGAATAATATTTGCGCGACATCAACAGTTAATTTTTGCGCAAAATATCGCAGTATATATTACTATTGTTGGGGAAATCGGCGTGTTTGTGTAAGGACGGACTCGCGACGTTTACCATGTACTCCAAACAACAAGAAAGGTCGCACTGGAGAACGCCGCTTCGAAGGACTAACGCGATACGAGATCATATCTGTGTCTCAAAAACTATTTGCCTAAATATTATGATATACACATATTTACAACCGTCTTTTTCAGCCCATGATGTTACGCTAAAATTTAACATAGGGTTCCATTAAAAAAAGATGGCCTCTTATCTCTGTAATAAAAAGTAGTACAAACATGAAATGTGATGTATTGAAGTAGCTCCTGTCCCTGCAATTCGCTGTCTAAACGGCATCTTTGTATCTATTACGGTTGGGGAGATACAAGGGGTGTTATGACTTAGCTGCCTTACACTGTTTAGTATAATGATACACATTTGTTGTGTGCAATATTTTTGATTTGCATAGCTCATTTAAGTATGAGGGATGATCAGAAACGAAGGTTACAGGGCCGACATTCCTGGAATTTCTCTGTTGTAGGGAAATTAGTTGCGTGAGGTAATACGTTTAATTTACATTTATTATCAGCACTAATTAATTTTATTGTCTCATATTTTTTGTTTACGTTTGTCGGGTATGGACGTTTCTCCCGCCTGTCGCGGAAGTGTACAACATTAAGTATTTTTCTTTTCCGTGAAATACTGGGCAAGCTTTGCTTAATAATAAAGCTTTGTGTAGTGCAGTCATCAAGTGTACACGAGTGGGCCTTCGGCTCCGAAAGCCCATATCGATGACGTTTCGTTCAACGGTTCGCACGCTGACGCTTGTTGATGCCCCGGCATCGAAATTTGCAGCAATTTGCGGAACTGTTGTGCTTCTGTCACGTTGAACGATTCTCTTCAGTCGTCGATGTTCCCGTTCTTGTAGGATCTTTTCCCGGCCGCAGTAATGTCGGAGATTTGGTGTTTACCGGATTCCAAATATTCAGAGTGCACTCGTGAAATGGTCCTACCGGAAAATTCGCATTTCATCGCTACCTCTCATCGCCCTTGCGCCGACTGTAACACCACGCTCAAAGTCACTTAAATCTTGATAACCTGCTATTGTAGCAGCAGAAATCGATCTGACAACTGCGCCAGACACTAGCTGTCTTACATAGGCGTTGCCGAACGCAATGCCATATTCTGCCTGTTTACAAAGCTCTGTATTTCACTATTTAGCATTAGTTTCTTATCAGCTTCTCTTATATTTTTTCAGTAACGCTTAATTTTTATTAAACTTATACTACAAATTACAAAATTTTCTAAATACACAACTGGCCATTAAATTTGCTACACCAAGAAGAAATGCAGATGATAAACGGGTATTCATTGGACAAATATATTATACTAGAACTGACATGTGATTGCATTTTGACGCAGTTTGAGTGCACAGATCCTGAGAAATCAGTACCCGGAAGAACCACCTCTGGCCGTAATAGCGGCCTTGATACCCCTGGGAATTGAATCACAAAGAGATTGGATGGCGTGTACAGGTACAGATGCCCATGCAGACTCGGCACGATACCACAGTTCATCAAGAGTAGTGACTGACGTATTGTGACGAGCCAGTTGCTCGGTCAACATTGACCAGACGTTTTCAATTGGTGAGAGATCTGGAGAATGTGCTGGTCAGGGCAGCAGTCGAACATTTTCTGTATCGAGAAAGGCTCGTAGAGGACCTGCAACATGCGGTCGTGCATTATGCTGCTGAAATGTAGGGTTTCGCAGGGATCGAATGAAGGGTAGAGCCACGGGTCGTAACACATCTGAAATGTAACGTCCACTGTTCAAAGTGCCGTCAATGCGAACAAGAGGTGACCGAGACGTTTAACCAATGACACCCAATACCATCACGCCGGGTGATACGCCAGTATGGCGATGACGTATACACGATTCCAATGTGCGTTCACCGCGGTGTCGCCAAACACGGATGCGACCATCATGATGCTGTAAACAGAACCTGGATTCATCCGAAAAAATGACGATTTGTCATTCGTACACCCACGTTCGTCGTTGAGTACACCATCGCAGGCGCTCCTGTCTGTGATGCAGCGTCAAGGGTAACCGCAGCCACGGTCTCCGAGCCGATAGTGGTGGTTGTCTTCCAAACGTCCCCATCTGTCGACTCAGGGATCGAGGCGTGGCTGCACGATCCGTTGCAGTCATGCGGATAAGATGCCGGTCATCTCGAGTGCTAGTGATACGAGGCCGTTGGGATCCAGCACGGCGTTCCGTATTACCCTCCTGAACCCACCGATTCCATATTCTGCTAACAGTCATTGGATCTCGACCAACGCGAGCAGCAATGTCGCGATACCATAAACCGCAATCGCGATAGGCTACAATCCGACCTGTATCAAAGTCGGAAACGTGATGGTACGCATTTCTCCTCCTTACACGAGGCATCACAACAACGTTTCATCAGGCAACGCCGGTCCACTGCTGTTTGTGTATGAGGAATTGGTTGGGAACTTTCCTCATGTCAGCACGTTGTAGGGTTCGTCACCGGCGCCAAACTTGTGTGAATGTTCTGAAAAGCTAATCATTTGCATATCACAGCATCTTCTTCCTGTTGGTTGAATTTCGCGTCTGTAGCACGTCATATTCGTGATGTAGCAACTTTAATGGCCAGTAGTGTATGTGTAGAAAAAAATACAAAAAGATAGTTTTCCTAGGAGAGGGGAACCAAAGCTTTTGGAGTTTAACAAAGGAAGGCAGGATCGCCTCAGTTGAGGGGACAGACGGGAGAGTGCTGGCACTGACCGTGCGCGACGACGCCCTCCTCGAGCAGCGCCTGCCACATGCCGACGGCCTGGGCGCGCGAGTGCACCTGCGGCGAGAGGCCGAGCAGCCAGTCGACCAGGTCGGAGCCGAGGGCGGCGCGCCGGGCCACTCGTCCGCCGCCCGCCTTGTGGTCTCGCAGCACGCCCGCGCCGCGTGCCAGCAGCAGCGTGCGCAGGGTCCAGCCCGCGCGAGACATGGTCGGCCCCGGCGACTGTCACACACACATACAACCGTCTGGCTACCAAGTTTTCAAAGACGTTAACGTACAGTTATTTTACTTAAAATCGTAGTCTGAATAAACATTGTTGTTGCTGTCGTCTTCAGTTAGAAGTCTGGTTTGATGGCGTAACACTCGTTTCACAAGACTTTCCGCAAGCATGACGTCGTTTGGACGTTACAAGCAATATCGACAACCGCATGAAGGGCTATCGACTTTCGTTAGCGTTCGATACGGGCCTCTCACAAGGCTTGATGCGCGATATCGGAAGGCTTGATGCGCGATATCGGAAGGCTTGATGCGCGATATCGGAGTTTCATGAAAACACTTCATTCTTTGAATGATTTATTATAATTATTACTATAACTGTCACGTAATGATTCATCGACAGGTAATGCCATGCCAAAAGAATGTGCTCTCAGCTGTGAATTGTTATCGTCGATAATTTACAAATTAAACATGAAACATTATTGGATTATAATTTCCTGAATAGGATCATCAGGAGAATAATAGAAAAATTGTTGAGCAATAAGTGCAACATTAAGTGGATTACAGAAATCGAGGAAGATATGGATGAGCTACAGATTACATTAGAAGAACTAAGAAACAAAAATGACAAAAATCAGGAAATTCAGAGACAAACAAACCAGACTGCAAACGAGAATCAACAAACACACAATAGGAAGGGTGATTTCCGATGAAGAAAGAAGGATGAGATCCGAGAGAATGAAGAGGTACTGGGGCCAGCCGGAGTGGCCGAGCGGTTCTAGGCGCTACAATCTGGAACCGCGTGACCGCTACGGTCGCAGGTTCGAATCCTGCCTCGGGCATGGATGTGTGTGATGTCCTTAGGTTAGTTAGGTTTAATTAGTTCTAAGTTCTAGGGAACTGATGACCTCAGAAGTTAAGTCGCATAGTGCTCAGAGCCATTTCAACCAGCCATTTGAAGAGGTTCTGTGCTGATAGGAAACTGAAAAATTCTTTGTATAAAGTTGGCTAGAGTGGTCCAATGAAGGCCATACAATGTAAATAACAACAACAACAACAACAATAATAATAATAATAATAATTTCCAGTGTGCCGTTTCCAGGTAACGGCGCATCGATAATTTCTCACAGGCACGTCAAAATTGTCATCAAATGTCACTTAATAATGCACATCAACGACATAAGCCATCAAGAGAGACTATGACAATCAAGACATGACACGAATATAACGTGAGTGGATAACATCGTGGATTGTTGAGTCGAAAGATGGCTGTTCGCATCTCGCCACATGCAAATATTTTTTTCGTGTGCGCATTTGTTAACACACTCTGTGACTTTCTTATGAATGTAATACAAGTATGTTCTGCAATATTCTTTGTTATTTACGTTCCCGCCGCGCGGGATTAGCCGAGCGGTCCGAGGCACTGCAGTCATGGACTGTGCGGCTGGTCCCGGCGGAGGTACGAGTCCTCCCTCGGGCATGGGTGTGTGTGTGTGTGTGTGTGTGTGTGTGTGTGTGTGTGTGTGTGTGTGTGTGTTTGTCCTTAGCATAATTTAGGTTAAGTGGGGTGTAAGCTTAGGTACTGATGACCTTAGCAGTTGAGTCCCATAGGGTTTCACACACATTTCAACATTTTACGTTCCGTCTGATCTGAGAAAGAAGGATGAAATAAATATTTAGCCATTTTCGAATGGGTGGTTAGGAAGGACGGTTAAATTGCTATGACTGAAACGAGCAGCAATAAAAATTATATTCTTCCTTCTCACAAATACCGGACTTGTTATTTCTGAGTACGTGCCGACTTCCAAGTATGTGGTTAGGCTGGAGCCTAAGAGCACAGATGAAATTGCTGCGAGTGAAACGAGGAACATTCACTTTCATATTATTCCTTGCCACAAACATTCCGCTGTTTATTTAGAAATATGTCGCGATTTCCCAGTCTGTGGTTAGACGGAGACCAAAGAATACAGCTTTAAATGCTGCGACTAAAAGGAGTTGCAAAGAAATTTGTATTCTTTCTTCTTACAGATATTTGCTCTTTATTCTTCAACATGTGGCGACTTTCATGTGCGGCGTTAGGCAGGAACCAGGTGGACAGCTTAAATTGCTGCAAGTCAATAGTGGAGCAATAACATTCATATCCTTCCTTGTTACAAATCCCTCAGCCGGTTACAAAGTCCTCGTCGGTATTGTGCGCGACGTCAAAATGACGTCGCACATGCAGGAAGTGTTGTGAAACGAGTGTTACCCGGATTGATGCAGCTCTCCATGTTACTCTATTCTGTGCGAGCCTCACCATATCCCAATAACTATTTTAACATACATCCTTTTCAAACTGCTTACTGTATTCATCTCTTGGTCTCCCTCTACGATTTTACTCCACCATGCTTCCCTGCAGTACTAAACTGGTGAATTTACAGCAAAACTGAAATAGTCAATCTTGATTCAATTTTTTATTCGAGAATCGTTTATTTGTAACGTGAGACACAAAAGCGTAGAAGTAAAAATAAACGAAAACAATACAGATTTATCATATAGCTCTACAAAACTAAATTTACTCAACAAAAAGGCAAGTTAAAGAAAACCGCAAAACGAAAATGTATCAAACATCGCTTCAGTACTCCGTCGAACTTATATAAAAAACATGTTTCTTTTATTCATAAATAGTTTTTTCATTTATCAGTAATAACAGGAAACTCTATAATGAACGTACTATTCAGTACAAAATAACTATATTTACTTATTTTTATGCCTGTGCATACAAAATGTACTTGCATCAAAAGTAATTGCTCTGGTTACATACACTATGTGACCAAAAGTTTCAGGACACCCCTCTCCCCCCCCCCCCCCCCCAAAAAAAAAGTTTCTCATATTAGGTGCATTGTGCTGCCACCTGCTGCCAGGTACTCCATATCAGCGATCTGATTATCATTAGACATCGTAAGAGAGCGGAATGGGGCGCTCCGCGGAACTCATGGTCATCGAACGTGGTCAGATGGCTGGGCGTCACTTGTTTCATACGTCTGTACACGAGATTTTCACACTTCTAAACACCCCTAGGTCCACTGTTTTCGATGTAGCAGTGAAGTGGAAACGTGAAGGGACACGTACAGCACAAAAGCGTACAGGCCGACCTCGTTTGTTGACTGACAAATTCCGCAGACAGTTGAAAAGGGTCGTATAGTGTAATAGACATATATCCAGAGCATCACACAGGAATTCCAAACTGCATCAGGATCAACTGCAAGTACTATGACAGGCGGGAGGTGATAAAACTTGGATTTCATGGTCGAGCGGCTTCTCATAAGCCACATATCACATTGGTAAATGCCAAACGACGCCTCTCTTGGTGTAAGGAGCGTAAACATTGGACGATTGAACAGTGGAAATACGTTGTGTGGAGTGACGAATCACGGTACACAATGTGGCAATCCGATGGCAAGGTGCGGGTATGGCGAATGCCCGGTTAAAGTCATTTGCCAGCGTGTGCAGTGCCAACAGTAAAATACGAATTCGGAGGCGGTGGTGTTATGGTGTGGTCGTGTTTTTCATGGAGGGGGCTTGCTCCCACTGTTGTTTAGCGTGTCACTATCACAGCACAGGCCTACACTGATTTTTTAAGCACCTTCTTGTTTCCCACTGTTGAAGAGCAATTCGGGGATGGTGACTGCATCTTTCAACACGATCGAGCACCTTTTCATAATGCACGGCCTGTGGCGGAGTGGTGACACGACCATAACATCCCTGTAATGGACTGGCCGGCACAGAGTCCTGACCTGAATCCTATAGAACACCTTTGTGATGTTTTGGAACGCCTACTTCGTGCCAGGCCTCACCGACCGACATTGATACCTCTCCTCAGTGCAGCGCTCCGTGAAGAATGGGCTGTCATTCCCCAAGAAACCTTGCAGCACCTGATTGAACGTATGTCTGCGAGAGTGGTAGCTGTGATGAAGGCTAATGGTAGGCCAACGTCATACTGAACTCCAGCATTATCGATGGAGGGCGCCAAGGAACTTTTAAGTCATTTTCAGTCAGGTGTCAGGATACTTTTGATCACATAGTGTACAAGAGCAGTAGTTAACCGATCAACTAATTTTTATTACTTCATAAAATGCAATTTTTATTCTGTGAGGATATAAAGTACACAACGGACTGACACTGAGTGATGTGCGGTTCAAATTAAGTTGAAAACAAACACCCAACCGAACAAAGAAAAAAACAAAGGGAAGTTGTCGGGCCCTATTTTCTCTGTTAGACATTCATTTATGTTTCTTTACCTACGAATATTACTGGTAATCCTAACATTCATTACGTCATTAATGTATGTACCAAAACTACAGAACTATAGTTTGGTAGAGTGCAACTCTATCTGTACGTCAATACATGCATGTAATTCGTTGATACAATACAGTATATCCGGGAAGGTGGGACAGCAGTAGGCTTTGCACACCTTGCGATCGGGTTGCATAGTTGCAGGGGCGAATTAATTCGATACAACAGGAAGACGAGGGTTAAAAATTAATCTGGACGACAGCACGACTTGTGGGTGCAATCCGTTGTTATAAAAATTTTGTGAACCATTTGCAGGTTTCACTTTACCAAACAAAACTGATACACAGAAATATTATGCAGCAAATTCAACTCGTTTTCTTATGAACACTAACGTCCTGATGATAATCACAGCCTTAAGAGAGAAACTGAAACAGTTTACAGAAAAACATCAAAACTCACCTCAGCGCTCACCACTGGATGCTTAAAATTCGTGGCAGATTCAAACTATGAGCCGGAGTGGCACCAGAGCCTCAACATTTGCCTCATACAGGAAATGTTATAACAGAATTTTTTCCTTAGAGACGTTTGTCAAAAATTACTGAGCCCATACTTAATACACACAAATCACCTAGACGAAACAAATACCAGGAAAACTTAATAAAAAAACTTAGTGTATCGCATTTTCAATGGCGTTTTAATTTTGCTAACGTACATTTCGAAGTCACGAGTTCAGCTGTTGTTTTATATAGGTATCTTTTTCTTTTTCTCTATGCTTCAATATGTGAAGTGACCTAGCATTTCTGTATCTTGCTTAAATGCTGAAAATTAATCAAAGAATTGTGTAGAAATCGTATTACTTGAGAAAAGGAATTGTTTTGTTTCCTTCACCTAATTTACAAATCATTACAAATCATGAGTAAATTTTTGGATCCCGAGGACGAAACCAAGAAATTACAGGGCTGTTTCTGTCACAGCATTGCAACAATATTTTACTCACAGACTATTGGAAAATTTATTTAAAGGTGACTCAGATAATAAAGCTATTGTTGTGAGATTTAAACAGTCCCACTTAAAATGATTACACCATCAAAGTCAACGACGTCAGTAATAATTTGAAGTTTACGGCGATCTAAGCACTGTACGTAGTCAGACACTGAAACAATTCAGACTATATTGCTTCAAACTCACTGGACAAAAAATTCAATTTAACAGTGCGATGGAGGGAGCCTGCCCAGAATATCAAAAGTATTCCCACAAAATGCATTTTTTAGCCTAATCTAATGACCCATATGCACTTGAAACCACCTAAAATTTGGACTCCTTTTATTTTTTGCGAGGTTCAAAATATCGAAATGAGTTTTTTTTAATAACAGTAAGCTGAGGTGAACGTGATTTTGTTGTTTGGGTAATACTAATTTACTTCTGAATCAACGGAGATAGAGAAGTAATTTTTTATGAAACAATGCTCGATCTTAGAGGCATTCGAAAGCTATTGAAAATGTGAAGAAAGTGGTCCAACGCTTGTTAGTGTAGTCCTTGAAACTTTTCACATAAATATCAGAGATATTTGCTGAAAGTGGAAGATTCTCGACTGTTTACTTGTTCCCATAACACTTAAACATGAGTATGCACACCCATTTGAAGGAGATCTCGTAAGCCCTTTCCGATACACTAGAAGTTAGCACAGAGGTCTGCTAACAACAAAGGTAGCTGACACTGTACCTCTGTCAAGGTAGGGCCAAAAAGAATTACGTATTACGTTAGTAGCATAGTCCTGTATTCCTGATGTGTAAAAAGACGGGGTCTTGAAGTTTACACCACTCTAGCGGATTCAGACCACGTTGCCTTTTTAACTTCAGTATATTTCTGAGACACTTCTGTGAAAAAATTCTACTCCAACATTAACGAGAGCTGTATAGACTGAAGCTACAAAGAAACTCATATAGGGGTGCGTATTCAAATACAGAGATATGTAAACACGCAGAATACGGCGCTGCGGTCGGCAACGCCTATATAAGACAACAAGTGTCTGGCGTAGTTGTCAGATGAATTACTGCTGCTACAACGACACGTTATCAAGATTTAAGTGAGTTTAAAAGTGTAGTTATAATAGGCGCACGGATGGGGCACAGCACCTCCGATGAGCGATCAGGTGGGGATTTTCCCGTATGACTATTTCACAAGTGTTCCGTGAATATCAAGAATCCGGTAAAACATCAAATGTCCGACATCACTGCGGCCGGAAAAAGACCCTCCAAGAATGAGACTAATGATCACTTAAGAGAATCGTTCTACGTGACAAAAGTGCAACCCTTCCACAAATTGCTGCAGATTTCTATGTTGGCCCATCAAAAAATGTCAGCGTGCGATACATTCAACGAAATATCATCGATATGGGCTTTCGGAGCCGAAGGTCCACTCGTGTACCGTTGACAACCACACGACGCAAAAGCTTTACGCCTCACCTGGGTCCTTCAGCACCGACATTGGACTGTTGATTGGAAACATGTTGTCTGGTCGGACGAACCTCGTTTCAAATTGTATCGAGCGGTGGATGTGTACGGGTATGGAGACAACCTCATGAATCCATGGATCCTGCATGTCAGCAGTGGCTGTTCAAGCTGGTGGAGGCTCTGTAATGGTGTGGGGCGTGTGCAGTTGGAGTGATATGGGACCCCTGATAGTACGTAAGCACGCTGTCTGATCACCTGCATTCATTCGCGTCCATTGCGCATTCCGACGAACTTGGGCAATTCCAGCAGGACAATGAGACACCCCACACGTCCAGAATTGCTACAGAGAACTCCAGAAACACTGTTCTGAGTTTAAACACTTCCGGTAGCCACCAAAGTCCCCAGTCATGAACATTAGTGAGCATATTTGGGATGGCTTGCAACGTGATGTTCAGAAGAGATCTCCACCCCCTCCTGCACTTACGGCTTTATGGGCAGCCCTGCAGGATTCATGGTGTCAGTTCCCTCCAGCACTACCTCAGATCTTAGTCAAGTCCACGCCATGTCGTGTTGCGGCATTTCTGCGTGATCGTGGGGGCCCTACACAGTATTAGGCAGGTGTACCAGTTCATATATTCCATTTTAAAAATCATACTTGCTTCAATATCTCGGAAAGAAGGAAGGAAGGAAGAATAGGTTTAAAGTCACGTCGACAATGAAGTTTTTAGAGATGGAGCACAAGCTCAGTTTTTCCAAAGATGGTGAAAGAAATCGTCCGTGCCCTTTCAAATGAACCATCTTGGCATTTGAGTGGAGCGATATAGGGAAATCACAGAAAACCTGGATGGCTAAACACAGATTTGAACTACCGTCCTCTAGAATGCGAGCCCAGTGTGTTAGCTACTGTGCCACCTCGGTGGTCAATAACAGGGTTAATAACAGGAAAGGGGTATTACCCATACATCAGTGTTATGTGGACGTTTATCTATTGTCAGCCAAAACCTCATTTCGATATTTGGAACAGTTCACAATATAAAAAGGGGTGTATGTACTGCTGAAATTGAAATGTTTCTACCACCAGCTGTTGAACAGTTTCAACGCGTAGACGACATATTCCTGTATCTCAGACCACCTCTCTACAGGATATCTGCAATGTGAGGACATATAACACGGGGAAAGAAAAGTGGGTAAAATTATGATGGCAGAGAAGCTGCCAGAATTGTAACGTGCACGCTGCTCCGTTACCAGAAGATTGTGGATTATGGACTGGACATAGAGCAGACGGTATTTAGTTTCCTTGTTAAATATGCGTTTTTGTCATAGAAACTTTATTGATCGCTTCAACAGGACACACGTTAGACACACTCAAACTTATTCATGCTGATCAGCATAAACGCTATTTAAATCACATGTGCTGTTCACGTGACTGGTATGGGAATCAGCAAGTACAACAGGTCATAAAGACAAGTGTATATAAAAATTATTTTTATTACTGAAATTTATATACATCTATGGTTACGTTTTGACATAATCATTGTAATGGCTGAGGCATTTGTCTTAGCTGTGGACAAGCTTTCCAATATCCTTTTCATAAAATGTTGTTCCAATTAACTAAAATGAGTTTTGACATTCCGTAACGATAAAGTACAGAGAAGATCTTGAAACCTCTGCTAATTGTACAGATAAAGTACATGTGGTGGATATGGTTTTTCTCTTATCAGTTCATGTCGTTGAACAAGGTCGTCTGTACCGACAGTCCTTGACCCCTTCATCACGCACATCAATACGGCTATCTTAAAATTTCCAAACCCATTTACGCACAATACTATCACTAAAAGTTTTTCCATACTCCCAGCGCATTCTTCTACGAATTTCTGCTGCAGTATTCATTTCTGCTCGCAAGAAACGAAAAACGCATCAGAATTCGCATTTGGCGGGATAATCAGTTGGCGTCACCACGTTTACGTGACAGCAGCTCAGCACAGACTGACGCCGAACTCGGCAGTGTGTGTGTGTGTGTGTGTGTGTGTGTGTGACTAATATCACCACTGTCCTCACACCATAAAATGTAAAAAATTGTAAAATACTGTTGACTTTTTAAGAAATTGTAGACTACAAGTATAATTACCCACTAATATAAACTTTTCTTGTGCTCATATACATTTGTTACAGTTATTATACGTACTAATGATAAAATATGTAGCTAGCAGGATGTATGTACATCTAATACCGACAACATTAAATAAAAGAAAAACATCCCAAATGACAGCGTATTTTTTTTCTTGTTCAATATACTGGCACCAGTGACGATGCGGCAAGCAGCTGTTTGTTATGAAGCGAAATAACTTTACAAATACGTACGTGACACAGATGGTTCAGATGGCTCTGAGCACTATGGGACTTAACTGCTGAGGTCATCAGTCCCCTAGAACTTAGAACTACTTAAACCTAACTAACCTAAGGACATCACACACATCCATGCCCGAGGCAGGATTCGAACCTGCGACCGTAGCGGTCGCCCGGCTCCAGACTGTAGCGCCTAGAACCGCTCGGCCAGTCCGGCCGGCGTACGTGACACACACTGCTCATTCGGGACATTGTACCGCCAAGCATCTTGATTTCCGAGCACTGATTTCCTATGTCAGAGAGTTACGTGTATTCCGTCTGCATAATTCTGACCTCAACGATTTGTGGATCACTGGGCATGATTACCATAGCCACAAAGAGCAGAATACCAGACTTTGTGGAGGTGGTCTACTGCACACAAACATTTATCTTGTTGTATACGAGACTATCAGAGTGAATCTACGTAAAATCGTTGAACTTGCTTATTAGTGATTATGCTGAAGTGGTATTGCGTTATGAAACGGTCTAGCAATTTGTAATAATTCTGTATTCGTGTCTAATTCCTGATAAACATATATCGCTTGATATATGAGGTGCAGTCATAAAATTATATTTATCACGCCAAGTAATTAAGTTGTTGTTTGCTTTTCAGATACATGGCTGCAGACTTTGTACACATTTGACATCGCCGCGCCACAGTACCATGGTACGTCGCTACAGAAGGCACATAAAACGAGCGGTTCACAGATGGTGTGTTCTACGTTTCAAAGGGAAACAACGCCTCAACAATCCGTGCTACGTTGGTGAAAGTGTGCGGCAACAAAGTCACTATGATATGATGCAGTGATGAGGTGGGACGAACGCTCCAAGTGTGGTCAAACAAATGTAACTGATGATGAACGGAATGGCCGATAATCTCAAGATATGGAGACTATGGTGCTAGAATTCGGCGTATAACAATCAAAGCGAAAGAGAAAAAAGAGAAAATTAGTCTTGGATCAGTTTTTAGGGATCTGTACCTCCCCTTAATAGGGCAAGTAGGTTAGAAAATTTAAAAAGGAAAAATGTATAGGTTAAAGTTAGATATAGTGGGAATTAGTGAAATTCGGTGGCAGGAGGAACAAGGATTCTGGTCAGGTGAATACAGAGTTATAAATACAAAATCAAATTACGGTATGCAGGAGTGGGTTTAGTAATGAATAAAAAATGGGATCGTGGAAAAGGTACTATGAACAGCATAGTGAACATATTCTTGTAGCCAAGATAGACACGAAGCCCATGCCTATCACGGTAGTACAAGTTTATGTGACAACTAGCTCCACAGTTGATGAAGAGATTGAAGAAATGTATGATGCAATGAAAGAAATTATTCAGATAGTTAAGGGAGACGAAAATTTAATAGTCATGGGGACTGGAAAGCGTTTGTACGAAGAGGAAGAGAAGGAAAAGTAGTGGGTGAATATGGACCGGAGGTTAGTAATGGAGGAGGAAACCACCTGATAGAATTTTGCACAGAACATAATCCAATCATAGCTAACACTTGGTATAAGAACCATGAAAGAAGGTTATATACATGGAGGAAGCCTGGAGACACTGGAAGAATTCGGATAGATTATATAACTGTGAGACAGATTTAGGAACCACGTTTTAAATTCTAAGACATTTCTGGGGGAAGATGTGGACTCTGACCACAATTTGTTGGTTATGAACTGTAGATTAAAACTGACGAGAATTCAGAAAAGTAGGCATTTAAGGATGTGGGACTTGAATAAACTAAAATAACCAGAGGTTACAGAGAGCTTTAGAGAGAGTAGTAGGGTACGATTGACAACAACAGGGGACAGAAATACAGTGGAAGAAGAATGTGTAGCTTTGAGAGATGGAATAGTGAAGGCAGCAGAGGATCAAGTAGGTAAAAAGACAATGACTAGTAGAAATCCTTGGGTAATTTAATTGATGAAATGAGAAAATATAAAAACTCAGTAAATGAAGCAGGAGAAAAGGAATACAAACGTATCAAAAATAGGATCGATAGGAAGTGCAAAATGGCTAATCAGGAATGGCTTGAGGACAAATGCAAGGAAGCAGAAGCACGTATCACTAGGGGGTAAGATAGATAGTGCCTACAGGAAAATTAAAAAGACCTTTGGAGAAAAGAGAACCACTTGTATGAATATCAAGAGCTCAGATGGAAAACCAGTTCTAAGCAAAGAAGGAAAGCAGAAAGGGGAAGCAGTATATAGAGGGCCCATACAAGGGCGATGTACTTGAGGGCAATTCTATGGAAATGGAAGAAGTCGTAGATGAAGATCAAATGGGAGATATGATGTGGGAAGTATTTGACAGAGCACTAAGTCGAAACAAGGCCCCGGGAGTGGACAACGTTCCAGTAGAACTACTGACAGCGTTGGGGGAGCCAGTCATGATAAAACTCTTCAATCTGGTGAACAAAATGTATGAGACAGGCGAAATACCCTCAGACTTCAAGAAAAAGGTAATAATTTTAATACCAAAGAAAGCAGGTGTTGACAGGTGTGCAAATTACCAAACTATCAGTTTCATGACTCACGGCTGCAAAATACTAACAAGAATTACTTGCAGACGAACGAAAAACTGGTAGAAGCTGTCCTCTTAGAAAATCAGTTTGGATTCCGTAGAAATGTTGGAAGACGTGAGGCAATACTGACTCTTCGACTTACCTTAGCAGACAGGCTAAGGAAAGACAAACCTACGTTTCTATCATTTGTAGACTTAGAGAAAGCTTTTGACAATGTTGACTGGATAACTCTCTTTCAAATTCTAAAGGTGGCAGGGGTAAAACACAGGGAGCGAAAGGCTATTTATAATTTGTGCAGAAACCAGATGACAGTTGTACCAGTCGAAGGGCATGAAAGGGAAGCAGTAGTTGGAAAGGGAGTGAACAGGTTTGTAGCCTATCTCCAGTGTTATTCAGTCTTTATATTGAGCAAGCAGTAAAGGAAATAAAAGAAAAATTTGGAGTAGGAATTAAAATCCATGGAGAAGAAATAAAAACTTTAAGGTTTGCTGATGAGACTGTCATTCTGTAAGAGACAGCAAAGACCTGGAAGAGCAGCTGAACGGAATGGACTGTGTCTTGGAAGGATAATATAACATGAACATCAACAAAAGCAAAACGAGGATGAAGGAATGTAGTCGAATTAAGTCGAGTGATGCTAAGGGCATTAGATTAGGAAATGAGACACTTAAAGTAGTAAAGGAGTTTTTCTATTTGGGGAGCAAAATAACTGATGATGGTCTGAATAGAGAGGATATAAAATGTAGGCTGGTTATGGTAAGGAAAACCTTTCTGCAGTAGATAAATTTGCTAACATGGAGTACAGACTTAAGTGACAGGAAGTCTTTTCTGAAAGTATTTATAGGGCGTGTAGCCATGTATGGAAGTGAAACATGAACGATAAACAGTTCGGACAAGAAGAGAACAGAAGCTTTCGAAATGTGGTGCTATTAGATGGGTACATCACGTAATTAATGAGGAGGTACTGAATATAAATGGAGAGAAGAGGAATTTGTAACACAGCTTGACTAGAAGAAGGAATCGGTTGATAGGACACGTTCTGAGGTATCAGGGGATCGCCCATTAGTACCGGGGGGAAGCGTGGGGGGGTGAAAATCTTAGGAGGAGTCCAAGAGATGAATACACTACACAGATTCTGGAGAATGGAGGTTGTAGTAGTTATTAGGAGATGAAGAGGTTTCCACAGGACAGAGTAGCATGGAGAGCTGCATCAAACCAGTCTCGGGACTGAATACTACAACAACACAACCAGAATCCGTAAAAACGGAACTCTTTAGGATCACTTTCTTGTCCGTTTGAACGTCTGTCCGTCTATCCGACTGTCCAAAACCCTTTTTCTCGGGAACGGGTACATGCATCTCGTTGAAATTTGTGTCACATAATAAGGTCTTTAGTTCTTTGGTGATGTAAAATACATAAGCTTCTAAGTCAATGCAATCAGTAGCTACGACCATTTACGTCACATATTTTGATACTATCAAACTAACTCATTAAAACCTATAGGATACTTTCCTTTGACGTAGAGTGATGAAATCTGGCAAAATTTGGCAAGAACTCGTACAAGAAAAACCTAAGAAAATTGCTCATTTACAATAATGTGACACAAAAGAAATATTTCTTTTGTCATTTGCTACCAGAGTACAAACTTGAAATAAAAACATTCTTGAAACTTAGAATCCCGGGGCCCTATGTCTTGCCAGTGTCAACGTCGATTACAAGCAAAAATTGTCGAGATCCTCGATTCCATGAGTGAGTTGTACGGAACTCAGTGCGCACTTCCTACTAACACCTGGCCAATTTTAACAACACGGTATTATGAACATGGATAAGGTCGCCGCCAGCTGGGGTCTACGACTGCTCACATACATTCACTAAGTAGCAGCAGAAATGGTGCAGCAGAGCCAGGTCAAAGTAGATCACTTTTTTACCCGCATAATTACCACAGACTAGAGCTGGGTGTATCACAACAACACAGAGACTAAGGAGCACAGCTGTCGGTGGAAACATGTGGTTTCAAATTCTCTAAAAATTGCAAAACACAACCATCACTGGACTTTTATTTCTTTTTTTTTTATATCAGTTGCCTTTTGCTGGCAGATTGCGCGCGTGTGGGGCACAGTCACAGGAGCATACTACCAAAATTTTACGACGAGGTTACCGGAGGCCACACCTACCGCTTCTTTGGGCTATCAAGTCTCTCACCCCCTCCCTACTCCCCTCACATTGCATGGAACACTTCCTCCTCTTTCCATGGGCGAAGAAATCATCGTGTGGCAGTCATTTCATAGATGACAAGGACACGATTTTCGAGATGGAACGTTTCCTGGACATACAAAATGTAGGCTTCTGCAATGAGGTCTCCAACAAGTAATCCATCGTTGGCAAAAATTTGTCGAACTGAAGAGTAAATACGTATGAGCAGAGGAGGTCAAAGCGTGACCGAGATGGTAATTAAAATTTACGACTACTCCTCGTACGTCAATACTGCGAAGAACTGGTAATCTTTAAGTGTCATTGCTTATCGAGATGACTAAATGGTCGCCACAAGAAATTGATATGTAAGGAATCAGAGTAATGACGCTTTGTATGGAAGCTAAACAGAAAAAGGAGAAGGTCGCGTGGGCGTGTCCCACAGTAAGGCCCCTACCCTCCTACACCCGGCCCTCCCTTATCGGCAGCGGCAGCGGGTGTGAGTCGGCCCCATGGATTCCTTTGTGTCGCGCGCACCGCTCGCCCGAGGCGTGATGCGTAAGACGAGAGGCGAGAGGTCGGCTTTAACAGTGCAGCGCCTCGTCTCAAGTTGCCTATCGATCTGCGTGTCGCTACACCTGCCCGTAAGTCGCGAAGCGGAAGTAGACACAGACCTTGCTAGCTAACTAGCCAACTCGCCGCTTCCGGTGCAATTCTCCATCTGTCTGCCACAGGGAACGGCAGCGATTCCCTGGCGAATATTCTTGGCAGCAACAGAGACCCAAAGCGCTGATCAGTCGATACTCGTTTCAAAGTCTGACCCTATTTATAGCACTATAAGATCTTCAACGCAACCCGCAAGGAGCCGCGGTACGCCATTGCGGCTGTGTTACCGTCACGCAATCGAGCCGTGCGCTGCTACTGAGATACCCACGGACACACTATGACTGTTCCAGGGCTACCTAGAGAGCTACAGGAATAGCTTCTCGGCTTTCGGCAAGACCAAAGTGTTTTATTTAAATCATGTGAGAGTTGTAAGGATTCAATGTCACCCTTATTGATGATGATAAACAGTACAATCACCAGCCACAGAAATTTTTTCACATACACTGAGTCCTTTAAATAAAATGAAAATGCCTTCAGTGCCCTCTGCCCTACGTTTTCTAGGTGAACAGAGAATCAAGACGTTATCAGAATCACTGTTTATTATCATAAAAAAGGTAACCTTCAACCTTTACCTCCACCCTCGATTTACAAAACACACTGATCTTGCCTGCTCTTGGAACAAGCCGAGAAGTGATTCTTCTTGGTGTTGTAGCTCTCTGGACTGCTCTGGGACATTTTTTAAGTATCTCAAAAGTAAAGCTACCCAAGAGATACACTTCGATTTTGATTGGCCTTGAATATGTAGTAGTGTAGAGCAGAACAAGAGCCACATATTTTAGTACATGCTCATATAGCTGTTAAAGGAGTAAACATACCTTAAACAAACTAAGTCTAATATTTCTGATCCACTACCTTTGAAACAGTAACACATATAAAAAAATTCAGATAAGTGTTCTATAGTTTTTACTGTACGTTGCAATGGTGCACCCATATTTGTCGAGAAAGTAATTTTTTGGCGAAATCCCCTCTGATACAGCATTTTATGGACCGAACATTCTATACTTTCTCCTTATTGCACAGATTTACAATAACGTAGAAACAGTTTCAAATATAACATAATTACATTTGAGAAGACGGCAACTTGAAAGCAAAAAATACACAGAATGTAACTGTATTTCATAAAATTAATTTATCTGGGAAGGACTTATTAAACAATCTAAAATGACAATTAACAGTGAAACAGCCGTATTGGGCACACATACAGTGCTGTAGATGTATTTGTGGCTTATTTCTTACAAATGCGTCTTTGGAGTAGAACTTCATCATATATGACTGAATTTGGTGTTAACGATGCTATACATTTTGCTATTAGTCAAATGTCGAAAAGAAAAACAGAACAGCATGGGTGATGAGATTTCTTAAAAAAAAATGACTTTTTCGACAAATATGGGCGCACCGTTGTAACGCACACTAAAAACCAGTGTGCCTTTATATGAAGTTTGTTTAATATATGTTACCATTCAAATGGTATTTGTTTTTGAAACATTAAACTCAGTTTTATTAAAGGAGGTGTTTCACCCGCTTGAAGGCTCTATATATATATATATATATATATATATATATAAAGGCGAGTCTCTTACTCTGCTCTACACTAAACATATTCAAAGCCGATCAAAATCGAAACGTATCCCGTGAGTGGGTTTACTTTCCAGTAGCTTCGTATTCAAGGTGATGGTTGACTGACTGTTGCTATTGTAAGAACTGGTAGTACCACTTCTATTGTTCAAAGGCTGGAGAGTTTTGATTCTCGTAATGTCATCGCTTTTCGCATTTATCATATAGGTAAGGCAACGAATAAAGACTTTGGTAGGTCGTATTTTTATTGTGATAAGACCTTCATAGTGTATATGAGCTTATTATTCAGATACTGAAGGAAGCTTAAGAGAGTGAAAGTGCAGCACAGAAATCAAAACCAGGACGCCAATGATGCAAAAGATATTTTGTAAGACAAGAGGAGTTTTCTGCAGCATTACGGAGGAAGATTTGAAGAAACGACTGATCAGGTATTTTGTACCGTATGGATTGTCCTCCTGTTTGATGCTAACATGTAGACAGCTCCGAAGACGACAGAGCATGGTTGGAGGCTTTTGAGTGGTAGATGTAGCAGAGAATAGGAAGTTAGATGTACAGGACAAAAAATGAGAAGGTACTGGTTAGAGTGGGAGAGCAGAGACAATCATTGCGCTTAATAACGAGAAGAAAAAGGAACTAGATAGCACATGTACAAAGGGCGTTCAATAAGTAATACAACACATTTTTTTTCTGAAAGCAGGTTGGTTTTATTCACTATTCCACTGCACCATATTATTCTTCTCTCTTCTAGCTAAAAACTAATCTCCGTTCAGTGCGATGGCCTTACGTTACCTTAGTGGAAGGGCCTCTAAGCCACTGTACCAATCTTTTGGTCGACGTCGGAGGTAACGTCTTGCTGCATCCATAACATCCTCACCATGTACGTACTGCTTCCCGTGAAGAGCATCCTTCATCGGGCCAAACAGATGGAATTCTGAGGGGGCCGAGATCCCGGCTACAGGGCGGGTGAGGCAGAACAGCCCACTGACGTCATGTGAGATCCCCACGGATGCGCAGACATGTGTGAGGCCTTGCGTTGTCATGGAGAGGGAGAAGTTCGTTTGCATTTTTGTGACGAGTACGTTGCAGAACTCCCAGTGTGAGCGGCCGGCCGGCACACGCGAGAGCGGGTAGGTTTGCGCGATGATGGACTCCCCGCACAACGACTCACCGTGGTTTTTTTTCACTCCTGGTGTCAGTAGACATTCTGCAAGCGGTTATAAATATCTGCGATGCTCTACGGGAATATTCTACGATGCCCCGCAAAAAAATCCGCATTTTTCAACCGAAATTTCACGAGGCAAAAACTTGCTACATTGCTTTTTGAACGTTCCTCTTATTAAGGGGAACGAGGAGTTGACGTAACCACTCTGAAAAAATACCAGAAATCATAATCATCATCATCATCATCAAAGAAAGGTTTATACACAAGTGAATCATGGACGCCAGTAAGTACAGATAAGAGGAGAATAGAAGTTTCTGAAATGTGGTACAACAGAATAGCGCTGAAATTTATCGAATCGTGCATGCAAGTATCGATACCTGTTGCTCATTAACCTTCGCCGTACATCGTGTCAAGGGACACGGTCAGCGGCATTCCGCGAGAGGCAGTGTTGCCACTCGTTGAGCGGATTCAGCCGCACGTGCGCTGTCCTGCAGTAAGAGTTTTGCTTTCCGCTCCGCATGTTAACCGGAGGCGTTCAAAAAATGGTTCAAATGGCTCTAATCACTATGGGACAACATCTGAGGTCATCAGTCACCTAGACTTAGAACTACTTCAACCTAACTAACCTAAGGACATCACACACATCCATGCCCGAGGCAGGATTCAAACCTGCGACCGTAGCAGCAGCTAGGTTCGGGACTGAAGCGCCTAGAACCGCTCGGTCACAGCGGCCGGCCCAGAGGCGTTCACCGAGTATGGAGGTCCGATTTGTCACGTTACAAGTGGTGATCTATAACTGTGAAACATGTGCCGACGACACTAAGAATTACTGATTCTCGCTACCTTTTTGGTCGCGTGTTCATGTCTTCAGAGTCGGCGAAGTTCTCATTTCTACTGCCTCGCTTCGGTTCGTGGATGCCTAGCTGTCAGCACTTACTATGGACCCAAGGACCGTCGTAGGAAGAAAACAGTGAGCTCCTTTTGTTACTTGTCACTAATGTACTGATTGTTATCATTGAAAATCTCTGTTCTTTGAGCGAGGTCTTGTTATAGAAATATAATTTGGATTCTCGCGTGTAAGGTTGTCTAACTTTGTTTAATGTCTTAGTTCACAATATAGATCACCGTTCCGAGCTACCAGAATGTATCCAAGTTATTCTTAACTCCACCGGTAGAAAGGAATACCTTGCCAAACTGAAACACTCTTACTACACTGACGGAAAAAATCGCATCGCCGAAAACAACTAGAGGAATGAAATTTCGCGAATACATTTATCTAGGTAACATGTTAAAGTGATTAACATATTGACATTGCAAGATCACAGGTTAATGTAAGCACGAGGTAAGCCATTGAAAATGGGATATAACCGGCGTAACCGTCAGTATGTTGAATGCAAGTATGCAAACTTGCATGCATTGTGTTGTACAGGTGGCGGATGTCAGTTCGTGTGAGGGAGTTCCGTGCCTGTTGCACTTGGTCAGTCAATACAGGGACAGTTAATGCTGTTAGTAGATGAGGCTGGAGTTCGATGATGTCCCACATGTGGTCGACTGGAGACAGATCTGGTGACAGGAGGCCAAGGCAATATGTCCACATTCAGTACAGCGTGTACAACAGCGGTATGTGGGCGAGAGCTATCCTGTTGGAAAACATTCCCTGGATTTATGTTCATGAATGGCAGCGCAACACGTGAAAGCAACAGATTGAGGTGCAAATTTACAGTCAAAATGCGTGGGATAACCGATGGAGCGCTCCTGCTGTCATACAGAATCGTACCCCAGACCATAAGTCTAGTGCGTCTATCACGCACACAGGTTGGTTGCAGGACCTCAATGGCCTCCTCATAACGAACACACAGCCATCGCTGGCGCCGAGACAGAACCAACTTTCATTGGAAAACACAACAGACCTCTACCATACCCTCCAATGAAGTCGAAAATGGCATTGGCCTGGGGTCAATGGAATGCACGCTACAGGGCATCTGGCTCGGAGCTGTCTCTGAAGTAACCGATTTGTAACAGTCCGTTGTGTCACTGTGGTGGCAACTGCTACTCAGATTGCTGCTGCAAATGGGATACGCCAGATCCATACGGCGAACACGACGGTCTTCCCCCTCGGTAGTACCACGTGGCCTTCCATAGCCCCGTCTTCTTGCGACCGTAATTTCTCATGACCGCCGATAGCAGCAGTCATGTACAGTGGGTCCATTTCTTCCACGTCTTTCTCCAGTATCACAGAAGGAACTTCAGCTTTTCGTAGGTCTATTTCACGACCTCGTTCAAATCAATGAGGTGTCGATATTAGCGCCTTTTGTCGCCTTGAGGGCATTCTTGTCTAACATCAACTCGTCACGTCCAGTCTCAAAGGTATCTAACACTCACGACCGTTACAGCGTGTATTTAAAATAAACCTGATTTGCAGCCACACAGTGGCGCTACTAGCGGTACTATTTCGCAAAATTTGAACAGACATTATCTTTCAGATGTAGAAAGGCGTCTACCAACTTTATATCGCACAATTTCTTCTTAGTATTGCGATTTTTTTCCATCTGTGTATTTAGTGCAATAATGGTTGGGTATAATAATAAGAATTAACCATTTTAATTGGAGGATTTCCTTTTTAAAGGTCAGTTGTCAAATGTGAATTGGTTGTTTCCTTTCAAACACTCATGTATTAAGCTGCCACACACATTTTTCTAATTCAAGATTTCTGAGCCTAAACGTAATAACTTACAGCGTTCACAGTTAAGACCTGGAAGAGCTTCAAGAGATTTTTCAGCGTGCGATCTCTAATTTATTTCTGTTGCTGCCACGTTGTGGCTATGTGATTTTAATTTTTGGCCTGTGTCTGTTTCAGAGTACTTAATCTGAGCTGACTGAAGGGATCGAACGATATCTGGCGTAAGCGCAAGCTGATCGCCCTATGTCATCGCGTCGTTGCTAACCCAAATGGTTTTGTTTTCAACTCTTTAAATTGTGATGTAGTACTGCCAGTTCTTTCAATGTTTGCTGAAGAATTTGCCAATTTTAGTAACTCATCTATTGAATAAGGGAAAATTGTTGTAATTTGTAAATTCTGGTAATACTGATTGTGTCACCATTTATGTGGATTCAAAACTCACACGTGCAAAATTTTAAAATTTTCCTTAAATATTTAAAGGATAACTGTAAGTATCATTTTGACTCACTGATTCATTAATAAGTTGATGGCGGCTCTTGTAACACCTGTTTTGGAAGAAAGCGTAGGTTATTCTGTGTTAACTGAAGTATTATTTTCCTCCGGACTCCAGCTGTTCATTTTTGTCAATATTGTATGAGAAAGTAACCTTGTGAGAAAGTAACCTTTTTCTGTGTGTATTGAGTTCAGCAACTTTACCACTTCTAGCTCCATGCTACACTATGTGATTAAAACTATCCGGACATGGGGCTGGACATGACTTACAAGTTCGTGGCGCTCTTCATCGGTAACGCTGGAATTCAATATGGTGTTGGCCCACCCTTAGCCTTGATGACAGCTTCCACTCAACCTGCTGGAAGGTTTCTTGGGGAATGACAGTCCACTATTCACGGTGTGCTGCACTGAGGAGAGGTATCGATGTCGGTCGGTAAGGTCTGGCACGAAGTAGCGTTCCAAAACATCCCAAAGGTGTTCTATAGGATTCAGGTCAGGAGTCTGTGCAGGCCAGTCCATTACAGGGATGTTATTGTCGTGTAACCACTCCGCCACAGGCCGTGCATTATGAACAGGTGCTCGACTGTGTTGAAAGATGCAGTCACCATCCCCGAACTGCTCTTCAACTGTGGAAAGCAAGAAGGTGCTCAAAACATCAATGTAGACCTGTGCCGTGGCAGCGCCACGCAAAACAAGGGGTGTAAGCCCCATCCATCAAAAACACCGACCACACCATAACACCACCGCCTCCGACTTTTACTACACACGCTAGCAGATGACGTTCACCGGGAATTCGCCACACCCAAACCCTGCCATCCGATCGCCACATTGTGTACCGTGATTCGTCACTCTACACTACGTTTTTCCACTGTTCAATGGTCCAATGTTTACGCTCCTTACACCAAGGGCGGCGTCGATTGGCATTTATCGGCGTGATGTGTGGCTTATGGGCAACTGCTCGACCGTGAAATCCAAGTTTTCTCACTTCCCGCCTAACTGTCATAGTACTTGCAGTTGATCCTGATGCGGTTTGGAATTCCTGTGTGATGGTCTGGATAGATGTCTGCCTATTACAAAATACGACCCTTTTCAACTGTCGGCGGTCTCTGTCAGTCAACAGACGAGGTCGGGCTGTACACTTTTGTGTGGTACTCGTCTTTTCACGTTTGCACATGGGAAACAGTGGACCTAGGAGTGTGGAAATCTCGTGTACAGACGTTTGACTCAAGTGACACCCACTCACCTGACCACGTTCGATGTCCATGAGTTCCGCGGAGCGCCCCATTCTACTCTCTCACTAAGGTCGCTAATATGGAGTACCTGGCAGTAGGTGGCAGCACAATGCACCTAATATGAAAAACGTATGTTTTTGGGGATGTTCAGATACTTTTGATCACATAGTGTACCTGCCATTTCAGAAACAGGTGTAGGTAAAGTAATGAAGGGGCACTGAACCGAATTGAGGAGAAACGATTTTCATTGCACAACTTGACCAATGGACGGGGTAGTTTTCAGGAAAAATCCGTAGGCATCAAGGATTGTTTAATTGGGCAAGAGAGAGAAATCTGGGCATAAAAATTGCAGAGGGAGAGTGAGGCATGAATACGGTAAAGATTTTTAAATAGATGTAAGAATTCAGTATTTATGTGGAGATGAGAAAGCTTGCACAGGACATACAAGCATAAAAATTATCTTCGGACTGATGATAAGGACGACAACCTCAAAGGAAGAGGGGAAGCTGCCAATTTACTCTAACTACATTGTCGACAGAGAGATCATAAACGTTGCCCTCCCGTAGAAATGATACGGAAAAGCAGTGATTGTAGCCTACTTAATAAACCATTGTAGTATTCATTTAAACTGATTAAGGAAAAGCACTAAATTACCATGGCCGGAGAGGGGGAAAGAAGACTGAAACCAGGCATTCTCTAGTACCTCAAAAACTGTGTCATCTCGCTCTATGTTTGGTGACTTTTTTATGTAGCGTTGTTACTGTGCTCTACCACAGAGCTTTCCAATTTAAGTAGTGTTTTGGTGGCAGCACTTAATTGGTAGTACTCAGGCTTTGGAAGTTCTCACTTTTGTACAACAATGCTGCAAGCTGTAGAGGAACGTGAAGTAAGGCTTTTTCAAGAGAGCAGCCTTGCGTAGGCCAAATCTTCACTTCGTCATAGAACTGCACTGCCTGAGGAAAAAAAGTACGGAAGCCAGAAGACATCGCCGGCTGTCAATGTAACTTCGTACACGTGCACACTATCGACGAATATGTAAAGGATTAGAGTTTCAGTTCTGTACGACAGACATAAAACCATCAGACTACATTACAGTTGTTCATGTCTAGTGTTCTTACCAGGTGTAGTTGGGTGTATAAGGGAACAGCGTTGAATACTGAATGATCATTGTGAAGCACACGGAGATGTCACATACTAATATCGATAGCGTTATCAGCACCTGACAGAATGAAAGCGGTCTCATTGTAGGCCTACATTTGGCCGCTGGTCGCACCGTGAAATATCCAGTTTGTAGGGCATTCGAATTTGTCAGTATCCGGTGGTCGAGAAACGTGAGAACGGGCATATTCGTCGTCAAGTTTCCTTTCAACCACGTCTGATACCGCAAAGGCGATCGCCGTATTGAGCTCCAAGCACGTCGTGACCCCTTCGCGCCTGCGGCTGTCTTCGAAGAACTAATGGACTTTACGCAACATTCTGCATTAGCCCGTGCAATTGGTCGAAGAATAGCAACAGAGGGACTAGGGAATTTCAGCCCCATGCATAGGCTGCCGTGAACTCGACAACGCAAATGGTTGCGTTTTCAATGGAGCTGTGATCGTCAAGCATGGACTGGAGAATGAATGTCGTCCGCATTGCCTTCAGCAATGAATCGTGGTTCACCACCCTGGAGAGTACGCTGGCGACCTTGGGAGAGGCTCCTCTCTCTCCAAAATGAGACTCAGAATTCTCCTAGCGTCATGTTGTGGGGAGCTATCGGTTATGACTTCAAGTCACTGCTGGTAGCGAGCGACTGAACTCTGGCGTCACAACGCTTCCCCATGGACATCCTGCTTTCACATGAGGTGTCTACTATGCGACAGGATCGGGAGGCTATTTTTCAGGAGGACAATGCTCATCCTCACATGGTATATGTCCCTAAGAACTGTCTGCATGATGGTGAGGTACTCCAGTGGCCAGCAGAATCCCCAGATCTGTCCCCGATAGAACCTGTGTGGGGGACCAGCTCGGATGGGAACTCCGACCCAGTGCCAGTATCCAGAATATCCACGAACAGTTACAGCAGTTGAGGGACGGCTTGAACCAGGAGAGGATACAACGGCTGTAAGACACCTTCCCAACTGAATCAATGTATGCATCCAGACCAGAGGTTGTGCAACGTCGTACTGACAAGTGGGATCATACTGGCAAGATTTAGCTCGATTTTGTAGTCAGTGAAATAACACCACATTCCCTTTCAATCTATGAAGTTTCATTTCGGTTGCTACTCCCCTTCTGTGTGCTGCAGGCTGTGTTTCACGCGGTTTCCCTAAACATTTACAGAAGAATATCGGTATTGTTACTTTGAAAAGGAATGAATTGTCAAACGACTGGAAATGTTGAATCACATTTTAGAATTTCAGCTTGCCTAATGGCGAGTGTGATGATATATATACATATATATTTGCCAAGTTAACGATTTAAGTGTGTCATTGTCCTTAAGTACTTCAGTATATTGTTGAATTTTCTTGCCAGTTGCAAGTTTGTTTACCGGTTTTAATGGTGATCTAGTCTCCTATCCTCAGTTATTTCCAGTGATAGCTATGGTCCCAGCCTTGGTCGCACATGTTCGTCAGCTGCGCACTTTCAGCAACAAGTTAACGTAGTGGCCCCTTCGGTTGACATTGTGGGTCATCGCAGAAAAGGATGGACTGTTGACCAGAATAGGCCAGTAACGAAGATTATTCGTTTACACAATTTACATTTCACGAAACATTTAAAAACTGCGTCTGTCCAGAATAGTATATATCAATCAAATGCAGTTGCCTCATCCACAGATGAGGGAATGACCTGTTCTAGTGACTACGAACAGCCAGTACAAAATGAGCACGCATCGCACCATGTATTTAAGTTTATTTTATTTATCGATGGAAACAATTTAGAAGTCTTTCGACGTTATACCATAAAATGACTCCCAAAGGTTTGTGCCATAGAATCTGCGTTCTGAAAACATATCTTCGAAACCCGTTCTCATTTTGGTGAACACGTGAAGTTCACAAGCGATCAAATTCGGAGAGAAGAGAGATTTTCAAAAGTTGTCAATATGTTAGTTCCGTTAAAAGCACCTGATACTCAGTGCTCAGTCACCATGACCCTTGTCATGACGGAAAAACCAGTACTTTGATGGCCAAAACAGAGATCATTTCTTTCTGCACTCAGTCGCTACAGCTCTTTAATGTAACGCTGTTGGTTAACTGTGGTGCCTTACGGAACAAATTCATTATAGACTATCCGCCTGAAACAACAATACAGGTTGTCCCAGAAAAGTTGCAAACAGATTTCTAGGGGTGGTGGGACAGCATAAGGATTGAGAAATCCGTAGCATCTCATGTCCGCAAACGTCAAGGGTTAAGTGCTAGCAGAGGTCGAAGACCGATAAGCAAACAAGAGAATAATTCATTTCAAACATACATTGGACATAATGAGTACACATGGTGCACGACATGAATACAGCTCTAACGTTGAAACACATACGCGAAGTTTGTACCATCAGACGTCACGCATGCCAGACACCGACAAAACATTGACTGCCAGACACGCCCGGACACAGCGGAAGTTTCTTTGATTCTGGCAACTGCGTAGATGATTCTTACGACGAGAACCATTTCATACTCCACAGGATCTCCGTATACGAGAGATTTCGTGGATCCCACAGATAGAAATCGAGGTTCGAAAAAATCCAGTGAATGTTTGGATCAGGGAACCGGTCCACTACGCCCAATCCATCGATGAGGGAATGACCTGTTCAAGTGCCTACCAACAGCCAGTACAATATGAGCAGGCATCGCACCATGTCTCTATGTTTTATTTATTTTATTTACACGTCAAGTTCCATAGGACCAAATTGAGGAGCAAATCTCCAAGGTCATGGAACGTGTCAGTACATGAAATTACAACATGAAAGTAATAACAGATAAAAATAAAATGTTGAAGAATCCAAAAAAAAGTCAAGCCATAAGTTTAAGTAAACGCAATCAGCAATGCAGCAAGAATCAGCTTAATTTTTCAAGGAACTCCTCGACAGAATTGAAGGAGTGACCCATCAGGAAACCTTCAGTTCCGATTTGAAAGGGCGTGGATTTTTGAATTATTGTGGTAACTTATTGAAAATGGTTGCTACTGTTATTGCACACCATTCTGCACACGAGTTAAGGAAGTCCGATCCAAATGCAGGTTTGATTTCTGCCGAGTATTAACTGAGTGAAAGCTGCTTATTCTTGAGAATAAGCTGATATTGTTAATGACAGTAATATATATATATATATATATATATATATATATATATATATATATATATATATATATATATATAGAGAGAGAGAGAGAGAGAGAGAGAGAGAGAGAGAGAGAGAGAGAGGCCAGTGTGAACATCCAGACCAGTGAACAGGTTCGACAAGAGGTTCGCGAACTCACACCACTTATTGCTGGAACAGTCCGTTTCTGAGCCAAAAATATCCGTTTAGAATGGGAAGAATTACCCCAAAAATAATACCATACGACATAAGTGAATGAAAATAAGCAAAGCAGATTAATTTTCGTGTCGAACGATCACTAACTTCTGATAGCGTTCGAACAGTAAAAATGGCAGCATTAAGTCTTTGAACAAGATCTTGAACGTGGGCTTTCCACGACAGTTTACTATCTATCTGAACACCTAGAAATTTGAACTGTTCAGTTTCACTAATCATATGCCCATTCTGTCAAATTAAAACGTCAAGTTTTGTTGAATTATTTGTTAGAAACTGTAAAATGAGTCTTACTGTGATTTAGCGTTAGTTTATTTCCTACAAGCCATGAACTTAGGTCATGAGCTGCACTACTTGAAACCGAGCCAGTATTGCACCCAACATCCTTTACTACCAAGCTCGTGTCATCAGCAAACAGAAATATTTTAGAGTCACCCGTAATATTAGAGGACATTTCATTTATACACACATCAAAAAAGTTTTGCATCACCCCGCTTCCCAGAACTCCTGAAGATAGACGTTGATTGTAGATATTGTATAGCAGACACAGTCCATTTGACTGTTCAGAGATGTCACTAAACCCGCCCAAAGATGTAAACAACCATGCGTGAGTAGCGCCTATTAGACGGATGGGGTCCGACAGCCGATCAGTTCCAGTCATTACAGCAGGGAGGAGGTACGTGGCTCGTGTTGTCTGTAGTTCAACCATACCTAGACGATCAATGCCGCGGTTCGATCACGTCCGCAATTTTACTTTGTGCCAGGAAGGACTCTCAACAAGGGAAATGTCCAGGCTTCTCGGAGTGAACCAAAGTGGTGATGTTCGGACGTGGAGAAGATAGAGAGAGAGAGAAACTGATGATGACATGTCTCGCTCAGGCCGCCCAAGGGCTACCACTTCAATGGATGACCCCTACCTATGGATTATGGCTCGGAGGAACCCTGACAGCAATGCCACCTTGTTCAATAATGCATTTCGTGCAGCCACAGGACGTCATGTTACGACTCAAACTCTACACAATAGGCTGCATATGCGCAACTTCATTCCCGACGTCCATACTGAGGTCCATCTTTGCAACCACGACATCATGGAGCGGGGTACAGATGGGCCCAAAAATGTGCTGAATGAACTGCTCAGGATTGGCATCACGTTCTCTTGACCGATGAGTATCGCCTATGCCTTCAACCAGACAATCGTCGGAGACGTGTTTGGAGGCAACCCGGTCAGGCTGTACGCCTTAGACGCACTGTCCAGCGAGTGCAGCAAGGTGGATGTACCCTGCTGTTTTGAAGTGGCATTATGTGAGACGCTGACGCACGCCGCTGGTGGACATGGAAGGCGCCGTAACGGCTGTAAGATACGTGAATGCCGTCCTCCGACCGACCGATAGTGCAACGACATCGGCAGCATATTGACGAGGCAATCGTCTTCACGGACGAAAATTCGCGCCCCCATCGTGCCCATCTTGTGAATGACTTCCTTCAGGATAACGACATCACTCGACTAGAGTGGCCAGCATGGTCTCCAGACATGAACCCTATCGAACATGCCTGGGATGGATTGAAGAGGGCTGTTTATGGAACACGTCACCCACCAACCATTCTGAGGGATCTGCGCCGAATTGCCGTTGAGGAGTGGGGCAATCTGGACCAACAGTGCCTTGATGAACTTGTGGATAGCATGCCACGACGAATACAGGCATGCATCAATGCAAGAGGAAGCGCAACTGGGTATTAGAGGTGCGGCGTGTACAGCAATCTGGACCACCAACTCTGAAGTTCTCGCTTTATGGTGGTACAAAATGAAATTTGTGATTTTCATGAGCAATAAAAAGGGCGGTAATGTTGTTTACGTTGATTTCCATTCCAATTTTCTGTACAAGTTCCGGAACTCTCGGAATCGAGGTGACGCAAAACTTTTTTTGATGTGTGTATAAATAAGGAACAGGAGTGGCCCCAACACTGATCTTTTTCCCCCCCAACTGACTGTAACCCCACCCAGACCGCACATCTCAGCTATTCTCAACACTGTGGATAATGAAATTTTGCTGTCTGTTGCTAAAGTAAGAGGTGAACCGATTGTGAACTACTCCCTGTACTTTGCGTAATGGTCCAACTTCTGGAGGAATATTTTGTGGTCAACACAATCAAACGCCTTAGTTAAATAATAAAAAAAATATGCCTAGCGTTCGATACCTTTTGTTTAACCCGTCCAGCAGTGATATGAAATTATCAATTATCCTTACATACACAGCCTTTTCAATAGCTTAAGCAAACACTAATGGCACAGGAATAGGTCTAAAATTCCATTTTTATAAAGCAGATTTACTACTGAGTGCTTTAATCGTTCAGGAAACTGACTATTCCCAAAGGAAAAATTACAAATATGGCTAAATACAGAGCTAACATGTCCAGCACAGTACTTTACTATTCTGCTAGGCAATCTGTCATAATCATGAGAGTCCTTAGTCTTCAGTGCTTTAATTATTGACTCAATGTCGTACACCGTGTGTACTCATTACGTCCAACAAATGCCTCAGACGAATAACTTTCTTGTTTCCTTTCATATCGTCGACATCTGCTGGCACTTTACCCATGACGTTTGTGGCCATGGGCTGCTAGGCAATTCTCAGTCCTTATGAGGTGCCCCTTCTCCCCTAGAAGTGCGTCGCAACATTTCTGGGACAAACTGTGTACTACAACAACGAAACCGAAATATTGATCTTTAGTCAGTAACGACCAGCACGTCCTTGTACATTTCGTCAACGTGGAAGACAGGAGACACCGTTTTCACGTTGGATGTCCTCTCTTTTTCATTCCTTCAATGAATGTGAAGAAGCACCGTTACACTAACGCGCTTCTTGCTAGTTTTCTAGACAATATCCGTATGCAGTGTCGTGTTACCTGTAATGATGACTGACAACTAGTCTATTTGTTGCTCTTCTTTCAGTCCTAGCACAGTCCGCACGAAAGGGTCTCTGTTCATCCACAAACCGAACGAACTCCGCTGCCTTTCGTTTCGCCCGAGCTGCGTTAAACCAGATATGCGTTTGCATGGACTCTAGCATGCACCACTCAGGTTCTTAAACTTATCATTTACTTTGCGACTATCAAAGAAGATCGACTCAAGAATATTTTCCCCATGTTCTCGTGTACTCCACAAGTTGAGGGACTTCCAGACCGCAGTGCATAATCAACGGACTTCTAACTACATATAATAATAGAAAACTATTCGTAAATATGTATCAAGCATGTAACTATCTCATTGTAAACGTCCCCCACCCCTCTCGCCTTCTCCTCCTTCCGAAGGAGAGAGTGTTGCCGCAGGTAATTTCTGTCACAGGAAACAGAACCTCCAAAATTGTTGAATGTGTGAAACACCGTGAACGAAAACAAGCACTCCAACGTAACTGACGTTCCCCCAAAGGTGACTGATTAAAATATATATACAGGGTGAGGCAGTTAAGTCATAACACCCCTTGTATCTCCCCAACAGTAATAGATACAAATATGCAACTTGGAAAGTGAATTGCAGGGACATGGGCTACTTGAATGCATCACATTTTATGTTTGTGCTATTTTTTTATTACAGAGATATTTTTAAATGGAACTCTATGTTAAATTTTAGCGTAACATGATGGGCTTAAAAAGACGGTTTCAAATATGTGTATATCATAATATTTAGGCGAATAGTTTTTGAGACACATATGGTCTCGTATTGTGTTCGTCCTTTGAAGCGGCGTTGTCCACTGAGACCTTTGTCCACTGAGAAACTTAACAGGGGAAGGCGTTGTTTTCCTGCTTCTCGATAACGCCACAAAAGGACGCACGAGGCAGCTAGGGTATAAATGTGTGCTGGGGTAATGAGACATCGTGTTTCTGTCACAGTTTCTTGGAGCAGACATGTACAGCA
Organism: Schistocerca piceifrons; assembly: GCF_021461385.2. Lineage (NCBI taxonomy): Eukaryota > Metazoa > Arthropoda > Insecta > Orthoptera > Acrididae > Schistocerca > Schistocerca piceifrons. The sequence goes on along the minus strand of NC_060140.1, from coordinate 260,822,142 downwards.
ACGAAGAAAAGTTAGATATGCTGCTAGTGTATGGTGAAAGCAGAAAAACTGCTGTTAGAGCAATAAATCGATGTGAAGAGCTGTATCTTGATTGTGACCGTCCTGCGCGTCAGCTTCTTGCGCGTATTACGCATATTGCACCGGCATAGATTTCACCCGTTTCACTTCTCATTACATCAAGCATTCCCCCGTGTGGTTTTCGAACGGCGCCAGGAATTTTGCCGGTTTGCTCTGCTGCGCCTACAAGATGATCCAACATTTTTTCAACGGGTGCTTTTTACTGCTGAAGCGACTTTCACCAACCACGACAATATGAATTTGCATAATATGCATTACTGGTCAATAAAGAACCCTCATTGGTTTCGACAGGTACAGCATCAGCAACCGTGGAGTGTTAAAGTGTGATGCGGCATAGTGGGAAATGTCAGTGTGGGGCTGTACGTCATTCCAAGTATACTAAATGGCAATAACTATGCACAGTTCCCTACCCCCATGAACCATGGACCTTGCCGTTGGTGGGGAGGCTTGCGTGCCTCAGCGATACAGATAGCCGTACCGTAGGTGCAACCACAACGGAGGGGTATCTGTTGAGAGGCCAGACAAACGTGTGGTTCCTGAAGAGGGGCAGCAGCCTTTTCAGTAGTTGCAGGGGCAACAGTCTGGATGATTGACTGATCTGGCTTTGTAACACTAACCAAAACGGCCTTACTGTGCTGGAACTGCGAACGGCTGAAAGCAAGGGCAAACTACAGCCGTAATTTTTCCCGAGGGCATGCAGCTTTACTGTATGGTTAAATGATGATGGCGTCCTCTTGGGTAAAATATTCCGGAGGTAAAATAGTCCCCCATTCGGATCTCCAGGCGGGGACTACTCAAGAGGATGTCGTTATCAGGAGAAAGAAAACTGGCGTTCTACGGATCGGAGCGTGGAATGTCTGATCCCTTAATCGGGCAGGTAGGTTAGAAAATTTAAAAAGGGAAATGAATAGGTTAAAGTTAGATATAGTGGGAATTAGTGAAGTTCGGTGGCAGGAGGAACAAGACTTCTGGTCAGGTGACTACAGGTTTATAAACACAAAATCAAAAAGGGGTAATGCAGGAGTAGGTTTAATAATGAATAGGAAAACAGGAAAGCGGGTAAGCTACTACAAACGGCATAGTGAACGCATTATTGTGGCTAAGATAGATACGAAGCCCACGCCTACCACAGTAGTACAAGTTTTGCATCAAACCGGTCTCAAGACTGAAGACCACAACAACAACATGCACAGTTCATACGAAACGTTCTGCCCATTTTGCTGGAAGAGGTACCACGAACTACGCGTCAGTGCATGTAGTTCCAACATGACGGCTGTCCTGCTCACTCGCCCCGTGTGGCGACAGAGCTGTTAAATGAAAAGTTCCCGGACTGTTGGATAGGATGACGTGCTCAAGTGAAGTGGCCAGTCCGGTCTCCTGCTCTGACCCCTTTTGATTTATTTTCTGTGGGGAGCAATCAAACAAAGTGTATGCCAGACGATATGAAGCAACGTATCATCGACGCGTGCGCTGGTATCTCACGTGACACCCTCGCAGCCGTTCACAAATCACTCGAACGGCGACTACAAATACGCATTGCAGCAGAGGGGAAGCATTTTGAGCACATGATTCAGTAAAGTTTTGTATCATGTACAGTATGTACACTACTGGCCATTAAAATTGCTACACCACGAAGAAGACGTGCTACAGATGTGAAATGTAACCGATAGGAAGAAGATGCTGTGATATGCAAATAATTAGCTTTTCAGAGAATTCACACAAGGCTGGCGCCGGTGGCGACACCTACAACGTGCTGACATGAGGAGAATTTCCAACCTATTTATCATACACAAACAGCAGTTGCCCGGCGTTGCCTGGTGAAACGTTATTGTGATGCCTCGTGTAAGGAGGAGAAATGCGTACCATCACGTTTCAGACTTTGATAAAGGTCGGATTGTAGCCTTTCGCGATTGCGGTTTATGGTATCGCGACATTGCTGCTCGCGTCGGTCGAGATCCAATGACTGTTAGCAGAATATGGAATCGGTGGGGTCAGGAGGGTAATACGGAACGCCGTGGTGGATCCCAACGGCCTCGTATCACTAGCAGTCGATATGACAGGCATCTTATCCGCATGGCTGTAACATGTGATTACATTTGCACGCAGTTTGGGTGCATAGATCCTGAGAAATCAGTACCCAGAACAACCACCTCTGGCCGTAATAACGGCCTTGATACGCCTGGGCATTGAGTCAAACAGACCCTGGATGGCGTGTACAGGTACAGCTGCCTATGCAACTTCAACACGATACCACAGTTCATCAAGAATAGTGACTGGCGCATTGTCACGAGCCAGTTTCTCGGCCACCATTGACCAGACATTTTCCATTGGTGAGAGATCTGGAGAATGAGCTGGCCAGGGCAGCAGTCGAACATTTTCTGTATCCAGAAAGGCCCGTACAGGACCTGAAACATGCGGTCGTGCATTATTCTGCTGAAATGTAGGGTTTCGCAAGGATCGAATGAAGGGTACAGCCACGGGTCGTAACACATCTGAAATGTAGCGTCCACTGTTCAAAGTGCCGTCAATGCGAACGAGAGGTGACCGAGACGTGTAAGCAATGGCACCACATACCATCACGCCGGGTGATACGCCAGTATGGCGATGACGAATGCACGCTTCCAACGTGAGTTCACCGCGATGTCACCAAACACGGATGCGACCATCATGATAGCGTAAACAGAAACTTGATTCATCCGAAAAAATGACGTTTTGCCATTCGTGCACCCAGGTTCGTTGTTGAGTACACCATCGCAGGCGCTCCTGTCTGTGATGCAGCGTCAAGGGTAACCGCAGCCACGGTCTCCGAGCCGATAGTCCATGCTGCAGCAAACGTCGTGGAACTGTTCGTGCAGATGGTTGTTGTCTTCGAAACGTCCCCATCTGTCGACTCAGGGATCGAGACGTGGCTGCACGATCCGTTGCAGTCATGCGGATAAGATGCCGGTCATCTCGAGTGCTAGTGATACGAGGCCGTTGGGATCCAGCACGGCGTTCCGTATTACCCTCCTGAACCCACCGATTCCATATTCTGCTAACAGTCATTGGATCTCGACCAACGCGAGCAGCAATGTCGCGATACCATAAACCGCAATCGCGATAGGCTACAATCCGACCTGTATCAAAGTCGGAAACGTGATGGTACGCATTTCTCCTCCTTACACGAGGCATCACAACAACGTTTCATCAGGCATCGCCGGTCCACTGCTGTTTGTGTATGAGAAATTGGTTGGGAACTTTCCTCATGTCAGCACGTTGTAGGGTTCGTCACCGGCGCCAACCTTGTGTGAATGCTCTGAAAAGCTAATCATTTGCATATCACAGCATCTTCTTCCTGTCGGTTAAATTTCGCGTCAGTAGCACGTCTTCTTCGTGGTGAAGCAATTTTAATGGTCAGTAGTGTACCTATCTGCAAAGGTGGTGGATGATTTGCGTTTTGCACTGTAAAGTACCGTCGTGTCCAATGGCGTCCGAAACTGTAAAGCGGAGCCAGTAAGACGTCAGGTTTCAACCAATTGCAGCACAGTGTTGGTTGGTTGGTTGGTTTGTGGGATTGAAGTGACCAAACTACTAGGGCCATCGGCCCCTGCAGCACAGTTTCCACAGCAGAAGATCGCCTTCGTGAGTTTATTTCTGCAAGTTGGGCTATTGTTCTGAGAGAACCCCCTTTTTTTTATTTTAACCATCCAGCCGCTGTTCACTTCATTATTACCAGTCATATTTCTGATTTGCTGCATGCAACTGCTACGTGGGTCACAGGTGGTCGACCGTAACATGACTAGTACTCTTGCCCTGATGCTCGCTTGTTTTTGTATGGCCGGGCTAGCCTAAGGAACTGCGTTAAAGATCCTGACACGATATTGGAATTTTCAGGACCGATACCTTCCCAGTACCCATATCGGTAACAGATAAAAATTGTTGAGATTCTTGATTCAGGGTGTCTCACTTAACTCTGCCACCTCAAATATCTCTAACAATAGATATTCAAAAATGGTTTTCACCAGGGCTTAGAAAACCTAATACCATACGAAATTTTAAAACTTAAAGAAATACTATTTTCAACGCAGACTTGTGTATTTTTAAATGGACATCCCCTATTATTTCGTATGCAATCAATAGCATGAAAAATCACAAAAATAATGGCGTTGGTTGCACGGCAATACGTCAATTACATTCCGAGAAATTTCGAAGTGAAGTTGACGCCTTAAATAAATGAAGCGCACAGCTAGCACACGTCCTGAGACTCAAGCGTGCACCTCTTCTTCTTCTTCTTCTTCTTCTTCTTCTTCTTCTTCTGTAGTGGTCAACACAAGGATTGGTTTGCAACAGCTACAATGGCAGCTTGTCTCCATTCTGTGTGTCTTTCAGCTTTTCTCTTCATTTATTTATAAGTGTTACATGCCACATCTTTAACGATTTGATCCATGTACCTGAGTCGTGGTCTTCCTCTTGGTCTTTTTCCCTCGACATATCCCTCCGTGATTGTGTTCAGGAGTACTTTATGTCTTAATAGATGGCCTGTAAATTGCACTCTTCTTTTAACAATGAAACTCCAGAAGCTTCTCTTCTCACCTGCTCTTTCCAGAACCACTTCGTTTGTGACCTTGTCGATACATTTTATTTTGAGCATGCGCCTATAGCAACACATTTCAAAAGAATTTAGCTTCTGGTCTTCCTCTGTCCCGAGAGTCCATGTTTCACACCCGTAGCATGCCGTACTCCACACATATGATTTCAAAAAATCTTTTCCTGATTTCAAGGCTGATGCTCTTAGATCTTAAGATGTTTTTCTTCTTGTTAAAAGCTGCCTTTGCTTGAGCAATTCTACTTCTCACTTCTGCCTTTCTCCTTCCATCCCTGGTAATATTACTGCCCAGATGAGTAAATTTATCGACTTGTTCAAGCAGTTCATTGCCTACATGAACTTGGACTTTCACTTGATCTTTTTTGTCGCATGCCATTACTTTTGTTTTTGGTTTATTAATTCTCATATTATATTCTTCCCCCATAACTTTATCCATTCTATTCAGTAGGACTAGAAGAAGCGTGCACCTCATGCTGCCGGTAATCGTGATGTGATTGACGTACTACGTCAGTAGAGTGTTAATGTATGGTGTGGTATTGTATGACAACACATCATTGGCCCACATTTCATTGATGGCACTCCTAAAGGGGGAAAGTTTAGCCCCTTCTTGAGCTGTACCTTTCTTGAACCGGTCCACCTCTTATAACGGGTCAAATAAGGCGGTATCAGAATTGCGGGTGTCCTGCGAATCATGTTTATTGTTGCGAAATGACAACTAGAGGTACAATTAGTGGTAACACACTTGGTTTCACGTTTCTAAGCCTCGTAAGTTCTGAAATATGTGGTTTGTAAGAGATAGCTACGGCGTCACAGTTCCTGACGTAACGCATTGCATGTAGTACTGTGCTCAGAGCAGGGGTTGCCTGCACTGGCACCTGTATCCTGCTGTCAACATACCAATATAACCACGGCACGCTCAACCTTCAGTGTACAAGTGTCTCCTAATCTGGTCTGCTGAACTGCCCCCATACTGTAACGTAATTCACATACGTTGCCACATTAAAACCTGTTTTCTTGTTGCTTGTTACATTTGCCGTCGATATGCCAGCCTTCAGTAATGAAGGAAATCTAGATACTATCTTAATTTATGGCGAATGTCACAGAAATGCAACGCTGCTGTGACACTGTATGCTGAACGCTACCCATATCGGCGGTGTCCGTCAAGTTGAACCATTGGCAACATCTGCAAGACACTCACGGAAACAGGAAGCTGGGCTCCCACAAAACGTCGACGTTCAACGCCAGCGACTGGCAATGGAATCGAAATTGCTGTTCTGGCTGCTGTAGCACACAGTCCTCAGGTGGGTGTACGAGAAATGGCACGAGGTGTAGGAATAAGCCACAATAGTGCGTGCAGAACCTTTCATCGGCATCGGTTTCATCCGTTCCATATCTCACTGCACCAAGAACTGTACGGGAATGACTTTGAATCCAGCATTGCATTCTGTCGTTCTGCACTTCGGCAGTTGCAGGGTAATCCAGTATTCCTAAACAATACGTTGTTTACGGACGAGGCTTCATTTACAAATAATGGTAATGTGAATCTGCGGAACATGCATTACTGGTCCCTGCAAAACCCCCCACAGGATTCGCCAAGTTGCTCTTCAACGACAGTGGAGCGTCAATGTTTGGTGCGGTATCACTGCTAACTGTATTGTAGGTCCATATTTTTACCGTGGAACATTGAATGGACAGCATCATTTCTTCAACACACACACTAGCGCTCCTCATAGAGGATCTAGGATTGGAAACTCGTCTGTCATTGTGGTTCCAACATGACGGATGTCCTGTATACAATGCAAACGTTGCCAGAGACGTTCTAGATGCGACATTTCCAAATAGATGGATGGGACGGGGAGGCACTGTGCGATGGCCAGTTCGGTCCCCCGACTCGGCGCCATTAAACTTCTTTCTCTGGGACGCCGTGAGAGTGTGTGTATCAGTACCCCCAACGACAGTAGAGGATATGCAACATCGTATTAATGCATCGTGTTCGCCAATATCTGTAGAAACTCTACAATCTGCGCAACACTCTCTCGTTACCCGTCTGCAAACGTGTATTGATGCAAAAAGAGGGCACTTCGAACATATGTTAAAGCGACATAGTTTCATTGCTCAAGATGTGGGCGTATTTTCGATTCTGGACGTAATGCACAACAATAAAGTTTCTGTGGGCGACAGGGCACTAGAAAATGTGTTTAGAAAAGTGAATTCAAGTGTGTTATCTCCAATTGTAGCTCCAGTTGTCATTTCGCTATAATAAACATACATTTACAATTTGAAAATCTTAACTTTGCGTTGGACGTGTTACTTGTTTATTTTTGTGGATTGTGCATACCTTCACATTGTGAGTGTCCCTGACACAGGCAGCGTGAGGAGCATGCTTGAGCCTCAGGACGTGCGCTAGCTGTGCGCTTCATTTATTTCAAGCGTCAACTTCGCTTCGCAATTTCTCTGGATGTAATTGACGTATTGCGGTGCAACCAACGCCACTATTTTTATGATTTTTCATGCTATTTAAAAAATTTAAATTTGTGGCAAGATCTTATGGGACCGCAACAAGCTCTCTTCCAAGTAGACATTTTTCGTCCGAGCGTGCGCGTCAACAAACTTTACAAGAATAGGAAGAAATTATCGCAAGTGTTGAGCGAAGTCCCAGTACGAGCATACGAAGAACGTCCCCGCGTATGAATGTCCCACAGACAGGTGTTTGGGAAACATTACATGCGGAAAACCTGTATCCATTTCACATACAGCGTGTCCAAAATCTCCACGTTGGTGACAATGCCCAATGACTTCAGTTATGTCACTGGGTAATTGAGAACAGTCATTTGCCTCCATACCTTCTATTCACTGACGTAACCCAGTTTTCACGACATGGAATAAACAACACACGCAATAATCCTCAATGGTCACTACAAAATACACAAGCTTCAGTGGGTAGCAATTTCTAAGTTCGTTTTGCCATAACTGTTTGATGCGGCATGATCGGTAACCCTTTGATAGGTCCATTTATTATTAATCAGTGATTGGCAGGAGAGAGATACCTACATTTTTTTGGAAAATTCATTTGTGGAACTATTCAAAGACGTTCCTTTAGCCAGGCGAACTGGAATGTACTTTCAACATGACGGTGTCCCTTCACATGTTACCTTACGTGTGAGGGACCATCTCAAACGCTCCTACCCTAATCGCTGGATTGGCCTTGCGGTGCTATTAACTGATCTCCAAGATCACCTGACCTTACATCTTTAGATTTCTGTTTACGGGGTTGGATGAAATCAGAGGCGCACAACGGAAGGTAAATACATGAGATGAACTGCTTCGTCGCGTCATTTATGTTGCTGAATTGATTAGGCACAAAACACAGGCATTTGAACAAGCAACACAACATGTTATCGCTAGAGTGCAAAAGTGCATTGACGCTCATGGTGGGATATTCGAACCTGTTCTGTGAACTGTCCAGCATATGTACGATAAGCGTTAAAGTCGTTTGCAAAAGACGTGGTACGTCTCTTTCAACTGAATACATGTAACATGCATGTTGCAATGCATTATGAACTAAAAGCAAAGTAAATAAACATTATGTTCAAATGTGTAACATAACTGTACTTCTCTGTAGCATTGTTTTCAAGAAAATCACGTCACGGTCCAGTTGTATTGTGTATACGTTCACGTTGTGCACATCAATTTTGCAGAATTAAAGTTCCTTTCAATACCCATACCTCTCTAACGAAGCATTTGGGGACCTATGTTCATAGAACTTATACTATCACTGTGTAAAATATTGACCTTGCCTCCCCGAACACCCTGTATATATGTGTATATATATAGTGGACCATTTTAATCTATAATGGGAAATAACTCAGGATAGAGGTGAGCTAAGATAAAAGTTGCAGATGACAAAGGGGGTGACACAATACCACTAATGGTCGTGGCCTTGAACGTGACTTTCAAGACGATTTGGAAGTCAAAGTGAGTTTTTAAAATGGGAACCCTAATATTTGATTTGTTGTTGTGATCTTCAGTCCAGAGACTGGTTTGATGCAGCTCTCCATGCTTCTATATCCTGTGCAAGGCTCTTCATCTCCAAGTCACTACTACAACCTACATCCTTTTGAATCTGCTTAGTGTATTCATCTCTTGGTCTACCTCCATGAATTTTACCATCCACTCCTCCCTCGAGAACAAAATGGTGATCCCTTGATGCCTCAAAACGTGTCCTATCAACCAATCTCTTCTCCTAATCAAGTAGTGCCATAAATTCCTCTTCTCCCCAATTCTATTCAGTACCTCCTCATTAGTTACGTGATCTGCCCATTAATCTTCAGCGTTCTTCTGTAGCTCCACATTTCGAAAGCTTCTATTCTCTTCTTGTCTAAACAGTTTATCGTCCATGTTTCACATCCACACATGGCTACACGCCATATAAAAACTTGCAGTAAAGACTTTCTGATGCTTAAATCTATACTCGATGTTAAATTTCTCCTCTTCAGAAACGCTTTCCTTGCCACAGCCTGTCTACATTTTATATCCTCTCTACTTCGACCATCATTAGTTATCTTACTCCCCGAATTGCAAAACTCATCTGCTACTTTAAAAGTCTCATTTCCGAATCTAATTCTTTCAGCAGAACCTGATTTAATTCGGCTGCTTTCCATACTTGATTTAAAATTTGAAAAGAACGGCAAATATTACTATAAAATGCTACATTATTCAAGGTCATGGCAAGGTTCAATGCAGGTCAAATAAGCAAATATGTTCTAGTTGGGTTTAACTTGGTATATATTAAGTATACAGCAAAATTTAGTGTTAGATATGAATTAGAAGAGGCACAAGGGGTGATATATCATTACCAATAACCGTCATCTTAAAGGTAATTATCGACGGCCATTCTAAGGTTGAGTTTTGTTTCATGGAAACCCCTCTTTGTGGTGCCGGATTTGGAATGGCCGATGAGAGATTTGAGCTTCAAGTTTTAATTAACGTATTTGTCGGCAAGAAAAAATACATCACAATGTAGAAATGTTATTCTGATATTTGCAAGACAGAACAAACAAATAAAACTTATATGAATGATTTACAAGTGACTGAATGAGTCACCTCTTAACTCATTCCTTCCAATTTGTATCTAACATCGTTTTTTGCTGTATCCCTCCTCTATTCCGAGTTAGTACCTATTAGAACTAAGGGCATACTTACCTTCGTTGAATTTTACCATGATCTTGAATAAGTATCATTTTATAGATAAAATTTGTCGCACTTTTCAAGTATTAAAACAAATATTAGGGTTCCCATTAAAAAAAAAACTAATCTCCAAGTCCCTTGAAAATAACGTTCACAGTGATGACCTTTTGTGGCAATGCGCGACTCGCTTTGCCATCTACAACTTTTATCTAAAACATTTTACTGTATCTCGTCTCTATCACGAACTATTCCCCGTTATGGATTAACATGCAGAATGAGATTTTCACCCGGAGTGTGCGCTGATATGAAACTTCCTGGAAGATTAAAACTGTGTGCAGGACCGAGACTCGACCTCGGGACCTTTGCCTTTCGCGGACAAGTGCTCTACCAACTGAGCTACCCAAGCACGACTCACGCCCCGTCCACAGGGCAGGAACTGGTTCGCAGGAGAGCTTCTGCAAAGTTTGGAAGGTAGGAGACGAGATATTGGCGAAAGTAAAGCTGTAAGGACGGGGCGTGAGTCGTGCTTGGGTCGCTCAGTTGGTAGAGCACTTGCCCGCGAAAGGCAAAGGTCCCGAGGTCGAGTCTCGGTCCTGCACACAGTTTTTATCTGCCAGGAAGTTTGATGGATTAACATGGTCCACCCCGTATTTACAAGTTTGTACGAAACTCTCAGAGCGCGAATCCGACTAGCATTTTTCTATCAGCCAGTGTAGTTGGACATGCTTTAGATCACCTCGCTACGTCGACAGCAAAAAGCCCCCACGGTGCGACCACCGCCAACCCAGCCACTCCCCAAAATCACTACGCTGTACACTGATTGCGTGAACGCTGCACGTTAGAACCGTTGGATAATTCACATCGTGTCTGAAACTTTATTTGCGTGTTGTTTCTAAATAGCTCTCATAGCGTAGTGTACCTAGTAAAATACATTCACTAATACGAAAGTGGTTAATAGCTACGCTGAATGTACCAGCGGACGCGAAGCTACTGTCGTCGTATAAGAAGCAACGAGTAAGCGCCTGAACAGCTTCTAAAGATCTCTGGCTACAAGAGAAAAAGAATCTACATGGTAGATGCAATCCAGAGCTAAAACGATACAACTCTGTTTTTTTTATGCTACTTATACTCTTCTACACAGGTACCAAGGATGTTCACCTTCGATTCTGCGTACATCTTTTGTAACGGTGTAGGCAGATACGCCACAACAAATCTGCCACCAATTTTGTAGCAACTTATCGATACGTGTCACAGTGCTTTGTAAATACTGACGAAGTTATTCTTCTCATTTCGATTAAAATTCCAGCGCAACGTGCTGTTACGAATGTTCTCTGTTAATAACAGATCAAATATGCAAATTTAATACTGGATTATTCGCTTGAAATACAAACTGGCACAGTTAGGCGTATTTAAGGCGATTAAGTTAATTGGGATTCGTCATAATAATAAATGATACTAATTTATTCTTGAAAATCACACAGCTGTTCCATTAAAAAAAGGTAACCCTTGCTGCTAGAAAAAGCCTTACTAGTTCTCATCTGCAACATTCTGTTCTATTTTTCAAAATAGATTATGAAAACTACACTCGCTCTTATTTTGAATTTTCTGAGCTGCTATTACATGATTTTGTAAAAAGGTAGATATGACACCCTCATATATACTTTGTTCCATTCCATTTTAATTTCAATTACTGGAAGCAGAAACGTTTGGAGGAAAGATACACTGAACCGCGGTCAGCTCTTTGAAGAAGCTTCTTTTTGCACAATGTGATCCCAAAATGTTAACTTGAAAAATGGACTAATAAGACTTAACCCAGCAAATTAAAACACGTTTCATGGCAAGTTGTAATGGCAATTATTAAGCGTAATAATATGTATAGGTTTTGTACCATAATGTTCACGCAAATGCGCAAGCTGTTCCTTGTTAAATCGCTGTGTCCTGTAAGCACTTCCGCCGGCGGAAGAAAGCAAGTGCCGCTGTCCTACACCATTTACAATACGAGTACTGATTTTCTGACGCTTTTTGATACATATTACCATTTCAAGGTGTCGTAAGCTGTGGAAGTATCCAAAAACTGGAGGAACAAGAACCCAAGGCTGCTTCAGACAACTGTGAGAAGTGTTGGATTCGCTGCAAAATTTCCATAGCTGATTATATACTCCACGAAGACTTACATAGCGGAAATCGCATCACAGCAATATTAATTACATCCTCTTTTATTATATTCGCGCGTGGACCAAAGGAAAATAGCTAGTGGTATACGTTTTACGCATTTCCAATCTCTCTCATATTATCCTTAATGTCCCTATGTGAAAACTGTACAGCAGTACTACGGCTTCTATCACACACTTTGGGTGCTAGTTCTCTAAATTTCGACAATTTGGTTTTTCGAGAACAATTTTTTTTTAACTTTCTGGCAGATTAAATCTGTGGGCCGCACCTGGACTCGCATCCGGGACGTTTGCATTTCGTGGATAACTGGTTTACCGACTGAGCTACCCAGAGTAAGACTCACGACCAGTTCTCACATCTTGACTTCCGCCAGCACATCATCCCCTACCTTCCAAACTTCACAGACGTTCTCCAGCGAAACTTGGAGGATTAGCACTCACAGAAGAAAGGATATTGCGGAGACATGACTTAGCCACTGCCAGAGCATCGCAGATATTCATAGGCGTTTGCAGAATGTCTACGGAGGTTTGGTAGTGAACAAAAGCACGGTGAGTCGTTGGACGGGGCGTCTGTCATCATCGCAAGAAGGTTGCATAAACCCATCTACCAAGTGCTAGCTGGCCGTCAACAGCTGTGACTCTGCAACGCTGGATAAACTACTTCAGCATGTTCGTCGTCACAAAAATGCAAACGACCTTTTCCTTCTTAATGACAGCTCAAGACATCACAAAAGTCTGCGCACCCGAGAGATGCTCACGAAACTTCAATGGACAGTTCTTCCTCATCCACCTTACAGCCTGGATCTCGTACCTTCCGATTTCCTTTTGTCTGGCCTAATGAAGGATCCACACTTCGTGAAACAGTACTTGGATGATGGAGCTGTTATTAATGCAGCAAGACGTTGGCTCCGACGTCGACCAATAAGAGTGCACCATGCGGGCATACAGGGCCTTCCAGTAAGGTGACGTACGGTCGTCGTACTGAACAGAGATTATGTTGAAAGACAGGATTTGGTAACCAAAAGTATGGAGAATAACATGGCGTATTGGAATCCCGAATAAAACCAATTTGCTTTCAGAAAAAAAGTATTCTATTACTTATTATAGGCCCGTCGTAGATACTTCGTGTTATCTGTGCAAAGCCGGAACGAGTCGCTAGTATCTTGCAAGTATGAAGAAAACGGCAGAAGGCCAATACTTGCGGTTCTTTTCTGAAGCACGAGGTTTGAAAGTCATAGAAAAAGTAGATCTCGCGAGCGAGAAGATGTTCCTGAAACAAATGTCCGAAGAACTGGAGCTGTGAATGGCATCGATCACAGCATTACGTGTCCGCCTGCTTAGCTGTGTGGTTACGTGCTTGCCTCCCATGCACTGGGTCCGGGTTCGATTCCCGGCTGGGTCAGAGATTTTCTCCGTTTGGGGACTGGGTGTTGAGTTGTCCTCCTCATCCTTTCATCCTCATCATCGGCCGCAAGTCGCCCAATGTGACACCGAATGAAATAAGACTTGCACTTGGCGGCCGAACTCGAATGGTACATCCCGGCCAACAATGCCATACCACCACTTCATTTTTCACAGCATTATGTGGTCAGTTTTCCAAGCGCGGTTGCTTACAGCATGGACAAGCTCTCAGGTCACAACACTGCCGTGCCAGATTACTATTCTGTCAATGGATTCTGAGACACAGAGCTCAAGATCCACAGCTTTCTTCCTATTTACGGATGAGGCGACATCCACACAGAGCGGAACAATTAAGTACCACGAAAGAGCAGACGCAAATCCTAGAGCATACGCATAAATGGAACCAAAGTATCAGATTCGCTTTAATTTCGATGTGTTGGCAGAAACTGTGGTGTCAAACATGTTGCGCCATCGGACAAATGAACAGATGGTTCTTGTCACTAATTTCTGCGCCATTACAGAAAGTTACCTACGCAGAAAGACAAGATACCTGCTTTATGCACAGCGTGAGAACATTCCATTTTCTACACCTCGTACGAAGGTACCTAACACACATTTAAAAATGAAGGATGAAGCCGACCTGATCCTATCTACCTGCCAGGCTGCTGAAAACACTGGCGTATTAACATAGACATTCTTACTGTGCCGGCCGCGGTAGTCGAGCGGTTCTAGGCGCTCAGTCCGGAACCGAGCGACTGCTAAGGTCGCAGGTTCGAATCCTGCCTCGGGCATGGATGTGTGTGACGTCCTTAGGTTAGTTAGGTTTCAGTAGTTCTAGGTTGTAGGGGGACTGATAACCTCAGATGTTAAGTCCCATAGTTCTCAGAGCCATTTGAACCATGTTTTTCTTACTGTGTCATTTTCTGATCACTGCAGTTGATTGTGTGGTTTGAAACTACAATTCATTACTATAAACTGGAGCTCAAATAGATGCAAATTAAGTCTCCAACATTTGTATAAAGACTGTGTCAGAACCGTAATTTTACAGAACTGACAACAAATTTTAGGTCAGTATACCAGTCTACCTCTACATGACTACTCTGCAGTTCACCCCCTGGCAGGGGGTTTATCAAACCACTTTCACACTATTACCAACATTCCATTCTCACGCGGTAAAAACGAACATATTTAAGTGCGAGCTCTGGTTTATTTTATTACGATGATCATTTCTCCCTATGTAGGTGGGCGTAAACAGATATTTTCGCATGGGGAGAAAGTTGGAGATTGAAATTTTGTGAAAATATGTCGCAGCTCCGAACAACGCCTTTGTTTTAAGGATTGCTACCCCAACTCGCACATCTTGTCCGTGACACACACTCTCCTATTTCGCAAAAATAGAAAATGAGCTAACCTTCTTCGAACTTTTTTGATGTACTCCGTCAATCCTATCTAGTAACGATCCCATACCGCACAGCAATACTCTAGCAGAAGAAGGACAGACATGTTTCAGGCAGTCTCTTTAGTAGACATATTGCATCTTTTAAGTGTTTTGCCAGTAAAACACATGTTGTGTTTGCCTTCCTGACAACAGTATCTATGCGATCGCTACAAATTAAGCTGTTCGTAAATGTAGTTCCTAGGTATTTAGTTGAATTGACAGCCTTTAGATTTGTGTCATTTATCGTGTAACGGAAATTTTTTGAGTTCCTGTTAGTAATTGTGCTGATGACCTCACACACCGCGTTATTTAGAGTCAATTGCCACTTTTCGCACCATACACATATTATGTCCAAGTCATTTTGCTATTGGTTTTGATCTTATAATAAGTCTGTAAAAGACAATCGTCTGCAAACAATCTGAGAGGGCTGTTCAGATTGTCTCCTAAATCCTTTACATAGATTAGGGACAACAGAGGGCCTATAACACTTCCTTGGCGAACCCCATATGTTCCTTTTGCTTTCCTCGATGACTCTCCATCAGTACTACAAACTGTGACTTTTCTCATTGGAAATCATGAATCCAGTCGCACAACTGAGACGATACTCCACAGAAAGCCAATTTGATCAAAGGGAATGGTGTCGAAAGTATTCAGGAAGTCTAGAAATACGGAATTGAGGTCCCTTATCGATATCACACATTACTTCATGAGGAGAAAGAGCTAGTTGTGTTGCACATGAGTCGTGCTGAATGTGTCATTAGATCATTTTCTTTGTGGTAATTCGTAACGTTCGTACATAGCATATGATCCAAAATTCTACAGCAAATCGGCATCAGTGATACGGATCTGTAGTTCATCAGATTAATCCTATTTCCTTTGTTAAGTATTTCTGAATACTATCACCTAGTGCACCATATTTACCATGCCCACTGTCCCCATAACTGTAAGCATATTTAGCGCTGAAAAAGCCAGATGAAAGAAATCAACTGCTTAAGTCTATTACCCACTCTATCAAGTTAAAGAGTCTTTACGCATACGGCGGCTGAAAACCAAACTTCGCTCTCTAAAGAGAGAGACGGCGACAAGGTCTCACAGTACGTGGTAAACCTGAAGGGCACGTACATGAGGACTAAACCGTTCCTTTATCATGTGATGAGGGAGCGCAAGCGAACAATACACTGAAGAAATATATACGGAACCGCGGATTGGCTACAAGCTTGGGCAGATGTAGGTAATGCATTGCTGTTTCGTGGACGCGTTGAGAAACGAAGAGGTTGGCAGTGGAGCAGTGGTTGATTTTAAGCAAGTGGTACCCCGTACGATCTTCCGGATAGACAGACATGTAGACGCCACATAAATGAGGAAATCACTTCAGACAAAACGCAAACGAATTTGAAGGAACAAAATCACCATTTTCAGACGGACAAACACACGAATTCTACCAAACAGGATATTCTGAGAGGTAAAGTAACCGAAACATTCAACGAAATCGTTGCCAGTATTAACATTCCGACTGGATTTCTTTAACGTCGTAGTCTGCTCGTTTCAAAAAGCCAGCTACACCAAACATTGGCCACCTTGTGACGCTTCACAATTCTACACTGTGACAACGAACTTATCTCACAGTGTGTTTCCGAGATCAAAATCAGCGCTAGACAAAGAACTTAGCAGTATAGTTCTGCGTCCCAACGGAGGGTCTTTGGTGCCCCACTTGCCTGCCGTGGCGTAGTGGCGTTCACAAAAACCACGCATACCCACCTAGCTATTCTCTCCATCAACATTAATAAAGTTTTGGTCAGGATGAACCACTTCTATCTCAGGACTTTATAGCACAGTTTGTATTTGGTGCTAAGTTCATCGAAACTCTTGCAAACCTGTTAGAAAATTTCTCATCGTGAATGGCTGTAAATGAATGTTTCATCAACTATGTTCAAATCAGAAGTTCAGTCAAAACAAGGATGCTCAAATCCCTCGGAACTTATTTACTATTTATTTAACCCACTTCTCTGCTAACTGTGTGAAGTATGCACCTGAATGACACTTTTTAACCGGAAACACATATACGGAGCATATACCGACTATCTTTAAAAATTTCTAACGTCAAGAGGCGAGACTGACAAAGTCAAGAAACTACTCCAGCTACTACCTCGCACGTGCTGTACCATAATCAGCCCACTGAAAGCTATCTAACTACCTCTGGTAAAAAATCCGATTTGGTGCGATCATGGTTCCAAATAAAGAGTGAACACAATTCTGAGCGTATACTTGAAGCATTCTTTCAACAACACCATGTAATTGGAGATCGATACTAAACTCAATGCGTGCAGTTGCCAAATTATATACCTCTAGAAATTTAGCTCTGCATCAAACGTCGCGGCTAATTAATTTCTCCTTGCTGAGTGAAGGTTGGAACACGGCCCAGGTGCTAGAAATATCAAAAGCAGTAGCATGCCCGATTTCCCAAGCTGCATTCTCGCTATAGAGATGTCATATTTTGAAGGCTCTCATACGATATGTACCATGGCACCCGATGGATAGGGATGGACCCGATCTACTTTCCATCTTAATGGCCTGCTGTTTTAATCCATCGCACTCTGTTATTGATAAGAACATGGGCACTTTACCCACAATATCATTACTTGACAAATATAGCCCTCACAGATACCGCCATTTACTCCAACGCACATATCACACTAATTAGCCTTTCGTTCATAAATTTGTGTGCAAAGGAGCTACATTGATGTAGGAGACCTACAGCTTAGATCTCTATCGACGAAAAGACTCTACGAGTTTTTGACAGGGCAACCTAGAAGATAAAAAAGTAAGGCTAAATTTCCAATGCGTAGTTGTGATGTCACAGGAGGAACATACAAGCACCTTACCTGCCAGCGGAAGCAAAAGTTTACGTGGTACAAGGCAGGCAATCACTCGACCATACGACACTTCAATCTTATACCAAGCGTATGTGACACTTGCAGAAGACTGATACAGTGTAACACAGATTTACCCGCTATAATGTACGGGAAGTGTGGCAAACGACGAAAATAAATTTAAAACAATTCTAACCAGACTACAAAGGCCATCGGTCAGCAAAATACATAATAAAAATAACGTATAGATGCGGATGGATGGCCATAAGCAGGGGCGTGCATCGAGCATGTGCGGCCCATCCGGGACCGTAGCCTCGACTAGCGCTGCCCGGTCAGCCGGTCCAGCCGCACGATGTTCCATTGACGCCCTTTGTGCCAGGCCCTGAGACCTTTTCGTGGCCATTCTGAGCGGTGGTGTGTCTGGAACGTTTCATTTGGCCACTCACAAGAAAACAACGTTATTTCAACGCTAGGCGTTACGGTTCTAACCATCGCAGATGTGTCAAAAAAGGAGATCAAATTTCGGTAAGTGGGGCTGTGACGACCTTTCCACCGTGTGGCACGTCCACGGTGGTGATGGGTAGAATTATGGTGATGTTTGGTGCCTATATGATATAATTAACCTACCTTATACGTCACATGAACATCTGAGTTATGGTCTTTTTTGGCGTCTGCCGACTCCTTGCTGTTTGAAGCATCGTCGAGCCCGAGGATGACGTCACAGGGCGCCACTCTTTTGCATCTTTAGAGGGGAACATTGTACGCACCTTTGAGCCAAATCTGAAACTTACGCACTACGACGGGAGACAATTACGAGCTTTCCTGTTGCACAATGTAATTGGGCTCAAATTTCACGCATAGTCCATGGTTGGAAAATTAGTAGTCTACATGCCTGATAGGGCACCGGCACACGTTGATACTGATGTTGTTGTTGTTGTGGTCTTCAGTCCTGAGACTGGTTTGATGCAGCTCTCCATGCTACTCTATCCTGTGCAAGCTTCATCTCCCAGTACCTACTGCAACCTACATCCTTCTGAATCTGCTTAGTGTATTCATCTCTTGGTCTCCCTCTACGATTTTTACCCTCCACGCTACCCTCCAATACTAAACTGGTGATCCCTTGATGCCTCAGAACATGTCCTACCAACCGATCCCTTCTTCTGGTCAAATTGTGCCACAAACTTCTCTTCTCCCCAATCCTATTCAATACTTCCTCATTAGTTATGTGATCTACCCATCTAATCTTTAGCATTCTTCTGCAGCACCACATTTCGAAAGCTTCTATTCTCTTCTTGTCCAAACTATTTATCGTCCATGTTTCACTTCCATACATGTGTACACTCCATACAAATACTTTCAGAAATGACTTCCTGACACTCAAATCTATACTCGATGTTAACAAATTTCTCTTCTTCAGAAACGCTTTCCTTGCCATTGCCAGTCTACATTTTATATCCTCTCTACTTCGACCATCATCAGTTATTTTGCTCCCCAAATAGCAAAACTCCTTTACTACATTAAGTGTCTCATTTCCTAATCTAATTCCCTCAGCATCACCCGACTTAATTCGACTACATTCCATTATCCTCGTTTTGCTTTTGTTGATGTTCATCTTATATCCTCCTTCAAGACACTGTCCATTCCATTCAACTGATCTTCCAAGTTCTTTGTTGTCTCTGACAGAATTACAATGTCATCGACGAACCTCAAAGTTTTTATTTCTTCTCCATGGATTTTAATACCTACTCCGAATTTTTCTTTTGTTTCCTTTACTGCTTGCTCAATATACAGATTGAACAACATCGGGGAGAGGCTACAACCCTGTCTTACTCCCTTCCCAACCACTGCTTCCCTTTCATGTCCCTCGACTCTTATAATTGCCATCTGGTTTCTGTACAAATTGTAAATAGCCTTTCGCTCCCTGTATTTTATCCCTGCCGCCTTTAGAATTTGAAAGAGAGTATTCCAGTCAACATTGTCAAAAGCTTTCTGTAAGTCTACAATTGCTAGAAACGTAGGTTTGCCTTTCCTTAATCTTTCTTCTAAGATAAGTCGTAAGATCAGTATTGCCTCACGTGTTCCAGTGTTTCTACGGAATCCAAACTGATCTTCCCCGAGGTTGGCTTCTACTAGTTTTTCCATTCGTCTGTAAAGAATTCGTGTTAGCATTTTGCAGCTGTGACTTATTAAACTGATAGTTCGGTAATTTTCACATCTGTCAACACCTGCTTTCTTTGTGATTGGAATTATTATATTCTTCTTGAACTCTGACGGTATTTTGCCTGTTTCATACATCTTGCTCACCAGATGGTAGAGTTTTGTCAGGACTGGCTCTCCCAGGGCCGTCAGTAGTTCCAACGGAATGTTGTCTACTCCGGGGGCCTTGTTTCGACTCAGGTCTTTCAATGCTCTGTCAAACTCTTCACGCAGTATCGTATCTCCCATTTCATCTTCATCTACATCCTCTTTCATTTCCATGATATTGTCCTCAAGTACATCGCCATTGTATAGACCCTTTATATACTCCTTCCACCTTTCTGCTTTCCCTTCTTTGCTTAGAACTGGGTTTCCATCTCAGCTCTTGATATTCATACAAGTGGTTCTCTTTCCTCCAAAGGTCTCTTTAATTTTCCTGTAGGCAGTGTCTATGTTACCCCTAGTGAGATAAGCCTCTACAACCTTACATTTGTCCTCTAGCCATTCCTGCTTAGCCATTTTGCACTTCCTGTCGATCTCATTTTTGAGACGTTTGTATTCCTTTTTGCCTGCTTCATTTACTGCATTTTTATATTTTCTCCTTTCATCAATTAAATTCAATATTTCTTCTGTTACCCAAGGATTTCTACTAGCCCTCGTCTTTTTACCTACTTGATCATCTGCTGCCTTCACTACTTCATCCCTCAAAGGTACCCATTCTTCTTCTACTGTATTTCTTTCCCCCATTCCTGTTAATTATTCCTTTATGCTCTCCCTGAAACTCTCTACAACCTCTGGTTCTTTCAGTTTATCCAGGTCCCATCTCCTTAAATTCCCACCTTTTTGCAGTTTCTTCAGTTTTAATCTACAGGTCATAACCAATAGATTGTGGTCAGAGTCCGCATCTGCCCCTGGAAATGTCTTACAATTTAAAACCTGGTTCCTAAATCTCTGTCTTACCATTATATAATCTATCTGATACCTTTTAGTATCTCCAGGGTTCTTCCATGTATACAACCTTCTTTATGATTCTTAAAGCAAGAGTTAGCTATGATTATGTTGTGCTCTGTGCAAAATTCTATCAGGCGGCTTCCTCTTTCATTTCTTAGCCCCAATCCATATTCACCTACTACGTTTCCTTCTCTCCCTTTTCCTACACTCGAATTCCAGTCAACC
Source organism: Schistocerca piceifrons (assembly GCF_021461385.2). NCBI lineage: Eukaryota > Metazoa > Arthropoda > Insecta > Orthoptera > Acrididae > Schistocerca > Schistocerca piceifrons. The sequence goes on along the minus strand of NC_060140.1, from coordinate 260,801,040 downwards.
ATGACTACTAAATTTTCGTCTCCCTTCACTATCTGAATAATTTCTTTTATTTCGTCACACATTTCTTCAATTTCTTCGTCATCTGCAGAGCTAGTTGGCATATAAACTTGTACTACTGTAGTAGGTGTGGGCTTCTTATCTATCTTGGCCACAATAATGCGTTCACTATGCTGTTTGTAGTAGCTTACCCGCATCCCTATTTTCCTATTCATGATTAAACCTACTCCTGCTTCACCCCTATTTGATTTTGTGTTTATAACCCTGTAGTCACCTGACCAGAAGTCTTGTTCCTCCTGCCACCGAACTTCACTAATTCCCACTATATCTAACTTTAACCTATCCATTTCCCTTTTTAAATTTTCTAACCTACCTGCCAGATTATGGGATCTGACATTCCACGCTCCGATCCGTAGAACGCCAGTTTTCTTTCTCCTGATAACGACATCCTCTTGAGTAGTCCCCGCCTGGAGATCTGAATGGGGGACTATTTTACCTCCGGAATATTTTACCCAAGAGGACGCCATCATCATTTAATCATACAGTAAAGCTGCATGTCCTCGGGAAAAATTACGGCTGTAGTTTCCCCTTGCTTTCAGCCGTTCACAGTACCAGCACAGCAAGGCCGTTTTGGTTAGTGTTACAAGGCCAGATCAGTCAATCATCCAGACTGTTGCCCCTGCAACTACTGAAAAGGCTGCTGCCCCTCTTCAGGAACCACACGTTTGTCTGGCCTCTCAACAGATACCCCTCCGTTGAGGTTGCACCTACGGTACGGCTATCTGTATCGCTGAGGCACGCAAGCCTCCCCACCAACGGCAAGGGCCACGGGTCATGGGGTCATGGGGGGGGGGGGGGGGGGGAGATACTGATGTACGAAGATGTATTTCGCACCAATATGGTTCGAAATCGGTTGACAGATCAGGGACTGTACTTTAGCAACCAACATCACCTGAGCTTAATACTCTGGATTTTTCTGTGTGGGGTTATGTCAAAAATGGAATGGACAGCGCAACTCCCGTTTATACGGTTGAAAAACCTGTAGCGACAAATTTTACGTTATTGTCAACATTTACGACATGATCTGGGGGGGTGTCTGCCAAAGTGGTAACTCACTGTAGAGCCGAGTGGGTATTTCATCCACATGGAGAATCTCCTTTAACAGGTACGAGTGTAATGTAAATTGTGCCATGTAAAGTGCTGAAGAAGTATTTTTTGTTAAAGTAGGTCATTGGTGAATTGTGAGCCTTACTAGAGGCGAACTTCATCGCAATGTTAACATTTCAAAAACATTTGTACCAACTAGAAAAATATTTCGCACTGAAGCCAGTGGCGGCTGGTAACTGTACATTAGGGTCTTATCATACGAACTTCATTTTCGGATCCTTGTTTACCGGAACGCTTTTGCATCTATTATCGTATATTTTCATACGTGTCAGTTTTTACTATTAAGACTGTGTACTTCTTATTAACTCAGAGCTATATTGGAGATAATAGGCCACTTATTCAGAAAGTGGCAAATATTCATCTCACAAGCGAGAGCTGTTCACGCTCAATAAGTGGTTCCTGCTCCACTCACAACAAAGCTCTTTGCGACCATATGAAGATAGTATCCGTTCCCGAAAGAACAGATACCATTGATGACCGTGCAGCTTCTCTAGAGTGAAATGATAATTAAATCGAGACCCTTAGCTGCCGACAGGTGGTGTTGATACAGCTAAAAAGGCTACCCGGCCACTGACCTCTTGTGCGAATGTGCACGCTTTGCCCGAACTCTTGCGGGACTCGTCAGCTTAGTCCGGCGCGAGTAATGAGTGAATGGGCAAATATCTAATAGGAAACACTACGAATGTAGGTTGTGGACAGTTGGGAATGTGGGTCTCACGGGAAGCGTGCAAGGGATAAGTCCCTTCAGTCGCACTATCCTCTATACTCTCGGTGGCTGAGATGGATAGAGCGTCTGCCACATAAGCAGGAGATCCCGGGTTCGAGTCCCGGTTGGGGCGCACATTTTCAGCTGTCCCCATTGATGTGTATCAGCAACACCTGTCGGCAGCTAAGGGTTTCGATTTAATTATCATCTCTTTGTGACCTTTGGATCTGTAAGGGTCAGTCAAATGAATACCAAATACACGCCACAACGGTACCATGGAAGATTCCATTCAACAGTAATTACCACACGCATTGAGGCATTTATCCCACAGGAAGACGTGATGATCAATTCCTGCTTCGTAGATTACGGCCGGCCGCTGACAGATCCAGAATTGCACTGACCCCTGCACTTTCTCCTCAGACCGAAACCGAGCTCCACTCCTTTCTTCAGGTCCTCAAAGATGTGAAAATCGTATGGTGGAAGATCCGCGCTGTACTGAGGATGTTGCACTGGTTTCCTACCAAATCGCTGAAGCGTAGGTTTCGTCTGAGTCGCACTGCTACAGGATGATTCCGTCCGGCAGCATTCCGACAGCCCGAGGGCAAACAGCAAAGCCATCAGTGGAAACACCCCACATTTTCCCTGCGAAAGAAATTTAGAGCTATTCACCCAAGTTCCGGTGAGATGATGAGGTGCTCCGTCGACTGCAGGGACACACTGCTCGTGTTCACCAAGAGTGGAACCACAATCACTGCACAAACGCTATGAAGACACTTTGCAGAAATTGTGAAGCGCTATCTAGTCAAAACACCCAGGAAAGCTGTCGGACAGAATCATCCCATTGCACGAAACGCCCGCCTTCACACTGCCAATCGGATGAAGGCTTATAACACCATAGCTCTAATGATGTACGGGTTTATTTTGCCTTTTGTTTTGGTTTAACGTTATAACATTGAGTATCTGTAAAGGTTGTTGGATTGAATCGATAACAAAAAATTTTATACTCCTTTCTTTGTAAAAACTTTGATGTCATAGTTTGATTCTATGCAATGTAGTATATCTGTCATTTAAATTCTTTGTCTCAATTGAAGGGAGACAAAACTTACTGTATACATTTGGAATTTGGGTGAATATTTTTTTGTAGAAATACTAATATGTGCAAATGTTCTGTTTCATTTAAAATGTTTTTTTCACTGTTATGTAAACTGATGAACTTCACTTAGGCTTCTTAGTTAGTTTGTATGTAAAAGGTGTAGTGGTTCCCCTCGGGAACGGAACTGTGTAGCCCGCGCAAATTGTGGTTAGCCTAGGTAGAAAAGGTGGAACAGGAGTCAGTCGGGGACGAGCTACCAAACTGTGCACTGCCCATGTAAAAGTTGTATATTGTGCTGGTTCCGAGAGAGACTTTTCCTGTCGCTTGGCAATGCCTCGGATGGATGGATAAAAAGCTGGAACTATTCTGAAATTGGTATCTATCATCGCCACCAAGAAATGACAGAGTCCAGCAATTCTACCTGCAAATCCACCTACCAACATGCAGTTGCCACCACATTGCGCAATCACTGTAATGGAGCACTATAGTAATGTACAGTGAAGGATCAGCTCATTGGATGTTTTAGTGTGCACAAATATAAGTTAACTTATAACTGAATTTATGTACCTATCTTGATTTTTTCCCTATCACAACACCTCTCAGGTTCCTCTCCATTTGAACTATGATTACCGAGTGTCCTACTTTGTGGAAAAAATGAAAGCCTCAAAGCCAAATAGTTAATTAAATAATGTTGTTTGTTCTTTGGTAAGAAGGGAGTATTCAGATTTACTGTGGATTTAGTGAAATTGTGGGAGGTAGTAAATGTAGTTTTGTGAAAGGCTCCCAGTGATGGAAACAGTCCAATTTAAAGTTTTGTGGAGTTTCAAAGTCACCTATTTAATCATTTACTTGAAAGTAGAAGACTGTGGTAATAAAGACAATTTGCTGTTCCATTTAAAGATTAAAAGTTCTTAAAACTGAGGCTTATAAAGTTTTGCTTAGTTAATTATCATAGTGCTCCCTGTAGCAAATTTTAATAGGTGAGTCAGTTCCTTGCAAATTTGTCAACATTGTGTCTCACTGTAGTAAAAGTGGAAAACTGCAATAGTGGAAAGTTATATATTCACGCTTGCTAAGTACTTGTTTCTTTTGTGTAATAAAAGTGCATATTAATGTTGTAACAGGATCCACAATTTGCCTATTGTGCTCATACTGCATAATGATTAATAGAAGGACAACTATCTATGAAAACAGTAACTTCTTTATTTTTTAAAAAATTAATCTGTTAGTGGATTCCATTTAACTTTCACTCTAAATAGAAAAGTGTTATAAAGCTTATTCGGTTTGAATAAGCCCTGAAAGTAATAGTGTGTTCCGTTATCTGTTATATTTTTGCAAATAGTTTGTGCTGCTCTAGTTGTTAGTTCCAATCTTAACGTTGACATATGCAGGTGTCAAGAGTTCATTGCACTCGCGTGTGGTAAAGTATAGGTTGTGTCTGTCCGTTAAAGTTACTAATAACTATTTTCTTGAACAATAATTTTAATCATTCTCTTGCCTAATTAGGCTGGCGACCGTTTTATTTATCCTGTAAACAGTGTGGGTAGGTTAAATATTATTTATTGCTGTTTAAATATTTACGTATTTCTGACTTTCGCTTCCGATACGCCACCTCCGCTAGGTGTTTCACGGTCAACGTAACGACATTCCTCTCAGAGGGTAACACTGCTGTGTTGCTTTATACCATAATTACTTTAACAAAATAGTTCCATTTTACAAACTGCCTCCAACTTTAAGGTTATGGTGTAGCAGTAGCGTACGGCAGTGTTATACGTGGCTTTTCCGTGACATGACTATTTGTTCTGTTGGGGCATAGTACGTAATAAGCCAAATTTGGTATTTGATTACATAAGCTACGTAAACGCAGTTGCAGTGTTATAGGCTACTCTTGGTGATCTGGTTCACTACGTGATTTTCACATCTTTCGCGCTCTGGAGAAAGATATGCGTAAGTATCACTTTCAATTGTACGAGGAAGTGCAAGAGACTGCGTTTTACGAAATAGAAATTGATCGTCTCCTCTCCAATTGAGATAAATGTCGTAACGCGTGTGGTGATTACTTTCTAGGGGAACCATTCCATGGTCCCGTTGTGTCGAGTGCTCGGTTTTGATTTGACTGCCCTCATATTAGACAATGCATATAAGGCATTTCTACGTCATGTCTCAAGTAGGTGTTAATTTTTCACTAGTGAATTACCAGGTGAACTGGGCTGAACATATACGACGATATAATAGCACGAATTTTCCATATTCGGTCTGTTCTATTCCTCAGCAACTGTGGTGAACAATGTCTTGTGTCAGGTTCATCAGGTATGATCTTGTGTTCGTGGGAATTTTGTAGTTATCCAATACGGGTACGGACAATTCATCTCATGCACTCGACTGGAGAAGTTAGGGGGACATATAAATCAGAGGTCTGGAAGTTCTGTAGGTGGTGCATAAGTTATGGGATAGAATGCGCCTCGGCTGCAGACTTACCTCTGTGATGGGGCCGCTGGCGTTGGGAGCAGGAGGGCTCTGGGGGCGGCGGGAGGCGGCCGGGGGCGGCGACTGCGGCTGCGGGGGCGGAGTCTTGCTGATGCCCGGCCCGAACCCTGCCGGCACACCACACGCGTACTCAGCCTCAAGTACACTGCACAGAAGTATCTCAGTCACGAAGACATAAAACTTCTCTTTTCAGCAGAGATAAACTCCACCCATTAGCATATTCGCAATGTACAGGTTGTCCCTGGAGGAATGGCCAATATTCAGTGAAACGACAGGAACGATCATGTGAACGCAAAAAAAATTCATATGGACATATTGCCCTATTCATAATCTCCAGAGATAGAGAACATTTAATTTTTTTCAGTCATCAATCTTTCGACTGGTTTGATAAGACGCACTAAGAATTCCTCCCCTGCGCCACCCTCTTCATCTCAGATTAGCACTTGCAACCTATGTCCTCAGTTATTTGCCGGATGTACTCCAATCTCCGTCTTCCTCTAAGTTTTTACACTCTACAGCTACCTCTCGTATTATTGTTCGCTCTTGGCTCTTGTACCTATTGTATATTACCCGTATTTCCATTTAACTTACCTCTTTTTTTCTCAGAATCTCTAACATTTTGCATCATTTGACACTGTCGACCGCTTTTCCTAGATAGAAAAATCCTATAAACAATTCTTGATTTTTCTTCAGTCGTGTTTCCGTTATCAATTGCAACGTGAGAACTGCCTCTGTGATGTCTTTCCCTCTCCGAAAATCAAGCTGATCCTCACCGAACACATCCTCAATTTTCTTTTTCATTCTTCTGTACATTATTTTTGTCAGCAACTTGGAAGCATGAGATGTTCAGCTGATTTGGCAATAACTCTCACACTTTTCAGTTATTGTAATCTTCGGAATTGTAAGGATGATGTTTTCCCGAAAGTCAGATGGCATATCTCAAGACTCATACATTCTACAGACCAACGTGAATAGTCGTTCTGTTGCCAATTCCCTCAATGCTTTTAGTAATTCTGATACAATGTTCTCTATCTCTTCTGTTCAAAAATGGTTCAAATGTTTATGGGCACTATGGGACTTAATATCTGAAGTCATCAGTCCCCTAGACTTAAAGCTACTCAAACATAACTAAGCTAAGGACAGCACACACAGCCATGCCCGAGGCAGGATTCGAGCCTGCGACCGTATCAGCAGCATGCAAGTTTATCCTAAGTAACGTCGGAGCAATGTGCCAAGTTCGACCGACTCAATCACGGAAGAACTGTTGTGAAATCCGATAAGGCCCATAGAACGATTGTTTATCTTTCCAACCAAGAACTGGACGACGGCTCTATATCAGTGCTGAGTAAAGGCCTCAACTTGTCTCCAGCTCCACGACGTCTGCCAATATTGAATATAATTAGTGGAATAGAGCAGTGCATTAGGAATCTTTCGCACGATGCGGCTGAGTACGTTAGGCTAACTACCAGCCATATCCTGGCGAAAGCTAAGCCACCAAAATCTAATATTAGCCAGGAGGAACGACGTTGCTGACGGTTATCACATGAGAATGAAGACTTGGTTGTCTTGCCAGCCGACAAAGGGAATGCCACCGTGGTTCTGAGCTCTGCAGACTACCACGTCAAGATGCTACATTTAATAAGAGATGCCACGTACCGCAAGCTTAGCTGTAATCCCACACAGGCCACTGTCAGAAAGACAGGGAAGTTATTAAAGGATCATGGTTTACCAGATGAAGTGGTGAAGAATTTAACGCCTCATGCCGCCAGACCTCTCAGGCTTTATGGATTACCAAAGAAAATGTTCTTCGGATTGTTAGTGCAATCAGATCGCCCACCTACAGACTTGCTAAACATTTGGCAGGATTATTAGCACCAAACTTGGGACATTGTGAACACCATCTTGTCAACTCGCAGAAATTTGTTGAGACACTCAAGATGATGAAAACAGGCCCAAACGACCTAATGGTTAGCCTGGACGTTGTGTCACTTTTTACGAGGCTGCCAATACAGGATACGCTGGATCTTTTGGCCCAACATTTTCCATCTGGAATCATTAAGTTGTTCCATCACGTCCTAACGACAACGCACTTTTGTACTGCGATGAATATTATGAGATGACGGACGGCACAGCCATGGGATCACCACTGTCTCCAGCAGTCGCAAATTTCTTCATGGAGCACTTTGAGGAGCAGGCTCTGCAAACTGCGACATTATGGCCGTCTTGCTTTCTACGATACATCGATGACACTTTCCTGATATGGCCTCATGGTGAAGATACACTACAGCAGTTCGTCGATCACATGAATGGTGTCCATCCCAACATTAAATTTACTGTTGAGACGGAGAAGCTCGGCAAGCTACCATTCTTGGATGTTTTGGTTGAGCGGAAGGCAGGAGGCCACCTTGATTATTCAGTGTACCGGAAACCAACACACACTGATCGACACTTGAACGCCAATAGCTTCCACCACCCTGTACACAAGAAAGAGGTCCCGAACACGCTGGTCCATAGAATCAAAATTATATCTGAAGACGACCACCTATAGTCTGAATTGCGGAACTTATGTGTTTTCGGGGAAAATGGATACAGCAAGAGAGACATCGCAAACGCTTTCAAGGGCCGCCGACGAGAGACACCGGTGAATCAGTAAAAGAGGCCAAACGGACTTCATTCCTGCCATACTGTGGAGCAACTGGCAGTAAGTTAGGACGTCTGCTGCAGGAACATGGGCTAAGGCCAATGTTTCGACCCGCCCCCAAGATACGAGATATGTTGCGCCCTCTTAGAGACGACATTGCTCTTCGAGGGTCCGGCGTGTATGGTGTGCCCTGTGAATGTGGCAGCATGTATATCGGACAAACAATTTGCGTGGTTGCGGAGCGTTGTACTGAGCACAAGCGTCATATAAAAGAAAGGGAGCTTGACAAGTCGGCCATAGCGGAGCACCGCCTAGAAAACGGGCATAAAATACAGTTCGAAAATACAAAAGTGTTGGCTCATGCATCTACATATTGGGACTCAGTTATAAAGGAAGCTGCCGAGATTCGTTTAAACAACAACAATTTCAACAAAGACCAGAGGTACACACACGGCAGGGCATGGGGACGGGCGTTGGACATCGAAAGAAAGCGAAGGCAGATGCGCGACGCGGGAGCAGCAGTTTCAAACTTGGGCTGGCGCCACCTGACGTCGCCCGTGCTACCACGGGCAATAGCTCCGCTATTGTCCGGGTCGATTTACGCGCGCGCGACATTGGGTCTTTCTGATTGGCTACTGATGACGTCATCATGCCTTTATAAGCGAGAAACCGTAGCAGCTCCGGCAGTCAGTGAACTCCTGGTCGAGGATTTTATTCGAAATGACTCGGCTTGAAAACCGAGAACGTTTTATTCATGTATGCCGTTGAGAAAGACTCCGACGACAATGGAAATGCTATCGTTCACATGAAACAATTTCACTAACAGCGCACGGTCCCGCTTCGCTATAGCCGCACTATTCAGTCGCGTTATGGCTAGAAAAATGACAGCGTAGGTGTCATACCGTCATGCAAACAGTGTAGAGTGTCGGAGTTGTACCTCGTGACCACAATTGGAATTAAACGTTTACCAGCATAAATTGAGTCCACATTAACGCGTTGACATATCTATTAAGTTTCGCTGCCATACGATAATCACAGTCCACACTGAACCTGAGTGGCTGCACTCGAATCGTGTGTAACCACCAGGTGTAATTAGAGTGCACCGTAAGACACTAGACTCCGTCACTCATTCCCGCTGAAAAAGATACCTTAACAGGAATATGATGACTGTACCTCAAATTTAAATGAATAAATATAGAATTTTCTTCCCACTTCTTGTTGGGCGTCGGTCATCGGCCTATAACCTGCAGAATACCTAATAAGAATTTCTTTTGCATACCCTACGTAGAATCGCATAGTTATCCCATCAGGCTGACGTCTTTCCTCTGTTGTGGGATTGTAGTTTGTTTTATATCCCGTGGTCACTAACACTGGTGATCCGAAACGTTGTGACCACAACCAACAGCGGGACTGAATACCACTTGGGGGCGTTATGCGTCGTCCTGTATGACGGAACTGTTGCGAATGCTGCGCCGCGACCGTGTGAAACATCCACAGAGTCGCCAACAGTTGATTCGTCCTACTTGAGCGCGCTCGCGCATGGCATCGAGGGACGTGCGATGCGTCGAAGCGAACGCGATCAGTGGGTTTCATATTTTCGCTCGAATTCGACCGGTTCGCGGTCTGTTTTTTAACTTACAATGTCTGAAATTGTGATCAGTTCTGTTCAAGTATATTGTGCGTTCTGGGACAAGAGAAATAAAAATTATAACAATCGATTAATATCGTATTGTGAATGCGAGCATGCCGTCAAAACAACTGCTACTACATATAAATATACACATTTATTAATCACAGTATTTTACAATTTTTGTATATGGTTCTGTTCCAATTACTGTTCAAAATTTTTCCTCATTGGCACGGTTGCTTGTAATGAAGCATTACATTTCCTTTTGGTGTACTTCCCTATGTTTATTGGGTAACCACAATCTCAGCCACATTTATTGATTCTAGACCACAGATGGTGTGTAATAAAGTTATATCTTTCTCAGAATGTACTGCATTTTCTATACTTGGTTCGGTAAGTTTACGCAAAATTCTAAATTAAGTTGCTAGAGAACCAAAAGAACGTTCTACCATTCTCGCCCAAGATAACCGATGGTTGTATCTGCTATCTCTAGCGTCACATACAGCCTTTGTTCATCCTGGAAAATACCTAATTCAGCATTCATTCGGTGTAAGCCCAGTATCCTCTCTGAAAACACATCGAGGTGACAAAAGCCATGGGATGCTTCCTAATATCGCGTCGGACTATTTGGCCGGTGTAGTGCAGCAGCCCGGCTTGCCATGCCTTCAGTAAGTCGTTGAAAGTCCCCTGCCGAAATATACAGCCACATACCCGTCCATAATTGCGAAAGTGTTGCCAGTGCAGAATTTTGTGCACGAACTGACCTCTCCCTTACATCCCATTAATGTTCGATGGGACTCATGTCGGGCAATCTGGGTGGCCACATCGTTCGCTCCAATCGTCCAAAATGTTCTTCAAATCAATCGCGAACAACTGTGGTCCGATGACATGGTGCATTGTCATCCATAAAAATTCCATCATTGTTTGGGAACATGAAGTTCACGAATGGTTGCAAACGGTCTCCAAGTAGGCAAACTTAACTATTTTCTGTCAGTGGTCGGCTCAGTTGGACCTGAACACTCAGTTCATTCCATGTAAACATAGCAAAACACCGTTATGAAACTATAACCAGCTTCCACAATGCCTTTTTGACAACTTGGGTCCACAGCTTTGTTGGGTCTGCGCCTCGCTCGAACCCTACTATCAATTCTGAACTCTTACCGTCTGAAATCGTGACTCATCTGACCAGACCACGGTTTCCAGTTGTCTAGGCATTAAGCGACATGATATCGAGTCCAAGATAGGCGTTGCAGGCGATATCGTTCTGTTAGCAAATGCACTCGCGTCTGTCGTCTGCTGTCATAGCAAATTACCACCAAATTTTGTCGCACTGTCCTAACGGGTAGGTTCGTCGTACGTCCCACATTGATTTGTGCGGTTATTATTGCCAGTATTGCCTGTCTTTTGGCACTGACAACTATGCAAACGTCGCTGCTTTCAGTCGATAAGTGAAAGCCGTCGGCCACTGTGCTGTCCGTAGTGATAGGTAATGCCTGAAATTTGGTATTCTCGCCACACTCTTACCACTCCGGATCTCGGACTATTAAATTCCCAAATGGAATTCCGAAATGGAATGTACTACGTGTCTAGCTCCAACTACCATTCTGTGTTCAAAGACTTAATTCCCGTCGTACAGCCATAATCACATCGGAACATTATCACATGAATGACCTGAATACAAATGACAGTCCCGCCAATGCGCTGCCATCTTATACCTTATGTGAGCGATACTACCGCCATTTGCGTGTGCGAGTATCGCTATCCCCACGAGTTTTTCCACCCCCTGTGTATGGATACTTGATAGTGGATCCTTGCAGAAAATCTTCTTTAGGTAATTTTTAGCGTTCTCATTTCTATTGCATGTCGAAAGTGACAGTCATTAAAAACACTTGCGTCGTTCTCTTAGTCGGAGAAGACTACATTCTCCATAAAAACCTAATATTTGCATCACTGACAATTAATAATCCAATCGTTAGTAGCATGTGCAACAATAATACATGGAACCACCCTAACTGTTTTTTTTTAATGTGAATGCATTTCCCATCGGTAGTTCAAAGACATTTAGGGGAATGCCATCTGTCGCAAAAATATGGTGCTGTTTTCTTGCAGTAATTTTTTGTTGGTTCGGGAACTGGTTTTGTTAACAATTTCATTCATTCAGCTTTACAATCTTCAATGACTGTCGAAATAGCCGTTTTTTGAAACTGAAAGGAAAAGCAATTTGGCAGAACTAAATCAGTTGAATTTCAGTGCCGAAGAGGTTTTATAAAGTTCATGATATAATCCGATGTTGTAGGTAATAGCTGAACATACTTGTCGAATAGCAGAAGTTGAAATTTCAATTTTTCATATAAATTGTGGAATTATTCTTGTATATGCATTTCCAAGTACATATTATTAGCTTCATTTCATTGTCGTAGATATAGTTTCTTCAGTATCTGCTACTTAAGATGTGAGTTTTTATTAAAAATGTCGTCCACCTGTGCTGACTGGGCGGGTATTCTGATGGCAGAATAACGCGTCTAGTTTCACAAACTGTTCACGACTGCTGAGAACTTGCACGTGTCGTGCGTAGGCAGCATGCTCGGCTCTAGTGCGCTCAAATAAAATATTTCAGCTTTTATTTACTGCATAGTGTGGTGAGATACGGCTTTCGTTCCAACTGGGAACGAGAATCTCGGAAACGGTGAAGTTGGTCGGCTATTCATATTCTGCTGTTTGCATCTATGGAAAGTAGTTGAAGGACGGTGTGTGAGGTAACGGACGAGTTGTGGCGCCCTGAAAATACTCTAAGTTCGGAGTAGGCGTAGCTGCACGGGCCGCTCGGCAAGCCGGGGTTAGTCAGCAACCTCGTGGTGCCCAACATTAGCCGGAGCAAGAGGGGTAGCCCCAGTAGTGGTTCAGGCTGACCGCGTGGCTGGGAATTCCATGTTGACGCTGTGTCGAGGGCTGTGCTTTGTGTCGATGGGGGAGATTTGTATGCCGGGAGTGCCAAAGATGGTTGACTTTGTGAAACCAAAATAGCAGACATTTCACAGTTCTTGTAGAAATTAATAATAGCCAGAGGAATCATGCTACCTTAAAAAGAAAAATGTACATTATCATTATTTGCACAATGATTCTGATGGTGTAATCTGATTTTGAACATCTTTAGTAGTTTAAAATTTAGTATCTGACTGTAAATTATACGAGTAACACCCAGCAACGAGTGTTCAAAATGTAAACAGTTCATCCGATTTTGTCGCTCGACGTGTCTTTAGAAAGCTATTAGTGTAAACCTAAATTGGTATGAATTACAGTCATGTAACTTGAATAGTACACGAGTTATTTGAGGTCGAAATGGTCAATTACTATTGATCGTGTCAGGTCATAAGTGCTACACAGTTACACACACACACACACACACACACACACACACACACACACAAAGGTAGCAGCATGCTTATAAATATATTCTACGGATCGGAGCGTGGAATGTCGGATCCCTTAATCGGGCAGGTAGGTTAGAAAATTTAAAAAGGGAATTAAATAAATGTTCCTAAAGCTGGACCATAACACGCTCTAATACACATTATTAAATAAATAAACAAATTAAATAAACATATATCAAAGGAATGTAAACAAAAGTAGGCCAATAGCCTAATGTCTCTGTGCTTTATATAACACAGTAAATATTTGGCCAATTTCTTCACAAATAGTATATATCGGATATAAACAAAGACATAGACGAATAAATATATTTATAAGCATGCTTACGCTCTCCCTGGAACTCTGTATAACCTCTGGTTCTTTCAGTTTATCCAGGTCCCATCTCCTCACCTTTCTGCAGTTTCTTCAGTTTTAATCTACAGTTCATAACCAATAGATTGTGGTCAGATAATCCCCCATTCGGATCTTCGGGAGGGGACTACTCAGGAGGACGTTGTTATCAGGAGACATAGGTTAAAGTTAGATATAGTGGGAATTAGTGAAGTTCGGTGGCAAGAGGAACAAGACTTTTCATCAGGTGAATACAGGGTAATAAATACAAAATCAAATAGGAGTAATGCAGGAGTAGGTTTAATAACGAATAAAAAAAATAGGAGTGCAGGTAAGTTACTACAAACAGCACTGTGAATGCATTATTGTGGCCAAGATGGACACGAAGCCCATGCCTACTACAGTAGTACAAGTTTATATGCCAACTAGTTCTGCAGATCATGAAGATATTGATGAAATGTCTGATGAGATAAAAGAAATTATTCAGATAGTGAAGGGAGACGAAAATTTAATAGTCATGGGTGACTGGAATTCGGTAGTAGGAAAAGGGAGAGAAGGAAAAGTAGTAGGTGAATATGGATTGGGGCTAAGAAATGAAAGAGGAAGCCGCCTGGTAGAATTTTGCACAGAGCATAACTTAATCATAGCTAGCACTTGGTTGAAGAATCATGAAAGAAGGTTGTATACATGGAAGAAGCCAGGAGATACTGGAAGGTGTCAAATTATATAATGGTCAGACAGAGATTCAGGAACCAGGTTTTAAGTTGTAAGACATTTCCAGGGGCAGATGTGAACTCTGACCACAATCTATTGGTTATGAACTGTAGATTAAAACTGAAGAAACTGCAAAAAGGTAGGGAGATGGGACCTGGATAAACTGAAAGAACCAGAGGTTATACAGAGTTCCAGGGAGAGCGTAAGGGAACAATTGACAGGAATGGGGGAAAGAAATACAGTAGAAGAAGAATGGGTAGCTTTGAGGAATGGAATAGTGAAGGCAGCAGAGGATCAAGAAGGTAAAAACACGAGGGCTAGTAGAAATCCTTGGCTAACAGATGAGACATTGAATTTAATTGATGAAAGGAGAAAATACAAAAATTCAGTAAGTGAAGCAGGCAAAAAGGAATACAAACATCTCAAAAATGAGATCGACAGGAAGTGCAAAATGGCTAAGCAGGCATGGCTAGAGGACAAATGTAAGGATGTAGAGGCTTATCTCACTAGGGGTAAGATAGATACTGCCTGCAGGAAAATTAAAGAGACCTTTGGAGAAAAGAGAGCCACTTGTATGAATATCAAGAGCTCAGATGGAAACCCAGTTCTAAGCAAAGAAGGGAAAGCTGAAAGGTGGAAGGATTATACAGAGGGTCTATACAGGGGCAATGTTCTTGAGGACAATATTATGGAAATGGAAGAGGATGTAGATGAAGGTGAAATGAGAGGTATGATACTGCGTGAAGAGTTTGACACAGCACTAAAAGACCTAAGTCGAAACAAGGCCCCAGGAGTAGACAACATCCCATTAGAACTACTGACAGCCTTGGGAGAGCCAGTCCTGACAAAACTCTACCATCTTGTGAGCAAAATGTATGAGACAGGCGAAATACCCTCAGACTTCAAGAAAAATGTAATAATTCCAATCCCAAAGAAAGCAGGTGTTGACAGATGTGAAAATTACCGAACTATCAGTTTAATAAGTCACAGCTGCAAAATACTAACGCGAATTCTTTACAGACGAATGGAAAAACTGGTTGAAGCCGACCTTGGGGAAGATCAGTTTGGATTCCGTAGAAATGTTGGAACACGTGATGCAATACTGACCCTACAACTTATCTTGAAGAAAGATTAAGGAAAGGCAAACCTACGTTTCTAGCATTTTTAGACTTAGAGAAAGCTTTTGACAATGTTGACTGGAATACTCTCTTTCAAATTCTGAAGGTGGCAGGGGTAGAATACAGGCTATTTACAATTTGTACAGAAACCAAATGGCAGTTGTAAGAGTCGAGGGGCATGAAAGGGAAGCAGCGGTTGGGAAGGGAGTGAGACAGGGTTGTTGCCTCTCCCCGATGTTTTTCAATCTGTATATTGAGCAAGCAGTAAAGGAAACAAAAGAAAAATCCGGAGTAGGTATTAAAATCCATGGAGAAGAAATACAAACTTCGATGTTCGCCGATGACATTGTAATTCTGTCAGAGACAGCAAAGGACTTGGAAGAGCAGTTGAACGGAATGGACAGTTTCTTAAAAGGAGGGTATAAGATGAACATCAACAAATGCAAAACGAGAATAATGGAATGTAGTCGAATTAAGTCGGGTGTTGCTGAGGGAATTAGATTAGGAAATGAGACACTTAAGGTAGTAAAGGAGTTTTGCTATTTGGGGAGCAAAATAACTGATGATGGTCGAAGTAAGGAGAATATAAAATGTAGACTGACAATGGCAAGGAAAGCGTTTCTGGAGAAGAGAAATTTGTTAACATCGAGTATAGATTTAAGTGTCAGGAAGTCGTTTCTGAAAGTATTTGTATGGAGTGTAGCCATGTATGGAAGTGAAACATGGACGATAAATAGTTTGGACAAGAAGAGAATAGAAGCTTTCGAAATGTGGTGCTGCAGAAGAATGCTGAAGATTAGATGGGTAGATCACATAACTAATGAGGAGGTATTGAATAGAATTGGGGAGAAAAGGAGTTTGTGGCACAACTTGACTAGAAGAAGGGATCGGTTGGTAGGACATGTTCTGAGGCATCAAGGGATCACCAATTTAGTACTGGAGGGCAGCGTGGAGGCTAAAAATCATAGAGGGAGACCAATAGATGAATACACTAAGCAGATTCAGAAGGATGTAGGCTGCAGTAGGTACAGGGAGATGAAGATTGCACAGGATAGGGTAGCATGTAGAGCTGCATCAAACTAGTCTCAGGACTGAAGACCACAACAACAACAACAATTTTATTTAATTGCTGGACCATCGACACCAATAAGTGTTTTGCAGTAATAAACGGCATTCTTAAAGGTACTTTTGCTATCTTAGTCATAATTTAAAGTCGTTAAAACAGTACCTGCAAAATTTATTTAATTGCAGTCTTTCATTTATAAATGTCTATATTACGTTCAAAATTAGCAATTGCCGAGTGATAGGAACCTTCGGCCATTCGATTCATGTGTATATTCATATTGTATGCAGTAGACTCAGCAGTATTTGGCTTGTAATGCGGCAACTACGTATCCCAGCCCCTACACAATGAAACCAGCCAAAACTTGTAATATTTCAACTCTGAGTCTGAGGGGACGTAGTTAAGGGCCATATTATTTGAAAGCCCGCAGGTGAAACCATGTGTAGGGAATAGGAGTTCGACATCAGTCCAGGTGATCCTCATATCCATGTTTAGGTTAAAGATTGATAGCTGCAATCTGGTATGTACGGCGGCCATATTTATACCGCAGGCAGAAAATCATATGCCTTACTAACGGTTCTGGGGAAAGACGTATGTGATAACTACTGAAGTCATATCGGAACGACAGCGATCGATCGCCTTAATCATTACAACAGTCTAGATTACAACAAATATTTAATTTTTTGCTAACCGGTTTCTGTTAAAAATTATTACTAACTTCTTGGTGAGTCGCTGCAGTTGTTGACTGGTGCCTTCTAGTATACACAGCTGCTCCGTGCACCGACTACAAGCATCAACAAGGAGTTAGTGGTCTGAAGATGATCATTTTTGACCGAAACTGGTTAGCAGACAAATATTTGTTTTTGCTGTAAATAGTTATGTACTGTGCAACGACAAGATGAACCTGGAAGGCAGGTTTTCCTATACATTCAGGTACAAGAGCCTAGAGAACGCCGGACGCAGCAAAGAAAACCTGTCCACAGTAATGTTTACTATGAAGATTGTTTGGTAGCTAGAGTAGCTCTGAAACCGTCGCGCTTCCGGGAAATCCAGGGCTATTTGTAAAAGCTAGACAGATGCAGGTTCTTAGCTGCTGAGTGTTGCATTCGTTTTGCAAAGGAATACTTGTGGTTTCCGGATAAGAAAAAGAAGGGAAAAAGAGTTTCGGTGTATGAGATCACATGGGAAGCGCGGGCAGTTGAGTTAATCTGCTGAGACAGGGATGGAGGAATTTGTGACCACAAAATCGTTGTCCAAATTACAAAAATAAACGCAAAATATATCTATTCAAAAAATCTGATAAAAATTCGCTTGCCGCTTTCCTAAGAGAGTGTCTCCGCACCTTCCAAACAAAATAAGTGTGCCGCGCCGGATTATCCAAGCGGTTTAAGGCGCTGCAAATGGTTCAAATGGCTCTGAGCACTATGGGACTTAACATCTTAGGTCATCAGTCCCCTAGAACTTAGAACTACTTAAACCTAACTAACCTAAGGACGTCACACACATCCATGCCCGAGGCAGGATTCGAACCTGCGACCGCAGCAGTCCCACGGTTCCGGACTGCAGCGCCTAGAACCGCAAGACCACCGCGATCGGCTAAGGCGCTGCAGTCATGGACTATGCGGCTGGTCCCGGCGGAGGTTCGAGTCCTCCCTCGGACATGGGTATGGGTGTGTGTGTGTGTGTGTGTGTGTGTGTGTGTGTTTGTCCTTAGCATAGTTTAGGTTAAGTAGTGTGTAAGCTTAGGGACTAATGACCTTAGCAGTTAAGTCCCATATAATTTCACACACATTCATTCATTTAAAATAAGTGCAAACCAGATGTGGCTTAGATTCAAATAAATAGCATCGGTGGCAATTGATTTACACCAAATAAAGAAATAAAATATGGTACGCAAGACAGGCCAGAACACCGCTGCAGAAGCAACGAAATAAGCATGGCAAATTTTGAAAAAATGCAAAATCTCAAAGACTGCAGACGTCTTATTGAAGCTCGAAATTTAGCGCGGGCTTCATTGTGAGATGCTTTTAATAGAATGCACAACGAAACACTGTCTTGAACTCTATCAGGAAATACAAAGAGATTCCGGCCGTATGTAAAGTACACCAGTGGAAAGGCGCAATCGATATTTCCACTGCGCACTTCCAATGGCAATACTGCCGATGACAGTGTCACTAAGTAAAGTGGTGCAGAATGATTGGCTGGGAGAACTCGAAGAGAAGGTTCAGCCAACTAAGTGGAAATGTTTTTCCTGTCGTTCACGGCCACAGATCCTTGCCTTCGCGAAGCATAGTAGCTGTGTATGTAAGTGCTTTTGTTAAGCGTGGCGACTAATGTGTTAGTGAGAGAGAGAGAGAGAGAGAGAGAGAGAGAGAGAGAGAGAGAGAGAGAGAGAGAGAGTGAGTGTGTGTGTGTGTGAATGAGAGAGAGAGAGAGAGAGAGAGAGAGAGAGAGAGAGTGAGTGTGTGTGTGTGAATGAGAGAGAGAGAGAGAGAGAGAGAGAGAGAAGTGGGGGTGGAACTGAAACCTGGTGCTAGCATGCAGCCTACTGCTCTAGAATAACATCAAGAGAGCCGACGAGTTAACCGTCCCCACCCGATGGATCTTCGCCAACAGCGTAGCATGCCCTCACTTCACGAAACACTACGAAGAGGTTTAGAATTTAATCCAGGACACTGGGGGCGAATACTGGTGATCAGCGATTTTGCGCCACCATCACTCCTGCCCCCTCCACCGTAAAGACCACTAAATACAGTCTTCTGAAAGTCTTTCACCAAAGTAGACGAATTAAATATTCCAGAACTCGAATCAGGAATAGCTGGAAATATGACTAACAGATATCCTCTGCAAGATGACGTATGCTGGTGAGCTCTTTTTGAGTCCTCATTCTTCTTACTGACTTCATGCAGCCCACCACTAATTTCTCCCCCATGCCAACCTCTTCATGTCAGAGTAGCACTTGCAACCTACGTCCTCTGATACTTGCCGGATGTATTCCAATCTCTGTCTTCCTCTACAGCTCCCTCTAGTGGCATGTAAGTCATTCACTGATGTCTGAACAGATGTCCTATCATCCTGTCCCTTCTCCTTGTGAGTGTTTTCCATTTATTCCTTTCCTCGGATATTCTGTGGAGGACCTTCTCATTTCTTACTGTGTCAGTCTTCTGTAGCATCACATCTCAAATGCTTCGACACTCTTCTGTTCCGGTTTTCCCACAGCCCATATTTCACGGCCATACATTGCTGTGCACCAAACGTACATCCTTAGAAATTCTTTCCTCAAATTAGTACCTATGTTTGATACTAACAGACTTTTCTTAGCCAGATATTCCAGTGCTAGTCTGCTTTTTATGTACTCCTTGTTCCGTCCGTCATGGTTTTTTTCCTGCCTAGATAACAGAATTTCTTAACTCCGTCCACTTCGTGTTCACCAATTCTGATGTAAGTTTCTCGCTGTTCTCATTTCTGCTATTTACTTTCGTTTTTTTTTCGATTTACTCTCAATCCATATTCTGTATTTTCTAGACTGCTTGTTCCATTCCATTCCATTCAACAGATCCTGTAATTCTTCCTTACTTTCAGTGAGGATGCAATGTCATCAGCGAACGTTATCATTGATATCCTTTCACCGTGAATTTTAATTCCACTCCAAACCTTCCTTTTAGCTTCATCATTGCTTCTTCGATGTACAGGTTGAGCAGTAGCGGCGAAAGACTGCATTCTTGTTTTACACGCTTTGAGCTCCGAGCACTTTGTTCTGTGTCTTCCTTTATTCCCTCTTGGTTCTTGTACATGCTGTAGTGTATTACCCGTCTTTCCCTATTGCTTTCCCCTATTTTTCTCAGAATTCAGAACATATTGCACCGCTTGACACTGTCGAACGCATTTTCCAGGCCGACAAATCCTATGAATTTGTCTTTATTTTTCTTCAATCTTGCTTCCATTATCAGCTGCAATATCAGAAGTCTCTCTAGTGCCTTTACCTACCCTAAAGCCAAACTGGTAGTCGTCTAATAGTGTGCCAGTTTTCTCTTCCATTCTTCTGGGGAGCTATCTGCCGCCTGAAGTCTGGAGTTTTGAATACTGGCCTAGACAGTAATGCATGCGCGGTGGTTGCCTCTTTGGTGAGCGACTTAGGGAAGTTAGATTTTAAAAAGGAACACTGGAACGAGGTGTGGATGGTTGGTCTCGGAGCCAGCGTGGCATGTGTGGTCTGCAGAAGAGAAATTCGTGAGCTCTTGAGGACTCTTTCAGCTATTGTGCGACATATACTACCCATCTTACAGCGAGTATTTTTTATAAATACAGTAATAAAACAAATTAATTTTCTCTTTTTTGTAATGCCACAGAGAGGCTTCATATCTAACATTAACTTCTTATTGTAGAAATGAAACAGAGGAAGTGTAAGCTTGCTTATTAAGGCATACAGTAAGGAAACGTGTGTATGTGATCCTCTAGATACGCTGTACCATACCGAGATACATGTACAAATGTTTATTTCTGTGTTTGTGTGTTTTACATTAAGGTAAATATAGTTTTACTTTCAATACGTGTGCGTATCACCTTAATTGATGAAAGTACAGCATGTGCTTCATTTGATGGTACCTTTTGGATTATTTCAGCTTGTCAGGAAGGATAGTGTGAGAGAATAGCCACAAGAATCAAAGCAGTTATGCCGGTCGCGATTAGTGAGGACTGCAACTGCCGTTTTGCATCTTTGCTGTCGCACTATTCTGAAATACAATGATAAGCCAGAACCTTAGGCACACTACCCATCGCGAAGTTGGATGCCGCCTGGTGGCGTTTCGGGCAAGTGACGCGGCAACAAATGTATGTAAGAGCAGCAGACACAGCAGACACGGACGGGAGATCGCACTAGCAAAAATATGGGCTGCACATGGGGAAATCTATTGAGTCCATTTAGATATGTGACTGACAGAGGGCAGGTTATTATTGCGCAAAGCCTCTGAACGAGTATTTCGAAAATGGCGAAGCTGGTCGAATGTTCACGTGCTACTGTCGCAAGTATATACGGAAAGAGTTAGGAGGACAGTGAAGTTACCACTAGGCGCTAAATGGTTGGACGTCCACAACTCTTCACAGAACGTGGGGTTCGGAGGCTTGTCTGCTCTATAGAACTGGATAGAGTGTCATCTGTGGCATTTCTGCCGAAAGAGCACAATGCTCGTGCAGGCAGAAGTGTTTGGAGCACACCGTCCACCGTACATTGTTGAAAATGGAGCTCCGCAGCAGACCACCCCTTTGGTGTTCACATGTTGACTCAATGACGTCGTCAATTACGACTGCAGTGGACACGGAACCATCGGGATTCAACCGTCGATCAATGGAAACGTGTCGGTTCTTCGGGTGAATCACGGTTTTGCTACACTAGATCCGTGGTCGTCTTCTCAAATGGCGTCATCGAGGTGAAATGCAGTTCGAAACGAGCAGCGCGCCACGGTCGCAGGCGGGTTGGAGCAGTGTTATGCTATGAGAAACGTTCTCCTGCTCTTGCATGGGACCTGTGATAGTAATCGAAGACATGCTGACAGTAGAGAACCCCTTGCATCCCTTCATGTTTCATGTACTCCCCCACAGCGGTGTTATCTTTCAGCAGTGTAACTGTCCGTGTCTCGGAGTCAGACCTGTGCTGCAGCGGTTTGAGGAGCATTATAGTGAACTCACGTTGATGTCCCGGCGACCAAATTCTGCTGATGTAAATCCTACTGAACCCACCGAGTCGCTATCGGGCGCCATTACCGTGTACGCAAATCAGCGACCCGTTGTTTACGCGAATTACATTACCTGTGCGTAGACATCTAATGCCACATACCTCCACAAACACACCAACAAACTGTCGGGTCGCTGGTATGCAGAATCAGTAATGTATTTGGTTTCGAAGACGTATAAACAAGCTATTACGCAGGCGGTCGAAAGTTGGCTCATCAATGTAGCTTCGCTCATTACTCTGACATTTGCGTGAATCCCGTCATGAACGATCGACACAGTTCATCCTTTCTGCGGAAGTTCCTAAATTCTTGTGGTTCTTCCGCCTCAACTTCTTCCCAACCAGGATCGAACCCAATTCCGACTCATGGCGTTACGTCGTCGTTTTGCCCGTCTCCTAACTACTAAGGCGAACATTGTCACAACAAATGCTGCATAGGTAATTGCGTCTTCCATGTCTAAAATGCTGCGACACGTAAACATCATTTGCTTGTACCGGCATGACATGAAACTAACACTTTAGTCCGTAATTCCGTATGACCATCACACAATGTTTTTTTTTTTTTTTTTTTTTTTTTTTTGGAAATTTGTGGTAAGTTCCTATGGGACCAAACTGCTGAGGTCATCGGTCCCTAAGCTTACACACTACTTAATCTAACTTCAACCGACTTACGCTAAGGCAAACACACACACCCATGCCCGAGGGAGGACTCGAACCTCGGACGGGGCGAGCTTGGCGGACCGTGACAAGGCGCCATAGACCACGCGGCTACCACGCGCGGCATAACATAATGTCATTCTATCTTCACAAGATAATAGTAATCGCTTAATAAATACGAACCTAGACCTCATAGACCTTTCAATATCAGTAAGTAGCAGCTTTACAAAAATATCAACTTTCACGCTCCACGTAAATGACGTAAACAAATCTGCAGTTCTGAATATGTGCGGCTGGGGCGCTGGTGCAGACTTGTATGCTATAGGTGTGTCGTGTAATACCTATTTAACTATCATCCCTGGAAACAAAACATTTATACAAATTTTATTTATTCAGCTATTGCGTTTTATATCTTTTTTTACGCAAATATGTCAGACCATCAAATCATTCACAGTTACACAGCAAGTGAACACAATATGGCAAGTCTCGCTGCTCTTCATACGTTATCATATTATATTTGTCTAAATTAGTAGTTATTTTCCAACTCATTGAATTCAAAGTTATTTTGGTCACTGTTAAAAACACTTGCAATGTGAAAACGGTATATTATCCGCTAGATTTGATGCTATCACTAGATTGCACATGAAAAGACGCATCTGTTCAGAAGGCCAAGTTTATTATTCCATACGTTTTAAGCTATATCCATTATTATATGTATAAGCGCGTATGCGCTACTTCCATGATAAGTTATTTAGATCTAAGCTAGTATGAGACAATATTATTTTTGCGCTCAAAAGAATCGGAAGAAAATGACTTATTATTTAAGTCATGTGTTTATATTGTATCTTTGTTTATTTTTCAGATTATGTTTCATTTTCTGTATTTAAGTCACTTGTGCATATTTTGGGGGGGGGGGGGGAACTTTAGTTCTTACTGGCGCAGGCGGAGACGCAGAGTAGCTCTGGGGAGCGTGGGCAAGAAGTAATTCAGGGGGAGGGGGGGGGGGGGGGTAAGTTGAGCGAAGAGACTGTGTGTAGAGCCGGCAGAGAAATCGGAAGTCAAGCTTGGTGCAGTGCAGCTTTCACGTAGGGCGAACACATCATGGCCCTGATGGTGCGTTGAAGTGTTGGTTTCTGGACGGCAAGTGACCACGAGAATACTTTAACATTCGTTCGTACTGTGACGGTACAGGTTCCCGTTAGTAGATGGATATTTCTAGTATGCAAGGATTACTTTGTGGAGAGCGAGCGCGCTACATGGCGCGCGGTTCGCGGAAGCACGTGGCGCGCCCGCGCGAGGTTTGCAACGGTCGGTGGGGTGGTTCTGCCGCCGGGCGGCCACGTGGCCTGCAGCTTGGGGCATTGTTTGGTTTTTCGCGCATTACGCGAAAACTATGTAACTTACGGTAAAGAGCGATGCAGCAGTGGATTGCGGCCAGCAATATGCACCTTCTGAAAGATCGATCTTTATTTCAAGTCACGAGACGCAAAACTTATAGTAACCTCAAAATCGGTTAATATCACGAATACTGAAAGATTAATAAAAATAGTAAATAACACCTTACATGGATGAGCGAGCACTCATTAAAAACGTTTCGTCATAGCGGATAGAGTGCCGTAGTCATACCTTAAGATTCATAAATGATTAAGCCCATAAAGAGCAATAAACATAGTTTGAGGGAAAATTGTCTATAAAATTAAACAGAAAATTCAAGACGTAAAGAACGGCACTATATAACATTTTGTGTGGCATCACACATATTTTAAACTATTTAAGTTACACTATACATTTAACTTGCAATAGTTTCCATTGTTTGCAAATTATTATTAACATTTATCGCCCATAATTAATTAATTATTATAGATATGAAGATTTTGAGCAGCGCAATGTGTAGATCGCTATAGATTATGTCTAAAAACGGTGCTATATGCAGTTCTCTGTTAAAACTTTGCAGCACAGATGTCAACAAACAAATTTGTTCTTAGTGGCGAAATTTTGCAAAAACTAAAACTTGATTTACAGGTGATAAAATAATCCTAGATATTAATGTAAATAATAAATGAGATGTACTTTTTAGCGCGGTTCCGATGGTGTACTTATTTCTGTCGAGAGAAGTATGTATCAAAATTTGTAACTTTAACTGAAGAGACTGGTACTTGCATAACAATGGGGGCTAGACGTCCGAGCCTATATAAGCGAGCGGCCATCTTAGCCAGGGGTCAGGCGTTGGTCAGTCGTTTTGGAGGGTGGGTGGCCCATGTGGTCGTTTGAGAATTCTTTTTCCCGGCGATTTATTTCGACAAAGGGTATTGTTTAATAGTGCAAGTGCGCAAGCATATATTTGGTGAACTGGAAGTGCTACGATTATTTGTGTGAGTACGATTTACGAGGTATAAATCGTCGTAAGTGAACATTTGGCGAACTGTGATTTCACGCCAAAACTGTTAGAACAAAGAGGACAGTGGGACTTGTGGTTCTGTTCGAATTGGTAGAGTAACTTTCGTTTATAGCAGCCTACATTACTGCTATTGGGGACTCGGAGTAAAATTATTATTAAAGCAAAACTGTAAACCGTCTCACCAGTGCTAATTTCATTGTGTGAACGCCAATAAATAGTGACTGAACTGTGTCGCGAAAAACTGGTTTTGCTATAGTAATCGCCTAATTTTTGTTCCCTAGCATAAACTGTACTTATGTCTAAGTGAATAATTAATTAAAAAACTATAACAAATGCACGGGTGTGTAAGTGCACTAACGCACCAAGTGTGGAAATCATCCCCTGAGACTTACGTGAGAGCAAAAATTTGCAATAACATTTTTTTACCAACATTTGTATATGCACATTCGTGTGAAAACGCTTGAACCGCACTTCTTTAAACACGGCCCCATCGCAGTACTTATTTCGGCTGCACTTTTGCCGTTAGTACCGGATAGAAAACTAAAATCTACTAGTGAATTCGGGTGTTTTAATATGTTGATTGCCATGACTGGACTCTTAGTAATTATGAGTAGGCATGTTCAAACTGCACGTTTGGCCGCGGGGCATGATGAGAATTAGTATGCGCATGCACACGCGACTTCCTTGGTTTAGCAACTTTCATTTGGGTGGGTTCGTCAGTAACCAAAATTGGCACATTTGGGAGACTGACAGACCGCATTTGGCGATCGAGAAATCTCTTCACCCTCAACGAGTGACTGTATCGTGTTCAATGTCCAGTCATCGAAGTGTTTGATGTCCTGAAGGAACACTTTGAGGCCCGCATTCTGGCGCTCGGATATCCAGAGGCCACTGAAATGTGCCTCGATTGGAAGCCATATTCTCCGAATCTGAACACATGGACTCCCTTTTTTTGGGGCTACATTAAAGGCAAGATGTGCAGCAATGCCCCCGAAACCATTGCTGAGCTGAAAACAGCCATTCAGGATGTCATCGACTGCATCGATGTTCCGACACTTCAGCGGGTCATGCAGAATGTCGCTATTTGTGTGCACCATATGATCACCAACAATGGCAGGCGTATCGAACATGTCGTAACCTAAATCCAAATATCCGTAGCGACGTTTACATGTTGAATAAAATGTGTGTACGCCGTAGTTTGTAACTAATTTAAGTTTTTTTTCGTGTAGTACGTAGGAAGAAATGCTCATTATAATAAACTATCGGGAATAGGAGGGCGTACAGAACTATTTAAAGTTTCATTTCTCCCACACGCTGTTCGAAAATTGAATGGTACGATATAGTCGATGGTGTTTCGAAGAACTCTCTGCGAAGCACTTAAGTGCTAACTGCAGACTAATCATGTAGATGTCGAGGTAAATGTGGGCGGCTCGAGGATGGGTGGGGAGTGCAATCTGCAGCTCTAGAGACCATAGTGAGTAAGTGAGTAATCAACACAAAGGAAGAGGATGGAGTTGTTCTTTGTACGGCGGAAACTGGATAGACTCAGTGTTCGCACCGTAAAGTGCTGAGGGAAGCTCACTGCACTTAGTTTTAGGGTGGGAAGGATAAATGTGTTCAGCAGAAGACTGGAGGGCACGTACTTCTCTGTTGCCGTAACTAGCTTCCACGAAAAACTCTGGATTTCTAAGGATGATACTGAGGCTTACGCTTCATCGTCAACTGATATTTCTCTGTATTTCCAATATGCACCGTAATCTTTGTGAGGAGTAGATACAAATGGAAGAGATGGTTGTCTAAAATTATTTACTGTACTTAACTGTGACTGTTGCTCGGACGGCGATAATCTCGTATTTCGCTGATCCTATGAGTCTTAAGCCACATTTACAGAGCAACAAATGGAAGTGAACGGTACTGAACACGCGTTCGCAGACAGTTCGCCAGCGTTCACTGCCATTCGTTTGCATCTGTGAACAAGCGTTTACATTACAGAGAACGGAAGAGAACACGAGTTAGCTAACATAACCTACGAACGTTGTGTTACTGTTTTTTTTTGGCGCTAATAACCAGCTCACAGGATACAATACTATACACCAGAACAGAGCCACGATGTAAAGCTTTGATATTCAGAGAGGATTACTTTCGGTGATGGAAGCATTCCATTTGAAGAAGTAAACAAAATTGGGTTGAAAAGGATGAATTTCCGTGTTTCAGTTGCTTTGGGGGGGGGGGGGGGGGGCAGTGCACTTAAAACTGAATTGCAAATCCATCTTTCCTGAAAATTAAGCATTAATCCAAAACTTCGCAGATACGTCGGTTGACATTACTACTGAGTAAGGAATTTTATAGTAGAGCACTAATTACTGACTACCAGCGTTGCCTGAAGAAAGGCTAGCACTTAACCTTTGGTTATTAGTAAACGGAGGCATTGCTCACTTCCAATTACTGCTATATACCAGACAGTTTCTAATGTCTGCAGTGATATATGCCAAGCACTTCAAGGATTATATTAAAGCTCATACAAGAAAGATAATGTCAATAAAACGTGAGTAATCTACCACAAACTATTTGATAGAATCTGCTATATAGTTTGTTACATGGCGGATAACATGATCCCGCGTAAACATTTTTTGTTTATCGTTAGAAATCTTTTATACAAAAGTGACAAATCAACTATGTAATTATGATATCAAGAATGTAAGTAACGAGAATGATCAGCCATTCGTATATTTTTAATTTTAATCAGCATATACACATACACAGACGCATATATTCGCAAATGTTTACTTTCACGGAAATTTATTCCGTTTTAACTTTTTATTAAAAACAATTATAAAACTTGTGGTTATTCACATCGGTTACGCCTGATGCCAGCTTCTAATGAATTTGTCGTCTTTCTCACATCTCCAGTAGGACCTTTGGGTACTTTACTAATTTTTCACCAATCATGTTTCGTTGCCTTCGGCATTTGTGTTATACAAAATAAAGTCGTACTGCATGACTCGATGGGAGAATCCGAGGTACAGGATGAGCCGCCTCACTGGCAAGGTTTTACTCTCTTTCGCGCACACTGACAAATCAGACAAAGAAACAGTAATACCATATCTCAATGACTAACTTGAAACTTTCAGCTCAGGGCAGTAGCGTACAGAGGAACTATGGCTCAAGTCTTAAAGAACAGTTTACTGAAAACTGAATACCTGTATACCCAGTATAAGAAATCCTCCGTGTAACGAAACTTCAGAAAAAACAGAGACTGTCCGATAATAGGTATCGAACAAAGCAGAGGGCTATAAATAGAGAGATGCTGAATAAAATGCGTTTGGCAGTCGAGATAGCGGTATGTAAAACCTTCAATGACTATCGTAGCAGAATATTGTCTAAATATCTTCCACAAAATCCACAGAAATTATGGTCATATGTAAAGGCTCTTAGTAGCCCCAAAGCGAGTGTTCAGTCACCCACAGACAAGACAGGAACTGGAATTGGGGATAGCAAAGCAGAAATGCGTAACTCTGTTTTCAAATGGTCTTGTACAAAGGAAAACCCAGGGGAACTGTCCCATTTTAATCCTCGTACCACTGAAACGACGAGTGAAATACACCTTTGTGTCGATGGCGTTGAGAAACAGCTGATATCGTTAAAATTAACAAACTTCCAGAGCCCGATAGAACCGCTATCAGATTCTATAGTGAACTACCGGCTGAGTTAGCAACTCGTAACTATAATCTATCTTATGTCCTGCAACCAAGAAACCGTGCCCAGTAGTTGGATGAAAGCGCAGGTCACACACATCTGTAAGAAGGGTAGCAGAAGTGCCCTACAAAGCTACCGTCAAATATCTTTCACATCCATTTGTTGTAGAATCTGGGAACATATTACAAGCTCAATAATAACAATGTATCTCGAACAGAATGATGTCCTCCATACCAACCAGCATGGAATTAGAAAAATAAATGTAATGTGAAACCCAACTCGCCCTTGTCCCACATGACATCCTGGAAGTCATGGATAAAGGTAATCAGATAGTGGCAGTATTTTAGGATTTCCAAAAAGCAAATAACTCAGTACCACGCCCACGCCAATTATCGTAAATATGATGGTCTGGGATATCAGGCGAAATTTGTGACTGAATAGAAGATTTATTGGTAGGGAAGACGCAGATTGGATAGAGAGTAATTGAAAAATGTAGAAGTAACTTCAACTGTTCCCTAGGGAAATGCGTTGTATATAAACGACCACGTGGATGTGGATGTGCATGATGATGATAACAGTAATGTTAGACCTTTTGCAAATATGCAGTTACCAACACTGAAATACTGTCCGAAAGATTCTTCATAAATATTCAATCAGATCTCCATAGGATCTGGAAAAGGTGGAAAGACTGGTAACGTGCTTTAAATGCATAAATGTGTGATTATGCACTTCACAAAACGAAAAAAGTATTTTATTAATAAAATATCAGTCAGTATTTAAGTAAACGAAAAATAATACCACCAAAATAAATATTCGAAAAATAAAAGTTAAAAGATAAATCTTAAAATTAGAATCATATCAATATTGTATATAACTAATTAAATAAATAAGTAGTCTATACAAACCTTGACCACCAAATAATTCACCTCAACCATAATCAAATGATTTAGATGAATAATAACCCAATTTTAAAGGAACATATCTAATAAACTTAGTTGAAATAAAAGGTATAAACCACATAGAACCAGCAAATCTGACAAAAGAAAGTATACTTAAAGAAAATAAATTTTGAGAAAAATCAAAATTAGAAATAAGATAACCCAAATAAGCACCCAAAACAACTACAGTAATAGTTAAAAACTTTAAATAACAAGGCAAGGCAATCACATGAGGAACAGGAAAAATTAACCAAGACAAAAGACTACCACCAAAAACAGCAACAAACAATAAACCAATTATACCAAACGAAATATAATAACCCTTATCATCAAAAGAAAATCTAGAATAAAAATTATTATCACCAGATATTGAATAACAAAAAAGACGAAAAGAATAAGAAGCAGTTAAACCAGTAGAAAAGAAATAAAGAAAAAAATCAAACAATTAATTCATCTTAAACAAACCATTTCAAGAATTAAATACTTTGAATAAAAACCTGCTAAAAATGGTATACCACACAAAGACAAACTAGAAACATTAAAACAAACTGAAGTTAAAGACATAAAATTAACAATTGAACCTATAAAACGAATATCCTGAGAATCCTTTAAATTATGAATTATTGAACCTGCACACATAAACAATAAAGCCTTAAATAAAGCATGAGCTAATAGATGAAAAAATGCAAGTTTTGGGTAACCCATAGCCAAAATTCTTATTAATAAACCAAGTTGTCTTAAAGTAGAAAGAGCAATAATTTTCTTCAAATCAAATTCAAAATTTGCTCCCAAACCAGCCATAAATATAGTTATACAACCAATTAAAAGTAAGAATCAACCACAATTATAAGTATCTAATATTGGTCTGAAACGAATTAATAAATAAACCCCAGCAGTAACAAGAGTAGAAGAATGAACCAAAGCAGAAACAGGATTAGGAGCAGCCATAGCAGCAGGAAGTCAAGAAGAATAGGGAATTTGAGCTCTTTTAGTTATAGCTGCTAAAACAATTAATATAGTAATAAGCTTTATTTCAAAAGAATTAGAAATAAAATCATAATAATAAATATAATTTCAACCACCAAAATTCAATATTCAAGCAATAGAAATTAAAATAGCAACATCACCAATACGATTAGAAAGTGCAGTTAACATACCCACACTATAAGATTTCACATTTTGATAATAAATAACTAAACAATAAGAAACTAAACCTAAACCATCCCATCCCAATAAAATTCTAATCAAATTAGGACTGATAATTAAAAAACCTATAGAAAGAATAAATATTAAAACAATAATAATAAAACGATTTATATTTTTTCTCCCGATATATAATCCTCTCTATAATAAATAACCAAAGAAGAAATATACATAACAAAAGACATAAAAATAAGAGACATTCAATCCAAAATTAAAGTCATAACAACCATAGAACCATTTAAATTAAAAAGTTCTCATTCAACAAAAACTCTATAATCAATTATTAAATAATAAATACCCAAAATAAAAATTATAGTTCTAGAAAAAAATAAAGAAAAAACTCAAAGAACAAATAGAAAACAAATTCATGGCCTCACGGCCTAAGATGAAAAATTCATATCATTTAT
Source organism: Schistocerca piceifrons (assembly GCF_021461385.2). Classification (NCBI taxonomy): domain Eukaryota; kingdom Metazoa; phylum Arthropoda; class Insecta; order Orthoptera; family Acrididae; genus Schistocerca; species Schistocerca piceifrons. The sequence goes on along the minus strand of NC_060140.1, from coordinate 260,769,641 downwards.
TCCACAAAACAACATTTTTAATTAAAATACTTAAGCAGCCTAAACAAAAAAATACTCTCCCTTTAAACAAAGAATATTTAAAGGCAATCAATGTAAAAGTAAAAGATGATATTCACGAAAATAACCAAGAGAACAAGTATAAACACCAGAATAATAATTACCATGCTGAGAATAATAATACATATATAAAGTATAAACAGCTCTAAAAAAAGACAAAAATTAAAGCAAAAAATCTAAAAGAAGATCAAGACATAATTCTATTTAATAATCTAAGTTCACCTACCAAATTTAAAGAAGGAGGAGCAGCTATATTAGAAGATCTCAAAAGGAATCATCATAAAGCCATTCTTGGTATCAAATTAATTATACCCTCGTTAATTAATAATCTTCGTCTAGCTAAATGTTCATAAATAATATTAGATAAACAAAATTAACCAGAAGAACACAAACCATGACCAACCATTAAAGAAAGAGAACCTATACAACCTCATCAATTCATAGTTATCAATCCTCCAATAACCATTCTTATATGAGCAACAGAAGAATATGCAATTAAAGACTTTAAATCAACCTGACGAAAACAAATAAATCTAACAATAACCCCACCAGACAAACCTAAAGACAATCAAAAATAGTTAAACTTTAAACCCAAATAAGAAATAACCTTCATAACACGAAAAATACCGTAACCACCTAACTTTAATAAATCACCAGCAAGAATCATTCTACCTGAAATAGGAGCCTCAACATGAGCCTTAGGAAGCCATAAATGAACCAAAAATATCGGCATCTTAACTAAAAAAGCAAGAATTATAAACACATAAAATATAAAATAATAAGAACCAAAATCAACCAATAAAGGAAAATATAAAGTATTAGAAAAACCATAAACCCTAAATAACACTAATAATAAAGGCAATCTAGCAACCAGAGTATAAAAAATTAAATAAACACCGGCCTGCAACCATTCAGGTTGATAGCCTCAACCCAAAATCAAAAGTAAAGTAGGAACCAATCTAGCCTCAAAAAAAATATAAAAAGAAAGAAGACTCAATCTAGCAAACGAACAATAAAGCATAATCATTAAAATTAAGACTATAAAGACAAAAAAATTAGAATGATAAGAACTTAAATAAACTGAACCTCTAGCAGTAATTATTAAAGAACAAATTCAAAAACTAAGCAGAATCAAACTAAAAGAAAAATAATCAATACCAAAATAATATCTAATCATATTCAAATTTGCATATGAATAAAAACAAATCATAAAAACAAAACTAGACAGAAACATTAAAGAATGAACCAACCATCAACAATTATTAACCAAACAAAGAGGGATCAAAAAAATAGTTATAAATAAATACTTTAACATAAAGATAAACCAAAAGAATTAAAAAAATCATTCCCATGAGAACGAATAATTGAAACTAAAATAGAAAGACCTAAAGCACCTTCAGAAACAGAAAAAAAAAAACAGGAAAAAAATAATCATAATCAAACTCAATAAGAAAAACAATAACCAATATAAATAAAGAAAGAACAATATATTCCAATCTCAAAAGAACCATTAATAAATGCTTATGTTTAGAAGAAAAAACAAACACCAGCAAAATAAATCAATAAAGAAGTGAAGACAGAATATAAACATTAGTTTTAATAGTTTAAAAAAAACGCCGGTCTTGTAAACCGGAAATAAGTCCAGCCCCCACTTTTAAAACTTCAGAGGTGGAAAAGCTTTCCATCATCGGTCCCCAAAACCGATATTTTTAATAAACTAACCCCTGAAATGATCAAAATAATAATTATATTGCTATCGAACGTAATAAATATTAATTTTATTAAATTAAGACACCCAATATCAATAATGCTTTTCATTATCCTACAAACTTTTCTAGTTGGACTAATAACAGGAACAATAATGGAAAGATATTGATTATCATATATTTTATTTTTAACGTTTCTTGGTGGTATATTAGTTCTATTTATTTATATTACGAGAATTGCATCAAACGACATATTTCAACCTAAATGAATTACGATAATTATTACCTTAACAATATGAATATTTATCATATCAACATTAATTATTTTAGATATAACAATATTTATAGACTTTTCAAAACTACTGAAACTATAAATATTGATAATTCAATCAATTATCAAGAAATATCAATATCTTTAGAAAAACTATATAATAGACCAACATTTATCACAATAATAATAATAATTTATCTATTTTTAGCACCATTAGCAGTTGTTAAAAATCACCAATATTAACCAGGGGCTATTCGTAAAATAAGATAATTTACTAATGAATAAACCCTTATGATTGAGAAATCCTTTAATTAAAATCATTAATAACACTTTAGTTGATTTACCTGCACCAACAAATATTTCATTTTGATGGAATTTTGGGTCCCTACTAGGGTTATGTTTGGTAATTCAAATTGTAACTGGACTATTTTTAGCTATACATTATACATCAAATATTGAAATAGCATTTAGTAGTGTAGTTCTCATCTGCCGAGACGTAAATAATGGCTGAATTATTCGAACCTTACATGCAAATGGAGCTTCTATATTTTTTATTTGTATTTATTTACATGTCTGACGAGGAATTTACTACGGATCTTACATATACATACACACCTGAATAATTGGTACAGTAATCCTATTCTTAGTTATAGCAACTGCATTTATAGGATACGTTTTACCTTGAGCTCAAATATCATTGTGAGGTGCGACAGTAATTACTAATTTATTATCAGCAATTCCATATTTAGGAACAGATTTAGTTCAATGAGTATGAGGAGGGTTTGTTGTTGATAATGCAACATTAAATCGATTCTTTACATTCCATTTTGTACTACCGTTTATTATTGCTGCAATGGCAGCAATTCATTTATTCTTCCTCCACCAAACAGGGTCTAATAACCCCTTAGGCCTAAATGGAGATACTGAAAAAATCCCATTTCACCCATACTTTACTTTCAAGGACTCTATTACATTTGTATTAATAACATCATTATTAATTATACTGTACTTGATTAATCTTTACCTCCTAGGAGATCCAGATAATTTTGTACCTGCTAACCCGTTAGTAACCCCCGTCCATATTCAACCAGAATGATATTTCTTATTTGCGTACGCAATTCTACGATCAATCCCTAATAAGCTAGGAGGTGTTATTGCATTATTCTTATCAATTAGAATCTTAATAATTTTACCATTTTATAATAAAACACCATTCCGAGGTATTCAATTCTATCCTATTAATCAGATTTTATTCTGAATTATAGTAGTTGTTGTATGCTTATTAACATGAATTGGAAAACGACCTGTTGAAGAACCTTACATTATAACAGGACAAATCTTAACAATTATCTACTTTACATACTTCTTAATTAATGTACATGTTGCAAACGCATGAGATAAACTAATTAAGGAATAATAAGTTAATTAGCTTAGGAAAAGCATATGTTTTGAAAACATAAAACTAGAAGTTTAACTCTTCTATTAACTTTTCTTAAAAATTTCACTAAATAAATGAAATAAATAAAATCTTTAAACCAACAAAGAAAATAAAAAAATTTAAAAATAATGGCAAAAAACTTTTTCAAGCTAAGTACATTAACTTATCATAACGAAAACGTGGTAATGTCCCACGAACTCAAATAAAACCAAAGGACATAACAGGAAGCTTAATAAAAAATATAAAAGAATAAAAGTCACCACCTAAAAAAATTAAAGCTAATAATATTCTTATAAAAACAATTCTAGTATACTCAGCTAAAAAAATTAAAGTAAAACCACCTGCACCATATTCAATATTAAAACCTGAAACTAACTCAGATTCACCTTCGGCAAAGTCAAAAGGAGTACGGTTAGTCTCAGCTAAACAAGAAGCAAAACAAGCTAAAGCTAAAGGAAATGAAATAATAATAAATCAACAATAAAGCTGATAATTTATAAAATCAAACATGTTAAAACTACCAATTAAAATAATTAAAGATAATAAAATTAAAGCCAAACTAACTTCGTATGAAATTGTTTGAGCAACAGAACGAAGAGAACCTAGTAAAGAATAATTTGAATTAGAAGACCAACCAGCAATTATAACAGTATAAACACCTAATCTAGTACAACATAAAAAAACAAAAATCCATAAGAAAAAGAACATATATAAGTTAAGTAAGGGAAAATCACTCAAACAGCCAAGGAAATTATTAAATCAAAAACAGGAGAAAAATAATAAAGTAAATAATTAGATATAATAGGAATTGGCTGCTCCTTACAAATTAACTTGATAGCATCACTAAAGGGTTGAGGAATTCCAACAAAACCAGCTTTATTTGGACCCTTTCGAATTTTAATGTAACCTAAAACCTTACGCTCTAATAAAGTTAAAAAAGCAACACTAATTAAAACACAAATAACTAATAAAATATAATTCAAAATAAACATAAATAAATCATAAAGTATCAATACTATTTGTAGAAAAAAATCTACATAAATGAATTCTAAATTCAACACATTAATCTGTCAAAATAGTAATTTAATTAGTATTTATCAATAAAATAAAAAATATTTCAACCATATGGTCCTTTCGTACTAATATGAATTAATAATCTTAGGATAGAAACCGACCTGGCTCACGCCGGTCTGAACTCAGATCATGTAAGAATTTAAAGGTCGAACAGACCTAATTACTGGGCTACTGCACCCAAAATTTTTCTTAATCCAACATCGAGGTCGCAATCTGCTTTGTCGATATGAGCTCTCAAAAACAATTACGCTGTTATCCCTAAGGTAACTTACTCTTATGATCATAAATTACGGATCAAAACAACAAACATAAATAAATGATATAATAATGAAGAGTTTATTTATTCTTCATGTCACCCCAACAAAACATCATCATTAAATATAGAAAGACAAACAAAAAACTATATAAAAATAAAATGTTAAGCTCTATAGGGTCTTCTCGTCCTAAAGGAAAATTTAAGCCTTTTGACTCAAAAGTTAAATTCAAAAATTTATTAAGAGACAGTTGATTTCTCGTCAAGCCATTCATTCCAGCCACTAATTAAGAGACTAATGATTATGCTACCTTTGCACGGTGAAAATACCGCGGCTCTTTAATAATCTGCTCAGTGAGCAGGCCAGACCTCAAAGTATTTTCAAGAGGACGTGTTTTTGATAAACAGGCGGAAATCAATTTTGCCTGGTTCCTTATAATAAATTCACAAGGTAAAAATTATATACAAATAAATATACTAATTCTATCATTATTACAAAAATTTTAAAATTAAATTTATAATCTTAATAAAAAACCTAAAATACTTATAAAATCAAAATAAAAAATAATGAACTAAAACGTAATCTTAGAGATAGCTGGTTTAAAGCTTACTATTATATTTTATAAAACAAATTATAGGTTATTAACTTCAAAGCTTATCCCTTAAAGAAATACCCGGGTGTAACACTCTGTAGGGATACGAAATGGAACTATCGCAAAGGCTTTATAGTGAGTGAAGCAGGTAGCAGTCTTCTGTTTATTGCTACACTACTGGCCATTAAAATTGCTACACCAAGAAGAAATGCAGATGATAAACAGGTATTCATTGGACAAATATATTATACTAGAAATAACATGTGATTACATTTTCACGCAATTTGGGTGCATAGATCCTGAGAAATCAGTACCCAGAACAACCACCTCTGGCCGTAATAACGGCCTTGATACGCCTGGGCATTGAGTCAAACAGAGCTTGGATGGCGTGTACAGGTACAGCTGCCCATGCAGCTTCAACACGATACCACAGTTCATCAAGAGTAGTGACTGGCGTACTGTGACGAGCCAGTTGCTCGGCCACCATTGACTAGACATTTTCCATTGGTGAGAGATCTGGAGAGTGTGCTGGCCAGGGCAGCAGTCGTACATTTTCTGCATCCAGAAAGGCCCATACAGGACCTGCAACATGCGGTCGTTCATTATCCTACTGAAATGTAGGGTTTCGCAGGGATCGAATGAAGAGTAGAGCCACGGGTCGTAACACATCTGAAATGTAACGTCCACTGTTCAAAGTGCCGTCAATGCAAACAAGAGGTGACCGAGACATGTAACCAATGGCACCCCGTACCATTAAGCTGGGTGATACGCCAGTATGGCGATGACGAATACACGCTTCCAATGTGCGTTCACCCCGAGATGTCGCCAAACACGGATGCGACCATCATGATGCTGTAAACAGGACATTGATTCATCCGAAAAAGTGAACTTTTGCCATTCGTGCACCCAGGTTCGTCGATGAATACACCATCGCAGGCGCTCCTGTCTGTGAGGCAGCGTCAAGGGAAACCGCAAGCATGGTATCCGAGCTGATAGTCCATGCTGCTGTAAACGTAGTCGAGCTATTCGTGCATATTGTTGTCGTCTTGCGACCGTCCCCATCTGTTGACTCAGGGGTCGAGACGTGGCTGCACGATCTGTTACAGCCATAAGGGTAAGATGTCTGTCATCTCGACTGCTAGTGATACGAGGCCGTTGGGATCCAGCACGGCGTTCCGTATTACCCTCCCGAACCCACCGATTAAATTGGATCTCGACCAACGCGAGCAGCAATGTCGCGATACGATAAACCGCAGTCGCGATAGGCTACAATCCGACCTTTATCAATGCCGGAAACGTGATGGTACGCATTTGTCCTCCTTACACGAGGCATCACAACGTTTCAACCAGGCACCGCCGGTCAACTGCTGTTTCTGTATGAGAAATCGGTTGGAAACTTTCCTCAGGTCAGCACGTTGTAGGTGTCGCCACCGGCGCCAGTCTTGTGTGAATGCTCTGAAAAGCTAGTCATTTGCATATCACAGCATCTTCTTCCTGTCGGTTGCATTTCGCGTCTGTAGCACGTCATCTTCGTGGTGTAGCAATTTTAATGGCCAGTAGTGTAAAATACTAGGGAAATGCTGTCAGCCTACAAAGGAGACTGCTTACGAACCACTCGTGCGACCCGTCCTGGAATATTGCTCGAGTGTGTGGGAACCGTATCACATAGGACTGACGGGGGACACTGAACGTATACAGAGTACGGCACCACGAATGGTCACAGGGTTGTTTGACCCGTGGGAGACTGTCGCAGAGATGTTGAAAGAACTGAACTGACAGACTCTTGACGACAACGGAAACCATCCTGAGGAATTTTACCAAGAAAGTTTCAACAACCGGCTGTATATAGTGACACTATGAATACACTTCAATTCCTAGTTATCACTCCCTTAGATATCCCGTGGTCACTAACACTGGTGATCCGAAACGTTGTGACCACGGCCCACCGCGCGACTGAATACCACTTGGGGGCGTTATGCGTCGTCCTGTAAGACGGAACTGCTGCGAACGCTGCGCGGTGACCGTGTGAAAGTATCACAGAGTCGCCAACGGTTGATTCGTCCTACTTGAGCGCGCTTGCGCAGGGCATCGAGGGACGTGAGATGCGTCGAAGCGAACGCGATCAGTGGGTTTCATATTTACGCGCGAATTCGACCGATTCGCGGTCTTTTTTTCAACTTACAACGTCTGAAGTTGCGATCAGCACTGTTCAAGTGCCAGAAGCGCGTCATGTACATGAGCAGTTAACCATTTAAGTTCCGGCCACGCCCAGCATTGCTTAAATTCCGTGATCTGACGGGAACCGGAGAATTCTACGAGGCAAGACCGTTGGCATTTGTGCTGTGGATTTATTGGATCCCAGAAGCACGAGTGATACCTATATTCTTTACAATGAAATGAATACCCCTAGCTGCATAAAGGCGTTGATATAAGTCAGCGGGGACAGGTTAAAGCGTGTGCCCCGACCGGGACTCGATCCCAGGATCTCCTCCTTAGATGGCAGACGCTCTATCCATTTTTTTTTTTGGGTTGGATATAGTTCGTTGCGTTCGGTCTGGGCGGACGTCACAAGACATCAACTCAAGTTGATCTTTGATTCCTTGACTGAGTTTGTTTCATTACAGAATGCACGCAGCCCTCTGACCCAACAACCCATCTGAGCCACCGAGGACACAGGATAGTGCGACCGCAGGGACTTAACCTCTGACACGCCTCCCGTCAGATCCACATTTACAACTTATTGTCCCGCACTATATTCATAGTGTCCCTGCCCATTATACTCATTACTCACGGCTTGTTGCCGATTCCCGTAAGAGTTCGGGCACTGTTTGTGCATCCGCACAGAAGAAGGTGGTCAAATATAATACACCTATATTCTTCACATATAAACTTTACATTGGACCACTCCACTGCTCACGCAACTCATATCAACAACAAAAGTATACAAGACAGCAGATGGAAGCTTTTTGTATTATTAGCGCCAAAGCGAAGATGATGCGAACGTCTTTTGATAGGCCGTTAAGAGAAGGACGACCAGCAGATCATGAGCGAACATAAGCGAATGCGAACTGAACTCTAATGCCGTTTGCTCACGGGCAACTAGCGTTTGCACCAGACAGAATTCTCATTTGATGTTGCACATTCGTTTATATTCGTTTCGGTGTGAAGTGGGCTTTAGAGAGAGAGAGGGGTCTGATGATTCGTATTCTCGGTGTCTCACGGGCTGAACATTTTATACTGAGGCTGCGACCCAATTAATTTCAGCAAGAGTTATTGGCACCTGGCGTTGGAGGCAGCCAAACGTGGACACCATTATGTAGGAACGTTGGCCTTTATGCCATATCTGCGCCTACATGCTGTTATATTTTGTGGTTACGTTTCCATGGGCCGCGCAGGATTAGCCGAGCGGTCTAAGGCGCTGCAGTCATGGACTGTGCGGCTGGTCCCAGCGGAGGGTCGAGTCCTCCCTCGGGCATGGGTGTGTGTGTGTGTGTGTGTGTGTGTGTGTGTGTGTGTGTGTGTGTGTGTGTGTGTGTGTCCTTAGGATAATTTAGGTTAAGTAGTGTGTAAGCTTAGGGACTGATGACCTTAGCAGTTAAGTCCCATAAGATTTCACACACATTTGAACGTTTTAACGTGCAGTATAGAAAGACACACGTCGCTGTAAGCTAGCAAATGCGTAAACGGAACGCAATGCGACAGGTGGTCTGAGACAGGGAGACAGGTGGGATGAGTAGAAAGCCGTGTTGTGATGGAGTCTACTGAGACAGCGGGGATTCACCTACGAGGCTTGGCGCTAAGAAGTGTATGTTAGCTATATTATTTAGAGTTCGGTACGATTGCTAAGATACATCTCCAGCCGTGCTGCTGACGTTCCGTGTACTGTCAAGTTGTTGAAACTAAATGCAAATCTCACTTACTATTGATAATCAATGGTGGAAAACATAATCACAAGGACGCCCTGAGCGGGCTGGCACCAAACTTTTAGGAAAGCTCAATAGGAGCTTACAGCTCCAGCGACAAAAGTCGTGAATTCGTGTATGAAGCGTGATCTTGTTTAAAAGGGAACAATTTGTTGGGAATTTGCCTCGGATGAAAAACTCATATTAATCTTATGATCATGTGGAGGAGTCATCGATCGGTTTCTGAAGAGGCAAATGGTTCAAATGGCTCTGAGCACTATGGAACTTAACTTCTGAGGTCATCAGTCCCCTAGAACTTAGGACTACTTATACCTAACCAACCTATGGAGATCACACACATCCATGCCCCGGGGAGGATTCGAACCTGCGACCGTAGTTGTCGCGCCGTTCCAGACTGTAGCGCCTAGAACTGCTCGGCCACCCCGGCTGGCTCTGAAGAGGCAAGATGCGGTTCACTGTGTGATGTGCGATTTTACTTAAAGGCGGAACAATTTGTTAAAAATTTTCTCGGAAAACATGTAAGTGTGATCTCGTGCTGATCTTAATATCGTCTGCAGTATTCCCTATGACTTTTCACGGTGCTCGAAAATTACTATTCATATAATGGAGGTTATATATTTATCAATAATGTAAAGGATTTTCAGAATATAATTTTTACCAGTCTACAAAAAAAAGGAAGGAATAATTTAGCCTTAAGTTATTGCCAGTCCCGATCCAGTCATTTATTTAAATTTAAATATCTCAGAAATTTTCTCAGATCATGATCATGTGTTCTTTAGTAATCAGACGACCAGCTGTGCAGCTGTGTCAATAAGCGAAGTCAGTTTTTCTAATAATTCAGATCTCAGACAAATGTTGTCCACTATTAGCAGATAGGCCAGCATTGCACTAAGCTGTGCCATTCACTAACAGATATATAGACAGCGTTATCCGGCGACACCATCATGACGTAAGAATTTTTCAGATTGATATCGCAGGGCCATGGTGTGGCGCTGCTTAGGTCAAAATTTATCAGTTTTCATGAGTTAATATATTAACAAAAAAATCATCATTTTTAGTATTTTTACACGGGAAAGTTACAGCGTCGATAAGAAATTCCTATCATATGACACACGTACTGTCACCAATGCCATGTATGACACAGGAGACGTGTTTTCCTATGGAAGATTCGGTTGACTTGTCGCCTTGTCATCAAAGGTTTGCGGCTCTCATTCGAAAGCCACTGGCTTTCGACTGCTAATAGAGTAGCCGTGCAGAATCAACTGTCATTATAGGTCCTCACCTTACACCTCGCTATTGCAAACGGAAGTTACATCACGACACAGACACAAATTTGAATACAGCTAACAGCGAAAAAAAGAGCAAAACCAAAAAAATAAAAAAAAACATTTGGTACAAGGGGGATTTGAATACGGCTCGCCAGCATGGCAGTCCAACAGCGTGACAAGCTGTTGCTCTTTCACACTGCTCTATATTGCTCTTCTTGTTCTTCAATCGTTCATGTTTCTATTTTGATTTTTCCACAGTTAAGTACTCCTGTTTCCTGTTTTAATGCTTGATCTGTCTTCAGTTTTTGACGGACTGTCTACTGGGCCCGGTTACCATTAAACCTGAGGGGGTGTGATGGGAAGTTTCTCTCGTCAGATGTGTTGGAGCCGCGTCATGGATATACCTCACAGCTCTACTTATTATCAGAGGTGCACTATGTGGAGGAGTTCATCAATACGTCCACAGACTTATCGCCAACATATAAAACGTTCAGTCTTTTTTCTTTCTAGTGCGTTTGTCCTGTACCGGTGAAGGGTGGCATTGACGGTTATTCGCGGATATGGTGTGGTTAATATAAGGGATGGCCGCATGGCCTTCGTATCACCATCCCGTTCACCCTTCCGGGACGGAATATGTGTACCCCAACTGTCTGCGTGTGGTGGTAAGTGAAAGAGAGCGAAAGTTTTTTAAACGGTGGCAAATCGTGTAACTGAGGCGGGACTTGGATACCAGCCTATACTAACCTAGCGGTGTGTTCAAAATGTTTCTAATGGTTCTGAGCACTACGGGACTTAAGATCTGAGGTCATCAGTCCCCTTAGGATTTAGAACTACTTAAACCTAACTAACCTAAGGACATCATACACATCCATGCCCGAGGCAGGATTCGAACTTGCGACCGTAGCGGTCGCGCGGTTCCAGACTGAAACGTCTAGAACCGCTCGGCCACAGCGGTCGGCTAGCGGTTTGTAACCTATAATCAAAACGTACCGAGACGGATGTCGAGCATAACCTATCCAACCGACAAGCGGATTACCATCAACAGTCTCACACGCGCTCATTTCAAGAGACACTGCAGGGATTTCTGATTTAATGCCGGGCATTGAGGCACAGCATACCGTATAAAAGCCTCTACTCGCTGGCGAAATTCTACCTGTGACGACTGTTCCATAACCAACATTGAATCTAAATACTTTCGGGTCAAACACAGTCACATTTGTGCGGGTCATAGACTTCATGTACGGAAGAGTGAGAAGCTAAATCTAGACTATCGAAAATAGCGATTGTTTCGGCCATTGCTTCGTCTCTATGCCTGGAAAGTTTAAGGCCGCAAGTCTGTGCCATTGCTTTAGCGCACACTTTGAACCGCTGTATTCGAACAAAGCTACGTTTAATATTAAGCTGCCTTGGATATGAAAGCTTCTTTCACAATGCAGCAAACTCCACCTGCAAACTGCCCTGTCAGGGCGCCTACAAAAAAGTGCGAGGTGAAGTCACCCAGTAAGTACGTCATTCGTGCCCTCGAGGAGTCAAGACCAGTAGACTGTGGACTCCAAACAACCTGTCACGTAACATGCCAAAGGCATATCAAATGACTATCGATTTTGAGCTCTTTACGTACGGGGGGGGGGGATTCGAAACACACATTTAACGGAGTAATTTAGTTTGCTGTGCCTGAAATACTATTACTTCATTGTTTATCGTTGTTTATGGCATATATTTCAAGAAGTTTCTGAATTTACTACGTTGTAATACTTTTCTCCAGCTGTGTTTTCAAAAAAGGGGAAAGCTTTGTTATTTTGGGATACCGAATAGCAAGATATCGATAACTGTTTTCTTCCGCAATATTGTTACTAATTTCCTTTACAATAACAATGATTATCAGCTCTGAACACGACACTTGTCAGAATGCTGAATGGATCAATCTCAGTCGTAATCGTCGTCGTTCGTGACGACGACGTTTTATTCTTAAGCTGTCAAATTGTAGGAGATAGAGGGTACATGATGTAACAGTTATCATTTTGCTCCTTTTATTTTTATTTTATGCGCTAACTGTGAGCAGGAAGAAAGTATCTTCTTATATGCACCCATGTAACTTAGAATATCTCTACTTCTGCCACTGTGATTATAACGGGAATGTGTGTGGTAGGACGTAGTATGCTGTTTGTTTACTCTTTGAACATGTCGTAAGCTGTTAATCTCGTCTATACCTCTAATCACAGAAAATACTGAAACAGCATCTTAGAGAATGACCGTACGCAAACTGTCGTGCTCTCATATGCATAGCCGAGTCTATGATCGATAGTTTTAGTATTTGTTATCCACTGAAATATTTAAGGAATTCTCTTTTATAAGGGGTGACCCCGAACTCTACAAAAAAAGCTGGGTTTGTCAGCTACATTTTCTGAGTATTTTGATGTAAAAGATTCGTGGTCTCCAGTGATTTGTTATAGAGTAATTACATTTAGTTTCATTTCTTACACCCTTTTCTCTTTGTATCTGTTCTGCAATGAAAATATCGACGACACAACAGTGGAGATGTCGATGGTATGCGGTATGCTTGGAAGCAAACTTGTAAAAATGTAGATGTTCTCAATTATCGACTGGGATATACTATGGGGTGGGTTCAGCCGCCTGTTAAGAGTATTCATCCTCCCGCACATTAACCCCTTTCCCTCGGATATGTGGGAGTTGTCTCTTACATTTATTTGCAAAGTGTATATGAGTGTAATTGATACGTGTATAATGTAGTGTTGTACCAGTGTTGCATGATGATGATGATGATGATGATGATGATGATGACAGAAGGGAGATGGTGAAATCTGGTGCTAGCACATAGTCTACTACTCTCAAACAGCGCCAAGAGGGCCGCAGAGTTTAACGCCCCTATCCGACGGACGGATCAGCATTAACAGTCACAAGCCCTCACTTCATGAGATACTGCGGAGAGGTTTGATATTTAATCCAGGACGCTGGCGCGAAGACTCACGATCCGGAACTGCATACCTATCCTACTCTTGCTGGACAAACACAGAAGGTGAAAATTTCATTACCATCAGGATTCGAACCGGCGAACGTGGATTCGAGCGCCATCACACAGGCGTGTGTTAACTATCTCCTATATGGAAGCGGATAACAAACTTGTTAGTTTCAGTCACGGTACTTCCTGTTGTCAACAGTACACCATGGTGAAGTGATGGGATAGCGATATGCACGTATAAATATAGCTGTACTATCACATACGCAAGGTATAACAGGACACTGCATTCGCGGAGTTTTCATTTGTACTCAGGTGATCCATGCGAAAAGGTTTCCGATGTGATGATGGGGGCACGGCGGGAATTAACAGACTTTGAATGCGGAATGGAATGTAAAGCTAGACGCATAGGTCATTCCATTCCGGAAATGGTTAGGGAATTCAATGTTCCGAGATTCACAGTGTCAACACTATGCTGATAATACCACATTTTAGGCATTACCTTTGGCCACAGACAACGCAGTGGCCGACGGCCTTCACTTAACGATCGAGAGTTGTCAGCGCTAACAGAGAAGTTCAAATGGCTCTGAGCACTATGGGACTGAACTGCCGAGGTCATCAGTCCCCTAGAACTTAGAACTACTTAAACCTAACTAACCTAAGTACATCACACACATGTGATGCCCGAGGCAGGATTCGAACCTGCGACCGTAGCGGTCGCGCGCTTCCAGACTGTAGCGCCTAGAACCGCTCGCTCACTCCGGCTGGCTAACAGAGAAGTAACACTGCGTCAAATAACCCAGAAATCAATGTGGCACGGATGACGAAGGTGTCCGTTAGGACTATGCGGTGAAAGATGGTGTTAATGGGCTGTGGCAGCAGACAACAGAAGCGAGTGCTTTTGCCAACGGCACAAACACCACCTGCACCGCCTGCCCTTATATTGTGACTAGTGCTTTTGACAAAATATCGATATGTCGATACGTGAACAAATTGTATATCAATTTGCCTCAGACAAATTTCCCACTGATATCGATATCTCCATATAGACATTTCGATATCGAATGACGATATTTTTATTTTATATTACATTCTTTTCGCAATTTTCGGTAAATTTTAAAATTGTTCTACAGCATAATTTTACTTTCACTACGTGAAAGAGTCTTACCACTTTTTGAGGTTTCATTACGTCCAGTCTCTCTCTCTCTCTTTGACTGTGTGCAGCAAGCATAGGTCGCACAAAGAAGTAGTCCGGTTGAACTCAGAGGCGGCGGGGTGAATGGAATAACAAGATTTCCGATGTCATGAAATTGCACACCAGTTGCGTTAAAAAGCAATTTTTAACGCAACTGGTGTGCTATTTCTGGACGTCAGCATTCTTCAAAAACAGTTGCTGGCAATGATGAAGAGAAATCTGAATGATGAGATTGGTCTTAGCGGTGACCGGACACGTGTGAGCGGGAAATACTGACGTAATCGGCGCTCGGAGCTACCAACAGAAACTACAACGTTTAATTCCACCATGCAATTTTGGCCCTACCACTATTAGGTCGCTAGCGTTTTCAGAAATGAGGAAACAGGAAGTTTGGGGCAAATTCGATATTGTGACGAAACTGAACGACGGACCCATCTAACACCTTTTACTATGCCACTTACAAATAGTTACCGTTGTTAGCAAAGTGGTTATCGCTAAGCGTCAACGTGCAACGTTCTCCTTTCAATTCTTGCTCTAAGGGGGATAAGCAGGCTGCTAGCTCGTTGATGTACACAATATCTAATAACCAACCACCACTTAAATATACAGGTCTAAAACTGGCAGTATACTTATATTTACAATGTGCAACCGATATTTTTTATAGGCCGGTAGGTCAATGTTCTTTCCGACCTTATATCGATATAAATACACTTTTTGCGATACACCGAGGGCTGATAGTGAAACATTTTTTAAGTGTGGATATATCGGATATTTTTAAAAATATCGACAGTTCTACTTGTGACCATATCGGCTGGGGCCTAGACGACTGAAAAACCGTGGCCTCGTGAGATGAGTATCGCACAGCCCCACGAAGCTATGGACGAGTGTTGTCAACAAGACACTGTGCAACTGGTGGTCCAGCTGGATAGATCATTGACGGGAAATCTTTGTGTTCGGCCCTTTGGAGACCATTTGCAGCCACTCACTCATGCTTCATGCTCTCGAACAACGATGTCAACGGGCCACAGTTGTTCGCTATTGGTTTGATGAACATTCTGGACAATTCGTGCGAATGATTTGGCTACCCGGATCGCCCAACGTGAATCCCATCGAACATTTATAGGACACAAGAGTGCGCGTCGTACACAAAATCTTGCCCCGACAAGACTTTCGCAATTACGATGCAGCTTCGCTCAATTTCTGCAGTATTTCTCCAACGACTTGCTGAGTCCATGGAACGTTGAGTTGCTGCACTACTCCGGAAAAAGCGAGGTCCGACACGATATCAGGCGATATCCCACCACATTTGTTACCTCAGGATTACGTCCACTGCACTCTTCGTCTTTAGCTTGCATTCCGTGCTGTCCGGTTCTGTTGTCCAGTGTTGGTTGTGCGTTAACAGTGATACATAGCAGCATGGATAGGTTTATTTCTTAGTTAACCCAATATATACCTCCTGTACGGTTTCACGGAACGTATTGGAAGAGCAGCAGAACATCGCTATGCTGAGCCGCCCCCCCCCCCCCCCCTCTCTCTCTCTGTCTACTCTCACAGCAGAATTCCACCTACTTTCCAAACTTAAACTTCATAGTTGCTTCCCATTATACATTGCGCGACTGGCATTCCTGGAACAGAGAAAAATACTTGAAAGATACTGGCAGGCTCAAAGCTGCGAAGGCAAATCGTCAGCCGTGCCTCAGTTAGAATATTCCCGTGGGGGTACTGGGTCTGACACTCTATGAGAGACAAGATTTAAACAGATCAGGAAGTTTAAAAAGAGCGCACACACTGCTATAGAATGGCAGATACATCGAGGGTCACAAAAATATTTCGTCACTTCCCTTGTGCTTTATCGGTGGTTGCAGACAGTGAAAGCAATTTTAAAAATAAATGGAAATCATTTCTAACTGACAACTCTTACTCCATAGAACAAGTTTGTGATAGGTAACGTCTGTGTTTAGTCGGGTCACATATGGCTTTTTAAAATTGTATTTCAATTTTAAAATCTCTAGTTATGTGAATGGACAGCTTGCACCCACATTAGTGTCGAGGGAATGTCTAATATTTGTAAACGTACTGACACATTCAACATTATAGACAGCTGTCGCAAATATAATCTACAGACCTACAAATAACGAAGCTATACTCACTGTAAACGTAAGCATCGTAGCACTACACTCATCTTTTCAAAATGCTTTCTTAGGCGTTACTGAAAATGAGAGCATGGCACCATATAAAAATAGCATCGTTCATTCAGGATCTCGGTGACGGTTGCAAGTATTGACCGCAATGAAATATATTCGCCGCCCTCCATGTTTTCGGGAAATACTACTCATCGAAAACATTGTTTCAATACCTTGAACCAAACTGACATATAAGAAAAAAGAACGAAGTAAAAGATTGTATCGGAATAATGTGGCTTGCTGCCCATTAAACGAAATACAGCCAGCGACTATCACTTTAACTATTATTATGTCGCATGCATACATCGCTGACGACGCTATAGTAACGCTGTGTGTCGCGTCAATTTGGTGGGCGTCCTCAATTACTCAACGCTATAGCCCCTCCCCCCACTACTACCCCGTTTGTTCACGCCAAAGCCGTGCCATCACGCGACAAAAGCGCAAATCCTCTGTTTTAAAAATAAATAAATAAATAATGAATATTTCGCTCGGGTTTTCCGGTATGTGCGCACATTTAAATATTCACAATATTGACGACCATAACCACGAACTTAGTGAACGCACCTCATAGTGATTACACTGAATTGTGCATGAAACTCCGTTAAGCAATCATTGCCGAGGACAGCGGACAGTGAAAACACACTGTCGAGCGACATCTGGCACCGCAGCCGGCTGCACAATTGGACTGTGGACAGCGGCCGTTCCAACTGTACGTATCTGCGTGCTACAAGCAACCAGTAACCGTTTGGAGGTCATTGTTTTAACGACGCCTGTGCTAATACGCGCCAGTTATACGGCTCTTAAACACACATGCGCTAGTTCCTCGTCGAGTTTCTTGGCGCTATGCGAGCTCATGCCTTCAAACAGGTTTAGAGTTGTACACTGATAATCCTGATTTAAGCGCAACTTTCCGTTCCCAACAATAAACTGCAAGGCAAATACAGCAAAATTCCTTGTTTAAAGAAACTGTCCGGTTTTCTCTACTAATGCTATTTAATATAGGCTATCTTAACAACACTGTTTTAGCAAATGAATGCTGAAATGGTAAGCACTGCAAGCAAGGCACCACAATTTTTTCGAAGGAGAGATTTATTTAGTTCATCTTCATACGCTGACGCATAGTCGTATCTTCCTTATCAGTGTCAATTACCGGTTTTACGTGCTCTTCATGAACAAATGTACGCCACAGTCTTTATGCGGGCTTAGATCCCAAGGTATCGATTGATAAATAGTTTATTCCACGAAACTGTGATTGCTTGCTCTGTTTCCTTTCTGTTATACATTATCTAAGTGCTCCGCAGTAACTTATCTAACGAGCGGTTTGGTCATCTGCAAAATTTTCAATCATATTTTGTAATATATTTCGTGCTGCGCGAGAACTAAATGATTCACAATTCTCCCGTAAGCACCTTTTACAAAACTTGCACAGTTTGACTCTCATTTACTGTAATTCTTCTGTCCAAGACGACTGATAAGTCGGTCTTTTCTGTGTTGCAATCACAGTTTTCAGCCACAGCAGGAGCGTCTTACAATCTTCTCTCAGTGTGACACTACGAAGACAAAACTGTATATTGTATACATTTAGAAAGTATTTGGGAACAAGATAAGGAAGCAAACCACAAGGTTTTCTGTCTAATAGGACATTATCGATGTTGCATAAAAAGTTCTCGGTTTACTTGCCGCGTCAAATTTGGAGAAAATCCCAAGCTTTAGTCAGGGGTAAAACTGATGAAGATGACGGAGGTAGTCATCGAAAGCTTGGGATTTTATCCAAATTTGACGCAGCAAGTAAACCGAGAACTTTTTATGCAAGGACTCTGTCGCGAAAGACTTCGTAGTCATTATCGATGTTGATTTCGACCGGTAGTATTTCAGAGAACTTGCGATAAATGACATTTTATGAAGACTGAAGGCATGGAGGTGTACAACGACTGACTAATTATTTAAGCTAAATGTGTAATTTCATACAGTTTTGTAGGAGCGTGCACTTCCAGCCCTCTGCATGTTTATGGTACTTCAGTCATGCTAATAGTAGTATATACTGCCAGGTTAAATATGAGAAAGAATTCACTTTCCCTCAGGATACGCTTCTAAATTGCAGCCTTTGTATGGAAGTAATAGAGAATTATAGAGAACAATGTTCTCTCTATCACGTTCTTTCTAATATCCTCCACACCTGTATTTCAAGATCCATTGAAAGGAGATGCTCCTTACGAAGTTCAGGTGAGTCTTCTCTTTTCGTTCGAGATGCCATGGATTACTTACCTCCCTGAATGCGAAAATAAGCTACAGATATCAGACGGCACCGAAAACGGGAAATAATTCAAATACACAACGATACTCTTCTCTAGTTGCCTTTCGATTCAGGTTTTGTTTTGCGTTTCAGAAAGACATTACTGCACCACATATAATTAAATATTAATTGTTTTAGTGAACCATCTCTGCCCCGTTCTACACTGAACAACTAATCACCCTTTAGACTTTTGTTGAATAGAAAAAAGATTAATAAAGAAATATTAATCATCTGTCTCTCATTCACTTAGTTTCAGGCTGGACTGCTGTAGGAAGTTTTCTCAAGTTAGAAATTGAATACGCTGGAGATGAGAGAAATATTCATAAGAATTCACTGTGCGATGAAACTGCCAACATATGCATTAACCCCCACGATGAAACACGTGATCTCAAGGAAACGCAGTAAGAAATAAATCGAGAAATAGTCTTCATTCGTTAACATGTCTTACTTTTTTTTATAACTTAGATTTCCCTTCACTTGCGGTCCATCATATACGTTATTTAGCAAATAGCTCCTACGTTAGGTTGACAATCTTAACATTACATCATTGAAACAAGATATACGGAAAAGTGTAGTCCCCAAGACAGAAAATACTTCTCAATACTCTTTGTCGAAAGAAAATACCGAAAAATTAAAAAAAAATTAAAGTGGATGCTTTCGCAACTGAACCCTGTAACTGTCGGAAAAGAATGATGATATAACGAGTGTTCATATTACATGTTTAACCTTCAGAAAATACAACGGGAAGTTTTCTAAAAATGGATTTCACTGCTGTTAGTACGATGCAAATTCAGCTCTAACGCACGTGATCATCGTCATTATACCCTTTCTTCATCCACAAGACCTGCGAAATGGCTCATCCAGCCAGCCAGAGTGAAAATCAGTAGTTTAACGTGGAGTTCATTTCATTTTTACATCGAGACCGTACTACAGATCAGTATGTCACCACAACTAAGAAACCACGTTCACATTCGGGGTATAGAGGAATAATCGATACGAGTCGTAGGTTTCGATCAGTAACAGAGGAAACATGCGACGAACGCCGCAAAATAATTTGCGACTATGACGTGACATTACTGGCAATTTTTTTCAGACGGTCTACGGTACAGATCAGTCTGTCACCACAGCCTGTTTTTTTTTAAATTTTTTTTTAACAAAGGGTAACGTGAAAGCACTCATTAACATCACGTCACTGGCAAAAGCCGACGATTTGTATCGAACATGCCTCTTGACCCTACATTAGCGGTTTAGCCAGCTCACAACCAAACTACCGTCTTTCAGTTTAACTTAGACTTCGGGAAACGCTGCGGATTAGCCAGTGACCACAACCTACACCAAAAAACAATATAGAAGGAAAAATAAATACTGTTAGTGTTCTTTTCTTTCTCTGTTTACCACGTGTCACTTCACTCGCAACACCATAGGTACGTAACGCGAAAAAGCCAACTTCCAGTATCGGTAGGTTCAGTTTACCCATTCTCCTTATTGCTGTCCTTTTACGTGCGAGAATTTGTATATTAGTTTTTGAGACGTAAATCGATTGTGAGATCGCCGACTTCGTTGAATTTTTTACTGATATCTGGTAAACAACAAAAATGTGCTTCGTGTCCAAACAGTTTATCACCGCGGCACAACAGATAGCATCGAGAAGACTCATGAAACTAGTTATCGATCGCTAAACGTAATATACAACTTGTCATGTCAGGAAAAGATGCCAATTACAAGAAATTGTAACAGGAGTTTGAGGGGAAATAATATTGTAGATGAGATGTAATTACGGTAGACGCCGCATACATAGCCAAATGTGGGAGTTTGCACAGAAAATGGCGATTTAAATACATGTATGTAAACATAACTCGCTGTTAAGAGGAGACTACTACTGATGAATAGCAAACAGTTATTTCTCGGTAGTAGTAAGAACCCAAGAAACATGTTCTGCTCAGTGCAACTAAGGAAATGAAGTGTAAGTTACACAGCGCGTAAACTTTAAACAACTTCACGATCATTATAAAAGAAAATGCTAGAACGAACTGGGGAACATAAATACTGACTGTTTCCAGTTGTCACCAAAACATCGCGTAAGAGAGATGAAAGTTCTTCCCGGATAAATTTCACTGTACAAATGCACAGGCTTTTTATTACTGTAGTCGTAGTTTGGTCTGTAGTTGAAATGCACTTCGTTTCACTTGAATGTTATCACCGTTGAAAATATCAGAAGATGAAACAGCTGCGTGAGTTACACCCATAACAAAATACTCGCCTGTCTACGAACTATTACATGCAATACCTGAATTAATGATGGACTGTTGAGGAGCGGCCACGTTGCATGGGGGAGGGGAGAGGGAGGTTGGGTGTTCACTGTGTATACAAACATATAAAAATTGTAAAATGTAAACTTTCACGGCTGGAAATGTCACAATTAATAAAATGTTCCGGGCTATTATGCCTTGGTCGAATGCATTTCACCTTAAAACCCGGCGTTTCATCCCCATCTAAGGAGGGCATTTTCAAGAGGGATCGTAGTTTTTTTTCAATGTCCGATTCACACAGTGGCTCGCCATGCGACTGAAACGTATAAAAAGGCCGCACTCTTGTTGTCATTCACTTCGCAGTTAAACTGTATGTGCTCCTTCCTCGCAATCATTGGACCACAAGTTTCAACGGCGACGTAGACACAAGGCAGGCCGTGAGGCGTCGCGGCGGTGGTAAACCTGTACCTGAATGTAGCAGTCGGGCGAGGATGGTGCGGCAGGCGTGTAGGAGGCTGACGGCGTCCATGGCAGGCGGACAGGTAGTAGACACAGGTAGCCAGAGCACTCACAGGCAACTGGCGCGCCGCTAAACTTAGCGCCACGGCGGCAGCGGGTCAAGGGCTGCCCCGCCGGCCTCGTCACGTGAGGCGTGGTACCCGCAGCTGGGTTCGCAGTAAACAAACAGCCGAGGACGGCGCAGCCCTGTCTGCTGGCATTGCCACTACCTCTTCCGCAATTACCCGAGACGGGGGACGGGGAACCCCCGGAAGCCCACGCTCAGTGAAGAGACGAACAGCGAACTGAGTAGGCAAGTAGGCAAATACTAGTCGAGCTCATTGTAAAGATCTGTTCAAAACATTGGGGATTTGAACTGCTCCATGTGAATACATTTACCAGTTAGTTCCAATGGCTCTGCGCACTATGGGACTTCTGTGGTCATCAGTCCCCTAGAACTTACAATTACTTAAACCTAACTAACCTAAGGACATCACACACATCCATGCCCAAGGCAGGATTCGAACCTGCGACAGTAGCGGTTCCAGACTCTAGCGCCTAGAACCGCTCGGCCACTCCGACCGGCTACCAGTCAATTGTACACATCAAAAATAACATTAGATAACATTAGTAATTACTGCACAAACAGCTCTGTCCATGACCATGCAACAACAGATAGACTCAACTTACACTTACCAAGAAAAAATAAACATAAAACTCAAAACAGCATTTTCTACCAAGGAATAAAACTGTACAATAAATTACCAAAAGAGACAAATTGGAAAAATACACTTATATAAAAAGGCAGCTAAAAAGTACCTGTTATGTAATACATTTTATACACTTAAGAATT
The DNA here is from genome assembly GCF_021461385.2 of Schistocerca piceifrons. Classification (NCBI taxonomy): domain Eukaryota; kingdom Metazoa; phylum Arthropoda; class Insecta; order Orthoptera; family Acrididae; genus Schistocerca; species Schistocerca piceifrons. The sequence goes on along the minus strand of NC_060140.1, from coordinate 260,746,810 downwards.
ACTTAGAAAAGACAGAGTAGTGGTTTGATAAAAGAAAATGTTATACAAATAAATAATAATAATAATGATTATAAAACATCCATTATTCCATATAACACCTTCACTTTATGTTTCCTTCCTTCTTTTTTACTTTCTAGAAATACTTACACCTCAGCTATGCATAGCACAATACTAACACTTCTTCCACTTTCTGAGCTCAACATCGCACTCATTATGGAGGGATGCTGACTCAGTTTCTCAGGGTAGCAAATGGGAAGTTGCGGTACAGAAAATGGCCCAGAGATCACCAGTGTGTGTGTGTGTGTGTGTGTGTGTGTGTGTGTGTGTGTGTGTGAGTAAAGTGTTATGAAACAATGTGTGTATAGGGTGTGCAGAGACTTATAATGAGATATTTGTGAACAGTGTGGCATTACATTATTTAATATGTTAACTGTAAAAAAAAGTATTGCATACCGGGAGTAAATCTGATGATTGTCTCTAACTAGAAGTCTCTAAATACCGGGTCATCAAAAAGTCAGTATAAATTTGGAAACTGAATAAATGACGCAATAATGTAGATAGAGAGGTACAAATTGACACACATGCTTCGAATGACATGCGGTTTTATTAGAACCAAAAAAATACAAACGTTCAAAAAATGTCCGACAGATTGCGCTTCATCTGATCAGAATAGCAATAATTAGCATAACAAAGTAAGGCAAAGCAAAGATGATGTTCTTTACAGGAAATGCTCAATATGTCCACCATCATTCCTCAACAGTAGCTGTAGTCGAGGAATAATGTTGTGAACAGCACTGTAAAGCATGTCCGGAGTTATGGTGAGGCATTGGCGTCGGATATTGTCTTTCAGCATCCCTAGAGATGTCGGTCGATCACGGTACATTTGCGACTTCAGGTAACCCCAAAGCCAATAATCGCCCGGACTGAGATCTGGAGACCTGGGAGGCCAAGCATGACGAAAGTGGCGGCTGAGCACACGATCATCAGCAAACGACGCGCGCAAGAGATCTTTCACACATCTAGCAATACTCTTTTTTTTTTTGTTCTAATAAAACCCCATGTCATTCCAAGCATTTGTGTCAATTTTTACCTCTCTATCTACATTATTCCGTGGTTTATTGAGTTTTCAAATTTATACTGACTTTTTGATCACCCGGTACATGCGTATACGAATTAGCTTATTTTAAATTGTCTAAACTTGTAAATACTTCGACTTGTCCTATATCCTTGTAAAAAGAGATCTATGGATGAATAAAGCTGCTGCTACTACTTCTGCTACAGTGGAGATATTCGAGGCCATAGCACAAAGTTTCCCAAACAATTCCGAGATTTCAAGTAGTGGGATCAAGAGAGTCGCATGACTTGTAAATTCAGTATGTAAAGCGAATCATAAACTTGCGATAATAATAAAAACATACTTATGTTCTACAATGTTAACATAGATCACGTATTATGTTAATGACCAGTATGATGAAATCAAGTATTTTGTGCATGTAACATTCGACAGGTGAGTGTACGTGGGAACAAGTGCCCCATCCCATATAGCACTAAACAGGTCTTAAATATCACACAGACATCACTGACACAAATACATTCGAAAATGGCTACAGGTCGATACTTGCCGGTAATGACCTATATCCAGGGTGGTCAGAAATGGTCTGAAATGCTTGTAAGGGCACTGCAGGGAACGTTGTGACGAGACATAACTGCTCATAAAAAAATTCAATACGTTGGGCCGTTTCCGAGTTAATTGGCTTTGATATTATCCAATCGGGACACAGAGCGGGCATATTCAAGCTGCCTGCCGGAGACGGTGTCGCCAAAAGTGCTCTTCATTTGGTTTACGAAAACCAAACAAGAGAGCGATACAAAAATTGGACGTGGGACGGTAGTAAGAATAGAACCCGAGCCAAAGGCTGAGCAATCTCGTGCGTTATCATCTACTCTATGAGAACAACTAATTGTATCTGGCGGGCCACATTAATTTACCGCGCAACGGCCTGATAAGCTCACTTCAACGCTAATTAACTCGGAAATGGTGCAATATATCGAATTTTATTCTCAACAGTTATTTCTTAGCACAATTTACTGTGCAACATCCTTACAAGTACAGTATTCATGGTGCAATAAACGTCATCTTACATCATAGAATATGACAGCCTAGGCCGGCTGCTGTGGCCGAGTGGTTCTAGGCGCTTCAGTCCGGAACCGCGCTGCTGCTACGGTCGCATGTTCGAATCCTGCTTCGGGCATTGATGTATGTGATGTCCTTAGGTTAGTTAGGTTTAAGTAGTTCTAAGTTCTAGGGGACTGATGACCTAAGATGTTAAGTCCCATTGCGCTTAGAGCCATTTGAACCATTTGACAGCCTAAGGTGTTTTTTCTAAGATTATTTCATCGGTCAGTTCCAATTATGGTACTAAACGTCTCTCTTCTGCTGCTGCACACTGGTGCTCTCTATCAGTCTATGTGCTAACAAGGTCTTGGAGCGGGGATCGTGAGAGATGGTACACTTTTCCTTCTTCTGTTTCTTTGTTTCGTTCGTGGCGTGTGTCCTTCATGATTTATTCGAAATACAACAAGCCTAAGACTAGTCTACAAGGTAAGGATGCAAATCTCCCTACCGCCTCAGACAAAATTACAGCTTTAACAGATAAAGCAATTGAAACAGATATCCATAATTTTGATTTGCAGCTCCTTGTATTGGCCGTGTTTGCAGTTAAAATCATTGGATGTGAGGTCCGCCAGTTATGCAAAACACCGTTTTTCTCATTACCCAAACATGCTTCGGCACCACTGTCCCATCATCAGTGGGTTTTCGTTTTTGTTTATTCTGCAATGTGAACATTTTTGTTAAATGATTATAAAATTATGTGCATTTTTAGTTCAAACAACAGATCGTTTCTTTTTGTAAACACTTTTACATTTGGTGTGCATGAATTTTCTGGATCAGTTGTTTGTTAATTACTACAGGTAGCTTGTCATCTACAACCAAACGATGCTGTGATTAACACATAACTGATCCAGAAAATTCATGCACACCAAATGTAAAGGTGTTTACAAAAAGAAACGATCTGTTGTTTGAACTGAAAATGCACATACTTTTATAATCATTTAACAAAAATGTTCACATTGCAGAATAAATAAAAACGAAAACCCACTGATGATGGGACAGTGGTGCCGAAGCATGTTTGGGTACTGAGAAAAAAAGGTCTTTTGCATAACTGACGGACCTCGCATCCAACGAATTGAAACAGAGTTTTGATGGATATTTCTCAACTGTAGATACACTGGCCAGCTGTCCAGAGCCTGAATAACCACCTTACGCAGCGCGAACCGCTGCGAGACGAGCAGGAAGTGTGTCAGTAGGTGTGGAAGGTACACAACAGGATGTGGAGCCATGCCACCTGTAGTGCTGTGGATTCGCGGTTGAGGATCCATGCTGTGAACAGCCCGATTGAGGTGGCCCCACAGAGTTTCGATTGGGTTTAAATTCGAGGTGTTTGGTGGCCAGGGGAGTGCGATAAACTCATCCTGCCGTCTTGGAATAACGCACATACACTGCGAGATATGGGACAGATTGCAGTGTCCTGCTGGTCGATGCCATCGTGCCCAGGAAAAAAAAAAACTGTATGCTGTGGTGGGCATGGTCCCCCCCCCCAAGGATAGATGATTATTTGTGTTGATCCATTGTGTCTTCCAGAACAACGAGATCACCTGGGGAATGCTACGAAAATGTTCCCCAGACCATAATGCTCCCTTCTCCGGCCTGGATCCTTCCGACGGTTACTGCGCAATGTTTGCTTTTAGACGTTTCACGCCGAACACGTCAAGGCTTGATTCGTCTGAGAAGGCCATCTGTCGACACTCAGTGGACACCCAGTAGCGTTATTGACGTGCAAATTCCAGTCTTCGTCACCGAGCGAGGTGGCGCAGTGGTTAGCACACTGGACTCGCATTCAGGAGGACGACGGTTCAATCCCGTCTCCGGCCATCCTGATTTAGGTTTTCCGTGATTTCCCTCAATCGCTTCAGGCAAATGCCGGGATGGTTCCTTTGAAAGGGCACGGCCGATTTCCTTCCCCATCCTTCCCTCACCCGAGCTTGCGCTCCGTCTCTAATGACCTCGTTGTCGACGGGACGTTAAACACTAATCTCCTCCTCCTCCTCCAGTCTTCATCGCCGATGAATAACAGTCAGCCCGAGTGCGTGAAGTAGGAGCCTACTACAGAGACCCATACGCAGCAACGTTCTCTGATCACTGTAGGTAGCCCCTTTATTCATCTGGGCGGTCAATTCGCAGTTCTCGGTCTCGCGGTCGCGTTCTCGCTTCCCGAGCACGGGGTCCCGTGTTCGATTCCCGGCGCGGCCAGACATTTTCCCCTACCTCCAGATGACTGGATGTTTGTGTTGTCTTCATCATTTCATCATCATTCATTAAATTGGTGAGATTGTGCTGAGCAAAGGTTGGGAATTTGTACTGGCGCTGATAACCGCGCAGTTGAGCGCCCCACAAACCAAACAACATCATCATCATCATCATCATCTCGGCGGTCGGATGCCAACAGTTGCAGGTCTTTTCGCCGGTACACATCTCTCGTTCAAGCCGGACGGTGTGGCCGTGGCGGTTCTAGGCGCTTTAGCCTGGAAACGCTCGACCGGTACGGCCGCAGGTTCGAATCCTGCTTCGGGCACGGATGTGTGTGATGTCCTTAGGTTGGTTAGGTTTAAGTAGTTCTAAGTTTTATGGGACTTATGACCTCAGATGTTAAGTCCCATAGTGCTCAGAGCCATTTGAACCATCTCTCGTTCACCCCTGTCATCAATGTCCCGTGGCGCACTGTAGTTGTCTCGGCGCCGGTTTTGGATAGCGCCGTTTCGCCATACACGGTGCACTCTATAAACGGCGGGACGCTAACAGTTTTCAAATTCTGCCGTTTCAGAAATGCTTTCACTCTTGGCCCGAAAGTTGATCATCATGCCCTTTTGGATGTCAGTTACATCGCTTCGTTTCTGCGCTATGACAATGACTGCAATGTTTGCCGCTTCACCCCGGCTCACTTTATATACCCTCCACTGCTAGTGTTGCCACCTGCTGTCTGTGAGTGGTAGACGTCGAACATAGGCGGTGGTCACATTAACGTGTCTGGGCCGTGTGTAAACCAAGTATGACTGGATAATATATCTTTTGTCGCTTTCCAGTACTTGCGAACTTCTGCTTGATGGCTCAAATGGCTCTGAGCACTATGGGACTTAACAGCTGAGGTCATCAGTCCCCTAGAACTTAGAACTACTTAAACCTAACTTACCTAAGGACATTACACACATCAATGCAAGAGGCAGGATTCGAACCTGCGACCGTAGTGGCCGCGCGGTTCCAGACTGAAGCGCCTAGAACCGCTCGGCCACTCTGGCCGGCGCCATGCGGGAGTATACCGCGTTATATCGCAAAGTGCTCCACAGTCTCTCATGGAGGACAGAACCGGATCTCACAGAGGAGAAAACCTGACACTGTTGATGACAATTTATCTTCGGCTGTTGGACAGGAGGGGGGGAGGGAAGGGGGGGGGGGGAGTGAGAGTGAGTGAGTGAGTGAGTGAGTGAGAGAGAGAGAGAGGGGGGGGGAGCGGTGGGGCGTGGGATGCGATGAAGAGGAGGGGATGGAGAATTAAAACCTCTCTGGATAGACAACTGGTTTCTACGCTATAACTTCTTTGCAAGAATGTATAAAAAATCATCATTGTACACTACTAATAAGTCGAATACTATTGTGCAGTTATTAACAAACTCGAAAGATAGGCTAGAAATTTAGGGCCTAACGTCCCGTCGACGGAGTAGGGAAGGAATTCGTTCGTGCCCTTTCGAATTAAATATACTGACATTTGCTTCTAGCTATTTAGAGAAACAAGGGAAAGTCTGAATGTAGACGAGGATTTAAAACGCCGCCCTATCGAATATGAGACCAGTGTCGGTCTTGCCGCTACAGATCTTTCACTCTGTATTCATTCCGGAGAGTGGAGTCTCTAATCTCTATCCGGCCACCAGGGTTTTGGCTTTCTGCCGTTTCCCCAAATTGCTTCATGCGAACGCTGGGATGGTTCCTACCATAAGGGCACGGCCGAAGTTCTACCCTGTCATTATCAAACTAATCCGTAAGAATAGAAGTATGAATTACTTTTGTGTTCTTAACCTGTAATTCTTTGACGTGCCCAACATCCTTACAAAAGTGATCCACAGCTGAATACTGCTGTTGTTGCTGCTACTACTATACTAATAGTATTAGGCCCACTAACATAAGACGAACATTCTACAACACGCTGTAGCTTTCTTAACACATGCATTGTGATTTCCCATAATACTCATAACAACTTTAAATTCTTCTTTCGATTCAACTTCTGATTTCATATGTTGGTTCCATTTCATAATGCTACATAGTATCCGTCATCTGTCATTTAGCATCAATTGCTACAAAATGCCTCCTTTAGACTTTTCCACGCATTACTCTCTACAGCGACAAGCATCCTTGTTGATGCTGCTTAAACTACTTGGTCCACCTATTGGTGGACATTAATGTGGGATGCGTCAATCCTTCGACTTTATGAGGGTTTTAACTCTGCTGGGGACACTTCAATTTCAATGAGGTGTCTGAATGTCTATGGAGGAAGTGCAGCCCGTTCTTCCTCAAGAGCCGAAACCAGAAAAGATCTGGAGCAAAGTCGACGTTCTCACTCACCCCAAAGGTGTTCCATTGGGCTCAAGTCGGGACCCTGGACAGGCCAGTCGCTTTATTGGATGTTATGGTCTACAAACCACTGCCTTGTACATACTGCTTCATAACAGGGTGCCCTGTCATGCTGATACAGTCATCGTCTCCAAGCTGCTCCTCTACTGTGCGCAGTACGCAATGCTGTGAAGTGAGTTATAGTCTTCCGCATTTAGCTTTTTATTAAGCGCACTTTACTGTTGGCACTACGTGTGATAGCATTTGGCACTCGCCAAACCGAAACGCTTCCATCGGACTGTCACAGGGTATAGCGTGATCCATCACTCAGGATGACTTGTTTCCAGTCATCCACTGTCCAGTGGCGTAGCTCTTTACAACACCTCAAGCATCGGTTAGCACTGAGCACAGAAATGTGTGGTTGACGAGGGGGAGCAGGTCGACCCTTGGAGCTCATTATTTTTAACTCCTTGTTCACAGTCACTGTGCCGTCTGCACTGCTAGTAGCGTTTTGGATCTCAAGAGTGATTTCTTCCTCTAATTTGATGCAATTTTTTACAACCGCCTTCTACAATGCTGGACGGTACCTGTCCGTCAGTAAACGAGATATGCCTAGTCTTGGTTCAGCTGCAGTGGCTCCTTTGGATTTCCACTTCACAATAATGTGCCATAAAGTCGACTTGGGCAGCGTTAGAAGGGCTGAAATGGTCGTGATTGTTTTTTTACTCAGGCGAAACCCAGAGAGAATACCGCGTCTGAAGTCACTGTGCTGTTCTGACCGACCCACTCTTGTTACTGCTCTTCTACTGACTCTCGTCGTGTTTACATATGTGCTTTGATAATTACCGCTCTTAGTAAGCAGAACACAAGCGGGGTGGAACGGACTACTTTCACAAATACAGAACAACGGCTGTCGACTGAAAAGATATAACTGCTTCTTTCTCTGTCTTTCTTCCCTATGTACAGAATGTTCGAAACTTTATATTTCTACAAAATGAAGTATATGTTGTCTAGTACTTACCATTTTTTAATTTATTGCTGTTTACAAGATCTCCCATCAAATCCTTGTTCTTCTGCAACAGACAGAATAAAAAACATTCGAATTAGTTTACGTAACGATGAATTATTTTGACAATATAGTTACGTAATATGAAGCGTCAAAGAAACTGGTGTAGGCATGCGTATTCAAATACAGAGATACGTAAACAGGCAGAATACGGCGCTGTGGTCGGCAACGCCTGTATAAGACAACAAGTGTACGGCGCAGTTGTTAGATCGGTTACTGTTGCTACAATACCAGGTTATCAAGATTTACGTGAGTTTGAGCTTGGTGTTATAGGTGGCGCACGAGCGATGGGACACGGCACCTCCGAGGTAACGATGAAGTGGGGATTTTTTCATACGACCATTTCACGAGTGTACCGTGAATATCAGGAATCCGGCAAAACATCAGATCTCCGACATTGCAGCTGCCGAGAAAGGGTCTATAAGAAAGGGACCAACGACGACTGAAGAAAATCAAAAAATGGTTCAAATGGCTCTGAGGTCATCAGTCCCCTAGAACTTAGAACTACTTAAACCTAACCAACCTAACGACATCACACACATCGATGCCCGAGGCAGGATTCGAACCTGCGACCGTAGCGGCCGCGAGGTTCCAGACTGTAGCGCCTAGAATCGCTCGGCCAACCCGGCTAGCCTGAAGAAAATCGTTCGAAGTTACAGAAGTGCAACCCTTCCGCAGATTGCTGCAGATTTCAATGTCGGGCCATCAAGTGTCAGTGTGCGAACCATTCAACGAAACATCATCGGAGCCGAAGGCCCACTCGTATACCCTTGATTACAGCACGACGCTAAGCTTTACGCCTCGCCTGGAGCTGTCAACACCGACATTGGACTGTTGATGACTGGAAACATATTGCCTGGTCGGACGAGTCTCGTTTCAAATTGTATCGAGCGGATGGGCGTGTACGGGTATGTAGAGAACGCCATGAATCCATGGACCCTGCATGTCAGCAGGGGACCGCTCAAGCTGGTGGAGGCTCTGTAATGGTGTGGGGCGTGAGCAATTGGAGTGATATGGGACCCCTGATACGTCTAGATACGACTCTGATGGGTGACATGTAGGTAAGCATCCTGTCTGATCACTGTATCCGTTCACGTCCTGGCCAAACGGTTCTTGGCGCTTCAGTCCGGAGCCGCGCTGCTGCTACGGTCGCAGGTTCGAATCCTGCCTCGCGCATGTATGTGTGTGATGTCCTTAGGTTACTTAAGTTTAAGTAGTTCTGAGTCTATGGGATTGATGACGTCAGATGTTAAGTCCCATAGCACTTAGAGCAATTTGAACCATTCACGTCCGTTGTGCTTTCCGACGGACTTTGACAATACCGGCAGGAAAATGCGACACCCTACACGTCCAGAATTGCTACAGAGTGGCTCCAGGAACACTCTTCTGAGTTTAAACACTTCCGCTGCCCACCAAACTCCCCAGACATGAACACTATTGATCTCATCGGGATACCTTGCAACGTGCTGTTCAGAAGAGATCGCCATCCCCTAGTACTCTTATGGATTTACGGACAGCCCTGCAGGATTCATGGTGTCAGTTTCCCCCAGCATTACTTCAGACATTAGTCGAGTCCATTCCATGTTGTGTTGCGGCACTTCTGCGTGCTTGCGGGGGCTCTACATAATATTAGGCAGGTGTAGCTGTTTCTTTGGCTCTCCAGTGTATAAAGGCTCCTTTATCTGTCGTATTTGGGTCATATGCATGTTGCACACACGCAAGTGGTTTATTAAGAGTGTATGGTATGCAAATACGGCAGGTTCAAATGGCTCAGAGCACTATGGGACTTAACATCTGAGGTCATCAGTCCCCTAGACTTAGAACTAATTAAACCTAATTAATCTAAGGGCATCACACTCATCCATGCCCGAGGCCGGATTCGAACCTGCAACCGTAGCAGCGCGGTTCCGGACTGAAGCGCCTAGAACCGCTCGGCCCCAGCGGCCGGCTAAATACGGCAGGAAAAGGAGACTATAACCACTGGACGCAGTGCCCTAGGCTACCCCAACGTCGTACGCACAGCAGTACGTGAATCAGCAATTCACATAAATCTACCTCATTATAGGGGTTTATAGTTCTGAAATGTTTAATGGAAATAAAATAAATCGTATCTGGTGACGATAAACTTGTAGCTTCAATTGAAACCACGTTTCATACTGACATTCTGCATCCAGGCGATGGTGCAGTTTTCGAACAATTGCAAACATCGGGGAAAATTAAAGTTCAAGTTGAAATGTATGGGTTAAACCTACCGATATCGAACGTCGTCTTCAACCCGCGACGCAATGATGATGTGGCGTTTGACCTCATATGGCCGCATGGAGAGATAGAAGACGACATAGGCAATATTTACACTCCTGGAAATGGAAAAAAGAACACATTGATACCGGTGTGTCAGACCCACCATACTTGCTCCGGACACTGCGAGAGGGCTGTACAAGCAATGATCACACGCACGGCACAGCGGACACACCAGGAACCGCGGTGTTGGCCGTCGAATGGCGCTAGCTGCGCAGCATTTGTGCACCGCCGCCGTCAGTGTCAGCCAGTTTGCCGTGGCATACGGAGCTCCATCGCAGTCTTTAACACTGGTAGCATGCCGCGACAGCGTGGACGTGGACCGTATGTGCAGTTGACGGACTTTGAGCGAGGGCGTATAGTGGGCATGCGGGAGGCCGGGTGGACGTACCGCCGAATTGCTCAACACGTGGGGCGTGAGGTCTCCACAGTACATCGATGTTGTCGCCAGTGGTTGGCGGAAGGTGCACGTGCCCGTCGACCTGGGACCGGACCGCAGCGACGCACGGATGCACGCCAAGACCGTAGGATCCTACGCAGTGCCGTAGGGGACCGCACCGCCACTTCCCAGCAAATTAGGGACACTGTTGCTCCAGGGGTATCGGCGAGGAACATTCGCAACCGTCTCCATGAAGCTGGGCTACGGTCCCGCACACCGTTAGGCCGTCTTCCGCTCACGCCCCAACATCGTGCAGCCTGCCTCCAGTGGTGTCGCGACAGGTGTGAATGGAGGGACGAATGGAGACGTGTCGTTTTCAGCGATGAGAGTCGCTTCTGCCTTGGTGCCAATGATGGTCGTATGCGTGTTTGGCGCCGTGCAGGTGAGCGCCACAATCAGGACTGCATACGACCGAGGCACACAGGGCCAACACCCGGCATCATGGTGTGGGGAGCGATCTCCTACACTGGCCGTACACCACTGGTGATCGTCGAGGGGACACTGAATAGTGCACGGTACATCCAAACCGTCATCGAACCCATCGTTCTACCATTCCTAGACCGGCAAGGGAACTTCCTGTTCCAACAGGACAATGCACGTCCGCATGTATCCCGTGCCACCCAACGTGCTCTAGAAGGTGTAAGTCAACTACCCTGGCCAGCAAGATCTCCGGATCTGTCCCCCATTGAGCATGTTTGGGACTGGATGAAGCGTCGTCTCACGCGGTCTGCACGTCCAGCACGAACGCTGGTCCAACTGAGGCGCCAGGTGGAAATGGCATGGCAAGCCGTTCCACAGGACTACATCCAGCATCTCTACGATCGTCTCCATGGGAGAATAGCAGCCTGCATTGCTGCGAAAGGTGGATATACACTGTACTAGTGCCGACATTGTGCATGCTCTGTTGCCTGTGTCTATGTGCCTGTGGTTCTGTCAGTGTGATCATGTGATGTATCTGACCCCAGGAATGTGTCAATAAAGTTTCCCCTTCCTGGGACAATGAATTCACGGTGTTCTTATTTCAATTTCCAGGAGTGTATTTTCTTCTGTATTACATTTTGGAATGTAGCTTGTTGTTTACATATTTCTGTGACGGAGCCCGAGGCCAACGTAGGTTACAAGGCTTGTGAGTTGGCGGAATCAACGAATTTCATATGATGAGAATAGCTATAATACTTATTATGGCGAGTTATTGGATTTGGCGAGTGGTGGTATACAGGGTGGTCAGAAACAACCCGAAAAGCTTGTAACGATATTGCAGGGTAAGTTGTGCTGAGAAATAATTGTTGAAAAAAATTATGTGCATTGTGCTGTTTCCGAGTTAATTAGCACTGAAGTTATCCCCTCAGCCGCTGGCAGTGGAAATTCAAGCGGACCGCCAGAGACGGTGTCGCCAAACGTGCCTTTATTTGATTTACTAAAACTGAAGAAGAGAGCGATACAAAAATTGGAGATGGGCCAGTAGTAAGGATCGAACCCGAGCCAAAGGCTGAGCAGTCTCGTGCGCTATTATTTACGCTATGAGAATAACTGACGTTAATTATATCTGGCAAGCCACTAGAATTTGCGTGCAACGGCCTGTTTGGTTGACGTCAATGTTAATTGACTCCGAAACGACGCAAAGTATCGAATTCATTTCTTAACAGTTATTTCTCAGCACAGCCTTCCCTGCAACACCTTTACATGCTTTCCAGACTGTTTCTGGCCACCCTGTATATCCGCCATTTCGACGAAGTCATGGTCAGAATAGATTGGTGGTATCGGCAGATTCAGTATTTCTACATCTAGTAATCAGACTGCTGTTAATCCGTTAGAAAGTAAGGCAATGTACCCTGTACGGAATTGTAAACGAGTACATCAGGATTTGTGAACATTGGAATGACTCACGACCTGTCCTTAGAGGCATGCAGGGGGGAGGGGGAGCTTTTGTGATATTTGGAAACTGGGGGAGAACAGCTGGCCGATTTGAAGCTGTACGGATGGCCGTTAGTAGCGCCTGGATAGCTCAGTCGGTAAGAGCACTGGCTGTGACAAGCAATAACCCTGATTCCAGTCCCGGTCCGGCATACAGTTTTCTTCAGCCAGGAAGTTTGAATTTGCGTATCAGTTTTGCATTACTGAGGTATTATTCGATGAACTCAGCAGAGAGGAGTCTATGGGATGTGCGAAGTAGATATCTGGAATCCATTTCATGGAAATACTGAAAGTAGCGATACCATTCCTCCCACTTGATCATGACGTTATCAAATTGCGGACATATAGCACTATTCATCAAAATCCATTAATGGAGAAATGCGCACTATAATTAGTATTATATGACATGAAGCTCCTTGTTTTCGTCAACTGCGATCAAACAGATTTCAACCTAGACTTAATCCCGGGCAACTCTACAGAACTGTCTGTAACCACCACTAATGTCGAAGAAAAACAAATATTGTCAATCCCCAGCTCTTTTTCCAGTCAGCGTCTTTATGACGTCACACAGCATGACATCACTGCTTGACACTTTAAGACCGGCATTCAACCGAAGGCCAACCGACTAATGAATCTATAAATGTATTATTCCGGGGTGATGGTGTTAGGCAGTGCACATATTATCGCTTTTGGCTATTATACCAATCTACTGATGTACCAGTGTTACACAAATTGTAAAAATGTGATTCGCATAAAATGCAACAAAATATCAACAAACATTACGTACGTCAGCGCTTCAGTAGAGTTGGATAGCACACTGTACTAGCATTCGGAAGTATTCGCACGGTTTTCGTAAATAGCTTAAAGCTAATGTTCACGTAATCACAGAGAAATTTGATTGGTGCTCAGGGAAGTGGCGTGTAATACAAAGTATAACAAATTTAAGATGAAGCGCAAGTGAACCAAATGTAATCAAGAAAATGTGGGCATCTAAAAGCCGGAAACAAGAGAGTACAGAAAGTTCTATTAAGATTTCATCTTTAATCTCTGAAGATCACGAAAGAAAACTAGTTATCTTAACATGTGACAACAAGCAGTAGATACCAATCACCGGTGCAGATTCTTTACCAACAAAGGATGAAACACGTCTAGTAAAAAATTTTCATTTGATGAAGGCTTAGGACTGAAAAAGCGAAATAACACTTGTAACAGCTGCTGCGAAAAATGACCACTCAGTCATACAAGTTTTAAAGCACATGGATCTTACCGCAGTTCTCTCTCTCTCTCTCTCCCCTCCCTCCTCCCTCCCCCACTTGACATAACCACACTTACATTCACACAGACATTATGCTATTGTTGATCGATACCACCCTTACCGACGTCTCACAGTTGGCAACGAAAACGCACGTTTCCGACGGGCACCGGCAGCGGTTGTCCGAGGACCCGGTAAATTCAATGATGCACGCCCGCTGTGACACACCTCCAGAGGCTTGGAATATGAGCGCCCTCTGCCACCGCAATACAGGACAGCTGACGGCAGCTACAAGCCCCAGTTTCGGTCGCACTCGCAGTCTTCGACAGTCTTCAGCTCAGTCAGCCTTTGACATTCCGCTCATGCATTAGTAGTGGGAGCCTCAAATTGCATGACATTCTTTAGTTTTCTTCTTGTAATAGCTGCACTTTATTGCTGTTTTTCCTTTTGTAAAGTTTCTTTGCGATGATTGGAGAAAGCTACAAGTTTAGTAAATTATGGTGATTTATGGCTGAGGGCGCTAAACAGGAAGGGCATCAGCGAAGTTAAGTAAAATTTCTGTTTACTGTATTTACGTGTCCACTAATCATCTCTGCCCATTTCCAGCTTCCCTATGACGACAGCTGCTGGACCACTCTGTAACCTACATCTCCTTATCGTTGTGTACGAAGTAGTACACAACACATACAAATCTATTTTGTAACTAAAATCTTTGTTTCTAGCAAATAGCTTTTTACGAATCTCTGTACTTGGTTTTTAGGGTTCCGTACCTCAATCAGTGCAAAAGGAACCGACGTAGGATAATTCTGCTATCCATCTGTCTGTCTGAGCGACTGTTAGAAACTCTTTTCTTCAGGAATGATTACACGTATCACGTTGAAATTCCTTAGACTCCTACCACATACTAAGGCCTATGGTCCCTTGGCGGTGTAATAAACGTAAGCTTGTAAGTCAATACAATCAAAAGATATGGCCATTTATGACACACATTTTTATATTCACTAACTCACTCACCAAAACATGTAGATACATCCCATTGACATGCAATCATGAAATTTCGCAAGAAGCAACCTTAAATAGTATATGTTGAGCCGTGCACGGCTCGTGTTCATGCCATTTATTCATTGTCAACTTCTGTTACGGTGCTGCCACCTCGTTTTCTTATTCCATTTACTGGCGTCACTAACTTCCTGTCTTACTTGCCCGTGAGCGGCAGCAGCAGCGCGTATCGAGAAGTGCACTGTCTTACCATATGTGGAGCGACCGATAGTATTTTTCGGGTCGTCGTGTGTCTGGCAGCGAGTTGGGGATGGATCAGCAGTGCAGTCGGGGACGGAGCGCAGGTGAGGCGCCGACAGCCAGTGCTCGCCGACCGCTGGCGACACACATGAGCTGTCCAACGGAGGGAGATTGGAGCCGGACGACCGTTGGTTGGTTGTTCGGTTGGTCGTCTCGTCAGCCAACGAATACTTGGTCCTCTCACCGTTTCCGAGCCTGGGCAGTAGGTCAGTTGGCGTTAAGCAGTCAGGAAATCCCTGTGGCGCGTGGTTTGGCCGGGCCCGCTGGCGGCCTGTATGTGGTGTCGGAGTGTGCGGCTCTGTTCCCATTGCTACGAGGTTCGTGGCTCACCGATCCTGGACATGAAAGTTGAGTTTTGACTTAACCTATCAGTAAGTCACGACTGTTCACATTGTATCGTTTGGAGTTGGTTGTCAGCTGTTGGGATATTCCCATGAGCGACAACGTGTGTTTTCAAGTTGGCAAATTTTAGCCACCCTCCAGCGGTTATTTGAATTGATGTGCACCAGCGGAATCTTCTGCCTTGTGGTCTTTAACGTTCCGGTTACCTGCCCTGGCCACTGACGTAAATTCAGGCAGTGTTTTTTCCTCATCACGTCGTCGCTGACTGGCACAGTGTATAGTTTGACAGCTCAATGTATAATTGGTTGTGGGCGCCAATACCTTTTACATTGTTCCATTGAACTCCCTGTTGTGTGCTGGTCGGGTGAAGCGGACGTTATCTTGTAAGTGGGTCCGTTGACTGTCTATCGGTTGGGTTGTCGTCGGATCGACAATGGTTGGGCTGACTGCCTGTCCCACCTAAGCGAGCGTTAGTGTTTGAATTCTGACCACCCTTGGGTGTACCGTATTTTCTTGTTTGTTCTTGTTGTTTGTACTTGTATGGCTTCTAGCCAATTTTTTAGATGGAGGTTGTTTTGTCCTTAAGGCGTTAGATGGTTTGGGCCTTCAGCCTAATTTAAGAAATGTTTTACATAAAGCCTTTGGCCTTTTTAAAATTAATGTTATTGAGTCTTAAGTGTTGGGCTTTCAGCCGATTTTGAATTTAAGTTGTTTTGCTCTTAAAGTGACAGGTTCTTTGGGCCTTCAGCCTAATTAAACAACTGTTTTAAGGTAAGGTCTTGTTTTTAAATTTCTGATTTTGGTTGATCTTTAAGTTATTGGCCAGCCGTTTTCAAATTAAAATGGTCTTGCCCTTAAGGCATGAGATTGTACGGTGCATTGAGCCACTAATTAAGTTTCAAAACTAAAGCTGTGTTTTTTTAAAAAAATAATTTTCTTGGCTCTTGTAATGTACGACCAAATAAAATGGTTGTATGTTCGACTGTAACTGACAGCTGCTTATTTTGACCCCTTTCCACAACTTAAACTACCTGTCCTGTCCTGCGGGTTTAACGGGGCGTCTCACAGGTAAAGAAGGAAAAAATCCGGAAAGTATTAATTTGTAATTTCTTTTGTCATTTGTTATTTGATTTTAAACTAAAAATTAAAACATTCTCGAAAGATTTGGAACGTCTGCGACGGATATCAATGTCGCTAATAGGCAAATATCGACGAGATTCTTGATTCGCGGAATGGATGAACTCTACACACATAATTAAGTGTGTGTCCAACCCGCTAAGAGCGAGTCTTACTCACACCTTGTCAATTTTTGTTACATTTATAGGGTGTGCAAGTAACAGCAGTTTATTCAGAACCATCAGAAATTTGCACAATTGTTTTCGTGGAGCGAACTGTAAGTTTGAGAGTTGTATAATGTTCTCTTTCTTTTGGCCTATACTAAGACGGAAAGTCATGGAGTTTTAATTGTAACCTCGAAAAAAGAAAGGTATTTTATTAGTTTTTTATCTTCAGTACATATCTGCTGTCCTGGTACTCACAGGAATTCCTGCACACCACAATAATGTAGTACACCGCTACAGGAGCCGTAACGAAATTGCACAGCCCACTGAATGATCTGTATTTGAAGTGGAAGAACGTTACAGGAATCAACACTAAGTTGGTGGAAGTGTAGGGTAATCATACACAATCATAAGAGTCAGTGGTTTGGCGGCGCACACGGTTCCATGACGATCGAGCAAGTCTAAATTGCGCAAATCGTAGAGGGGGACTGTATCTCTGTGAAGAAACTGGAATCGCGACGGAGAAGGAACCATGGTGCTTGAAGAATGATCCTTACACTCCAGCTGACGGTCTAACACGTGAAAATCACTGGTGTATCAGTTTTTAACATCAAGCACGACCTTTTGAGTACGTCAGAAATCACCGATCACTGGGTTCCGCGACTGCTCGGAGTAATTCAAAAGCCCGTCGAACAGAGACAGTAACAGTAACTGTGTCTGGCCTATCAAGAGGACTGCTTTATGCACCTAATCATCATGGACGAGTGCTGGGTTATCATTATGATCCTGAGACAAAGGAGTAAAGCAAGCAGTGAAACATGTGGATCCACCAATGCCGAAAAAGGCGAAGACAGAGTCATCGTCAGGCAAGTTTACGTTAAGTGTTTTTTGGGACTGCCATGAGGTGGTCCTAACAGGTCGTGCGCGTAAGGGGCAAACCGTTTCCTTGACGGATTACTGGAAGCTGTCAAGACGAAGCGTTACATGGGTGTTTTTGCCCTACGAAAACACCTCAGCTTATTCTGCAGAGGATGTCTCACTCATGCTACTTTTCTATGTTACCATATTTTGCCTCAACCCCCCCCCCCCCTCCAATTCTTCTATCAAGGTACCGGTTGCCTTTTCCCTCCTTTCCTCAGTTGAAGAATCTATCACGCGACAGGCATTTTCAGAATGATGACGAGATGACTTTCGGACTTTCGAGGTGGGACGTACCCACAACAAACATGCAGGCTTACAACCCATACCTCCGATAAGTCATCCATTGTTGGAAAACAAGCGTTAGACTGAAGGGTGAATTTGGAGAGGAGAACCGAAACCATTGCCAAGTTTCACAGTCACAGCTTGGTTTTTCCTTGGGTGATAATTAAAACTTTATGACTGCCCGTCGTACTTGGGGTAAAGTGTTATATGAACGTGATTTTCTTTATATAAAATATGTAACAGTTATGTACAGGATGTTTGTTTTAACCTGAGACAAGTAAAAATTTAGAAAACGACACATCGTAAGAAAAAAAGTTCTAGGTGAAAAGATAATATTAGTAAAGAGGATATCTATGCTACAAAATTCAACGTTCTAGCCCAGTCCTCCTATTTTCAAATGCAATTTTTATTGCATATTCAGGTTATATGGCAAAAAATACGTATTGGTTACTCAAACCACTATTTTTTTGTTTGTGGTAGACGGCGCTGTAATCAACAAATATGCATTGGGCTTGCTTTTGCAATTAAGAAACTACACACTTGATTCTACTTTTCATTAACGATGCAAACCTTTGTGTTCTAAAGGTTGATATGTATGTCCGAAACTTATTTTAGAGTTGAAAATTTGATTTTACGGTACAATATGGTCAGCCGTTTCAGTGTCTGGTTAAAAACTACATTTTCGGTGTGTCCCCTTGCTCCCCATAATTGAGTGCTTGAGATAGGTGATTATCTATGGCA
Organism: Schistocerca piceifrons; assembly: GCF_021461385.2. NCBI lineage: Eukaryota > Metazoa > Arthropoda > Insecta > Orthoptera > Acrididae > Schistocerca > Schistocerca piceifrons. Next base: position 260,728,255 of record NC_060140.1, on the reverse strand, counting down.
GGTGCACCTGTCACTGTCACTTCATGGACATTTTACCTTAATTCAAAGGCTTTGCGTTTTATTTCCCCGGTAGCAGCGTAGTGCCCAGCGCGAGAGCTACCGCAGTTACATGGAAACACACACCGAAATCAGTCATCGCAGTGGCGGGGTTTGAAGGTGGCCGCAGAATTCAAGCATTCGCACGGTTTGGGGACCCATCAAAATCAACCTCTTCGGGGATAGAAAACTATGTTACCACATAAGTAGGTTACCTTCCAGAAATGTCGATAATTAATCATGTTACTTATACTGCATAATCACATTTGCAACACTCAAGTAACGCTTGAACATCAGTATCAACCGTTATAACACAAATGTTTACATTTACATCGTAAATGAAACGTAGATCAGCTGTCTCGGTTCTTATTGCAAGAACAGGCGCACTTGATATTTCTCGATTACAGCGCCGTCTACCACGAATGGAAAACAATGGTTTGAGCAAACCGTAAGTATATTTTGGCGTGGAATCCGAATATGCAATAAAATTGTGGGTGGGGCATTTGAAAACACAGCGCTGACTCCGCGCACGCATGATGGGTGGTTAGGTGATGGCCAGTTGTAACACAGACATATGTCTGTTTTACTAATATTAACTTTTCACGTAGAACATTTATTCGTATGATGTGCCCTTTTCGAGATGTTTAGTTCTCTCAAGTTAAAACAAACATCCTGCATACTTGCAGAATCGCTATAGTTATATTTTATCAAAGCATTGCCATTAAAACTATGATAAAAATGCTGTTAGCTTCTTCGTTTTCCTTCTGCCATCCTCTAGTTTAAGGTAGATCCACAGAGGGCCCACTGTGTGCGTAGTTTTCGTCAGAGGGCGGAGTTGGCCGCTACATGAGAAAGCTCTCAGCCCGCAGCCAGTCGCTAAGAGTCTACCTGTCTCCCTTAATCTCACAAATGAGCCAAGACGTCGCCGTTGCCACATAAGCTCGTGTACGCATAATAGAATCAAGTAATTCACATTGGTTACACTAGCATTACTGTCCAGATACAAACGCACTCTACCAGTCTGCTAATGGGACCGGTAGTAATGTCTTTTTCTTTCTTTTTTACTCTTCGTTGACAGGAAAGGTGCAATAGATTTCGCATCGCACAATTTCTGTTTAGCTTCTCCCTATTGCTCCTCTACCAATAATTCCGTTTCATGATCTGTTAGCGGCTTATATAAAATATTTTCTTTTCTTTCAAATATACGTCGATGTGTCGATGTACAGCTACTATTATTTTATCGATCGTCGTGGGGTAGTGATTAGGACACATGACTAATACCACAAGCAGGCGCTTTCTATAGGTCCAATTCTGTTACCCTGAGTTACAGTCACACTGACTTCCCTAAGCCATTCTAGACATAATCACGTATAGGCACTAGCGACGTACTGCAAATCTTTCTAGTCCATGCTATTTCGATGACTTGTGCGTCGACTTGTTGATATTAAACAAGAAGAAGAAAAAGAAGAAGAAGGTGGAACCCAATGCCTCTTCTTCTGGAAAAGCTAAAGGGGTCATCATTAAGACAAGTCATCATTAAGACAAGTCGTCATTAAGACAAGTCGTCATTAAGACAAGTCGTCATCAGTGACGCTGCGGTTAGATTTGCAATTTAATCACAGACATTTCCGCACAGTCCAGTGAAGCGCAAGCTTTCTCAGTTGCCTGTCCTTTCCTTGTTGGCGAGATACGTGAGATGGGAATTAGTTCCGCCATACCAGGTTTCCAGCTGGCTACGTTTGAATCGAAAACAGCCACGCAAGTATGCTCTAGCGATTGAGCCACTTATTTCAAGTGATCGCCGGTATCATTCTTCTTACAATGATCCCTGAACGTTTTTTCTTCTGTTCTTGTCCAGAGTTGTATATTTACAGACTGTAATGAAGTAACAATGACTGTCCTCTTTTAGTAATTTATTTTGGGTCAGAGTCCTTAGAAATTATACAATGGAATTTTCGTCTGAATTTTCATAGCGAAACAAAAAGTGGAAAAGGGACAAATTGGGTGCCAAATTAACCAGCGTGAAGTTTAATTTTGCGAAAAAAGATTTAATTGCCTGGAAGTAATGAGTATAATTAAGAAAAACGTAGTGATTTGAGAGAAAATTGAAATATTTCACGCATAGCTCTTGGTGTCTATGGAGAATCTGTTTTCTACGTAAAAAGCTACATTCGTGCGTTACTTCACTGTCAAAAAATTTTTGAAATAAAAAAAATTGAAAAGAAAATGGGTCAAATGTTCTGTGAAATAATTATTCTAAAAGTAAGAAATAAAACAGATTAGAGAAACATTTGAAATACTTTTGAATGACGCTATAAATCATGTAAGGTAAGTGAAGTGTCGATTAAGAATTTAAAGATCATTGTTTAACTAAGAATCTCAGAATTTTAAAGAATACTAGAGGATATTTGTCTGATGGATTATGCAAACCGCGCAGTCTCATTTGTTGTACGTGATTTCGGGTATTATTCAAGGGGACGTCAAATGTTTCTCTACTATATTTTATATCTTACTTTTAGGTAACTCATTTCATAAAATATCTTATCTTTTTTATCAATTTTTTTTGCTTTCGATCACAACTACAATAACTTACCACATGAAAATATCAAACTTTTGTTTATACAGTTGGACATAATAATTTTAAATCAGGAAGAGTAGCAAACAGAAAAATTTTACTTATTATTATTCTACCAGTACAGTAGGAGGTATCCATGACTGAATTCCTGAGTTTGGGTTGTATAGGGTGTGAAATTTGATACACACAGCTGCCATCTCTAGGAGCCATAGCAGCTGGTCGACTAGTCCAACTCAGCTCGGCTGACAGAGACGATTAAGTATTCAATGCTGCTTCAGTTCAACAGGACGAGCAGTAAGAAGTCTTGCTTGCTCTTGTTGGAGACATCGTCACCGAGCTCCAAATGTACGGGACAGCCACCGACCTTAAAATACCAGAAATGTAGCGGCTGCCTGTCCAGATTACCAGCTGTGCGAACCATAGGCGAGCGTGTCGTGTACCCAATTGTATGCCACGGAATCATACCAGACCCGGTGCTGCGCTAATATGATGATGATGAGTGCACACTGGTAACGTTAGTTTTTCTCGGAGCCCCCATCGTTTTGCTGTACGCAGAGCAGGAACTCACGTGAAAAGATGACATGGTGTCAGTATTGTTGCTAGGCTGGCCTTTTTCTGCTAAAGTATCAAGGGAACGCAACAATAGCTGGCGTGCCTTCAGTCCGTTGTGCTTCTGACGTCGTCACACTATCAGTGTTGATACTGCCTTGCTGAAAACAGGCCCAATACCTGACTCAAAACAGGTGACATGCCTGTACGATTCTCCACGGCCGAGTGAAAATGACACACAGTAACGCGAACAGCAATATCGAGGAACGATAAACCGCTGTTTCATTAGCTCGCGATCTTCCAACTGTTGAATTCAGACACTTGCTGGTAGTCGTTTCACCTTTTTACATCAGAGATAAACGGTATTCTCGCAAACAGTTCAACATCCACACGCGATTTCTGGAAGAGAAAGCAACTGCGTAATCGTTCCTTATATTGTGCAGTATGTAGGTAATGTTTCTTCTATCTACTTTGTACAGCTGTAATCAAATGCTAATCATTTACATATCGAAGAATGTAGTTCACTTCACGCCAATTTGACGTTTCTTGCATCTCATCTTCAATGTACTGTAATTTTTATGGCCAGGAGTGTACTTTCTCTACATTTACTTTACAGCCTCTATGCAAACCAAACTACGGCGTATTTAAAAGTATTTACTATTCAGTAACTATGAAGGCTGAACGTTTGTGACAAAGCTTGCGTTGCATATATGTAGAATGAAGCGACGAATGAAAATTTGTACCAAGGCCGGTATTCGAACCGGGGTCTCCTGCTCACTTGGCAAATGCGGTAATCACTACGCCACCCTGGCACCGTGGATTTGCACACCTGCACGGATTACGCTAGCACGCCAACTTCCTCAGTTCAAATTCCCATTCACATCTCAGCCCACTTGGTATTTCCCCTGAATTGAGGAGGAAGGCGTGCTAGCCACTGTGCCAGAGTGGTTTAGTGGTTGGTGCATCTGTCTAGTGAGCAGGAGACCCGGGTTTGAATCCCGACCTTGGTACAAAGTTCCATTTGCCACTTCAGTCTGCATATACACATCATAGATGTTTGAGACTTGAAAAGGTCTCTGGAACCATATAGTTTATTTTGATTTCCTGCTGGTTCAGGTGTCAGTACTGTCAACGAGATTTTTGATTTAAGAAGAATAGTTCCATGTGGCTTAAAATTTAAACAAGTGTCAGTATCGAAAGGTTTCCTGAAGAAATGCAACAAACGTGTACTGACACTTTTTTCCGACATGTTCGCCACAGACGGAGACATTTATCATCATGGTAAACCTCTATTACGCCGTGTCGTTACGGTGCTCTCCAGATCCCCATTTCTGTTAAGTCACAGAATCTCATGTCTTTGGGGGACAGCAATAAATGTGACTGCATGTCGTGGGGCATTTCAAGGGTTAATAGATCCATTTAAAACTAAGTATGAGGACTGATGTAGTCTGGGGTCGTTAAGCTAAACTGGAGATTAAATGCAGCCGCATCAACTTAACCACATCTTCAGCGATTCAAATGGAAGGTGACGTATCATCCTCCTTGTAGTACAGATTTGGTACCATGTGACTACCACCGTTTCTCGCGATATGAGACAGTTGCTCAGGCTGTTGATGTTCCACGTTGAATGAGAGATTCCAGCGTACCGCAACGATATGGTTAGACAGACAGGCGGAAACATTTTTGCAGACAGTACAGAACGACTAGTACACGGTTACGACAAATGTTTCACTCGCCCTGGTGATTAAATCGAAAAAAGTCTTCCCCTATGCTGAGTCTGTAGATAAATGCTTTCTATTACACATCTTAAATTTCCGGTCGTGTTTGAGGACGAAACAAACTATTCTCATGCTTTGTTGACCTTGTATATTCTTATATTGAATGAACTTATAAATTCTCGGTAACCAATATAATTCAGAAGACTGTGCAGAGGCAGAAATTGTGTTTAATGTCGAAGTCTTAACCCCAAGCGTAAAACCGTGCATCACGACACGCTGAAGACTTTCAGGAAAGATAGCTGATCATTTATAACTGATGACGAGCACACAGTTTCAAGTGTTGTAATTTATTCCTGAAATTCAGCTTAACAGTAATAGGTATATACGCTCTACCTGAAACTACATAAGGAAATTTGTGTTGGACCGGTACTCGAACTTGGATTTTCTGCTTGGATCGAGCCAAACTTCCGCATCTCACACCCCTATCTATTTCTACTCATAGATTATTATTTCGTTTACCCACACTCGAACATCTCGTGAGTCCTGTGCAGGTTTTAGAATCAAGACAACGAGGAGTTAGAGACAACCGTTGTGCTCGGATAGCGTCAGTGGTGAGGCGACCGCTCGCGATAAGCGGGAAATCCTGTTAGAGTTCCGGTCCGGCAAAAATTTCCATACGTTGCTTTAGATAGCACATCTACACCTGTTACAGCTAAGATGAATTTCATGGATAGTCTTGAATATTTGAAACTATAGTTCGTCACTAAATAAAAGTACATATAAAGCGAAGACAGGCCTGTGACTAAAATGCCAACTAGCAATCGGAGCATTTGGTCCTATTCTGATGAATGTACTGAGAGCTCCGATCGTCACTTTGAAGAATTACAATGAACTTTACTTGTTGCTTTGGAGTGTAAGTTGTTTATGTAAATACAAAACGACACCGTCTGATAAAAAAGGTGAACCGGTGAGAAGACATTGCCGAAAGTCCGCATAACTTCTCACACGTAAACTCCATCGACAGGTATGTATCTCATTAGATCTGAAGATCTCTGTTACAGGTAGAACGACCATCAGAATGCATTAGTGTGGTTCGTGTTAGTTGTTGTTACTGGTGTACATTAGACACATGAACAGTACAAAGGGCATAGGGATGCCACGTTCTCGTGTGAGAGGGCGCTTATGAAAGGGTGCTCCTTGGGAGGCTCCATTTCGTCAGCTGGTCGAATCTTGCAGTATTCAGGTTATGCGCAGTCGGGTGTAAACCCATGCTGGACAGCATAGGAACGTGAGGACAGGAACTCTTGTCGTCAAGGTTCTGGCGGATCACGTCTGACCAGCACAAGGGACGATCGCCTAATTGTGTTTGGGTTGGTTCAGGGGTAGATGGAGAGTAATATAATAACAAGAATACGTAATACTTATGTAACTCTGTTCACTTAACTTCAGTTCAGCTGGTCCAATTGTACTCCAACAAGTCCGTTATACGGGCACGCTCGTCGTAAATGATAACAAATAGGCGAGGCTAACTAGTAGGCTTCGAACGCGCCTGTTGAACTCCGCTATCCGAGTGGGCTGGCGTCTTTTTTTTTCCTTTATTGAATTTTAATTTCCACCGAAGGGAGAGGGCTGACAGCAGCTTAGTACGCCGCTCTTCAGCCTACAGAATTTTTAAAACATAAAAAGAAGACAAGAAACAATAAAAGCAGGCGATAAAACGGTTACTTAAATTATAAAACGGTGGAAAATTGTGGAAAGTTAAAACATAAAACAAAGGATTTGCGATGCTAATAAAATACATAGGAAGCAGACAGGTAAAATAGTAGACAGACAATTAAAAAACATGGCGAAAGTCTAGTTTCTGTTCGCAAGAGATATAAAAATCATACCCAGCGACAGTATGATTTCAGTTCGCAACACTTCGGAAAAGATGCACAACACTGAACACTCACTGGAAACACAGCACCAAAAAGACGTCACGAAGATGACACACCACAGCCAAGGGCAGATGGTGGGGGGACCTGGACAGATGAGGGGGAAAAAGGGGGTAGGAGAGGAAAAACGAAAGGGAGGGGGGAACCGACGGAGGGAGAGGACTCATAAGTGGAGCAGGGCAGACATAAGAGGGAATGGGGAAAGGCAGAGGAGGGAAATGCAAAAGGACTCGGGGGAGGGAAGGGAGGCAGAGAGAGGATAGGTGGGGAAAAAAAAGGATGGAAAGGAGGTGGGAGAGGGAGCCCAAAGGGAGGGGGAGGTGAGCATCAGAGTTGATAGGAGGGATAAATGGAGAGAGACACAGAGAGAGAGAGAGAGAGAGAGAGAGAGAGAGAGAGAGAGAGAGAGAGGTGGGGCATCGTCTGGGAGGGGGAGTCGACAGAAGCCACTTTGGGAAAGGAGATGAAGGGTGTAGAGATGGAGGGTAGGGTGTACACAGCGGTGACAGGTGTGGCAGAGGGTGGGGGTTGGAGAGGAGAGGAGCAACCAGGGGATGAGGGGGATCAAGACTGTGGGAGGTGTAGAGTATGTGGATATGTTCAAGGAATAGGAGCAGATGGGGAAAGGAATCAGGTCACAGAGGATCCGTGTGGGGGATGGGAGACATATATGGAAGGCGAGGCGGAGTGCATGGCGCTTGAGGATCTGGAGGGACTTATAGAATTTGGGGGGGGGGGCGGATACCCAGGCAGGACTGGCATAACAGGCGATGGGACAGATTAAGGATTTGTAGGTGTGGAGGTTGGTAGAGGGGTTCAACCCCTATGTCCGGCCAGAGAGGAGTTTGAGGAGTGAGAGGCTGTTGGGGGCGTTGGATTGGATAGAGCGGAGGTGAGGGATCCAGGTGAGGTGACGGTCAATGGTGAGGCCAAGGTAGATGAGGGTGCAGGAGAGGCAGACAGGGTGGGCGCAGATGCTAAGGGAGAAATCAAGGAGCCGGAAGCAGCGAGTGGTACTACTTATGATGATTGCCTGGGTCTTGGAAGGACTGATATTCCGGAGCCACTGGTTACACCATGCGGCAAAAAGGTCAAGGTGATTCTGGAGAAGGCATTGGGACCGTTAGAGAGTAGGAGCAAGGGCAATTAATGCGATGTCATCGACATCCTACAGGAGGTGTACTGGAGGAGAGGGGGAGGCATATCTGCCGTGTACAGGTGGTAGAGGAGAAGGGAGAGGACAGGGCCCTGGGGGGCTGGCGTCGGTGCGGCCTCCTCTTATGTCAGCTCGGTGACGGCACTATCCGCGCGTGCAGCAGATGTGTCTCTTCAAGCTATCCGCAGATTGGCAGGACAGTCACATGAGTCATTGCTGGGGTGTCGCAAAAGCCGTGAAGCGCCGACGCCACACGGCAACCCACTGCCGTCGGTTTGGTTGCCAGCTCAGCCCCTGCGACTACACGATGTTCCGACTCCGACATTTGTAGCGCGAACTGCAGAGGGCCTTAACGTACGCCGGACCACAGTCAGAGGGTGCGTAAATCAGCAAGAGAGGTCGCTCATACCACGAACCTTTTGCTGCATCCGCAAATGTCACGGGCAGCCAATCAGGAAGAAGTGTACCTCTGCCTTACTGGTATTTAGGACTGCGTCCGCGACGATTACGGCAGTTGCGGCGCTGCCAGCCAAGAGAGGAAGTCTGCTGCAGGTCCAGCACCGCCGAACGCTCGCCGCGGTCGACGCCAACTCTCACTTTCGAGAATCGACTCTTGGAATCACATCAGGCGCAGATTAGGTTTCTGTGTTTTGGTTATTGGTTTCCAGTATTTTTCTTCGTAGATTTACTTTTTTCAAGTCAGAGACGTTGTGGCAAAAAATAAGATCCTGTGTAAAGAGTGGTCTCTTTGCTTCCAAACGCACAGACACATCGAACAACTGTCGCTAAAAACCGCCATCTAACTGGAGTAGCATCCAATCGATATTCTACGCTTCGCATCTAGACTGTGAACAATATGTCTTGAATGTAACGCCACCAGCACTACGTCGAGCGATACCATTGTATTGTTAAGGTGGCGTGTGATGGCTGATGGGTAGTGTTTGTCTTTTTTCTCTTTGGACGTGCTTGTCGCAACTGATGAGTCGACTCTCCATTAATCTAGTCTGAACATAGGGGAAGGCAGGCAGTGTCAATGCCATGTTGGTGGCTCTGGCTGCTCTGTGGTCTGCCGGTCTCTCTCCTCTCTCCCTCTATGTGTGTGTGTGTGTGTGTGTGTGTGTGTGTGTGTGTGACAGAGAGAGAGAGAGAGAGAGAGAGAGAGAGAGAGAGAAGGAGGTTTACCATGCTTGTTTATTATGCAAATGCGTCAGAAGCAGTTTCAGGCACCGTGTATGCCTCCACTACAATAACACAGAAGAGAGCCATTGCAGCATGGTTAGGCCGGTTGCTTCTCTCTGCATGGGCAACCATCCGTAATATCCTGCCTCGGAAATGGCTGAGCTGGAGCGAATAATGGCAGACACGCTATCCAAATTATTTAACCATGAGTTCAGGCTGACGGAGAATTTCTGGGAACGAGGCAAACGGCGCTATTTTTCTTTTGAAAGGTGTGCGATCCAGTACATAGAGAGAAAGCAACTGTCGCAGTGCTGAGTCATATAGGTAACGGTATTGAGGCAATTCAGAAACTGTCCAAAGCCTTGCTTATATTGAAACCCACGTCACTGTTTATTAAGATGCCTGATGTCATACCGATTCTTAGTTACCATAGTACAGAAACCTTGGGATACGCACTACGATACTAATATGATAGCAGAAAATCTTCTCAGTCATTCCCAGAGAACTTCAGAAATAACATGTTACGTATTTACAGAAAATTTAATTTCTAGGTCAAATTTCTCCTCGGTGCCGGAGGACCGTACACTGAAATTGCTTATGAACTGACTCGTACAATAAAAGCGATCTGATTTGTCCAGCATAACTTAGTAGTGTACGTCTGTGAGTTTTCGGTGACGGAGGCAGTTATAGAAAAATTCCTTTGGATTTGTGATCTCGTCACACGGCAGGGCAAGATCACTGCATCTTCGTGGCGTCTTGTAAATATTGGGCTGATATCTACATAAAGGGCGTTAAATGATTAAACTTCCATTCCATTCGGAACTTGTGTCCATCGAGGAGCGTAACTGCACAGCCATAGCGGCCCCGGACCAAATACACAGAGGTCGTATCGCCTTACCTCTTGGTTATCTGCCCCCTTCCTACCCCTTTCCCGACACCAACAAAGTCGACCACACATTTTTTTATCACATCTGCATCACTCTGAGACCAACAAATTTGTACGATAGAAGTTATTAACTGTTTATAAATGCAGGGATATTTTTTTGATTAACCTCTATACTTCAAGGATTTGATTCAACTTGTGACTTGTTACTTCTTTACACACCGTTACATACTCCACTCATGAAGGATGCTCTGTCATAGCACTGACCGAAACATTTGCTCACACTTTGTCCTTTTCATTCTACTGATTCAATAACGTGATGTTAGAGATCGATCATCGATCTGGTTAAAGGAGGTAAATAATTCTCATATCTTAATCTCAGAATGAGTTCCAAAACAATCTTTGATTACTTTAACACAAAGATAGAGTTACCTTGACTCATATATTTTAATATTTCTCTATTATTCCTTCCCATTTTTGAGTCTTATGACTGGTTTGATGTGGCCCACCACGAATTCCTACCCAGTGTCAACTTTTTCATCTCATAGTAGCAAATACAATATACGTCCTTCAACAATATGATGGATGTATTTCAGTCTCTTTCTTCCTATACAGTTTTACCCTCTATAGCCCTCTTTAGTATCATAAATGTTATTCCCTTATGACTTGTCATCCCGTCTCTTCTTCGTATCAGTGTTTTCCAAATACTCCTTTCCTCGCCGATTTTTCGAGAACCTCCTTATTCCTTACCTTAACAGTCCACTTAATTTTCAACATTCTTGTGTAGCTGCACATCTCAAATGCTTCGAATACCACACTTTGCTATGCTATTTGGGAGCTAGGGACGTTTATCTCCGAGGCATTGCCTCAGACGCCACAGTTCAGTTAGGCCTCTGCTATTATCGCTGGATAATTTTTTTAATTGTTCGGTGGATAATTTCCCCGTGTCCTCTTAGAGTAAAAGAAACAAATCTTGACCTGACGCCGTTCTCAACAATACAGAGGTCTCTCCAACCGCCCACGCCGTTGCTTAGCATTAGTTTGAGACGAATTAAATTGCGAGAAACACTAATGTTTCTGACCTCAGTCAGCAAAATCTTAAGAAAACCTTGAGATGCAGCCAGAGCACAACACGGAGCAACGATCAACAGTACCACTCAGAAGGTAAGCCTTCAACGAGCATATGATTTTTGTCAATCATTGTCATACAAAATAGAGGCGTCAAAGCATTTGCACCTTTCTGCAGACGCATGACATGAATTCTCACAAAAATATATGTTTAATGAATATGGAAATCTTATAATTCGACTTTGCACACCTGTTATTTAGACTGTGAATCACGGTTTGTCTGAGGCAGTATGTTTACAAATCTTGCAATTACAGGAAAATCTGAAATCTAAAAATTATGCTTTCTCCTACAAAGTGATCATACCAAGCGCTTTCTGTATTTGCTCTTGTAGATAGCCTATTGTTCAACTACTTCAGTATACCACGATGAAGTTTTGAAACAGCTTTTTCATGCACGTGTCATGAGAAAGAAGATATCACTTATAAGAATTTCTAAAGCACTGCAGATGAATTTCATCCAGTAAGCTGCTTACGTATAGTTAAATAATGTAGGGCAGCATTATTTCTTTCTGACAGTGTGCAGCACTGAACTACGGCGTGCCTACATTTTCTCGGCGAAATTCGAACTACTAAAATATGTTGATTCCTCTCACTGCCAACTTAGAGGATAAAGTGGTACCCTGCACCAAAGGCCTGACACTACAATCGTAATTGTTTACTGCTGTGTTTCACTTAGGTGGAACTAATTTGTGGAAATATCATTAGTACATGACATCTTACGCTAGTGTGTACTCTCTGTTCTAACTCAACAAGCAGTTCAATGGACGACGCGCGACTTATTACTGGCAATATCGCGACCAATTACCGCCTGCATCGGTCACACGCTAGTGATTAACCGTGCTATTTAAATCACTATTTCGAGCGCCACTACGTCAGAAAGTTATGTTATCGACAGTTATCTGCTATGTTTCAAAACTGCATTTGTTGACGAATACTCACCAAAAAAAGAAGAGATCCATGTTAAACTTATATGTTACAGCATATATTATATCTTTCATTCTCGCCAATTGTGTTTTGTAGAATTTCCGTCATAGCCTTAACCGTAACATTTGCATACATCTAGTGCTTTTCGTTCTAGACATCTTACTAACTGATGTTGTTCGAGTCCTAATGCAGATCCACCTTTGACCTTGGAGGAGGAGGTAAATGATTGACATTTATTTATCTCTAAAGGATTCGAAAACCAACTTTGATTCTTTTAACACACAGAAATATTTCGCTTGACTTAACGATTTTAGTAATTTTTTCCATTTTTCTTAGCATTTCATCTATTTCTTGTTTGTTCTTCGTTTCTTCCTTTCTGGAGCCAGGTGCACCTTATTTTAGTGGGCCTGGGGCATGCCCCGTTTGCCCCAGCCTGGCTGCGCCCCTGCGTCCATTATCATCAGCCCAAACATTATCAACATGTGACCCCAAAGGGGAAAAGGATACTCATATTCGTTGTGGCATCGAAGCAAACAGCCTCCGAATGTCACCTTGAGGCATTTCTTGCTATGCCTGAAACACATGCTGTGTCAGTGAATGAAGACTGATGCCCGTCAGTTTCGAAAGCAGCCATCTCACCATCGCATCTCATACATGCTCTGTAGTCCAAAATTCAGGAAATCTGGCAGGGCGGACAAGGATCCGCACACTCCTCAAGGCGTTTGTCGTGGGAACTGGAGTGGGATCCTTTGTTGTTCTGCTGGAATATGATACTTAACAAATCAGTCCTGTTCTCTTATTCATTAGCTCCCCACACCATGATTGCAGATGCTGGAGAAGTATTAGTCTCACGAATGAAGATACGACAAAATTCTTTAAGCCCTTGTCACCTACTGGTCAGCATTTAGCCTTCCTTCAACAGTTACCAACTCAATCCTGTTGTCGTATTTATTGGCTTCCCACACCATGAGCCAGACGTGACAGATCTATTGGTCTCGAGAACGAAAGGTACGATAACAGGTTTTAAATCCTTGCCACATACTAGTGAGCATTAAGCCTTCCTTCAACAGTCACCAAATCATCCCCGTTGTCGTATTCATTGTAGTAGCAAATACAATCTACGTCCTCAACAATATGATGGATGTATTTCAGTCTCTGTCTTCCTATACAGTTTTACCCTCTATAGCCCTCTTTAGTATCGTAAATGTTATTCCCTTACGACTTGTCATCCCGTCTCTTCTTCGTATCAGTGTGGGAGAGGTATTAATGTCGAGAATGGAGGGTACGACAACAGACTTTAAATCCTTGCCACTTACCAGTGAACATATAACCTTCCTTACCAAATGAGGCTTGTTGTATTTATTAGCTTCACACACCGTGACTCCAGAAGTGGGAGAGGAATTGGCCTCAAGAATCACTGCTTCCTGTGACCTTTACCTGCTCGTCTACAAACACATTAGTGTCAATCTGACCGCATCAAGCAGAAGCGAGATTCGTCGCTGAACATCACACAATGTCACTCACTGTCACTCACTGTCCTACTTGACTCTGCCTCTGCATCACATACTCCCCGTTGTTTGTGGCATGGTAAGAGCGCTAGGTACTAGAAATCTCAATCTAGTTTCCAGCAATCCGTGTCTGATGGTTCGTGGTGACAACCTGCCTGTAACCTTTACCCGGATTCCAACTGTTGTCATTCGTTTATTTGTCAGAGACAGTACAACAGTCCCTATTATCTTCTCCCATACCTGCTCTCTCTTTGCTTCAGCAAGCCGGGGTGGCCGAGCGGTTCTAGGAGCTACAGTCTGGAACCGCGCGACCGCTACGTTCGCAGGTTCGAATCCTGCCTCGGGCATGGATGTGTGTGATGTCAGGTTAGTTAGGTTTAAGTAGTTCTAAGTTCTAGGGGACTGATGACCTCAGAAGTTAAGTGCTCAAAGCCACTTGAACCATCTTTGCCTCACTGTTGCTCTGTTTCCATCTCGTTTGCAGTCATTGGACTACAGCCAACTGCACGTGCAATCTGCCATTATGATACACCCACGCTCCTCATGCCAATGAATCGACCTTCCTCCAAGTCTAAAAGAGGGCAATAAACGGTAATGTAGAAATCCTCTGGCCACATTGTGCCATCTGAAGAGATCCAGTAACGTTATGCACATCCAGTAACCGTCATGTAATCACACCATACTTAATCTTTAGGAACGGTTTTTTTTGTACTGAATATACTGAAAATAAGTTTGCATAAGGATGCAGTTTCAATTAACACAACTCACAGGTTTGTAAATACTAAATTATACTAACAAGGAAATACACGAGTTTGGACGGCTAAACCGGCTGGAAATGCGTTAAAATATAATGTTGCATTAGTTCGAATAGCTATAGCGTTATTCATCTATTAAAATTACGTGTGCAGCCGCTGGCGCCATCTGAGAGTAAGCCTGCAGGCCACGCTGCCACGTAGCTGTAGACATTGCCAGTGTGACCGTTGCGATGTTCGGTAATGAAGTGTATGTACTGACATCAAACATGCGTAGGCTGAAGCCAATTAATCCTGTGAACGTTGTGAACCAGCTGTGCGAAAAGGTGCTTCGAACTTGCACACCGGATTATGAGGATGTAATTGGGGTGGAGTATGAGCAGTTTGCGTGCATGTCAAGTGAAACTACAATGCAAAAATACTATGGGGGTATAATAGACATACATACTGACACATTTGATAGGAACAGTGATTGTGAATCTGACGGCGGAGAAGAAACTAAACTTGGGTATGAGAGTTCGAACAGTTCTGGAAAGCACTCGAGAGCAAATAAAGGAATTATAAGCCAAAGCGAATAAGCATCTTCGCCCCCAAAAATATCACGGTCCAGTGCACTGTAGTGTATTGATGGCCGAACATTGGAAAATATTAATAAGGATTATTTTAATCGCGGTTGCTATTCTAATAGAAAACTCATGAAGTGTTACAGCTGCACGCGTTCGATATCCAACTGCAATATACTTTTGGATTATGTGACACGCAAAAGGCGATATCCAGGCCACTTCAACGGAAACAAACATCAAAATTGAACGCTTGAAAAGAGTCTGTCGGAGCACAATCGGGTAAGGACGGAGATTATGGAACTTGAGTCCACTACTGACATATTCCAGTGTGGGCTCTGGAAGCTACTAGGACAGTTGCTCTGGAAAATTTTAAAGTTTCTCTGCATTCCGACATTGTCTTCAAAGAAGAATATAACATTTCGTCCAGGCGTATCACTATGGCCACGTCCGCCCCTGGTAGCTGAGTGGTCAGCGCGACAGAATGTCATACCTAACGGCCCAGGTTCGATTCCTGGCTGGATCGGAGATTTTCTCCGCTGGGGGACTGGGTGTTCTGTTGTCCTTATCATCATCATTTCATCTCCATCGACACGCAAGTCGCCGAAGAGGCGTCAACTCGAAAGACTTGCACCAGGCGAACGGTCTACCCGACGGGAGGTCCTAGCCATACGGCATTTCCATTTCCACTACTGTCATGGCGGGCAAAGAGACCGAAGAAGACCGTATTTATCAGAAAGAGAGCAGATACACTTGTTGCACATGCAAACATGCTTATTAAAAACAAAAATTGCTAAGGCACGGGTATCGAATAGTGACCAGAGACAATGTTCTTCAACACTATCACACAGAGGTTGACAATCAGAAGCTGGCGTGCTACAATCTGTTCATAGTGCCATATACAGTTACACAACAAATATGGCCATGTAGATGGACGTTAGATTAGCAAACAAACTTTTCATTCGTTTTTTGCAGGAAGCTCGGCGATGTTGGGATCACAGATTAAAAAAAAAAAAAAAAGCAGCAATGTGTCCAAGGAACATCCATACTGAAGCGAGTAAAAGTGGGAAAAATGACCAACGATCACTTGAAATGCTTTTTCAGCTCGGTCCTTTGTGAAAACGTTGGTGAGAGTGGTGTTTCACTTTGTGGTTCGTGGTCAGGGCACAAAGACTACAGTCTGACAGAAGGATGTTTTCCCAACAAGAACATTACGTTACAAATACTGCCATCAAGGGCAACCAAATTCTGCTAGATTCTGGATTTATATTTCTTTAGACAGTTCAAAATCTACTGCAGACGTCTTGTTGATTTCGTACGCTTGCAAACTGACAAACAACATGTCTCATTATATGATCGGTATTTCATCACCCTCCTTCACTTTGTTGCCTGCAACCAGCTTTCTACATCTAAATATAGACATGCGTTAACATAAGCGTGGCTAAGGTCCAGATACGATGTTGATGTTCCTGTCAGATCATTTGATATTGTGGTCACTGTGGCTTTTGATATAGGGAAGGAAAAGGTGGTCCAGGTACGTCGTATTCTTTTTATTATCTATGAGATTGGCCAATTTCAACCTTAAGTCGTTTTTAAGACCGTATGAAACTTCCCGCTTCATTTTACATCATAATATATTATCGCTGGTGCATGTGAACAGGAATGCACCTTACTTCTGTGCGTATTGGACTACTGCAGTTCGGAAACACAGAAGAAAATGTAGCACGTCCACATATTGCACTTGCGAAGTGGGCATACTGTTCCATTCCGTTGTGTTTTAATCACATCACTGAAACTCCGCATTTGGACTTTGATGACGAATAAAGGATGAACGTTTCATAAGACAGCATCTACTTTTTTGGAATATATGGACAGGTAGGTACTGTAACTGCTAATATATTGTTTGCAGGAATTGTCGTGCAGTCTTTTGCCAGATAATACCTCATTTATATGCGGATCTGTGGATATGCTGGTCATAACTGTCTGTTACATGGTATTATTTCATCAGCGACTTGTGCTCCTCTGGTCTTTAGATTCGTTGTTCTTCAAGCATCGATTGTACACAACAAGTTAATAGAAGGGAAGATTGAAAGAAAAACAAGACAAAGGCGAAGAACATCCTGGTTGGACAATATAAAGCAGTGGACAGGACTTCGAAGTGTAGACCAGCCATTACATACTACGGTTCACAGAAGAAGATGCAACATGTGATCGCCAACATCCATTAATGGATAAGCAGCATAAGAAGAAGAAGTGGAGTTTTACAGATACATAATCCTGATGGGTGGTAGAACGAGCACAGCTTCGTATTGCTAACGCATTTGTTCTCGTTTTTAGGCGTTCGAGCTGGAGTACTACCCTTGAAAGTTTGGTAGCATTCGGTCAAGGTGCTTGTGACTTAAACCTGAAGCGCTCTGAAATAATAGGCTTGGGAAATGAATAGAATTTTAGAATTCTTCCCTCAGTAACGCAAGAGGCGAGCAAAACAGGGTAGTACACAACATCAGAGCGAACAAGGAATACCCGTACTCAGCTGATGTTACACACACACACACACACACACACACACACACACAAAGTTTTTGCATCACCTCGGTTCCCAGAACTGCTCAAGATAGACTTTGACTGTGGATATTGTATCGCAGACACAGTCCCTTTGACTGTTCAGAGATGTCACTAAACCCGCCCAAAGATGTAAACAACCATGCATGAGCAGCGCCTATTAGACGGAGGCGGTCCGACAGCCGATCAGTTCCAGTCATTCCACCAGGAATTAGGTACATGGCTCGTGTTCTCTGTAGTCCAACCATGCCTAGACGGCCAAAACCGCGGTTAGATCGCGTCCACATTGTTACTTTGTGCCAGGAAGGGCTCTCCACAAGGGAAGTGTCCTGGTGTCTCGGAGTGAACCAAAGCGATGTTGTTCGGACATGGAGGAGATACAGAGAGACAGGAACTGTCGATGACAATGCCTAGCTCAGGCCGCCCAAGGCTTCTACTGCAGTGGATGACAGATAGCTACGGATTATGGCTCGGACGGACCCTGACAGCAAAGCCACCATGTTGAATAATGCTTTTTGTGCAACTACAGGACGTCGTGTTACGACTCAAACTGTGCGCAATAGGCTGCATGTGTCGCAACTTCACTCCCAACGTCCATGGGGAGGTCCATCTTTGCAACCACGACACCATACAGAGCGGTACAGATGGGCCCAACAACAAGGCGAATGGACCGCTCAGGATTGGCATAGCGTTCTCTTCACTGACGAGTGTCGCATATGCCCACAACCAGACAATCGTCGGAGACGTGTTTGGAGGTAACGCGGTCAGGCTGAATGCCTTAAACACACTGTCCAGCGAGTGCAGCAAGGTGGAGGTTTTTATGGACGACGTGACCCACGAACCACTCTGAGAGATGTATGCCGAATAGCCGTTGAGGAATGGGACAATCTGGACCAACAGTGCCTTGATGAACTTGTGGATAGTATGCCACGACGAATACAGGCGTGCATCAATTCAAGAGGATGTTCTACTGGGTAACAGAAGTACCGGTGAGTACAGCAATCTGGACAACCACCTCCGAAGGTCTCGCTGTATGGTGGTACCACATGCAATGTGTGGTTTTTATGAGCAATGAAAAGGACGGAAATGATGTTTATGTTGATCTATATTACAATTTTCTGTACAGGTTCCGGAACTCTCGGAACCGAGGTCACGCAAAACTTTTTTTGATGTGTGTTTAATGCGGCCACAATATAGAGTTAATTGTTATACGCTATAAGAGGTGAGAGTCCAAAGCATCTGTACAGAAAAATGACATCTTCAATAACAGAGCATGCGGTCATTGCGTTGACCACGCAGAGTGAAGTAACAAAGCTTAAGTGGGATGTAAGAATGGTTACTCAGAGCACTGACGCTGCAGAATATGTACACCACTGCTTCTGAAAGGGAAAGTTAGGACACCTTTCAGCTATATTCAGAAAGCTGAGCAGTCAACAACGGCAGGCCAACGGAAGTCATCGTCGCCTAACAATAAGCGATGCACATGAGTCAGTTTCGGTACAAATTTACTCCTATCCTGTGGCTTCATCTATTTTTAATCAGTTTGCAGCCGACCAATCTGGAGGTTAGATCAGTGCTGAGCTAGTCTCTGGTCGCCGAAAGCATTTTCAATATCTGATGCGGGCGACCGCTACGGTCGCAGGTTCGAATCCTGCCTCGGGCATGGATGTGTGTGATGTCCTTAGGTTAGTTAGGTTTAATTAGTTCTAAGTTCTAGGCGACTGATGACCTCAGAAGTTAAGTCCCTTAGTGCTCAGAGCCATTTGAACCAATATCTGATGGAACAGCAAGTCCTGATTGGAGGTCACTGCACTGCAAGCCTCAGTGTTGCCATTCAGGTCAAGACTGATGGGGAACTATGGCAGACATCATCCATTAGGCTTTCTGGTCGCCTAACGAGAGGGTTCGAGATAGTGTCAACAATCGTCATCGCCGAGTGGTGTGCCGTACCTACCTAGCGTCTTCTGCTCCTGTAGATGCACTTCGATGCTGCAGGCCTTACTCTTGTAGAATGCTGCATTGTCACCGAGGCTGACGTAGCACGTTTCGCGCAGAGCCGGTGGTTGCTTACCGGAGCGACGTCTACGATAGCAACAAGGGCGTTCCGATAATCCACTACCCGGAGCTGCTAATACCGGAGGAAGCGCGGGAAACAGCGAATAAGCTGCAACCCACTTGCTGTGAGTTCTTATGGCGCTGAGTACGCGCCTCCAGCACTACAGCGACCGAGACGGCCTGAGGCGTGCAGGTGTCAGCGCATTACGGGGTGGCTAGCGGCCTTCTGCCTGCCGCTACTGCTGGAAGCCGTGAATGACAACAGTGTATTTTGGAACAGTAAATGGTTGCTAGTTAATGACGTTTTACTAGCGCCTCCGAGCACTGAGTAGGCCACCTCCCACCGAGCTACAGCACGGATTTTCCAGATAAGTGACGGTCCTTCCTCATACTGACATCGACGACCTAACACCGTCACCAAATGTAACGCCCGAAGTGATGGACTCGTGGGTAAAGTCGGTGAAACTTCCTGGAAGACTACAACCATGTGTCGGGCAGAGACTTGAACTCGGCACCTTGCAGGAAGTTTAATTTCACTCCTCACTCCTATGCAGAGTTAAATTTCATTCTGGAAACATCCCCCGGGCTGCGGATAAGCCATGTCTCCGCCATATCCTTTCTTCCACGAGTGCTAGTCTTGGAGGTCTCGTAGAAGCACTACTGTGAAGTTTGGAAAGCAGGAAAAGAGGTACTGGCGGAAGAAATGCTGCGAGGACGGGTCGTGAGTCGTGCTTGCGTAGTTTATCTGGTGGAGCACTTCCCTACGAAAGGCAAAGGTCCCGAGATCGAGTATCGGTCCAGCACACAGTTTTAATCTGCCATTTCAGCGCACACTCCGTTGCAGAGTGTAAATTTCGTTATGGATGAAATATGTTCTCTGTACCTTTTTAGCAGCTGTGTAATAGATTTGGTACACGTTCCTTCTACTTTCTCGTGTTGCTTTGGAACTTAAGGGGAGGTTTACTATACTTTGGTTGAAAAAATCAATTTTTTTAAATTGCAGTTTTGGATCCATAAAAGTGCTTAGAATCCACCCCTGAAGCGGTTTTTCCGAATACGGAACGGAAATGTTTGTTATTCGTGGTTGAACAAAAAAATACCCTGCCTGAAATCGGCCTTTTTCACGCACCAGTTTTTTTCTTTCGGAGGACGAGTTATTGTACCGGCGCTGGGAGGAAACACACAAAATTCAGATGAAAGTTTGAACGCGTATGTTTGGAAGTTAGCCCCAAGCATTTGCATTCTGGTGCGAAGACTGTGGAGATTGCGACTTTCCTGGCAGTGAGCAGCTTCAACGAAGGGTATTCAGCAATTCTGAAGACCATGACAACGATGGACGTCACCCTGGGACTCTATTCGACGCAGTTCCGCCAAGCATTCGGACGACCTCTTGATTCAAGCGGCCGAAAACCGTTTGTCACTGGCCGTACGAGCGGCTCTGGAGCAGTGCAGGATGGCCCATATCGAGCAGAACGCCCTCTATGAGGAAGAGGAAGGACTAGTTTTTGGTCCCGGAATAGCAGATTGAACGTACGTTGCACAATATTGCATTTATATGTAGTCAAAACTTCAAACGCGTTTTTCTCGAAATGACTTTTTTTTATTTAGCTGTATGGTAACTTCAAATCTACTGAACCGATTGGCATGATTCTTTGTTTCCGACGAAGCTAACTAAATTGTCTAGGAGTTGTACCACTTTTATTCCGATCCATCAACTATAAATATTTTTACTTGGCCGACGAAGTCGAAAAATCGATGAAAAAACACTATTTTCTTCAAATGGGCGCCATTTTGTTTCCTATGGTCCAAATAACTTAAGCGAGGTACAACTCGTAAAGAATCTTATATACTTCGCTAACGTCAACTCAATTTTGATTTCAGATCAGCCGGCTGACCTGTGACATACCGCGCGTGGAGGTCTACATCGAAATTTTGTTTCGTTCCGACGGCACTTCCACCTTTGTTCTTCGACATTTCCTGTCGAAAATGTTCCAGTTTCTAGAGGAAATATCTATAAATATTTTGACCAAATTTGACACTGATATCTATAACACATCCAGAAAAAAGAATTATCAAATAAAATGCTTTTTTCAGGCCAAAGATAGTAAACCTCCCCTTAAGGAGTCTAGAGAACCCGTTGGTGGAACTGAATACAACAAATAAATATTTAACTATACAGGGTGAACATTAATAAAATCGACAAACTGCAATGACGGATTGCCGACTGGAAACGGAGGAAAAAAATTGTGAGATCATGTGTCTGGAAATGCATCGTTGCCACTGTAGATTCCGCTGACAAATGACAGTTCCTGTAACCTTGTGTCGCGTGTGTTCCTTGTGTTCAAAATGGTTCAAATGGCTTTGAGCACTATGGGACTCAACATCTGAGGTCATAAGTCCCCTAGAACTTAGAACTACTTAAACCTAACTACCCTAAGGACATCACACACATCCATGCCCGAGGCAGGATTCGAACCTGCGACCGTAGCGGTCGCACGGTTCCAGACTGAAGCGCCTAGAACCGCTCGGCCACACCGGCCGGCGTTCCTTGTGGCTTGCAGGTTATGTGACAGACGTCGCGTACTGTAAGCATTAGAATCGTCTGGTACTCTTATAGGGAACAAGGCGAGATGGTGTTTGTGTACGGCCAAGCACATGGAAACGGTCGACAGGCAGCACGGCTATACCAAAACAAGACACCAAACACATCACACAACATTTCAAGCGCTTTATGGGATCATGTGTGATCATGGGTGCTTTAGGGCAGATGAAAGTGCAGGGAGGTGGCGGACTGTGCGTACACCAGATTTGGAGGACCGGGTCCTGTACGATATTGAGATGAACCCTAGTACAAGTTCCAGGCAAGTGACCCGCTAGGATGGTGTTAGCAAAAGTACGATCATGCGCATCCCGCGTAACAACCGCTACTATCCCTATCTCCTGCAACGAGTGCAAGAATTATCAGCAGCGGATTTCCCTCTACTGGAAGTATTTTGTAGATGGTTTTTGTAGCAGACCATCTCAATTATGGGATTTCTGTCATCTGTACTCTTTACTGACGAAGCAACCTTCGTCATCAATCTACATAATCGTCAATAATCGTTTTCTATAGGCTACAGACAATACTCAGGGAATGGTGGAGGCATCTCATCAGCATCGGTTCAGCATCAGTGTGTGGGCAGGGATTCTTGGCGACCACATCATTATTCCACAACTCGACATATGAACGTTCATGAACTTCCTGCGTAATACTGCACTTGGGCTGATTGAGAATGTGGCTTTGGCAATAAGACAACTTCTGCATGATGGGGCACCACCTCACATCCGCATTACAGTTCGCCGACACCTCAACAACATCTTCCCCTGGCCGTTGGATATGACACGGAGGTCGTGTAGCATGGCCTGCTGGATCACCGGACTTAACCCGTGACAGAGCGAGATAAAACGCAGCGCACAACAACTTCCACCATGGCACGTTAGAGAAGCTCTTACCGAGAACCCTAGAAAATTCTGTTTCAGCGTAAAATCATGAAGTTGAACGAAAGCTTCTTTTCACTCAGTCATTGACCAGTCTTGTGTGGCAAAAGTAGGCAGCAAAAGTCTTATCGTCCAGAGATAGAGGTACCACACCAAAGTCCGCAACACCTATCAATATCTGAAGACCACGCCTCCTCGTCAACATGGGAGCGCTCATCCCTAGTTCGTGACCTCATCTGAAGCAGTCAACATCATATTACAGGACAGATCAGTTGTTAAGGTTTCCGATGAACTCGTACTTTTGTAAATGTGAAACATTGTACTTCAACAGAACTGTCGTTAATTAATGCATCAAGTGATGCTTTAATATTCACTGACAGTTATAAATTATCAAGTACTCCTGTGGCAAAGAACTGTGTCAAATTAAGTAAATCTTTTTATCATTTGTGTAATAAAGTGAACTGATATTTCATCTGTTCTAGTTCCTACGTTCCATCTCACCGAGCAGTCAAAGAACCCATAGTTATGGCCGGATGATTGTAGTTTCATCTGGTGACAACGAAAATGATATATGAAGTTATAAATTTCGCATTTAAGAAATCAGCCAGTCAGGAAGATCGTACAGGTATACAATCGTCTGACCGTCGCACAGAAGACGGAAATAGGCATTCCTGGTGTTGGAAAGCAACTGAAAAGTATTTAAAACAAGTCGTCTGCTCCGGATGGAATCCCTTTCCGGTTTTACAGAGAGTCCACTACGCCATTTGCTCCTTACTTAGCTTTCATTAATCACGAAGCTCTCGCCCAGTTCAAAGTCCTAAGCGACCGGAAAAACACCGAAGATGACTCCGTTTACAAAAAATGTAAAAGAATGAACCCGTAAAATTACTGATAAAAATCCTTAAAAGTCGTTTCCTGCAGAATTATTCAGCATTTCTTAAGTTCGAAGATAATAATTTTCCGTGAGTGCATTCCCGAACCATGGATAAAGGGCAACAGGCAGATTCCATATTCCTGTATTTCCGGAAATCGTTTAACACAGGGTCACATTGGAGATTGTGAACGAAGGACCAAGCATGCACAATAGGTTCTCAGATTTGTGAGTGTTTCGAAGAGATGTGGCTCAAATTCAAAGATGTAGTAGCAACAGCAATTGAGAGATTCATACCTCATAAATTGGTAAGAGATGGAACTGATCCCCCATGGTACACAAAACAGGTCCGAACGCTGTTGCAGAGGCAACGGAAAAAGCATGCGAAGTTCAGAAGAACGCGAAATCCCGAAGATTGGCTAAAATTTACAGACGCGCGAAATTTGGCACGGACTTCAATGCGAGATACCTTTAATACGTTCTACAACGAAACATTGTCTCGAAATTTGGTAGAAAATCCGAAGAAATTCTGGTCGTATGTAAAGTACACAAGCGGCAAGACGCAGTCAATACCTTCGCTGCGCAGTGCCGATGGTACTGTTACCGACGACTGTGCCGCTAAAGCGGAGTTATTGAATGCAGTTTTCCGAAATTCCTTCACCAGGGAAGATGAATGGAATATTCCAGAATTTGAAACACGAACAGCTGCTAGCATGAGTTTCTTAGAGGTAGATACCTTAGGGGTTGCGAAGCAACTCAAATCGCTTGATACTGGCAAGTCTTCAGGTCCAGATTGTATACCGATTAGGTTCCTTTCAGATTACGCTGATACAATAGCTCCCTACTTAGCAATCATATACAACCGCTCGTTCACCGATAGATCTGTACCTACAGACTGGAAAATTGCGCAGGTCGCACCAGTGTTTAAGAAGGGTAGTAGGAGTAATCCATCGAACTACAGACCTATATCATTGACGTCGGTTTGCAGTAGGGTTTTGGAGCATATACTGTATTCAAACGTTATTAATCACCTCGAAGAGAACGATCTATTGATACGTAATCAGCATGGTTTCAGAAAACATCGTTCTTGTGCAACGCGGCTAGCTCTTTATTCGCACGAAGTAATGGCCGTTATCGACAGGGGATCTCAAGTTGATTCCGTATTTCTAGATTTCCGGAAAGCTATTGACACCGTTCCTCACAAGCGACTTCTAATCAAGCTGCGGGCCTATGGGGTATCGTCTCAGTTGTGCGACTGGATTCGTGATTTCCTGTCAGGAATGTCGCAGTTCGTAGTAATAGACGGCAAATCATCGAGTAAAACTGAAGTGATATTAGGTGTTCCCCAGAGAAGCGTCCTGGGACCACTGCTGTTCCCGACCTATATAAATGACCTGGGTGACAATCTGAGCAGTTCTCTTAGGTTGTTCGCAGATGATGCTGTAATTTACTCTAGTAAGGTCATCCGAAGACCAGTATCAGTTGCAAAGCGATTTAGAAAAGATTGCTGTATGGTGTGGCAGGTGGCAGTTGACGCTAAATAACGAAAAGTGTGAGGTGATCCACATGAGATCCAAAAGAAATCCGTTGGAATTCGATTGCTCGATAAATAGTACAATTCTCAAGGCTGTCAATTCAACTAAGTAGATGGGTGTTAAAATTACGAACAACTTCAGTTGGAAAGACCACATAGATAATATTGTGGGGAAGGCGAGCCAAAGGTTGCGTTTCATAGGCAGAACACTTAGAAGATGCAACAAGTCCACTAAAGAGACAGCTTACACTACACTCGTTCGTCCTCTGTTAGAATATTGCTGCGCGGTGTGGGATCCTTACCAGGTGGGATTGACGGAGGACATCGAAAGGGTGCAAAAAAGGGCAGCTCGTTTTGTATTATCACGTAGTAGGGGAGAGAGTGTGGCAGATATGATACGCGAATTGGGATGGAAGTCACTAAAGCAAAGACGTTTTTCGTCGCGGCGAGATCTACTTATGAAATTTCCGTCACCAACTTTCTCTTCCGAATGCGAAAATATTTTGTTGAGCCCAACCTACATAGGTAGGAATGATCATCAAAATAAAATAAGAGAAATCAGAGCTCGGACAGAAAGGTTTAGGTGTTCGTTTTTCCCGCGCGCTGTTCGGGAGTGGCATGGTAGAGAGACAGTATGATTGTGGTTCGACGAACCCTCTGCCAAGCACTTAAATGTGAATTGCAGAGTAGTCATGTAGATGTAGATGAAGACTTCCTAAGTAAAAGAACGCAGTACGTTGTCCCGGACGGTATGGGAATGGTCAGGCGTGACCCAGGGAAGCGTAACAAGTCCGCTCTTGTTCTCTATATACACTACTGGCCATTACAATTGCTACACCAAGAAGAAATGCAGATGATAAAGAGCTTGGATGGCGTGTACAGGTACAGCTGCCCATGCAACTTCAACGCGATACCACAGTTCATCAGGAGTAGTGACTGTCGTATTGTGACGAGCCAGTTGCTCGGCCACCGTTGGCCAGAAGTTTTCAATTGGTGAGAGATCTGGAAAATGTGCTGGCCAGGACAGTAGTCGAACATTTTCTGCATCCAGAAACGCCCGTACAGGACCTGAAACATGTGGTCGTGCATTATCCTGCTGAAATGTGGGGTTTCGCTGGGATCGAATGACGGGTCGTAACACATCTGAAATGTAACGTCTACTGTTCAAAGTGCCGTCAGTGAGAACAACAGGTAACCGAGATGTGTAACCAATGGGGCCCCATACCATCACACCGCGTGATATGCCAGTATGGCGATGACGAAAACACGCTTCCAATGTGCGTTCACCGCGATGTCGCCAACACGGATGCGACCTTCATGATGCTGTAAGCATAACCTGGATTCATCCGAAAAAATGACGATTTGCCATTAGTGCACCCAGGTTCTTCGTTGAGTACACCATCGCAGGCGCTCCTGTCTGTGATGCAGCGTCAAGGGTAACCGCAACCATGGTCTTCGAGCAGATTGTCCATGCTGCTGCAAACGTTCGTGCAGATGGTTGCTGTCTTGTAAACGTCCCCATCTGTTGACTCAGGGATCGATCCGTTACAGCCATGCGGATAAGATGCTTGTCATCGAGGCCGTTGGGATCCAGCACGGCGTTCCGTATTACCCTCCTGAAACCAATGATTCCATATTCTGCAAACAGGCATTGTATCTCGACCAACGCGAGCAGCAATGTTGCGGTACGATAAACCGCAATCGCGATAGGCCACAATCCGACCTTCATCAAAGTCGGAAACATGATGGTACGCATTTTTCCTCCTTACACGAGGCATCACAACAACTTTTCACCAGGCAACGTCGGTCAACTGCTGTTTGTGTATGAGAAATCGGTTGGAAAGTTCCTCATGTCAGCACGTTGTAGGTGGCGCCACCGGCACCAACCTTGTGTGAATGCTCTGAAAAACTGATCATTTGCATACCACAGCATCTTCTTCCTGTCGGTTAAATTTCGCTTTGTAGCACGTCATCTTCGTGGTGTGGCAATTTTAATGGCCAGTAGTGTAGATAAATGTTCTGATGGGCAGGATGAGTAGCAGTGTACAACCGTTTGTCAATGACACTGTGGTGAACGGAAAAGTGTCGTCGTTGAGAGACTGCAGGATACAGGATGACTTACACAAAATTTCTATTTGTTTTAAATGTAGAAAAACGTAAGGTAATGCAGATGAATAGGAAAACCAATCATCTAGTGCTCGTATATTACTGGTGAGGTGCTTCACACAGTCACGTCGAATAAATATCTAGGCGCAGTGTTGCAAAGCTATAGGGAATGGAACGAGCGCCTTAGGCCAGCAGTAGTGAAGACGAATAGACGACTTCGATTTATGTGAAGAATTTTAGGAAAGCGTAGCTCATCTATAAAGAAGTGCAAGTATATAACACTAGTGCTAACTATTCTCGAGTAGTGCTAGAGTGCTTCGGATCCCCATCAGGTCAGATTAAAGGAAGACATCGAAATATGCAGAAGCGTGCTGCTAGTTTTCTTACCGACGGACTGGATCAAAATGAGATAGTTACAGAAATGCTCCGTGAACTCTGGCAGGAATTCCTGGAGGGAAACTGACATTCTTTTTGCAAAACACTGTCGAGGAAATTTAGAGAACTGTCATTTGTAGCCACCAACGTACGTTCCGCGTAAGGACCACAAAGACAAGAAAAATTGGGACTCGTACGGAATCATAGTAAGAGTCGTTTTTCGCTCGCTCCATCTGCGAGCGGAACAGAAAAGGGAATCTATTTTAGTGGTACAAAGTAACCTTCACCATGCATTGTATGATTGCTGGCGAAGTACGTTTGTGGATGTGGATAGTTGGATGTTTCCGGATGACGCGACAAGCTGTGCTGGAACGTCGTACACTATGTAGAGAGTGTTCTGAGAGGCATACTGAAGTGGAAAATTCTGCTGTGGTTACGAAAGAATGAGATGAAATCTGGTCACGGATGCCGAGAGGAAATGTTATGAAAGCTATAAAAAACCCAATAAAGCCAGGCTGCACTGCGTGCGCATTGATCAAGGGCGTCCCCCGCTGGATTTATTGGTGGCTGGAGGAGGGGGAGGAGGTCTTGTACGTCTGTAAGACTAACTTCATCTATAATGCAAATGAAATACGGGTCGGCTACAGTGACGGGGGATGATCCTATCTAGACGTGACGCGCCTTTCAATGTTACGCATCTTCCTCTCTGCAGGCACCTCCGTAACCGAGGGCGCTAACGAATGCATGGTCGGTCGCACTCTGCTCTACGGTAGACTGTTCGCATCCTTATGGTGGTAGAACTCACTATTTGGCCGGAATAGAGAGGAGAAGTGATGGCGTACATTTTATGATCGACAAATTTTAAGCCGATGTGCTGGACTAAATTAAATTAAATTAAATTTGTCCCATACTAGTGTAAGGCAAACACCAGCACACCACATTAGATTAGATTAGATTAGATTAATACTAGTTCCATGGATCATGAATACGATATTTCGTAATGATGTGGAACGAGTCGAATTTTCCAATACATGACATAATTAGGTTAATTTAACAACATACTTAAGTTAATATAACAACTTTATTTTTTTGTGTTTTTTGTTTTTCTTTATTTTTTATTTTATTTTTTTTATTTTTTTATTTTTTTTCTTAATTTATATCTAAAAATTCCTCTATGGAGTAGAAGGAGTTGTCATTCAGAAATTCTTTTAATTCCTTCTTAAATACTTGTTGGTTATCTGTCAGACTTTTGATACTATTTGGTAAGTGACCAAAGACTTTAGTGCCAGTATAATTCACCCGTTTCTGTGCCAAAGTTAGATTTAATCTTGAATAGTGAAGATCGTCCTTTCTCCTAGTATTGTAGTTATGCACACTGCTATTACTTTTGAATTGGGTTTAGTTGTTAATAACAAATTTCATAAGAGAGTATATATACTGAGAAGCTACTGTGAATATCCCTAGATCCTTAAATAAATGTCTGCAGGATGATCTTGGGTGGACTCCAGCTATTATTCTGATTACACGCTTTTGTGCAATAAATACTTTATTCCTCAGTGATGAATTACCACAAAATATGATGCCATATGAAAGCAATGAGTGAAAATAGGCGTAGTAAGCTAATTTACTAATATGTTTATCACCAAAATTTGCAATGACCCTTATTGCATAAGAAGCTGAACTCAAACGTTTCAGCAGATCATCAATGTGTTTCTTCCAATTTAATCTCTCATCAATGGACATACCTAAAAATCTGGAATATTCTACCTTAGCTATATGCTTCTGATTAAGGTCTATATTTATTAATGGCGTCATACCATTCACTGTACGGAACCGTATGTACTGTGTCTTATCAAAATTCAGTGAGAGTCTGTTTACAAGGAACCACTTAGTAATTTTCTGAAAGACAGTATTGACAATTTCATCAGTTAATTCTTGTTTCTCAGGTGTGATTACTATACTTGTATCATCAGCGAAGAGAACTAACTTTGCCTCTTCATGAATATAGAATGGCAAGTCATTAATATATAATAAGAACAACAAAGGACCCAAGACTGACCCTTGTGGAACCCCATTCTTGATAGTTCCCCAGTTTGAGGAATGTGCTGATCTTTGCATGTTACGAGAACTACTTATTTCAACTTTCTGCACTCTTCCAGTTAGGTACGAACTAAACCATTTGTGCACTGTCCCACTCATGCCACAATACTTGAGCTTGTCTAGCAGAATTTCATGATTTACACAATCAAAAGCCTTTGAGAGATCACAAAAAATCCCAATGGGTGGTGTTCGGTTATTCAGATCATTCAAAATTTGACTGGTGAAAGCATATATGGCATTTTCTGTTGAAAAACCTTTCTGGAAACCAAACTGACATTTTGTTAGTACTTCATTTTTACAGATATGTGAAGCTACTCTTGAATACATTACTTTCTCAAAAATTTTGGATAAAGCTGTTAGAAGGGAGATTGGACGGTAATTGTTGACATCAGATCTATCCCCCTTTTTATGCAAAGGTATAACAATAGCATATTTCAGTCTATCAGGAAAAATGCCCTGTTCCAGAGAGCTATTACACAGGTGGCTGAGAATCTTACTTATCTGTTGAGAACAAGCTTTTAGTATTTTGCTGGAAATGCCATCAATTCCATGTGAGTTTTTGCTTTTAAGCAAGTTTATTATTTTCCTAATTTCAGAGGGAGAAGGGGGTGAGATTTCAGGTGTATCAAATTGCATAGGTATGGCCTCTTCCATTAACAGCCTAGCATCTTCTAATGAACACCTGGATCCTACTATATCCACAACATTTAGAAAATGATTATTAAAAATATTTTCAACTTCTGACTTTTTGTTCGTAAAGTTTTCATTCAATTTGATGGTAATACTGTCTTCCTCTGCTCTTGGTTGACCTGTTTCTCTTTTAATAATATTCCAAATTGTTTTAATTTTATTATCAGAGTTGCTGATTTCAGACATGATACACATACTCCTGGATTTTTTAATAACTTTTCTTAATATAACACAGTAGTTTTTATAATTTTTGATAGTTTCTGGGTCACTACTCTTTCTTGCTGTCAGATACATTTCCCTTTTCCGGTTACAAGATATTTTTATACCCTTAGTAAGCCATGGTTTGTTACAAGGTTTCTTACGAGTATATTTAACTATTTTCTTGGGGAAGCAGTTTTCAAATGCATTTACAAAAATGTCATGAAATAAATTATATTTTAAATTGGCATCAGGTTCACGGTACACTTCATCCCAGTCTAACTGCTGTAGGCTTTCCCTGAAATTTGCAATTGTTAAATTGTTGACTGAACGTACTACTTTGGAGGACTGTTTAGTATTGCTGAATGGAGCTATGTCATATATTGTAACTAGCTGTGCACCATGATCAGAAAGACCATTCTCAACAGGCTGAGCATTTATCTGGTTAAACTTGTCTTGGTCTATAAAGAAGTTATCTATCAGTGAGCTGCTATCCTTTACCACCCGAGTAGGAAAATCAATAACGGGTGTCAAATTGAAAGAACCGAGTAATACTTCAAGGTCATTTTTCCTATTACCCTCTTTCAGAGAATCTACATTGAAGTCCCCACAAATAATAATTTGCTTCCCCCTGTCTGACAGATAGCACAACAAGGAGTCCAAATTTTTCAGAAATAGATGAAAATTTCCTGATGGGGACCTATATACAGTTACAATTATAAATGTGCCTTTATTTAATTTAAGCTCACAGGCACATGCTTCTATATGTTTCTCTACACAAAACTTTTTTGTTTCTATACTTTTTGCACAATGATAACTTTTGACATATATGGCAACTCCTCCTTTCTCCATATTTTCTCTCATTACATGTGCAGAGAGCTTATAACCACTTACATTTACCTTATCCATATCAGTAACAATGTGATGCTCAGACAGGCATAGTATATCTATTTCATTCTCAGCTTTTAAATCTTCCAAACAAACCAGAAGCTCATCTACTTTATTCTTTAAACTCCCAATATTTTGATGAAATATACTTACATTATTTTTAGTTAGACTTTTATGAGAACCTTTCCTTATTCTAACATTTGTACTCTCCTGTCTGAGTTTCTCATTGTGCTTAGGCCTAGTTCCTGTACCAGTGGTCACATGGTGTTCAGAGAGGCAGATTATGTCAATTGGGTTGGGTGACTAATTCATCAATGCAATTACCTAGGACTGAGATACAACTTGGTGGAGATAAAATTTCTGGTGATTGGTGAAAATTTATAATTGATAGCTGTGATTGGTGATCCAATGTGCTAGAATTGTGCTGTTTAATTTCTTTCCTAAACTGAAGATTTGTTTCAATCCTAACCTCTCGTAGAACTTGACATCTTTCTGTCTTACCTATCCTAAAAAAGGTGCTGCTCCAACACCTGCAACCACTGGTATTTTACCATTCATGGCAGTGCCTCCCCCCCTTAAATTTCCTGCTATTACCCCAGCCAGTTTCCCCTTCCCTTTCCTGTTGAGATGTAGGCCGTGCCTGGTATAGTCCCACCTACTGAGATAATCAACAGGAACCACACCAATATGAGCCCCCGCACCCGACCCAAGCAGCCGTTCCAACTCCAAATTAACTCTCCCAACAGAAGAGTTCAAATGAGGCCGGTCATGGCGTCTCAGGACAGATACAAATTCAACATTGGTGTGTCTCGATGCCGACGCAATCTTTACCAGGTCACACTCTATACTGTACCCAGGATCTCTGTCGATGCTGTTCCCTGGCCCTCCCACAATAACCACGGTGTCTTCCCTGGTAAATCCTTTACAGAGTGAACCTAAATCCTCTGTCACCTGATCCAGACTAGCACTTGGTTTGAAAAAAATTGTGACCTGGTATTCTGGTCCTAATTCCTCCTGCAGAAGTTGGCCTACACCTCTGGCATGAGAACTGCCTAACAACAAAACTTTCTTCCTTTTCGATGACTTTCCTACATTCTTTTTCAATT
Organism: Schistocerca piceifrons; assembly: GCF_021461385.2. Classification (NCBI taxonomy): domain Eukaryota; kingdom Metazoa; phylum Arthropoda; class Insecta; order Orthoptera; family Acrididae; genus Schistocerca; species Schistocerca piceifrons. The sequence goes on along the minus strand of NC_060140.1, from coordinate 260,695,391 downwards.
TCCTATTGAAAGTTTTTTGTGTCCTGTCTACACCTACCTCTACTTGAGGCTCATCAGTTTCTAACTGAAGCAACAGGTCAAACTTATTTTTGACATTCACCACAAAACTGTCAGACTTAGTTCTAGGCCTGTTCCTTCTGCTACCTGTTGCCACTTCCCACCTCTCTTTGCCCTTCTCCCTCCTTAACCTGTCCAGATCTTCCCTAGCCTGATCTAGCTCAGCCTGAAGGGCAGCAATTTTCCCTTCCTGTTCCACTATCTTCCTATCTCTCTGCTACCCCATCGGATAAACGTCCCGGAAGAGCTCACGTTTCTGCACTGATCACATGTCGCGGTAATAATGTGTTTACACACACACACACACACACACACACACACACACTCCGTGCGGGATTAGCCCAGCGGTCTCAGGCGCTGCAGTTATGGACTGTGCGGCTGGTCCCCGCGGAAGTTCGAGTCCTCCCTCGGGCATTGGTGTGTGTGTTTGTCCTTAGGATAATTTAGGTTAAGTAGTGTGTAAGCTTAGGGACTGATGACCTTAGTAGTTAAGTCCCGTCCCATAAGATTTCAAACACATTTGAACACACACACACACACACACACACACACACACACACACACACACGAGTCTGTCTGTGTGTTCGACGTCGCCAAAGCACATCGCCGCAGTAAGTTTACGCTGTTATCCCCCCAGCGAAAATCGTCGTTAATAGAATTGAGTACAACGTTGCGTGGCTGTTGAGAACACAGCATAGGAATAAATAAATGCTGCTTATGAATTTAAATGTAAATATCAGGTGACACTAGTTGCTAGGAAGTTTTGTGAGGGTGTGCAGCTTGCCCCTGATCTTTAATTTGCTAAAGATGTCATTAAACTAGTTAGTATTGTAATATAACGTGGATGGATGGATGAACGAGTGTTGAATGATGCATCTTTTAAGATGAATAAATGTTAGATATACGGGCCGATTCATCTTAGTTGTTCACTTCAGATATTTCCGTAACATTTTAATACATTGTAATACTGTTTTCACCTGGATGAATTCTGAGGGAGTCCTTTCTAAACGTAGTATAGTGTCTTTTCGTAGCTGTATTAATTACAGAGACGCTGTTATTAACTTCACTCCTCAAGTTGATCTATAATAATTTCTGCTGCTAGTATCGTAATTCAACAACGTTTCACTCACAAAAAGCGATAGCTAGTGTCGGAGTAATTACAATATTCAAAAGATAAGATTTATCTTTTTATCGTGTAGGGATGCTAATATAAAATGAAAACAGAGGAATTGTACTTTCGTTCTGTCTGTGTCATTCACATGAGTCGTGTGCTGGTTAGTTTAAACGATATAATGTTTTTCACAAATCAAGATAAACTAAATATGCAATTTCTTTACGGAGAATACAGAAGGAACGCTAAAAGAACAGTTGAGTTGTAGGTACAAACGTATTACGAGAGATGTGTCCACAGAGGGCAGCTGTTGTTTATAACGCACATGATAGCTCCAAAGAAATTGTGAGTGCCTCTGGAATAAACCGTCCCACCCGTCGTTCGCATTTCACATGCGTATATCTTCCATCCTTACGATATATCAGTTTACCAGCAAATTAGCCTGGTGGTTGCGGACAGTTCATGGACTTTCGATGCTCCGTTCTGATGAGACATCATCCTTCCTTCAAAGAATCCTCTTTACCGGCGAAGCTACCTTTACAAATCACGGAAATCTGAATGTAAGAAATATGAGAAATATGTATTATTAGACCACTGGGATTCCACGCTGCCTGAGGCAAGTTGAACATCAGAGGCAGTGGGCCGGCCGCGGTGGCCGTGCGGTTCTAAGCGCTGCAGTCCGGAACCGCGGGACTGCTACGGTCGCAGGTTCGAATCCTGCCTTGAGCATGGATGTGTGTGATGTCCTTAGGTTAGTTAGGTTTAAGTAGTTCTGAGTTCTAGGGGACTGATGACCTCAGATGTTAAGTCCCATAGTGCTTAGAGCCATTTGAACCATTTTTTAGAGGCAGTGGAGTGCGAGCGTTACGTTCAGGATCGGTCATTACTTTGAACACCGTATAATCGAATTTTGTAATAATTAAAGTTTTGGAAAGTATCCCGCCACCACTAATTAATTTTGAAAAATGAAAACTTTTGTTACAAAATAAATATACTTTCAAGATACATACATCCATGTGTAATAAGCCGGTTCCGAAAATAACATTCTTGGAAAACAAACTGTACACAGTGTTCTGTCAGTGTATTTTCAGCAGACGTAATTAAAATATCCAAACATTCATTATTAATATAGTTATTTATTTTTTCTGTTTTTTTATGTTTTAAATTGTTATTTTACGTTTTGCATTACTTTTTTTAGTTTACCATTTCACACAATGTATTTCGTTAACTGAAATTAATATGAAATTTATTATTATGATACAAAATGATTACAATAATGATAATCTGTAAATAAATGTTTATAACATAACGTTTTCTTACACCAAACACATAAAACGACAAACATTGCTTATATAATATGCACGCCAGAGAACTCAGCAGGATTTCAAATTTTCTCTGGTGATTCTCTAAACATCCTGTTTGTAACAGGCATATTTCAGTGCATTGATTAGCCTTGGCGATAAGAATTGATAATATATTAGTGATTGCTGCATAATTATATTGCTCCTCAAGTGGAGACTGATATACTAATTCAAGAGAACTAGATCTGAAAATTTCCTCACAAAGTTCTTCCAACATCTCACTACCGTACGTATGCCATCGGGTCCTTCAGGATCACCAGATGTCCTAGGGTATGATGGTCAAAACGGTTTTCTCACACTGTCAGCCCTAAGAACGTAACAACAATACAGATTTTTCTCCGTAATTGATAAAGAAAACATCTCAAGTACCTGTGATTGCAGGCTTTCTCGGCGTATTCCAACGATGAAATCTTTTCGGTTTCAAGCCTGACGATGATGGGTAAGAACCTCATCTAAACGTTGCGACAACGCGACGTCACCAGTCGGTAGAACACCCGAGAAGATTTCATCATCTCAAATACGTTATGATCTGGTCAGACGTTTGTTTATCAGATTTCTATGCGGTCGCAAGGGTATTTGGGTTTTCAAAAAGAGATTCTCGAATTCTCGGTCCAAACTCACCATTTGTTTATTTAAACTATGGAAAGGTGGGTGGTCATTGTGAGAAAACTGTCTTTACTATCGTACCCGAGGGCAAGGAACTTGTTCATTCGTTGATACCAGGCACAGGTACAGGCGTGGTACGTATATGGCTTTCGACGATGGAAGAGCCTTGTGAGAAGATTTTTAGATCTACTTCTGTTGAATGATTTTGATGACAATCTCCACTTGAGAAATAAAGCTGCAGTCACTAGCACATAATCAATTGTTTCCCCCACGGCTTACCAATGTATTGAAATATGCCTGATACAAATCAGGATGTTTAGAGGATCACCGGCGACAATTTTTTTATATTGTGTTCTGTCGAGCATATTATGTGAAGAAATTTCGTTCATTTTATGTGCATGGTGTTAAAAAACATTATGCTTCAAGCATTTATTTACAGATTACCATTAATGCAATGATTTTCTTTCGTAAATATTAGTTGCTTGTTGTTTTAAATTAACGAAATACATCTATACGAAACGATAACCTAAAAACAAGAAAATGAATGTAAACAGTAAAACTACAATTTAAAACATAAAGCAACTATAAATATAATAAATATCTAGAATAATTGTGCACACGTTATGTACAGCTTATTTTCCAAAACCGGTATTTCAGAAACCAGCTTTACTGCACATGGATGAATGTAGCTTTAATTTGTAACAACAGTTTACGTTTTTCAAAATTAATTAATGGTGACAGGATATTTCGCAAAATTACAAATTATTGCAAAATTCAAGTATACAGTTTTCAAAAATGTTAATTACCCACCAACTTTTATATGAGAAACATAATTTATATTTCATCATTTCGAAGACATTCTCTTCGAACCTAATATGCCAAATTACCTTTGGGATGTGTTTTACACCTCAAAAATGAAACTGGACACAAACAAAAAAATACGTATTGCATTATTTTGCCCCCTCTACACATCCACCAGGTTTCATCACTATCGTTTACTGACAGTAGGGAATGTTCCCTAGTCAGTGATACGCAGTCGTCGAAACGATCGAACAGTAACATCGTGTAAACTGCGTTCCAAATGAATGTAAGCCCGACTCGTCATTATATTCTAGCTTGGCGCGTACTCCGCCGTCTATGCAAATATTAGTCCCCCTTTGAGCGAGTTTAGAGTATATCTAGTTGTTCTGAGGCATTGATACCTCGTTAAAATTCATGATCTATGAGTGTGTGTGCTAAATTTATTCCGTCATATTTTACTTTAAAATCAATGTATCCTTTTCCCATCGCCAGGTGCGAACAGTTTTACATGGTGCTGATGTCTTCGTTTCTCTACTCAATAAGTTTGATAATTTCCTCAGTAAGTGTTCAGATAAATGTTGTATGTATGTGTGTTGCAAAAAGCGATGTCCCTCATTCCCATGGTCCCAGCGATAATGATTATTATCTTATGTACAGGACACTAAACCATTTATTACAAGTAGGGTACAGTACTTAAATAGCTGATAGAATTGGATTCTGAAAGTCTTGAGAGTATACGTATTATAATGATATCAACAATATAAGAAATTATTCAATTTACAGTGCGTTTAAAAGACTGTCTCATATTCCGGCAGGAAGTGAGACTGGTCAAAACTAGAAGTGAAGTTCATAGAATTATATGTACTGAAAGTAATAAATATTGAGATTTGGACCGTATTGCTCAGGACGAGTAACATGTAATACAGTATTTACAGACGGGGCAGGATTCACAGGTGAATATGCACCTGTTGACAGCTGCAAATCCTCGAGCAGTTATGGAAGTGAGGCATCAGCATCGCTTCTGCATGCAACGTTTAATGGATGATGAACTGGTCGAAGAGCTCCGGTAGGGGTGTAATAAAAAGACTGCGTTATTCACCGAGAAGAAGTGCTGAAGGATGTGTCAGAATTCATGGAAACCACATGCAGTGTGTCTACTTCTACGTAACAGACAAATGCAAATGACTGGCACAAGTCTCAACAGCTATTTGTTTTCGGGCATCTCATCACAGGAACTTTTCTCCTACTTTTGATCTTTATTATCTTATGAATGGATATGTGACACTTTTTTTAAAACATCCTGTATAACTCTCCCAAACAATAATGCTATGAGCTACCATGGAGCAATCCTTTTAGGTGGCAAAGTTCCATTCCTTCGCACCCAACAAGCATCGCTCTCTCGCAAAGAGAAGTTGTCATATTTGCCCTGAGCCCCTCGTTGTCAGACTTTTTCCCCGCAGTTCCGCGACAGTTTAACACCGCTGGCTTGTGCCACCTTTGCCTGCGATGTCTTACTGGCAGGGTAGACATTTGCTGCTGTGGGGTAATCAGCTATTTTGGAAAAGGGGACAAATGAACCCATCGATGTGGAAGGACTCGGGATATTTTCCGCCAAGCAGTGTAATAGTTCATCAGTAAAATGGTGGATATACTTAAATATTAAAATAGTTCGAGTGTTATGAATTCTTTATAATAAACGTGCCATTTAAAGGAATATTTTGGAGCCAATAATTTTAATAATTGTTAAATAACTGTAAAAGTGAGAATCGTCTGGGGTATTGCGTATACGTGCGGATGACATAAGAACGTGTAGAGAGTGGTACCACGAAAATAGAAATAAGGAGAAACCCAGGGCCGCAAAGGCCTCTTCGTCCAATACATCTAAAGAGCTCGTTCAGCTTCAAGTCCTCACCCGAAGAGCAGGTCACCATCAACACTGCCATGTTTGGATGTTTGACAAGGTGTCTTCCTAGTACAGTACGAATTGATTCAGTTTCTCTTTAGTATTCTGGTACCGAGCGCCGCGGGCTTAGAATCCGCGCCAGACGGCATGTATCTCGATTACCACTGGAGGTCTCTTCTGCCGTCGCGCCGTAAGCCGTAGCTGCGCGCGTTCCTGGCCCGCTTATAACGTGAGGGCACCACGCTGGAGCATGTGGTCCCGACAGTCTATAGCGACGCACCCTATCGTATATGCAGGGTGTTACAAAAAAATACGGCCAAACTTTCAGGAAACATTCCTCACACACAAATAAAGAAAAGATGTTAAATGGACATGTGTCCGGAAACGCTTAATTTCCATGTTAGAGCTCATTTTAGTTTCGTCAGTATGTACTGTACTTCCTCGATTCACCGCCAGTTGGCCCAACTGAAGGAAGGTAATATTGACTTCGGTGCTTGTGTTGACATGCGACTCATTGCTCTACAGTACTAGCATCAAGCACATCAGCACGTAGCATCAACAGGTTAGTGTTCATCACGAACGTGGTTTTGCAGTCAGTGCAATGTTTACAAATGCGGAGTTGGCAGATGCCCATTTGATGTATGGATTAGCAATAGCCGTGGCGCGGTACGTTTGTATCGAGACAGATTTCCAGAACGAGGGTGTCCCGACAGGAAGACGTTCGAAGCAATTGATCGGCGTCTTAGGGAGCACGGAACATTCCAGCCAATGACTCGTGACTGGGGAAGACCTAGTACGACGAGGACACCTGCAATGGACGAGGCAATTCTTCGTGTAGTTGACGATAACCCTAATGTCAGCGTCAGGGAAGTTGCTGCTGTACAAGGTAACGTTGACCACGTCACTGTATGGAGAGCGCTACGGGAGAACCAGCTGTTTCCGTACCATCTACAGCGTGTGCACGCACTATCAGCAGCTGATTGGCCTCCACGGGTACACTTCTGCGAATGGTTCATCCAACAATGTGTCAATCCTCATTTCAGTGCAAATGTTCTCTTTACGGATGAGGCTTCATTCCAACGTGATCAAATTGTAAATTTTCACAATCAACATGTATGGGCTGACGAGAATCCGCACACAATTGTGCAATCACGTCATCAACACAGATTTTCTCTGAACGTTTGGGCAGGCATTGTTGGTGATGTCTTGATTGGGCCCATGTTCTTCCACCTACGCTCAATGGAGCACGTTATCATGATTTCATACGGGATACTCTACCTGTGCTGCTAGAGCATGTGCCTTTACAAGTACGACACATGTGGTTCACGCACGATGGAGCTCCTGCACATTTCAGTCGAAGTGTTCGAACGCTTCTCAACAACAGACTCGGTGAAGATGGATTGGTAGAGGCGAACCAATTCCATGGCCTCCACGCTCTCCTGACCTCAACCCTCTTGACTTTCATTTATGGGGGCATTTGAAAGCTCTTGTCTACGAAACCCCGGTACCAAATGTTGAGACTCTTCGTGCTCGTATTGTGGACGGCTGTGATACAATATGCCATTCTCCAGGGCTGCATCAGCGCATCAGGGATTGCAAGCGACGGAGGGTGGATGCATGTATCCTCGCTAACGGAGGACATTTTGAACATTTCCTGTAACAAAGTGTTTGAAGTCACGCTGGTACTTCTGTTGCTGTGTGTTTCCATTCCATGATTAATGTCATTTGAAGAGAAGTAATAAAATGAGCTCTAACATGGAAAGTAAGCGTATCCGGACACATGTCCACATAACATATTTTCTTTCTTTGTGTGTGAGGAATGTTTCCTGAAAGTTTGACCGTACCTTTTTGTAACACCCTGTATAAGCGCCTGCCTCTCGCTCAACTAAGCAGACTGATATTCGTGTGAGTCTATCGACGCTTCGGCTACAGACAGCATGTTTACCGTACTTTGTTTTCGTTTACTAGTGGACGTTGTGGATTCGTTTGGTTGTCGCTCGTGATCCCATTGCTTCTTGCGTGTTGTCGTGGTAAGGTCTTGCTCGGTCGTCCGTCGTTGTTCGAGTCCGTCCTTTCCCGTTCGTTTATTTGTTCGCGGGATGCCGCTGTTACAACGCCAGTCACCCCTCATCGAACTTCCATATTTAAAAGAGCTTCGAAAGTCTAAGTGCGTCACAAATGCGTTAACGTCTTGAATAATTGACCTGAAGCCTGTAAAAACTCTATGGTTGAAGAGGCAAAACCCGAATTATATTGATCTAGGATTATTCTCCTAGAAACTAATGAAAAAAATAAAACGACTTTTGTAGAGCTTTAAAGGAGAAAAAGTTTGCAGAAGGTTTGAAGTCAGGTTTGAAGTGCGTTGGGAGACGCTAAATGCGCTGATCCTCAATTGCTGGATGAATATAGTCTGGGTAATTTACGCGCTGTGATTTGCGCCGTCTCAAATATATACAATGAGATGACTGAAATCCCATGATACGTCCTAGTAGCACGTCCGACCTCGTATTACCCAGCGTAGTGCAGCAGCTCGGCGTAGCATGGACTCGAAGTCGGACGATCTGGGAGACCTAATCTTTTGCTCGAATTGTCCACAGTGTTCTTAAAACCAGTCGCGAACAATTGTGGTCCAGTGACATGGCGAATTGTCATGCACAAAAATTCCGTCATTGTTTGGAAACAAGATATCTATAAATGACTGCAAATGGTCTCCAGATGGCCGAAGAAAAAGTTTCCGTCAATGATCGGCTTAGTTGGACCATAGGGCCCATTCCATTCCATGTAAACACAGCCCATACCAGTACGGAGCCACCACCAGCTTGCACAGTGCCTTGTTTACAACTTGCGTTCATGGTTTCGTAGGGGCTGAGCCACACTCGAACCTTCTCATCAGGTTTTACCAATTGAAATCGGGACTCAACTGACCAGTCCACGGTCTTGCAGACGTGTAGGTCCAACCAATATGGTCACGAGCCCAAGAAAGGCGCTGCAGGCCATGTCGTCTTGTTAACAAAGGCACTCGCGTCTCTCGTTTACTTCCGTAGCTCATTAAAGGCAAATTTCGCCCACCATCATAAAGGATACGTTCATCGTACTTCTCACATTGAGTTCTGCAGTTATTTCACGCAGCGTTGCTTGTGTGTTGGCACTGACAACTCTACGCGAACGCTGCTGCTCTCGGTCGTTAAGTGAGGGCCGTCGGCCACTGCGTTGTTATGCTGAGAAGTAATGCCTGAAATGTAGCATTCTCGGCACAGTACTGACACTGTGGAACTTGGAATATTGAATTCCTTGAAGATTTCCAAAATGAAATGTCCCATGTGTCGAGATCCAACTATCATTCGTGTCCAGTGTCTGTTAATTCCCGACGTGCGGCCATAATCACACCGGAAACGTTTTCACTTGAATGACCCGAGTACAAATGGCAGCTCCACCAATGCACTTCTCTGCTATACCTTGCGTACGCGATACCTCCGCCAACTGTGTGTTTGTGTATCGGTATCCCATGACTTTTTGCCATCTGAGCGTGTACACAGTTCCCAACTGTAATACTATTCTTACTATGTTAAACTTTTAGCATAAGGCTGCACTTGTTACTGCTAGATTATGACAGTATTTCGAGTTTTTAAATTCGGTCAGTATTATATGAAATGTTGAAAACCACAGTTTTTGCTCCCTGGAGGTCGTTAGATAGGCAACCTGCATCGCGCACCATGAAACGGGTTACCCGTTTTATATTAGTGACAGTCGAATGAAAACGAGACAGATGCAAAAAATTAAGTAGACTGTTTATTATATCTAAAGTAATCGCCATAACTATTAACACATTTATTACTCTGTGAGCCAAGATGGTTGATGCCTCCATGGAAAAATGTTTGCGGTTGCCTACGGAACCATGATTGTACAAAGGCATGCACCTCTTCGTCCGGAGCAACGGCCACGAGTATCTTTCTTCAGGCCTCCAAAAATATGGCACTCGTTTTGGGGAGAAATAGGAACTGTATAGAGGATGTATAAGGCCTTAAATGCTTAACTTCTGCAGCGTACTCTAAACATATTGGCGGGCCACCATGTTTCCGAGGTATTATCGACTGCGCTACAGAAGTTTCGCTGGGAAGTCTTTACACTTCATCCCTACGGTCTCGACCTCTCCCTATGTGATTTTCATATTTTTTTGACCCCTGAAGAAAGACATTCATGGCCGTCGACTTGCTCCCGACCACGAGCTGCACGCCATGGTACAGTCATAGTTCTCGCAAATATTTTTCCATGAAATTATCAACAGTGTTTTCTCACTTTGGAATAAATACGTCAATGGTTATGGTGATTACTTCAGAAATAATAAACACTTTACTTTCCTTTTTCCATCTGTCTCGCTTTCATTTGACTGCTCCTTATATTACAGATAGTAATTGCCAATGGTATTACTATGTGAGCTATGCGGCTCACAAGGCATCTTGTGGAGCAGACGTCGCTTCTAGAGCGGTATCAGTATCACAAGGCAGACAACACACACACACACACACACACACACACACACACACACACACACACACACCAGACAGTGTGTTGTCTCTCGTGCAGTGCGCTCGCTATGGCCACTGGATTGGCACGTCCTCTACATGCATATCCTCTGCATAATGTCATGCCGCCTAATGGCTCCGTAACCAGCAAACCAAGCATGCCCCGTGGGGTGGAATAACGGCAGGCTAACTGGACCATCGTAGCACACACTGGTCTTGTGGAAATGAAGATGCGTAACGTTAAGTCGTAATCATGCCGACATTCAGTTTCATAGTTACTGACACCGTTTAAGTATCGTTTTCCTGTGCTTTAACATTGTTTCATATTTATTGACGCCTTTCAAGTGGTATAGGCTTGAAGGGTCGCATATTCAAGCCACCTGATTTTAATTTAACTTTTTCGTTTCCGAAACTTTAATATCGCTATATTTTGTTCAGTCGTTGTCCCACAGCTTGTAATTATTTAAATAGGGTTGGTTTTACGCCACACTGTAGGTTGCAAATATTCAAAGCTTTATTTGTTACTAACTTCACTCTACCCGATCATCATCAGTATCCTCACTGCACTCCACAGATTGCCGGCGAACGTGAAAAAGAAGGTTGTCGTAAGATTTTATGACTGCGTAAATGCATGTTACCCTTCTACATCCACATAGATACTCTGCAAATCACATTTAAGTGTCTGGCAGAGGATTAATCAAACCACCTTCACAATAATTCTCTATTATTCCAGTCTCGTATAGCGCTCGGAAAGAACGAACACCTGTATCCTTCCGTACGAGATCTGATTTCCCGTATTTTGTCTTGGTGATCTTTTCTCCCTATGTAGGTCGCTGTCAACAAAATATTTTAACATTCGGAGGAGAAAGTTGTTGATTGGAACTTCGTGAGAAGATTGTTTCGCAACGGAAGACGCCTTTATTTTAATGAAGTCCATCCGAAATCCTGGCCGACCGCTGTGGCCGAGCGGTTCTAGGCGATTCAGTCCGGAACCGAGCTGCTGCTACGGTCGCAGGTTCGAATCCTGCCTCGCGCATGGATGTGTGTGATGTCCTTAGGTTAGTTAGGTTTAAGTAGTTCTAAGTCTAGGGGATTGATGACCTCAGGTGTTAAGTCCCATAGTGCTTGGAGCCATTTGAACCCAAATCCTGTATCATTTCGGTGACACCCTTTAGGCGTCAGTGACTCGTAATGGCTTCTTACAATTTTATTTTCGTCATTACAGCCACAGGAACGCCACGATAGCGATTTTCAGTTTTCTGGATTGTGTTCAGACAGGCTGAAGTTGGTGGCAAATAAATATTGCAGCTCATGGAGTTGTAAGAAAATGAATGTTTTAAGTCGCGGCAGCTGAAAGAAGATTGAATGTGGAACATTCAAGGAAGACAAAGCATAGAATTGGTCGTGGTTTCTCTATAAAAGACATATCAAGAGAAAAGGACATTAATGCGAGGTACATCAAATGTATTCGCAGAATCGATTAATGACAACCATCAGCTGTTGAATGGAATGACGACAATGAAAATTTGTGCCGGACCGGGACTCAAACCCGCATGTACGTCCACAGAAACTCTGCATCGTAATCACAACAACACAGGCAGTTCAATATCGTAATAATGCGAGAGGTGACATAAATGGCTGTACAGATTGTTCGTGATATGAATGTAAAATATTAGAGACCTGTTAGAGCGAATAATAACAAGCATCTTTCACATGGCAACCCATGCCCGTCTCCCTTAACATTCGGTGCTGGACGTCATTTAACAGCGTCGCGCACTGCCGGGAACCTAGGCTTACAACCCGCCATCTTGAGTCGAAATGGTGGAAGCTATTCCGGACGGGACAACACAACGGAGTTTCTTCCGGCGTTTGCTGAGACCTATATTTGCGTTTGGAAGTGCAAATGCCTGTTTGATACGATTTGGAATGAATATGATTTGCACCTTTACACCTTCAGAAAGTTCTAGTCCTTAACCCAGAAGAATTTTCGTGTCAGATTGACATCTACCAGTGTTTTTTTCGGAAGTGTGCCATTCAACCTGAATTCCCACACTTTGTACTTTTTACGGATGGGGCATCCTTTACAAGGGAAGGTGTGTTCAACAGTTACAGCCAACACATATGGGCACGGGAAAATCTGCACGCCGCTTTTGTTCGTAGTCACCAAGAGCGCTTTGCCGCCAACGTCTGGAGTGTTTTGAGGCCCACACATGCTCCCACGACTGAAAACAGACAGATACTTAATCTTCTTAAGACAATCACTGCCAGAGTTACTAGAACATATCCCACTTAACTTGCGGCAGCAGCTACGGATTTGCCTCATCCGGTGCGAAATCATTTGGATGAGACGCTTGATATGAACTGGATAGGGCGTAGTGAGTCAGTGGCTTGGCCTGGTCGTTCCCCCAACTTGCCTCCCCTTAATGTTTTTCGTCTGTGGACAACTGAAATCTGTTGTTCACGATCAGCTAATGAGATGGATGAAGAGCTGATAGCGCGAATTATGGCAGCCTCTTGTGCACTCCGCACTTTGCCAGGGGTGTTTGAAAGGATGCATCAATCGCTCAGGCGTCGCTGAACGGCGTGCATTCAAACAGGAAGGGGTAATTTCGAGCAGTTTTTGTAACTGTTTGCAAATAAAGATCATGAATCGTCGTTCCCACCTCTCTTTTACCTTCTCTCTTTTACCTTGATGTCACGAAGAAATTCAAAACGTTGGTCTGCAGACCTTCGATGGCGGTTTATATGCCTAACTTCCCGATGGCGCGCGACGCTGTTAGTTGACTCCTAGCGCCGAACGCTAAGCCACGCGGACATGGATTACTATGTGAAAGTTTATTGTTATGACCCACTCTGCCTGCCCTCTCACTTTTTACATTCATTTTACAAACACACTGTATGAAACAAAATCTTCCATACAGATGCAAGGCTCTCGAGTCAAGTGCTTGTCAATGTTTCTTAACATATTGATAATTATGGTGTTACTGTGTGATTTATTTAATGGGTTCATTACTATTAAAAATTTATCAGGTTATAAATTCACGAAGTTTGCAATAAATTCAAACACTATCATACTATCAGGAGTAAATAATTAATACGTTCTGCGTATACTTATACCTCTATGATCGTTTTACTAACAGCAGTGTCCAGGAGGAAAATGACATTAAGCTCATTCATGTATCATTATCACGTCTGTACAATACTGTCTCCCTCACACTCAAAAAACAAAAATTTAACTATGTTAGTTGCGGAGATCTTCATGATCAGAAAATGGTCATAGCACGACCGTTAAGTCAACTGGCGAAAGAGCGGTTGATATATCGCTTTATATACACTGACGGAAAAAAATTGCAACACCAAGAAGGAGTTGTGCGACATAACGCAAGATGGCAAACGTTATTCTATACCTGAAAAATTATGCAAATACAACGATTCAGTTCAGTTTCCTGCACCAAACAACACGTTGCGCTATGAATCCAAGTGACAAAACACGTATATGTCTGCCTGGGTAGATTCACTGCGGCTCATGTATCATAACGGTGAAACCAGCAAAATTAACAAAATGGTTCAAATGGCTCTGAGCACTATGGGACTTAACTACTGAGGTCATCAGTCCCCTAGAACTTAGAACTACTTAAACCTAACTAACCTAAGGACATCACACACATCCATGCCCGAGGCAGGATTCGAACCTGCGACCGTAGCGGTCGCGCGGTTCCAGACTGTAGCGCCTAGAACCGCTCGACCGCTCCGGCCGGCGCAGAATTAACAGACCAGACTTAAATGAGGTTAAGGAGAAATTAAGAATTGGGGAATATATACCAGTCACGAAAGAGAGATCAATTCAATCAGAAGAAAAGTTGTCTTGCGTTTGTGAGGCAGCTTCAAATAAATCGGTACGCGTTTGACAATGCAAATTGTGTCAAAAGTTACTAAACACTCATTCGGGAACCTCGTTATGTTAGAACACGTTTGGAAACTTGACCATCAGTTTCCTCACTGCATAAATATTTTGAAAGAAAACAAAGTACCTCAAATGTGTGCTAAGAACTTAAGGCCATTTAGCAGTATATAGCCTTTCTAAATTTAGATCAAACTTTGACTGAAATTCGAAAAAAATAGCACAGTGGAAATTAAAAACCACAGTCTAGTGGTACGCAAAGTAGTGCGGAGAGAGCACAGAGTGAAAGAATGCTTCTTCTTTCAGACCTGTAATTTTTATGTTAACATAATACGAAAAACGAATTTCTTGTTTGTTAAACTGCGTTTGGGTAATTTAGTATAAACTACACTCATGCTCATAAATTAAGGATAATTGCAGAATGTGGTGCCACACAACGTGGCACTACACAAAACTGGCGCTAATAGCATAGGCACATGGGAAACACACACGACACAGATCCATGTATTGCGAATACATAGAAAGAAGGATCCTTTATTGTATGATTATATGATAGCGGAACAAACACTGGTAGCAGTTACTTCTGTAAAATATCTGGGAGTATGCGTGCGGAAAGATTTGAAGTGGAATGATCATATAAAATTAATTGTTGGTAAGGCGGGTACCAGGTTGAGATTCATTGGGAGAGTGCTTAGAAAATGTGGTCCATCAACAAAGGAGGTGGCTTACAAAACACTCGTTCGACCTATACTTGAGTATTGCTCATCAGTGTGGGATCCGTACCAGATCGGTCTGACGGAGGAGATAGAGAAGATCCAAAGAAGAGCGGCGCGTTTCGTCACAGGGTTATTTGGTAACCGTGATAGCGTTACGGAGATGTTTAATAAACTCAAGTGGCAGACTCTGCAAGAGAGGCGCTCTGCATCGCGGTGTAGCTTGCTCGCCAGGTTTCGAGAGGGTGCGTTTCTGGATGAGGTATCGAATATATTGCTTCCTCCTACTTATACCTCCCGAGGAGATCACGAATGTAAAATTAGAGACATTAGAGCGCGCACGGAGGCTTTCAGACAGTCGTTCTTCCCGCGAACCATACGCGGCTGGAACAGGAAAGGGAGGTAATGACAGTGGCACGTAAAGTGCCCCCGCCACACACCGTTGGGTGGCTTGCGGAGTAAAATGTAGATGTAGATGTAGATCTGTAAGTCCACGATAGTGGCGATAAGTTGAGAAACCCATCCCGAAACACATGTGCTACAAAACGCCACTGTTTCCTGCGCATGTACCCCGATATCAATATGGGATATGATCACCATATACGCGTACACAGGCCGCACAACGGGTTGAGATACTCTGGATCAGGTAGTCGAGCAGATGCTGGGGTATAGCTACCCATTCTTGCACCAGTGCCTGTTGGAGCTTCTGAAGTGGCCTAGGGGTTTGAAGACGTGCAGCGATACGTCGACCGGTAGCATCCCAGACGTACTTGATGGGGTTTAGATCTGGAGAACAGACAGACCACTCCATTCCCCTGATATCTTCTGTTTCAAGGTACTCCTCCACGATGGCAGCTCGGTGGGGCCGTGCGTTATCATCCATCAGGAGGAAGGTGAGGCCCACTGTACCCCTGAAAAGGCGGACATACTGGTGCAAAATGACGTCTCGATACACCTGACCTGTTACAGTCCTCCGTTAAAGACATGAAGGGCTGTAAGTACACCAATCATAATCCCACCCCACTCCGTCAAACGACGACCTCTATAAAGGTCCATTTCAAGGACGTTAAGGGGTTGGTTTCTGGTTCCTGGTTCACGCCAGATGAAAACCCGGCGAGAATCACTGTTCAGACTATACCTGAACTCGTCCGTGAACATAACCTGGGACCACTGTTCCAATGACCATGTACTGTGTTCTTGACACCGGGCTTTACAGGCTCTCCTGTGACCAGGGTCAGTGGAACGCACCTTGCAGGTCTCCAGGCGAATAAACCATGTCTGTTCATTCGTCTGTAGACAGTGTGTCTGGAGACAACTGTTCCAGTAGCTGCGGTAAGGCCCCGAGCAAGGCTACCTGCAGTACTCTGTGGCCATCTGCGGGGGCTGATGGTGAGATATCGGTCTCCTTGTGGTGTTGTACACTGTGGGAGTCCCGTACTGTAGCGCCTGGACACGTTTACTGTCTGCTGGAATCGTTGCCATAATCTTGCGATCACACTTTGTGGCACACTGAGAGCCCGTACTACGACCTGCTGTGTTTCACTAGCCTCCAGTCGCCCTAGTATTCTACCCCTCATAACGTCATCAATGTGTGTTCTTTGAGCCATTTTCAACACACAGTCACCGTTAGCACGTCTGAAAACGTCTGCACACTTACTCGCTGCACCGTACTCTGACATGCACCAACACACCTCTGCGTATGTGGACTGCTGCCAGCGCCACGGTGCGACGAGCGCAGGTCAAATGCACCGCATGGTCTTACCCCGAGGTCATTTAAACCTGCAGACTACCCACCAGAGCGTTGTTTCACCATGTATCAGCCTTATCCTTAATTTATGAGCATGAGTGTATTTTGGCCACTTAGAATGAATTCAGCGGACCTGCAAAGAATGTAGACTTCGAAAACGGCCGGCCAGGGTGGCCGAGCGTTTCTAGGCGCTACAGTCTGGAACCGCGCGACCGCTACGGTCGCAGGTTCGATACTGCCTGGGGCATGGATGTGTGTGATGTCCCTAGGTTAGTTAGGTTTAAGTAGCTCCAAGTTCTAGGGGACTGATGACCTTAGAAGTTAAGTCCCGTAGTGCTCAGAGTCATTTTTTGAGCTTCCAAAACTTTACTTCAGTTGGCATAGTAATACAATAGACATCTTTACATTCTTAAGAGCAAAGGATCTCGATTTTCAGAGATAGTTCTCATTACTACAGAAAACATGTATTAAAGGTGACCTGATGACAGTTCATATTACGAATAACAGTACTAGTCGAAAGACGGTGAAGTTGCAGAGAAAACCGTTCATGTAGAAATAAATAAATAAGACAAAATATGCAGAAAATGGAAAAAGAACAAATAAAAGCCATCATTTTCAGGCCTGCAATGACGCAAAATGAATATACACTGAAGCGCCAAAGAAAGTGATATAGGCGTGATTCAAATACAGAGATACGTAAAAAAGGCAGAATCAGGCACTGCGGTCGGCAACTTCTATATAAGACAACAAGTGTCTGGTGCAGTTGTTAGATCGGTTACTGCCGCTACAATGGCAGGTTATCAAGATTTAAGCGAGTTTGAACGTTGTGTTATAGTCAGAGCACGAGCGATGGGACACAGCATCTCCGAGGTAGCGATGAAGTGGGGATTTTCCCGTACGACTATCAGGAATTCGGTAAAAAATCAAATCTACGACATCGCTGTGGCCAGAAAAAAATCCTGTGAAGGGACTAACGACGACTGGAGAGAATCGTTCAACGTGACAGAAGTGCAACCCTTCCACAAATTGCTGCAGATTTCAATGCTGTGCCATCAACAAGTGTCAGTGTGCGATCCATTCAAGAAACATCATCGATATGGGCCTTCGGAACCAAAAGCCCAGTCTTGGATCCTTGATGACTGCACGACACAAAGCTTTACGCCTGGCCTGGGCCCGTCAACACCGACACTGGATTGTTGATGATTGGAAACATGTTGCCTGGTCGGACGAGTCTCGTTTCAAATAGTATCGAGCGGGTGGACGTGTGCGGGTATGAATCCATGGACCCTGCATGACAGCAAGAGGCTGTTCAAGCTGGTGGTGGCTCTGTAATGGTGTGGGGCGCGTGCAGTTGGAGTGATACGGTACCCCTGATACGTCTAGATACGACTCTGACAGGTGACACGTATGTAAGCATCATGTCTGATCACTTGCATCCATTGATGTCCATTGTGCATTCCGATGGACTTGGTCAATTCCAGCAGGACAATGCGACACCCCACATGTCCAGACTTGCTATAGAGTGGCTCCAGGAACACTCTTCTGAGTTTAAACACTTCCGTTGGCTACCAAACTCCTCAGACATGATCATTATTCAGCACATTTGGGATGCCTTGCAACGTGCTGTTCAGAAGAGATCTCTACTCCTCGCACTCTTAAGGATTTATGGACAGCCCTGAAGGATTTATGGTCTCACTTCCCTCCAGCACTACTTCAGACACTAGTCGAGTCCATGCCAAGTCGTGTTGCAGCACTTCTGCGTGCTCGGGCGGGGGGGGGGGGGGGGGGGGGGCTACGCGATATTAGACAGGTGTATCAGTTTCTTTGGCTATACAGTGCATTACATGGAGCCTCGTCTTGTGACACTCGGGTATTTTCATCAGCATGTACAGAATGAACTGCTACTTAGCTTAGCACAGCGGGACGACGGGCGTCTCCTTTGGCCGACTTGGGTTGGGCGTAGCTTGGCGTTGATGGGAGTAAAGCAGCCTGCCCCTTCTGCTGATAATGACTCACACGCGAGCATGAGCAGATTAAAAGCGAAAGATGTACACCTCTGGTGCGACAACCCTCGCCACGTGTCTGACAGCAGAACAGTGTGGCAGGACGGGTGAACAGACATAAGCCACGGCAGGCACTTCGCTCGACGCGCCGGAGTTCGCTCACCCCGGCGCCCCTCGGAAGTAATTTCATTAGACCGGATAAACGGCTGCTCTCGTGTTTTTAATCCGGCACGCATAAAACGCGCCGCCCCGGCGGGTCGGCCTGTCCGGAAGGCGGAGGTCGGCTCTCCCGCCAGGAGTCCGTAATAAGTAGCGACTGGCGCGCCCCCTCTGCAAACCCGAGGACAGCCGCCGGCGCGCAACACGGTTACGGGATTCCCCCGAGTGGCGTCCGCGCAGGAAATTGAGAGGCTGCTCCAACGCGGGTCTTATTAAATACTTGTGTGGGCAGCACATTTTACGTTTTATTGCAACACGTAATGCAGAAACTCGCGGAAGACTTACAAACGTTCGAAGAGAAATTAGAATTTCTAGCTATACAGAAATGTGGGATCGTGAGCTGTTGCGATTTTTAATATACACCGCTTCTACTAAAATTCACCCCATGTTTCTGTACTTGTTCAAGAAAATAGTATAATTTTTTAAATCGCTTCACTATTTGGTATACACCGGTGCGCAAAACTTAACGACGTAAGTAACTTTCGCTTGATGTACCATTGTCAAGTAATGCAGCTCGATGAAACTTGGACCATAAATACACTACTGGCCATTAAAATTGCTACACCAAGAAGAACTGCAGATGATAAACGGGTATTCACTGGACAAATATATTATACTAGAACTGACATGCGATGACTATAAACCAAACTGACGTAAAATTAACATTGTGATAAGTAGGAAGCTGTGGAAGGTAAACATACTTCAGAAATAAAAAAACCAAATAAAATTATGTTAAAAAGAAATACTTCTCTAACTATGCTTCAAATTCCAATGAATATCTTTCACAAATTAAAGCAAATCCTGGTTCACATATAACATTTAAGTGAAAGGAAGTTTCGCTATCAACAACTGCCTTGTCATACCACAAATAATATTTCTGTATTGCTTGAAGCTAGTAAACTAAACATTATTCTCGCATTACACAAGGAAGGAAAAAAAAAAACACGTCTCAATGGAGAATCGTATTTCCAATTCCCCTGCTGTTCTGTCATCTGGGTATGTCTTCTCGTATGTACAATATATCCACCGATTCTTATCTTCCGTTCTTCGCATCGGTAATTTAACTTCTCCTACCCTGGACGTTCCAGCTATACGGGGGCTCGTGAAACGCACTCCATAGGAAGTTAGAGAAATACTGTCGGTATTTCGGATTGTTCACGATCTTTAGATGACGTTCCTGTAAAGTCCAGAAGTCCATTACATTCTTTGGGCTACCTCTGAACAAACAAAGCACCGTCTGGCCTCGAAGCCACGTTACGGCATTCGTTTTGGTGAGTGGGTAGTAAGTCCCGTACGGGAAGAATGTAATCCCTGATTCAATGCTGTTTTGTCCCATTAGGAGAAAGAAAGCGATCATTCGAGTCGCAAAACGCCACACGTCTGCCGAGAGGCCGCATATGATGCCGTGTTCATCGTTGTCCAGGGTTTGGCGCAGAGGGCAAAATGGTGAATCTGTCATATGAATCGCATGCAGTCTGGATCGGGTGACATTTTTACCATTTACTGTTAGGTACCAAGTTGCACGTGTCTCTGTGTCTAAGGAAATGTGGTGTATCGATTGCCATACTACTTGTAAATTGATATGTGGACGCTTCCTCTCAATAGGATTGCTGTGTCGTCCGGTCGTTAGTATCCGATATATGTCACGTGCTGTTGCAGGTCTGGTTTCTGGCAGAGCCATCTGAACTTAGCTGTACTCTATAAAAAAAAGTGCATATATGCTGGAGTGACTGGGAAATGTGCTGGACCGCCATTGGCGCCATAAGAGAAACTGGTGCTAGTTCGTCTATTAAGATTCCAGTCAAACAAGTCTGATGTCGTCTCTAGAGTTTTAACATTGTGCTGATATATAGTGTCACCACTGGATCACGAAAATGCACAAGACCAAGTCCACCCCTACTAGCAGCGAGGGTAAGGTCGCCGTATCTTACTTTAAACAGGAGACCTGCACTCACAAAGGAACCGAACGCCGCCAGTATTCGTCGTGCTATAGTCACCGGCATTAGGAGTACTTGAGCGAAATTCGGAATTCGTGACGCCAGGTAGGTGTTAACTGTGGTGTCACCGCCAGACACCACACTTGCTAGGTGGTAGCTTAAATCGGCCGCGGTCCATGTAGTACATGTCGGACCCGCGTGTCGCCACTGTGATCGCAGACCGAGCGCCACCACCTAGGCAGGTCTCGTGATACGAGAGTGGACTCGACCCCAGTTGTACGAGAACCAAGCTACCGCCCAGTTGTACGCGAACCTAGCTATCGCCCAGTTGTACGAAGCCTTTCTCTCTCATTAGCCGAGAGACAGAATAGCCATCAGAAGTTAATGGCTAAGAACTAACAAGGAGCCATTTGTATCAGTGCCTATAGCTTACGAGTAATCAAGAGAGATGTATTCCAAGGAATTATTAAAAGTTAAGTAAAAAGCATCTACATACTTTTCTTCTTATTCATTCATAAGTTTTTATGTTCCAGACTTCACGCCCGTATGCTTATTGCCGTGCGTGCACTATCGGCTACAGCGTTAGTTTAGCATTCCTTTTCAGCAATCCACATCACGGTGTCGGTCCAGCTACCGACACTACAAATATTGGCGACGAGATAAAGAGTTTGTATTAATTCATTTGCACCATTGGCCGATTTCAAGTGTTCTGATTGCTTACATTTAATTGTGTCATGGCTTCGCCACAATCTCCAGATGTACTGTCCGAATTTTATCGCTTGCAGAATCAGCAGACGCAGGCGTTACTGGATGCCCTTGGACAGCTCGTCCAGGGTCAACGTGCGCTGCACACCGATGCGGCCGCCGCCGCTTCTTCGCTACCGCTGCCACTGAACGCTGTTGCACCTCCCTTTCGACCATACGTGGCAGCCGATGAGACCTGGCAAGAGTGGTCTCGTCAGTTCGCCTTTCACATGGCTGCCTACAGAATTCACGGTAATGAGCGGCAGCCGTTTTTGCTTTCTTGTGTCGGTGTGTCCACATACCGTGTGATAGTGAAATTGTTTCCCCGCCGCGACGTAGCAACTTTGTCATACGAGGAAATTTTGTCTGCATTAGATGCCTATTTCAAAGAAACAGTTAATGTGGTTGCAAAACGGTATACGTTTTTTCGTACAAAACGTACGGCCGGTCAAACTAATAGGGAGTGGGTAGCAACATTGCAAGGACTTACTAGGGACTGTGCCTTTGAATGTGACTGTGGTCTTTCTTATTCAGATACAATGGTGCGTGATGCAATTGCACAGAACGTTTCTGATGTTCGCATACGGGAGCAAATTTTGAAACTAGTTAATCCCTCCCTTCAACAAGTGATAGACATATTGGATAGACAGGACACACTGGACTGTGCTCAGGAATCTTTTGAAACTTCGCCAGCCGTGTGTAACATTAACCGGCCCGCTGGACGCGCTCCGCGGCCCGGTAACCGGGCCGTGCGCACGGCGACACAGCGACCGCCGCGTGCTACGCCAGGTGTGCCGCGCCGGCACACAAATGCAGTGAAATCATGCCCGCGGTGTGCTACTAGACATTCGCGTGAACATTGCCCGTCACGCCAAGCTATTTGCTTTTTCTGCAATAAGAAAGGACATGTTCAAAGTGTTTGCCAGAAAAAGCTCAGATCAGACAATCACAATCATTCCAGGCCCTTTGCTTCGCGCCGGAATCGAACCAAGGACACTCAGGCTCGTGGACCTTCGCCTATGGACATTCATGTCGTTAATTCCACTTCGTCCAGTGACACTTTCTCTAACAGTGACTGTGATCGTCCCACAAAAACTGTGCGTCGACGTCGCCGGAAATCACGTCAATTAGCAAGTGATTCTGTACCAGTGTCTGTTCCAATTGCACACAACAGTCGCTCTTGTCGTCAGCAGGACAATAAACTTTTTGTGGACTTAGACTTTGACGGCCAAGTGATACCATTCCAGCTCGATACCGGAGCTGCAGTTTCATTGCTCAATCGCGACACATACAAACAACTGGGCGCACCTCCGTTGCGTGCCGCAAATGTTAAGCTAACTACATATTCCGGACAGAAAATTCCTGTGTTAGGACAGTGCAGCCTTCTTGCAACATTCAAGGGACAAACAAAACTTGTGTCATTTTACGTTCTTCGTTCTTCTTCTGCAGTGAACTTATTTGGTCTAGATTTATTTAAGTTGTTTAACATGTCTATTGTAAATCAGGTCCTATCCGTGAATCAGACTGTGCCTCCAGACAGTGTTTCCCGGCTGTGTGACGAATTTGCAGACATTTTTGCACCGGGCTTAGGTTGCGCTAAAAACTATGAAGCACATTTAGAACTGCAGGTAAACGCGCAACCGAAATTTTTCAGGGCGCGCAATGTTCCCCACGCATTGCGTGATGAGGTCGCAAGAACGTTACACGATCTCGAATCACAGGGTGTAATTGAACGTGTGCAAGCTTCTCTCTGGGCCTCACCCTTAGTAATTTTGCCAAAACCTTCCGGAAAATTGAGACTTTGCGTGGACTTCAAGGCCACAGTGAATCCACAGCTAGTGACTGCTACTTTTCCTTTGCCCCGCCCGGAAGATCTTTTTGCTAAACTGTGCCCGGGAAAATATTTTTCAAAGTTGGACCTAGCCGATGCGTACTTGCAAATACCGGTGGACGACGAATCCCAGCGCGTATTGGTGGTTAACACGCATCTTGGATTGTACCGCTTCAAAAGACTGCCATTCGGGTGTGCATCCGCCCCTGCCTTGTTTCAGCAATATTTACAAACTATTTGTGCGTCGGTCCCTACTGCAGCAAACTATCTGGACGATATAGTGATCTCCGGACAGACAGAAGAAGATCATCTTGCGAATTTACGAACATTATTTCAGGTCTTGCGGCAAAATGGTCTTCGCTTGAGGAAGGACAAATGTGTGTTTTTTGCTCGTGACTTACCATACCTGGGACATGTCATTAATGCCCAAGGCATACATCCGAGTCCAGAGCACCTCCGTGCCATACAAGACTTGCCGTCCCCTAAAAATCTGAAACAGCTACAGAGTGTGTTGGGTAAAATTAACTATTATCATAAATATGTGCGCAATGCCTCTTCCATTTCAGCTCCGCTTCATCGCTTACGCCGTGCAGGTGTTCCGTTTCTCTGGACGACGGAATGCGAACGCGCCTTTCGCCAGTTGAAATCGGCGTTGCTTTCTAATACTTGCCTTACTCCTTTCGATCCCCAGAAACCCCTTTTGTTGATGGTAGATGCATCGGATTTCGGGATCGGTGCTGTGCTTGCGCACAAAGTTGGCTCCCATGATCGCCCTATTGCCTTTGCGTCCAAATTGCTCTCGTCTGCGCAAAGAAATTATTCACAGATAGAGAAAGAAGCTTTGGCTCTCGTGTTTGGTGTTACTAAGTTCCATGATTTCTTGTATGGTCGTCACTTTACCATCATCACAGACCACAAACCTTTGACATCGCTTTTTCATCCGACCAAGCCTGTACCTCCACGTACAGCGCAGAAATTCATTCGCTGGTCTATTTTCCTCTCGCAGTACCGCTACGATATCTTGTATCGGTCCACTGCTAAGCACGGAAACGCCGATGCGTTGTCCCGATTGCCTGTTGCTGAGGATAAAGCATTCGATTCTTCCGAACTTGCTTGCATGTTCATTGATTCGGAAACCGATGAAGTGGTCGAATCGTTTCCGATTGATTTTCGTCGTGTCGCTACAGCCACAGCTGCTGACCCTGTCCTTGCTACTGTTTTACGTTTTGTTGCTACGCAATGGCCTTTGTCAAAGTCTCGGATCGAGGATCCGTTGGTTCGCCGATTTTTTGCTCACAAGGAGAGACTTTTTGTTCGACGTGGTGTTTTGTTGTTGCGTTCTGATAATGATCAGTCCAGAGTCGTGGTCCCACGTTCGTTACAGTCCTCTGTTTTACGGCTTCTTCACCAAGGACATTGGGGTATAGTGCGAACGAAACAACTTGCTCGTCAGCACTGTACTTGGTTCGGAATCGATGCTGCGATTACGAATATGTGTTCTTCGTGCCCGGCGTGTGCCGAACAACAGTCCGCACCGCCGCGGAAAGTCTTTGCGTGGCCAAAAGCCACTTCCCCTTGGCAACGCTTGCACATTGATTTTGCTGGTCCATTCTGGAATGCTCGATGGTTGGTTCTGGTCGACGCCTTCAGTAATTTTCCTTTTGTTGTCCGGATGTCTTCCACGACGTCCTCCGCCACCATCCAAGCGTTGTCTGCTATCTTTTGCATTGAAGGTCTTCCGCAGACTATTGTTTCCGACAATGGCCCACAATTCATGTCCGCAGAATTCCAGTCATTCTGCCAGGCCAATGGTATTCAACATCTGACATCCGCGCCGTTTTCGCCTCAGTCCAACGGTGCCGCTGAACGTTTGGTCCGGACTTTCAAGTCACAGATGTTGAAATTGAAAGAGTCGCATTCTCGGGAGGACGCATTGTTGCTCTTTTTGTCTTCGTATCGCTCTCAGCCCCGAGATGGTCGCTCGCCGGCTGAGTTGCTCCACGGTCGTCCTCATCGCACCTTGATGTCTTTGCTGCATCCGTCGCATCAGGTTCCTGCGCAGCGGCAGACTCCTGCTTTTGCTCCAGGCGACGTAGTATTTTATCGCAACTATCGAGGTTCACGGCGTTGGCTCGCGGGGCGCATTCTTCGCTGCCTCGGCCGCGCGATGTATTTGGTTTTGGGGGCCTCTGGTGAGGTGCGTCGGCATCTCAATCAGCTGCGCCTCTGTCGTCGCTCGGGTTCTGCCGCTCCCCGTCTGCTTTCAGCGACGGTGCCGTCCGGTCAGCGCCCTGGGGACCCATCTACTGGCTCGCCTCATCCCCAGGTGTTACCGACGATGCCTTCCATTTTGCCCCATGGCGGCGCGCCGCCGCCGCAGCAGCAGCAGCAGCAGCAGCAGCTCCCGCCGGCGCCGCCCGCGTTCGACGCTTCGTTGCAGCCGCCAGGCGCCTTCCAGGGTCACGCGCCGCCGATCGCTTCCCGTGACCAGCTGTCCTCCGCCATGGAACTCCCGACCGCTCCGGACCACATGACGTCATCGCGCGTCGGCTACCCCGACGCCATGGAGGTCGACACTTTGGCCCCTCATGTTTCTTTACGGGCGCATACACCACATGTTGACGTGCACCCTGGACTAGTTTTGCAGGCGTTTCCTAGCTCCCCTCGGACCGGATGGCCGGGTGCGGGTGGCACAGCCTCGCCTGTTGTTAGGCTCCCCACCTCCTCGCATACGTCAACATGTGGTCCTCCCCACGGCGGGCGGAAGCCTTATCTCACGACCGTTCGCCGATTTGCGCGGGAGGAATGTGGTGTCACCGCCAGACACCACACTTGCTAGGTGGTAGCTTAAATCGGCCGCGGTCCATGTAGTACATGTCGGACCCGCGTGTCGCCACTGTGATCGCAGACCTAGCGCCACCACCTAGGCAGGTCTCGTGATACGAGAGTGGACTCGACCCCAGTTGTACGAGAACCAAGCTACCGCCCAGTTGTACGCGAACCTAGCTATCGCCCAGTTGTACGAAGCCTTTCTCTCTCATTAGCCGAGAGACAGAATAGCCATCAGAAGTTAATGGCTAAGAACTAACAAGGAGCCATTTGTATCAGTGCCTATAGCTTACGAGTAATCAAGAGAGATGTATTCCAAGGAATTATTAAAAGTTAAGTAAAAAGCATCTACATACTTTTCTTCTTATTCATTCATAAGTTTTTATGTTCCAGACTTCACGCCCGTATGCTTATTGCCGTGCGTGCACTATCGGCTACAGCGTTAGTTTAGCATTCCTTTTCAGCAATCCACATCACGGTGTCGGTCCAGCTACCGACACTACATTAACATACGTGCCCTGCTGCATCATTCTAATGCCCTTGTGGTGTTCCCTCTAACCCCCGTCCGGACTAACTGTAGTAGTCTCTTACAGTTGTACGACATATGTCGTTGGTAAAAACAATAACTAGGCGTTTCAAGGTACCCATGAGCCGTAAGGGTGCTACACATTCTTCCGTTAGTCCAACGCCAATATTCATCGCTACAGACTTGTCCATATTTATACTGCTGCCAGTGGACGTTCCATATTTGCATATCCAATCTAAGGCTACACTCATATCTTTGTCGCCTCATTAGCGGCTGCCATAGCCGCTTCGGCCATCCGGCCACGGTTCCCGACCGACTCGAATTTCCAACTTATCGCAGGCTGCATTGTGGCATCCCTCGTCCATAAACCCCTTACTCGCAAATCAGTGGTTCTGGTTGGAGTTCGGAAGATATTAGTGCATCCGCACTGAAACAAATATCGAGGGGCCGTCGGGCTGTTACAGAAATGTATACTTATGGTGTCTCCCCTAAAAGTCGTAAAACGCGTTTTCTCTTCTGTCTCGGCTGATATTTGCAGTTTCGTTTGTGGAATGTGTAATTGGAGACAGCCCAAATAAATACTGCTCATCACGTACGAGGGTCACTCCAAAAGAAATGCACACTATTTTTTTTTAATCCATCTTTTATTCTACATGTTTGAAAGTTTTACAGTGTGTAGTACATCCTTTAGGAACAATATTTTCATTTCTCCACATAATTTCCATCCCTCTCAACTGCCTTACGCCATCTTGGAACCAGCGCCTGTATACCCGCAGGGTAAAATTCTGGACCAACCTGTTGGAGCCACTGTTTGGCAGCGTGCACAAGGGAGTCATCATCTTCAAACCTTGTTCCACGAAGAGAGTCTTTCAGTTTCCCAAAGAGATGATAGGCACATGGAGCCAGATCAGGACTGTAAGGCGGGTGTTTCAGTGTTGTCCATCCGAGTTTTGTGATCGCTTCCATGGTTTTTTGACTGATATGTGGCCGTGCATTGTCGTGCGACAGCAAAACATCCTGATTTTGCCGATGTGGTTCAAGACGACTCAGTCGAACTTGAAGTTTCTTCAGTGTCGTCAGATATGCATCATAATTTATGGTGATTCCACTTGGCATGATGTCCACAAGCAAGAGTCTTTCGGAATTGAAAAACATCGTAGCTATAACTTTTCAAGCAGAAGGTGTGGTTTTGAATTTTTGTTTTCTTGGGTGAATTTGCATGATGCCACTCCGTTGATTGCCTCTTCGTCTCTGGTGAAAAATGATGGAGCCATGTTTCATCACCTGTCACAATTCTTCCGAGAAATTCATCTCCACCATTCTGGTGCTGTGCCAAAAGTTCGTTGCATATCGTTTTTCTTGTTTCTTTGTGAGCCACTGTCAACATCCTGGGAACCCACCTGGCACAAACCTTTTTTAACGCCAACTCTTTTAGTATTCTGCAAACACTTCCTTCCCCTACCCCAATGCAGCGTGACGGTTCGTTCACTGTGAAGCGTCTGTCAGCAGTTACCAGTTAGTTAACTCTCTGTACATTGTCTGGAGTGTGTGCAGTACGAGGCCTGCTGCTGCGAGGACAGTCCTCAATATTCCCGTGCCCGCTTTCATCACGTAACCTGCTTGCCCACAGACTAACTGTACTGCCATCGACAGCAGCATCTCCCTACACCTTTTTCAACCTCATGTGGATGTTTCCCACTGTCTCGTTTTCACAGCACAGGAATTCTATGACAGCACGTTGCTTCTGACGAACGTCAAGTGTAGCAGCCATCTTGAAGACACGCTGAGACGCTGCCACTCACAGGAACAGGTTGAACTAAGTTTGAAAATAAGCGGGAAGAATGTATCTACACACTGTAAAGCTTTCACACATGCAGAATGAAAACAGTATTTTTACAAAAATAGTGTGCATTACTTTTGGAGTGACCCTCGTATTTTATGCGACACTCAGCGTCAGTTTCTTTCCTGTTACAAACAAAATGATTTTGAAAGCGGAATTTAACGTGCACAATCGATAGAAAAGTGCTAAATAGGTCTAGTGCAATATTACATTTATCGATGTACATCAACAGGGACAGTGAAACACGAATAGTAACCAGTATTCCAGCAGTGACAACTACAAAAAAAAAAGTTCAAATGTGTGTTAAATCCTATGGGACTTAACTGCTAAGGTCATCAGTCCCTAAGCTTACACACTAATTAACCTAAATTATGCCAAGGACAAACACACACACCCATGGCCGAGGGAGGACTCGAACCTCCGCCAGGACCAGCCGCACAGGCGACAGCTGCAGCAATGCAGCAGTGCTGCTCAGTCACTGTTGGAGTACTGGTTATTCTTAGTGTTTTATTATCCCTGTTAATGTACATCGATAAAACAAAAATCGCAGTAGACTAATTTGGCAGCAATCTATCAACTGCTCACGCAAAATTCCGCTTCAAAGATAATTTTGTTTGTAATGGGGAACAAACCGACCCTTTTCGTCGATACTAGGTGTCGCATGAAAGACTTTCTGAGCAGCAGTTGTTTGGGCCGAATCCAGTTATATACTGCAAAAACGAAATTAAAAATATCTGCCTAAACACCAGACAAAATGCGCCTGATGGCTCTCTGGAGAGACACATCTGAGTGATGGCTACTGTTCCGTTGGACATTCCGACACACAGCATTCAGACATATATCCATATAGGCAAAGTGTGTCACAATTTCTATCATAAGCTTCTAGAGACTGTGCAGGAGACGTAGTAGATAAAATTCTGATAAGGAATCCATGTTCGGAAATGCACCTTTTGAATATGAGTAAGTCTGAAGATGTGGTCACTTTCAAATCTCCCGGTTGATAGTGCACACCGAAACTGAGAAGAGGGCCCCATTGTCAGTCCCTCTCGTAATTATGACATGATATACAATTTTCCTCCGACAATAACAACGGCTGTGAGAAGCCGATACGTTCGCCACTAGTAAGGTTGAATGTGGTGCTCCACGGACTTGCCGCACTCTCGAATTTGAAGATGAGGTCCCATGTCATGTAGAAGAAGCATTGCCCATAAATGGGCTCATGTAGAGCAAAAGCTCATTGTCTCCCCTGTGAGCATACCGTGAAGCGGGAGATTTGAAAGTGATCCGATCTTCAAACTTATTTTACATCCGAACGACACATTTCTGGAGATGAATTCCTTATCAAAATTTTATCTGCTAAGTCCCTTCTACAATCCCTAGAACCCTATGAAAGGAATTCTGAGCTTTACACATTATATTACAAAATTTTTATTTTCAAAACGAACTCTAAATTTTACAAGGGTATGTCTTTTTCATGCGTGCACATCCAGTCTTGGGGTGCTTTTTACATCGACTCTCCAAAACACCTAAGAAAAACTTTGAAAAGTCCCATTCAGTGGCAGCTTCCACTTACGTCAAAAGGGAGAGAGAGAGAGAAAGAGAGAGAGAGAGAGAGAGAGAGAGAGAGAGAGAGAGAGAGAGACCTATTTAACGGTCGGAAAGATGTTAGTTTTTCACAGCATACTGATGAACAGAAAGCTTCGCGAAAATAAGAGAGTTGCATCCCTGGGCACGCTAGTCGCTTCAGGGCTCCATTTAGATGCCTCGGCCATGCCCTGACAAATGATGTCGTCCAATTAAGGCTTGTACCCTCTATTCCAGCTATTCAAACTGTAACCGTATAAGCCTTTACAAAGAAAAGGAAAAACTTGCTAGTACATGAGCACTCAGAGCGCCAATGGGTTGCGACGCAAAGAATTCCCATTCTGTATAGCTACACGACACCGTGGCGCCAACTTGACCACACAGGCCGCAAAAATGCTTGTTTTCTGAAGCTCACCAGCCCCACAACCTGTGAGAGGCATAGCCGTCCATTATTTGGCAAAGACTCAAAGGAATTACAGACACTGGCCACTAGCGAGCATTGATTGAAATACATGGGGAAAGTTGAAAATTTGTACCGAGACGGGTTTCGAATCCTGGTCTCTTGTTTACTAGGCAGTTGGTTTGAGCACTAAGCCATCCGAACACAGTGGTCATTGCAACTGCACGGACTACCCTAGCACGCCTCCCGTCAGACCCAAATTCTCAATTTATTCACACACCACTATCGTAGTGCCCCTTGCCAATTATCCTCATTACTCGCGCCATTTCGCCGATTCCCTTGAGTTCAGCCTTGTGTTCATCTGCACTGAAGAGATCAGGGGCTGCCTAACTATCAAGTCCGAAAGAACAGACACCACAAATGTATACACATGAAAAGACGTCGCCCATCAGCCAGAGGCCACGCGTACTCGCTGTGTGGGGCTTCCTACTCTTGGGGCCCGATGGTCAAAAAGAGTTTAGTTAGAAGGAAAATCTCACTAACTTTGTTAATGATTGACGAATTTTAATCATTGCTCCTACAAATCAGTACGCAATCGTAAGTGGGATTTGAAATGTACAAGTTACCTGCCTATTGTAATCATAGGCATGACCAATTACGAGGCAACCACTTCCATTAACATTAAAGCTTAATGATTTGACAGGAATTTCCCAACAGACACGCTCGTTCCCACATCTGTAAAAGAATCTTATCCCACAACTGGCGGGAAAAAAAGACAATTTCTGCAAATTCCATCATTTGAAAACAGTTATAACGTAATTACATTATGTGCAGTGTGGTTGTGCGACACGGAATAAAATGTAAATTGTAAATATAGTGTTAGAACAGTCACTTCTCTGACATAAATATATTTCTCAGTACAACAGAGCACCTAGGTGCACCAGTTCCTTTTAGATCCATTGTGCAGGAAAACATCGTTTGAATACGCATCAACACAAATTTCAGCAACGTAAAAAGAAATTCTATACGTAAATCCACAAAATTAGTTTATCAAATAGTGAATACAGGCCGTTAGCAGTCGGGAGGACGGAAAAAGGCAAATCGTGTGAAATAACATTACATTGCTTTGTGCAATAGAAAACGTAATTAAAGTTTACTCTCAACGAATTCTTTCTAGTCAATGACAAAATTCCCCACTCTTTTCACTGAATTACAGTTATACATAAAAAAAAAGAAACCGTTCATTTAGAGATTTAACCTATTCAATATCTGACCAAAGATAAGCGAGAATTTAACGTCTGTAGCCCTTATATATGCTCGTCAAGGATAAAATAACACATCCCATCACCATATGTATCAGACAGTATTAATTCAGTTTTCTAATGCGTTGAAAAATGAAACAGACCTTGATAACTGAATTTTAAGTTTCTGGTTAGCGTATGGGTACGCCCCACTTCAGCCGTAGTTGAAGTCTTTCCAAAGAGTTTCTCTACTCACGGCTAGATGGCATTGCTATTGTTTTTCTTTGTCAGCAGTGTCCATTAATGGTTGGAAAAGTAAACAAGAAGGGACGGTCTTTACCATTTCTTAAATTATACCTAGGCTAAAAAGTGAAACTAATTTTTCATTATTATTTTTGGTGTGTGGAAACAATATAAGGATGTACCGTATTAAAATAAACGCAGACTGCGATAGAATTTTACAGAATCCATGTCAATAAACGACCAGAAAAATTTTATGGATAGAGCACGTTCGGGCTCAGTTAGGCTACCATAATATGAAAATTCAGAAAAACTCCACTTTGGTGGCACATATCAGGTACTCATTAAGTGCAGTTTCTGAATTTTCCCTCCAAGAAGTTTCAGTGTAAAAATTGCCATGTGCTGTGTGAGTGTACTATTCTTTCCTCGAGCTATCAAATGTTATTAAGATACGGTATTCCATCACAATAAGGAAATGGTAGTTATTTCAATACGATAGATGAAAAAGACTGGAGTGTTTACGCGTTCTTTGCTCTGTTTTAACTACCGAAAACATTCCTTCAATATGTGGAAACGATTTTTAATCATTAGGGGTGTACACATACGTAATATATCTTACAAATATAGCGGTAGGAAACAGGAATAGGTATTTGAACAAAATGAAGGTTTTGCCACACTAGCTTTAACAATTCTTCGAAGGTTCAAAATCTCGATTTAATTGAATGTCACTATGCATAAACAGCACGGCAAATATTCGTATGACAATTTTAATTTCTTATATGTTGTATATCTTGAAGTATGATTTAAACTTACCGGAAAAAACAGCCGAATTTTAAGTGACCTTCGAGGACTGTGTCTTCCTCTGCAGTATCTGACAACGAAGTCGAGACTACGAACGGTTACTTTCAGATACGTAGCGTTTTCTCGCAGAACTAATTCACACAAATAAACAATGTAAGGGATTTTTTTTCTCTTCACGATGGAACAATAAGGGTAAGGAAAGGCAAACTCGTCTCTGTCAAACTGTCGGCTTGGATAATGGACTCGGCCAATATTGGCGCTGTTTTAATGGTTTATGACGGACAGGCTTTTTAAATGGACAGGGTGGATCAGGTAATGGATAAAGCAGACTTCCTGGCGTGATCGTTCAATGTATAACCGCGCACGCTGGGACGCCATTAGTTACAGGATGATGGAGGTGCAAGGCGGCAGGGGAGGGACCAAACAAGGTAGACCGAAGATTCTCATTTATCACTGGCCACCAGACGTTTTAAGAGAATATTTAAATAGTGCGCTAGCGTTTACCAAGCCCTGGCGGCTGTCGGTGAATTCTAGTCACAGCGTGTCTGCAAACACTCGAGTCACTCTATCGTCATTCCTCCTAGCAGCAAAAGAACTGACACGATTTCAGTGTTGACTTCAGACGTGAATCTTCCAATACCTACGAAACGAATACGGCTAACCAACAACATTCGTACCCTGTACTATCATTAAAGGAGCTTGCAAGCTGCATGTTCTTGTATCACTCCCAAGTGACGCTTTGATCATGACAGACAAATAGAAAATATGCTGAATGCACAGTATCCGTTCCTCCGAGAAGACAGACACCACGCTGATCCAGTAGCTGTGAAACACTACTTGCGCAGAAATTACCGCACCTGCCCGGTAAGCAGGAGATCCCGGTTTCGAATCCCGGTTTCGAATCCCGGCCCGATACAAATTTTCGTTCGTCACCGCTGATTCCGCTTACTGTCTCGCTGCAGCTGATAGCAGTGATCCCCCTTCGATTTATATTAATAGAAAATACTTGTAGATAATGGTAATGCAAAAAAGTATATTTCTGCGTGAGTAGTAGTGCCTTCTGCACTTCAGCAGATTACTTACAACCGTGTGTCCAATTTGCTTTTGAGCTCAAGATACTCTGTAATAATAATAACAATACCATCAATAGCTATTTTTCTTTTCTTTTTTTCATTCGAATCCTAGGAAGGCTGTGCCAGATATTTTTCGAACTCGGTTCTTTTCAGACAAATAGGCACGGAAAAAACGATTTCTAATTGGCAAAATTTGGGAGAAGCCTTACGATTCTGCCAGTGACATGATTACGATTGTAATTGCGGTGTCATCGAGTATCCAGAGCGGTGCAAGAAGAATTGACGACTGCAGAGATACTGCACAGCAAAGCGCTATGGTGAGGCGCCAATGAGATGCTAAGAAGAAGCCAGCCGCTGTGGCCGAGCGGTTCTAGGTGCTTCAGTCCGGAACCGCAGGTTCAAATCCTGCCTCGGGCATGGATGTGTGTCATGTCCTTAGATTAGTTAGGTTTAAGTAGTTCTAGGGGACTGATGACCTCCGATGTTAAGTCCCATAGTGCTTAGAGCCATTGTTGCTGTTGTTGTTGTGGTCTTCAGTCCTCAGACTGGTTTAATGCAGCTCTCCATGCTAATCTATCCTTACAAGTTCCTTCATCTCCCAGTACCTACTGCAACCTACATCCTTCTGAATCTGCTTAGTGTATTCATCTCTTGGTCTCCCTCTACGATTTTTACCCTCTACACTGCCCTCCAATGCTAAATTTGTGATCCCTTGATGCCTCAGGACATGTCCTACCAACCGATCCCTTCTTCTAGTCAAGTTGTGCCACAAACTTCTCTTCTCCCCAATCCTACTCAATACCTCCTCATTAGTTACGTGATCTACCCACCTAATCTTCAACATTCTTCTGTAGCACCACATTTCAAAAGATTCTATTCTCTTCTTGTCCAAACTATTTATTGTCCATGTTTCACTTCCATACATGGCTACACTCCATACAGATACTTTCAGAAACGACTTCCTGATACTTAAATCTATACTCGATGTTAACAAGTTTCTCTTCTTCAGAAACGCTTTCCTTGCCATTGCCGGTCTACATTTTATATCCTCTCTACTTCGACCATCATCAGTTATTTTGCTACCCAAATAGCAAACCTCCTTTACCACTTTAAGTGTCTCATTTCCTAATCTAATTCCCTCAGCATCACCCGACATAATTCGACTACATTCCATTATCCTCGTTTTGCTTTTGTTGATGTTCATCTTATACCCTCCTTTCAATACACTGTCCATTCCGTTCAACTACTCTTCCAAGTCCTTTGCTGTTTCTGACAGAATTACAATGTCATCGGCGAACCTCAAAGTTTTTATTTCTTCTCCCTGGATTTTAATACCTACTCCAAATTTTTCTTTTGTTTCCTTTACTGCTTGCTCACTACACATATTGAATAACATCGGGGAGAGGCTACAACCCTGTCTCACTCCCTTCCCAACCACTGCTTCCCTTTCATGCCCCTCGACTCTTATAACTGCCATCTGGTTTCTGTACAAATTGAAAATAGCCTTTCGCTCCCTGTATTTCACCCCTGCCACCTTCAGAATTAGAAAGAGAGTATTCCAATCAACATTGTCAAAAGCTTTCTCTAAGTCTACAAATGCTAGAAACGTAGGTTTGCCTTTCCTTAATCTTCCTTCTAAGATAAGTCGTAAGGTCATTATTGCCTCACGTGTTCCAACATTTCTACGGAATCCAAACTGATCTTCCCCGAGGTCCGCTTTACCAGTTTTTCCATTCGTCTGTAAAGAATTAGCGTTAGTATTTTGCAGCTGTGACTTATTAAACTGATAGTTCGGTAATTTTCACATCTGTCAACACCTGCTTTCTTTGGGATTGGAATTATTATATTCTTCTTGAACTCTGACGGTATTTCGCCTGTCTCGTACATCTTGCTCACCAGATGGTAGAGTCTTGTGAGGACTGGCTCTCCCAAGGCCGTCAGTAGTTCTAATGGAATGTTGCCTACTCCCGGGGCCTTGTTTCGACTCAGGTCTTTCAGTGCTCTGTCAAACTCTTCGCGCAGTATCGTATCTCCCATTTCATCTTCATCTACATCCTCTTCCATTTCCATAATATTGTCCTCAAGTACATCGCCCTTGTATAGACCCTCTATATACTCCTTCCACTTTTCTGCTTTCCCTTCTTTGCTTAGAACTGGGTTTCCATCTCAGCTCTTGATATTCATACAAGTGGTTCTCTTTCCTCCAAAGGTCTCTTTAATTTTCCTGTAGGCAGTATCTATGTTCCCCTAGTGAGATAAGCCCCTACATCCTTACATTTGTCCTCTAGCCATCCCTGCTTAGCCATTTTGCACTTCCTGTCGATCTCATTTTTGAGACGTTTGTATTCCTTTTTGCCTGCTTCATTTACTGCATTTTTATATTTTCTCCTTTCATCAATTAAATTTAATATTTCTTCTGTTACCCAAGGATATCTACTAGCCCTCGTCTTTTTACCTACTTGATCCACTGCTGCCTTCACTATTTCATCCCTCAAAGCTACCCATTCTTCTTCTACTGTACTTCTTTCCCCCATTCCTGTCAATTATTCCTTTACGCTCTCCCTGAAAATCTGTACAACCTCTGGTTCTTTCAGTTTATCCAGGTCCCATCTCCTTAAATTCCCACCTTTTTGCAATTTCTTCAGTTTTAATCTACAGTTCATAACCAATAGATTGCGGTCAGAGTCCACATCTGCCCCTGGAAATGTCCTACAATTTAAAACCTGGTTCCTAAATCGTGTCCTGCCCACTTGCAGGAAGTTCCTGTCGGAGTAATGTCGTCGTGCTGCCTGTTCGCCGTATCACAGCACCTGTCAACCGTCTAGGAGTGAAGAGACTTCCGTCTCCTGTGGACTGTGCCTACGCGCCATCGGTGTCAGAACTGTGTCAACAAGTGTCTACGAACCTGTGTTTTCCAGCTGCTGCAGTGAAGCCACAGCACGCCCATTGTGAACTTAAATCAATTCGCCACTAAGTAATCGTGGCTCATTTAGTGTTCAGAAACCTCGAGGCCACGTGTGCAGATTTATAGCTACATCCGAGCTTTGAGGGCAAAGATAAGTTTTGTTGTAATTACTAAAGTACTATTTATTCAGAGTGTTCTAATTAACTGTATTACCGCAGACCACCTCAGTGTCCAAAAGTCGGAGACAAGAGTAACCTCTAAGAGCCCCTCGATTTGAAATTGGGGATTGTACCAATTTCAGTTTCTTACTGTACATTGTTTGTTTGTGTGTGTGTGTGTGTGTATCTTTTGTTTTACATGTTTCGTA
Source organism: Schistocerca piceifrons (assembly GCF_021461385.2). Taxonomy (NCBI): domain Eukaryota; kingdom Metazoa; phylum Arthropoda; class Insecta; order Orthoptera; family Acrididae; genus Schistocerca; species Schistocerca piceifrons. The sequence goes on along the minus strand of NC_060140.1, from coordinate 260,658,128 downwards.
CTTCTTAAGAGGTTTGGCCTCTGACTTAAAGTTCTGTCCAAGCTTCAACAATGGCAGTACTGCGCAAAGTTACTGAGTGCAGGGGGCGTGTGAATGTCATGGGTAGTTAGGTCTTACGAGCCCCTTAACGACACTTGTACACTCTATAATACGTTTACGTCTGGTGCTACTGCAAAACAAACGTAGAGCTCCGTTTCAGGCTTCTCAGAAGACCATGCTGTTTCGCTCTGATTGGGCTTCGAGCACAGCGAAAATTATGGATCCCCAAAAACAAAAAGTATAGAAAATAAGAGTGAAGTTCAACATTATCTTAAATAAATAGAAATTTTATGAAGCATTCACATATTGTCTTCAATTTAATTTGAAGATACGTGTTCTTTCACACAGAGCGCGGTTCAGTTTGCTTCCACATTCGCTTCCATCTTGTTCGATTTTTGGTCTCTTGAGTGAAAACTCCCAACGTGGACACGTCTTTCCGTAGCACATAAAGCCAACGCTGTTCTAACTATTACTGATGGCAGCATAATAATCGTCATAACAATTTGAAATACCGTGCGCTAAAAAAAAAAAAAAAAAAAAAAAAAAAATCCGTCAGATCCACTTCTCATGAAACAGAGGTTTAACTTTTTTGCACAGCGAATGTACTATACGATATTGTGTAACAAAAAGCTATTCTTAAATCAATTTTGTCCCCATCCAGGTGTATCACAATCTCAGGCCAAGTTTCGGAAATCGAAATATTGCTGCCAAAATCTGATCTAAATGGCTCTGAGCACTATAGGACTTAACTTCTGAGGTCATCAGTCCCCTAGAACTTAGAACTACTTAACCCTAACTAACCTAAGGACATCACACACATCCATGCCCGAGGAAGTATTCGAACCTGCGACCGTAGCGGTCGTGCGGTTCCAGACTGTAGCACCTAGAACCGCTCGGCCACCCCGGCCGGCAAAATCTGTACTATAGAAGCATGTGTTAATGCAACTTGTACGTTTGTTAACCGAGACTTTATGATGAGGATGTTCACATAACGTTTATGAAGTTCGAATTTTCGTGAGTATCCGTAGGAGATGTTGGCACTACAGGGTGGTATCGAGATCAGAGAGAAATTTTACCTAGTTTGTATACAGCGTTTTAGCTGTTTCTTGCGTGCTTTTGTGAAGAAGTGAGCCTTTACTGAACTTCAATTTCATTACTTGGATTATTCAGTGTGATTCCGCGATGATGTTACAAACTTTCAGGGATGATGGAGAAGAGCAAATGTATCAATTTGACGTAAGGGACCTTGGTCCGGAAACGTCAGAGTCGAAACTTCTAAGCGACAATCGTTCTGATACCTCTCATAGTGGACCTCTTCTACTGAAAACTCTGTTTCCCACACTTTTGGAGAAGGTATGAATTTCAGAATTCATTTTAGAGTCCATATTTACTGGATATTTTCTTCCGTGTTTTGGTCTATACTATCAACTCTGAAAGTTGCCTGGCCTACAATATTAGCAACAACAGTAGTAGTACATGTATTTCATTGTCAAAGGTAGAATGATTTTCACTAATAACTTTCGACTCCGTCGTCTCCGAACAGGGTACCCTACCTCGCATTGATACATTTAGCTTTCTCCATCGTTCCTGAAAGTTTGCAACATCATCATGGAATCATCCTGTGTAGTGGGCCTGATTAGTCGTTTCATTTCGTGCTTCTGCGCGGTGGTGATCAGTAATTACTTCTTTAGTGACTGAGCTGTGTTTTCACTTGGCTCTGTTTTCGTACTTAACGAATTCTAGTTTAGCACTATGTTATTTTGTGCTGTAGCTCACATGGCCAAAGCGCCAAAGTCGTCTGAATCAGTTTGTATTAGTGGCTGTTGATCCACTGCTTGACAACTGAGTGTTAGCTAGGAGCAGAATGTAAGCAGTACTTACATTTATCTAGCTGCTGCTTATGTTAGTAGTGCACTTCTTGACATTCAGCTTAACGCAGTACAAGATGAATATTAACCGTGTAGTGTATGTACACTGTCCATAAATATTTGGATGCGTCGTTAACCCTGGTCGACAGTCTTGAAGCTGCCAATTAGGACTGCGGTGGCGTTAAGTCATATTAAAAAAAAAATGGCTCTGAACACTATCGGACTTAACAGCTATGGTCATCAGTCCCCTAGAACTTAGAACTACTTAAACCTAACTAACCTAAGGACATCACACAACACACAGTCATCACGAGGCATAAGTCATATTCGGCGAGAGCTGTGGCACCTCTTGTCCTTCTAACGTCGCCCGAGATACTCCACGTCGCAGCGCCTTCCTATAGGTCTGACACGACCGGTTCACATTCAGCTGAATGTCAATGACGCGGTCGCGAGTCTCTGGGCGGAAGGCGGAGGTAGGTAGTGACCGCACAACTGCTCTCTTACACCTTAAAGCATGACAAGAAAAGTAAAGCTCGCTGGAAACATAGTTGGGTGTCAATATAAAATCGTATCGCCCGATAACATCTGGAGAGAGATGGGCCCGGGCCCACTTCTGTAGGAACAGTACATGGTGGAGTTCCCGTCGCGTTTGCTTGGACTATTGGAGATTCTGAGTTGTACAGACAACGCTTCTATTCGCCTGTCGCGTCGGGACAGACTGCAATTTCAGCACCAGAGGAGAGTGTGCCCTGATTAGCCCTCTACTTGAGCTTTTCCGTGGTGGGAAGTTATTTAACATTGCAGTTTCATAAAATTTAGCCTGAATGGTGTTTTCTGCCATGCCGGCACGAACAGGGAAGTCGGTACAGGGACACATTACCGCGATTACTCTGGGATCGGTCGTCATACACGCGACATCACGTGCTCGATTGCTGAGGGCGCGATCATTCTGGTGTTATACGCTGGGACGTCATGCCATTAGGTTCGAGTTACGAAGATTGGTTCTTTTCAATTTAGTTCGGACAACCAACCGCTGCCCAGTAAAATTCAGATTCATGGGGTTTATTAACACATTCATCTACATCTACATCTACATTTATACTCCGCAAGCCACCCAACGGTGTGTGGCGGAGGGCACTTTACGAGCCACTGTCATTACCTCCCTTTTCTGTTCCAGTCGCGTATGGTTCGCGGGAAGAACGACTGTCTGAAACCCTCCGTGCGCGCTCGAATCTCTCTAATTTTACATTCGTGATCTCCTCGGGAGGTATAAGTAGGGGGAAGCAATATATTCGATACCTCATCCAGAAACGCACCCTCTCGAAACCTGGACAACAAGCTACACCGCGATGCAGAGCGCCTCTCTTGCAGAGTCTGCCACTTGAGTTTGCTAAACATCTCCGTAACGCTATCACGGTTACCAAATAACCCTGTGACGAAACGCGCCGCTCTTCTTTGGATCTTCTCTATCTCCTCCGTCAATCCGATCTGGTACGGATCCCACACTGATGAGCAATACTCAAGGTCGAACGAGTGTTTTGTAAGCCACCTCCTTTGTTGATGGACTACATTTTCTAAGGACTCTCCCAATGAATCTCAACCTGGTAACCGCCTTACCAACAATAAATTTTATATGATCATTCCACTTCAAATCGTTCCGTACGCATACTCCCAGATATTTTACAGAAGTAACTGCTACCAGTGTTTGTTCCGCTATCATATAATCATACAATAAAGGATCCTTCTTTCTATGTATTCGCAATACATTACATTTGTCCATGTTAAGGGTCAGTTGCCACTCCCTGCACCAAGTGCCTATCCGCTGCAGATCTTCCTGCATTTCGCTACAATTTTCTAATGCTGCAACTTCTCTGTGTACTACAGCATCATCCGCGAAAAGCCGCATGGAACTTCCGACACTATCTACTAGGTCATTTATATATATATATTGTGAAAAGCAATGGTCCCATAACACTCCCCTGTGGCACGCCAGAGGTTACTTTAACGTCTGTAGACGTCTCTCCATTGATAACAACATGCTGTGTTCTGTTTGCTAAAAACTCTTCAATCCAGCTACACAGCTGGTCTGATATTCCGTAGGCTCTTACTTTGTTTATCAGGCGACAGTGCGGAACTGTATCGAACGCCTTCCGGAAGTCAAGGAAAATAGCATCTACCTGGGAGCCTGTATCTAATATTTTCTGGGTCTCATGAACAAATAATGCGAGTTGGGTCTCGCACGATCGCTGTTTCCGGAATCCATGTTGATTCCTACAGAGTAGATTCTGGGTTTCCAAAAAAGACATGATACGCGAGCAAAAAACATGTTCTAAATTCTGCAACAGATCGACGTCAGAGATATAGGTCTATAGTTTTGCGCATCTGCTCGACGACCCTTCTTGAAGACTGGGACTACCTGTGCTCATTTCCAATCATTTGGAACCTTCCGTTCCTCTAGAGACATGCGGTACACGGCTGTTAAAAGGAGGGCAAGGGCAGGGAATGGGCAGCTTGAGTCCATTATCCTTCCCTGGATATCATACTTGTGCTGATTGTCTATTATGTTAGATTTGCACTATCAATCTGTTGGTTTTCTTGTGTATGAGTGAGACTTCTGTAATAAATCGCAAGTTCATTTTGATCTGAATTTCACTGAAAGTAGGTAGTGTTCCCTTCATCTTATTTTCCTTATCAGTTGTTTTTAAAATACAGTTATCAACTGATTTTATAGTAGTTCCGCAACTTAGGATCTTATGTTAGGGCCAAATTTCAGATAGCATATTTCCATTGTGTTTAGTTTATCAACATTGGAACTTTTAAGGGGAGTGTCCGAGTCTAGATAGAAATCATTACTTGAGTCAGAGACTAAATCCACACAAGCCGGGTTCTGCAATTGTTTATTCTGTTTTTGTACAATGGAGGACATCAGTCACATTAATTGCAAGGATGGAATTCATTATTGCAAAAAAAAAAAAAAAAAAAAAAAAAAGCTCTGTGAGCGCTATGGGACTTAACTCCTAAGGTCATCAGTCCTCTAGAACTTAGAACTACTTAAAACTAACTAACTTAAGGACGTCACACACACACCCACGCCGCAGGCAGGATTAGAACCTGCGACAGTAGCGGTCGCGCGGTTCCAGACTGTACCACCTTGAACCGCTCGGCCACCACGGCCGGCCGTTATTGCAGGTCGGAAAAAGGAAATATTAATATATTATTAGTTAGCTTCAAGAATATCTTTGGAAAGGTCTTGGAACAAGTCTCGCTTCTAAATTGTAATAACAAACACACAGTATCCAACTAAGAACAAAAGACATGCAAAAATCAAATGATGTTCTTCTTCTTATTATTACTTCTTTACCCTTTGTGTTTCTTCTACCCGGTCGGCATTGTTATATGGGTTGAGGAAATGTTAGTGGTAGTAGGTCGCCCCGGGTGCCCTTCCTAACGCCACGACTCCCCATCCAACCCCCCCCCCCCCCAACCCCCACCCGCCATCCCATCGAGAATGAAAGCTACCACAGCTGTATTCTTCAAGACGAAGTCTGTTTTAAGTGTGAGAACGTTTACGAAATTTTTGCATAACGTGAATCTGAGGCGGGACGTGGGTACCACTGCGGTATTTACCCAGCTGGATGCGGTAAAATGTCTAAAAATCATATATTGGCTCAGTTGTTAATACGCGAGGCGGATTTTAACCGGCGAACACTCGTCAACCCGAATACCGGAAACGGCACTTTAACCTGCTCGGCTACCAGGGGAGGTGTTGAAATAAAAAGTTAATAGCAACGAAATTTTTAATTCCGATTATAATGCGCTGGACGTCATGTTGGGACGTGTTTATAGCCATAAATATTGCAAAAAGAGCTAGTGAGAATTTTACAGATTCCCAAAATGAAATAATCCGTGCGAATCTACAAGGTGACAATTATTGAACTGTATGAAAAGAAAACGTAAATTAGCTACAAACTACGACGTGCACGCAATTTAATCAACATTTAAAAGTCATTACACTTATTCGGATTTAGGTCATGACATGTTCGATATGCCTGCCATCATTGGGAATAATGTGGAGCAGACGAATAGTGAAATTCTGCACGACCCGCTGAAGTGATGGAACAGTGATCATCGCTGCTGTTCCCGAAGCGCTCCTCGAGGACATCGAACACTCTCCTGCTTCGATGGCGTCGAGTTCCGTCTCGCATGAACCAAATCTTGTCGGAATTAGGATCACTTTGGATAATGGGGATGCCAATCATTCTTCCAAAAGTTTCACGTACTGTTCGATAGTCATCGTGCCATCAAGGAATATCGCACCCATTATCCTGTGACTGGACGTTGCACACCAAACAGTCACCCGTTGAGGGAGAAGCAGCTTCTCGATCGGGAAATACGGATTCTCAGTCCCCCAGACGCGCCAATTTTGCTTATCGACGAATCCATCCAAATGGAAGTGGGCTTCGTCGCTAAACCAAACCATGCATGCACTTACTAATTCCAATCATGCCCACCCAGCTAGCCATGCGATTTAACGCACTGCTTCCCGAGCAGGAAGGCTGCGGTTCCCGGCACGAATCCGACCGGTGAATTAGTGTCGACGTCCGGTGCGCCGGCCAGCCTGTGGATGGTTTTTAAGGCGGTTTTCCATCTGCCTCGGCGAATGCGGGCTGGCTCCTCTTATTCTACCCCTATGTCGGTGATTGCTGCGCACACTGTCTCCACGTACGCGTACACCATCATTACTCTACCACGCAAACATTGGGGTTACACTCGTCTGGAATGAGACATTCTCGGGGGTCCACCGGGGGCCGAACCGCACAATAATCCTGGGTTTTGAGTGGGGCGGCGGAGGGGTGAGTAGACTGCTGTAGCCTGTTGTGTACCACTGCGGGCTATGGCGGGGACGAAGCCTCTCCGTCGTTTCTAGGTCCCCAGCTCGATACATACATACACACATACATACATACAATTCCAATCATGCCCCGCGGCCAACTGTGGAGTTTGAACGTCGTAGCTTGTTTGTTCGGAAGTTCTGACGATTTTATTTCATACAGTTGAATAATTTTCGCCCTGTAAATGTTATAGCTGGATCAAGCATAGGACTTCTGTACTCCAGCTACCTGAAGAGCCGCAGAGACGGATGTTTTCAGAAGGAGCTTGGAGAAGCTCCCGCACACATTTTCAAATCACATGATAGTATTTCTACATAACACTAAAGAACTGACCACTCAAGAGATCAGAGCGCATGGTGGGAATAGGGATTAGCGTGACATCGCTCTAAACCAGGCCTGTTCAGGATGCGGCTAGGTGAGCACGAGCGCTCACGGTCGCTCGCCGCCTAGTAGTGAGCGCTCGCGGAAAAATGCGTCGCTCATACGTCAAAAAAAAAAAATGGTTCAAATGGCTCTGAGCACTATGGGACTTAACATCTGTGGTCATCAGTCCCCTAGAACTTAGAACTACTTAAACCTAACTAACCTAAGGACATCACACACATCCATACCCGAGGCAGGATTCGAACCTGCGACCGTAGCAGTCGCGCGGTTCCGGACTGAGCGCCTAGAACCGCTAGACCACCGCGGCCGGCCGCTCATACGTCATTATGTACGGTAGTGGAGGTGCAAGCTGTGCGCTGTCTTCAGAGGAATGATGGTGTAATACGTTCACCGTAGCCTCAGACTCAGCCGTACAGTGGCCGAGCGGTTCTAGGCGCTACAGTCTGGAAACGCGCGACCGCTACGGTCGCAGGTTCGAATCCTGCCTCGGGCATGGATGTGTGTGATGTCCTTAGGTTAGTTAGGTTTAAGTAGTTCTAAGTTCTACGGTACTGATGACCTCAGAAGTTAAGTCCCATAGTGCTCAGAGCCATTTGAACCAAACCATCAGCCGTACATACTCGTACTTGAAGGTGCAGTGCTTACAGTAGGAAGTAGCTCTCTTTGTAAATCAATGGAAAGCAATATTATGACCTGATGAGGAACTTCAAGGCGAAGGTAGGACACTTAACATCGGTATACAAGAAGTCAGTGCAGGTTGGCTACCTACAGTTATAACTTACAGACCTACCGCGTGACAGGCAGTTGCGTGATAAATTTCGCAATAAAATAAGTCTTGTAGATTCATATACAAATTTTCCTCATCCTAAATTTCCACGAAATCACAAGATTGCAGCTAAATACTTCTGCGAGCAACTGTTTTATGCAGAGAAGAGAACGAACTATATCCACAGAAGCTCACTCACAGACTGCAACTTAACGGCTTATCTTCGAATTAGAGTGCTTGTTAAGTGGTACCAGATATTAATGCTTTAGTGAAAAGCAAAGTAAGTCAAAATCACTGGCGCCCAATGTTTTTATGTTGAACATGTCAATAAAAGTCACGAAATACAAGCTGGTGTCAATTTAAACTTCGTCCGTAAGCGAAATTCATCATCAGTCTTAAGAAATACCACGTTTTGGTCTTCGCCGCTCCACTTTCTTCGCCTCATCAATTAAAAAAAATGCGATTTTTCATTCAGTTCTCATTTCTCATCAGTGCAACAGTCTTAGCAAATCAGTTTGCCACGAAAAGCATCAATTAACTGTAGCGAAGTGATATATCTCTGTAGAACTAACTTTAGCGGTCACAGAATGGATGCTCGGCAGTAGTTTTTAGTGCCGAGATGTCTTGCTCTGACTCCGATTTCTCTTTCTCTCCTCTCCATTTACCTGCCTACTTCCCCCACTATTACTCGCCATGAACCGGCTGATTGCTTACTGCCGAGGCGTGAGCGCGAGCCGGCTCGAAAGAACAGATCGGTGAAGATGCTTGCTCTAAATGGGTCATCGAAGAAGAACTTTGTACTGTTAGTCAGAAAATCGACTCATAATGGTATCGTCTTAGATTTCTTGCACACAAACAGGCCCCATCGTTTCTATTTAGTTAATGAAGAGCTGAGAATCAGTGGCCATAAGGCTTTTATTATATAGCTAACTACGAGTGTTAATAGCAATATTGAAGGTAGCAAGATATGAGCATCAAACATTCATATTTTCGACTGTTAATGTGAAACTCATGTGAACAAAATACACACCTTAGCCAAGTAGTGTGTAAGCTTAGGGACTGATGACCTTAGCAGTTAAGTCCCATAAGATTTCACATACATTTGAACACTTTTTTCCCCTAATCCGATGGGACTGATGACCTCGCTGTTTGGTCCCAACCAAGCAACCAACCACCAGAAGGACGGACACAATCATAGTGCAAAAAATTCAAGACTAAGAAAAGATGGAGCAATACATTCCAAATGAGCATCTGCACTTCTACGAGGAACTTTTGAGCTGGACTACTGACAGTAGTAAAACACGTGGTGATGACTGGGGAGCATTTCATCACAAATGAAAAAACTTGAGTTTTATGTACCTTTTCCAATATTTCTACATGCTTTTTTGCAAGTTTAAAAGTATTATGTTCATTTTCTGTGTTTCAGAGTCGTTTTTGTAACATTTAATTCACTAATATGGCTAAATATTGAAATTTTGTTCCGTGTCTTCTTCCTATGAGACCATATTCTTTTAAAAGGGTGGATGTTTTCAGATTTTAAATGTCCAATACATTTTACTTATCTGCATTCATGTAACAATTATACTCCAATCAAGGGGCACCTGTACTATTAGTTCATATGAGTGGACTTTTTTATTTCCTAATATTTTTCTTGTAAAATAGTTTTCTTTTAAATTTCGCACTAAGCTGATTTTCTTGACTTACGGCCTTTTAAAAAAGACCGCATCAGAGGAAATAAATCTGCATTCAGAAATTGTGTACCTTGATAGCGCCCCTTCAATGCAAAGCTGCAGCACTGCAAATGTCAAGGGTGTGGCGGGTTACCGTTCGAACAGAGGGAAGGCGTGTAGCTGCAAAGGTGTGATGCGAATCCCGCTTTAAGAAAGGAGGAGGACAAGATGTAAGCAAAATCCCCATACACGTGCAATCCCTGCATCCCGATTATTTTACAGATTTGCTAGTCTTTGCCTGACCACTGAATTAGAAACATTGAATCTTCGGAAAAAATCTATACACTGTGAGCACTACACGGAATCGTGGTCTCAATCAATACTTGCTGTCCTCGTAGTGACAGTGGATACGTGTAATACTGGTATCACTCCGTTCCGTCCCTATCCGACACGCAGGAAGGAGGGCAGTTCATACGTCCCCACATAACAGAGGCTCAGTCTGATAAATGTCTTTCTTGACACGCCTTGGAAAATACGCGCTCTTAATTTTAGCAACGAATCTTCAGGTAGTGAACGGTGATGAACTGCTGTTATTATTTTGATACACGTATTGATGGAGTAACGTTATCGAGGTCAAACATTTGTGATCGACACAATGGCAAGCCCAGTTCATGACTTGCTTCATTGGTAGGCGACATTAGCAGCATTCACCAGTCATAACTTACGTGACGTAGATGATGCTAATTGATTTTCCGCGCTGCTTGGATGAACAACTTCATATTTATAAATGAAAAGCGCAAACGTGTAGGCGCTCTACAGTAGTAATTTATTTAGTTAACTGGTTTTCGGCCAACAAGGTCATCGTCACACAATGACTTAATGCGTTATGATGGACTTATAAGCCAAAAACTAGTTAAATAATTAAATTACTACTGCAGAACATTCACATTTCTGTACTTTTCATTATAAATTTGATGTAGATGACCCTATGAAAAGAAAGGCGAAGAACTGTAGACTTGGTTGAAGTAAAATACATTAACTCATTTTTCATTTTATCTTTGTGATAAGCATTTGCCTGTGGAGGAGCAACTAGGCAAAATTAATTTTGCATGACTTCCATGTTTCGTACTATTAAACTATCTCCAGGGTATTAATGAATAAATTAATTGAACCATTTTTTGCCTAATGTAATCGCAAGCGGCTGAAGGCTGACAAAGCTGCTACTTGTAAAATTACGTGACTGAGCGAATTTAACAGAAATTTAGGCAGGTTTTAGGAAACATAGCTGTACTAGTCTACATAAAGTAATAATTAACTATTCAAATTAATTTTCACTGATAACTTCAAAATCATCCCGACATGTCTCAGCTTCCACCACAAAAAAAGGGCACCCATTCATCTTGACCATCACAACTAACTTTTTGCTCAGAAGCAAAATAAAAAATACATGAAACAAATGTTTAGCTTGCAACTTTCTTTCTTGGTAAATGTTTATTATGAAGGTACGAACAGCAGTACGTCTTTTTTAAATAGCCAACTACATGTTTTATTTATTCGATAATCCACTTTATGTCCTCAAGAACTGTTCAAAAACGTATCACAGTGCACCACTCGAGTGAACATGACGTTATTAGAAACCTAACACGACAATGACTTTGTCTCTCCTGTTAGCATACAGTGCGGGTAACGAGGGTAGCGTAATTCGTCCACTTTTTGCAGTTAACACTAAGAAAGCAATGAAGTACAACGGAAATACACACAGGTTGTTCAGTTAATCGTCTTCAGTTAAACGTTAGTGTGAGAACAGTGGACACCAACGACAAGGCGGAAATTCTACTCAGCTATGGAGAATGTAAGTTAGCACAACAATAATTGCAATAACGTTTTTTAATTTACAATACGTGTATAATGAGACAATTCTTTTACCGTCATTAAATATATTGGTGTTTTAAGTAGTTTTTTGAGGTTACGTACATTAAATAAAAGTTGTGGGGTGTTTAAGGTATCGGGAAAGAGCCAAAGATAAAATTGTAATTTATCAAAGACTAACAATAACAAAAAAGCTATTATGTAATGTTTATAATATCGCCAAAATCATTTTTTATGTAATGGACATACGACTATAATTCATAATTCTCTATACTATTTTTGATTCTCTCTCTTCTTGAGGCCGAACTTTGAAATAAGAGTGCACTGTGCTATCTTAATAACACTAGAGTAAAATAAGTCTTAACTTTCATCCAAGTAGTCTGAGTACCTGAGTCGCTAGTTTTTTACACTGAAGCTATTTTTATAAATAGTGATGCCCTCAGTGATTGTATTTGCTGATGCTTATGTGTTAGAACAGTGGACGAACGATCGGCTTTCTCGATCGATCGCAATTTTAGTATCTGCAAACAAGAATCTGCTAAAAGAAGAACCTGATCGTTTAATTCGTAAACACGAAGTCAGATGTTTAATAACGGCGATACAGCGCAAAATTTATTTACATATTTCAACGCGGTCGTAACACAATCACACAGAGCCGATCCTATTTCAGCAACTTTGTTTGAACCTCACTAGAATGTTTAACAGAGGCTTATGCTTATAAAAATCTAATTATCACTATTTACTTCATAAATAGGCTTTATTTAAGTGACAGAGAGAATTTTTTTCAATTATTTCGCAAGGCGAAGATCATAGAAAATAACAATATCAGTATTTTTCCATTTTACCTTTTTCTCCCGGAAATCACAGAAGGCATTTCCAATTACTTTTGAATGTCATTTACGTAGGCTACATGGGCATAAGTACAGTACTTTAGTACTCTCGTATACAGTAAAGGTATTCCTTGACTGAAAGCTGCGTAAGAATCCGCCTTCCCGTGGGATGTTTTCTCATCTTCTTGTGACGTCTTCTGAAATGGAAAAGCTCGACCCGAGATACTGCTATTGTTGTTAAAATCGCACAACCGAAGCCGCTGAAGTTATTCGTCTCGCTAGTGCTGCAATGAATCCACATGACAACACGCGACAACATGCAGATGCTGTACTGCTCAGCTACATTCTCCATAGTTAGGTAGTAGTTGCATCTAATCTTCTTCGATTTACATTGTGAGCGAGTAGCCTCCCTGCCCTTGTAGCCCATATTTAGTGTCAAATGTTATTATGGAGGTTGGTAGCTATGTTACTTCTTTTAAATTGTTGGAATTCACATTTACATGTTTTCACAGTCGCAGTCGTGTTTTAATTTGTAGCCAAGGAAGATGTGAGCTGTCATAGTTACACTATTGAGGAGCGGTTAGTGACAAAGAGTCTGGGTACACTAACGACAACACACAGGACATACAATGACATATTTTATGGGTGCATTCTAGGAAAGATTTAATAAGGCTCCACAGCAAAAGGCAACACCCCTGGATTGGGAAATGCGTGCTTTTGCTTTTGGCAGTGTCAAAGAGAAGCTGCGGAATGGAAGGAAGAAGACATGAGAAAGAACATGTGCCGTAGTCTCTGCTTCGACTGAACAATGTCCTACGAAGGCGCCACGTAAACGTGCTTCGGACTTAGTATACCGCGGACTACAATGAGAGATCACATGAAAAAAGTTTTTAAGGGCGGACTTTACCGACCGAAGTCCGTAAACAAGATATCGGATGCAGACCGGAATGAGCGCGTTTTAGCACGCCGTGCTTTGTTAACTCTATTTTCAAGTGCAGCGAACCATGGCAAGACTATGTTTTTAGATGAATGTGCCATTTTATGGCAGCTCACGTGCTAGAAATATTTGGCCACAGAGAATGCTCAATACACAGTCTCACATAATGATATGGGCAGCGATGACATCTCAGCATCTGCATGAACCGTACTTTTTGAAGGACTGTGAGTGGCGCAAATTATGTACACGTCTTACAAACATGGTTAATACCTCAGCTTCAGGAAAAGGACCTCACAGGACCTCACAGGACCTCATGTATACGGTTGCAGCGGGCTGGAGCTCCTCTTCACAAGCTCTTGCTGTGTGCGTGTTCGTAAACGATCGCTTTCCAGAGCGGTGGATACGTCGTGGTTCATCAGCAACACCAGCTCTCTTGAAATGGCCACCAAGAAGTCTGGACCTCACCATACCTGACAAATCGTCATGGCGAGCTATTCAGACGCATATATCTGCGAGTTGTTCTGCTGCAAACGAAGAACTGAGCAATGCTGTTGAGGATGCACTTCGCACTATAATACCGGACATGTTTAAAATATTTCAAGAAGAACGAGGAGTCGTATGGAAATGTGATTAAGCATGTAGGGAACATATCGATATACTGGACACTTAATTCCTAAGCACTTGTACTAATACAAAACAAGTCAACTAGCCTTCGATAATAAGAGGTGAGGAGACTTCTCGCCCTCTCTGAACACTGTACTCGCACAAACTTTCATCTGAAGACGGTTGCTGTACATCTTTCTTGTGTTTTCATTTATTTATTGTCAACTGCAACAAATGAGCAAAATGTTATCCTGGGTACCAGCACTGTATGTTATTACAGATGAGTGAAAGTCTGTTGTGTTACGCGTTTAATAAAGTCATGTTTACGTGAATGATACATTGCGAAAGGTTTTCGTACGTGTCTAGAGGAGGGTAAGTGGATTACTGAATAAAATAAGGCTATTATTTAAGAAACACATATATTTTGTCTATAAGAAGATAGCAACGTCAGAAGGCGGTAACGATTTGCAGACGACATACAGGGGCTGGATGAATGATGCAGGGAATGGCAGTTGACGCTGAACACAAATTTAACATATTGCGCATACGCAGGAAAAGAAATCCACTACCATGTAACTACGCTACTGTTGAAAAATTTCCGGAAGTAGTAACTACCGTAAAATATCTAGGCGCACTTAACTGCAGCGACCTGAAGTGGAATGATCACATGAAACAAATAGTAGGGAAAGCTGACAGACTGAAATTCATAGGTGGAATTTGAAGGAACTGTAATTCATCCACTGGCGGACCAGGCGCTTTTTCGGCCGATTCTTGACTATCTTTCATCCAGGTGGGACCCTTACCAAGTAGGAATAATAGAAGAAATGGAGAAGAGCCAACGAAGAGCGGAGCGTTTCGCCAGTGGATCGTTTAGTCCGCATGAGAGCGTACCAGAGGTATTCGATGAATTTCAGTGGCACACGCTAAAAGAGAGACGTCGAGCATGACGGACAGATTTGCTGTTGAAATTTCGAAAAAGTACTTTCCGGGAGGAATTGGACAGTATATTACTTCCTCCCACATACGTCTCGCAAAAGCACCGCAAAGAGGAAATTCGAGAAATTAGAGTTAATACACAGGCTTACCGACAATTATTCTTCCTAGGCGCCACTCGCGAGTGGAACACGGAAGTGGGTATCAATTAGCGGTACCAGAAGTACCGTCTACCACACACCGTTAGGTGCGCAGTGTTGATGTAGACGTTTTTGTAAGAAACAAAGTCACAAGAGTGGCATTATGCTGGTTAATGTCCCCTGGTAAAAGTCATTTAGGATGGTCAAGATAAGTGGAACACCCTGCATAGTAATAAATGTTGCGTTCGGTCAGCGCTGATTCTTAACTTGGGTCTCACTCATCCTAGAAATCTGACTGGAAAACTTTAGTGAAAAGCTGGAGAAATTTACTGCGCAATATTAAAAGTCTGTGGAGCGCATGGAGCTAAGACAATGTGTTGGAAAGGGTATATATCACATAAAAGTCAACACCAAAACGTGTACTGCACGGATGGATGTTTGAACGATCTTCGAACTTTTGAATTCCTAGTATATTTTCAGCGCAGGCCCTATCACCAGCCTTGATGGAAATAATTTCATTTTATTGGTTGAAAGTTTTTTTGCTGACTCACGGCGTGTCGTAGAAGAGAGACGCTTATTGCAGACCGGCCTGCTGAGAGTGCTGATGGCAGAAGATTTGCTTTATTCCTCCAAACAAACCAAATTAAGAATTTCGGAATAGTCAATCAACATGTGGGACAATGGTCATATGACGTGGCGATGATGATGATGATGATGTTTGGAGCTTATGGGCGCTCAATTGAGAGGTTGTCAGCACCCTTACACTTATTAAAACAAACGAATGTGGCTAAAACCTCTAAAACTGTTCCACACTCATGCTCGCGAATCGAGCACACAATCACCCTGTCTTACATGCTCCAGAACACCGGAGAAAGAGTAAAAGTAGCTATACATAAGATTAAAACAAAAGTAAAAACGACAATGTAGCTAAAAGAAAGGCAAATGCAAATCTGACTGGATGCCCACTTACAAAATTTTGGGTGAGCCAGTCAGCGTGTTAACACATTAAAACCATCGCCCGAAAATCTTCGTTGAAACGTTGAACAGTTCACACAACCTTAAAACTCTAACCACATTCGTTTGAATATTACATAAAAGAGAAACAGATCAGTTGGCAAATCTGCCGTGGGCCGCTGGTCGGAAAGTAAAACGCAGTCCAATAAAATGTGGCACACAGTTTTCTGTACGCCACGAGCACCACGCACTGAAGGCTCCTCTAGGCAAAACACGAAGCGATGGTCATGTGACGTCCCTCCAAGAACCCCAGCCGAACAGATCCTTCTGCAGTTATATTTCCTTTCGGTTGGCCGTGTACGAGGCCACAATGACTTTTTATCGCCTTGGACTGTGATCTCCGGAATAACTTGGTGCCTAATGTTTAGTCTCCTGTTGCAGGAGACATCGTCGGAGACTATGCAAATTGTATTTAAATTCTCCAAAGTTAGCATCTTCGAGAAACGAAAAGATATAACATTTTGTTAGTATACGTAGCAAGATCAGTGGACACTTTGGCAGGGCAATTGATACCTTGTTGTCGGAAACAACAAAAATAACTTAACGCATGCTGGAGCCCAGAGCGTCTAGAAAAACTGACCTGCGGAGTCCGTAATAACAGTATTTACAAAAATTTATGGGACAGCCTAAAGATTTATTCGTAAGTGAGCACACACTTTCGGCCGACCCCATCTCGTCCCTTGTTCTGCCACTGCACTCCGTAGATAGCCGCTATCTTCTTTTAGTTTTTGAACACATGATTACAAATCGAATCGGTTTGGCTCTTGCCAAACGCTCTGTCATTTTTGGATGATTGTACTGTGAACCGTTGCCGCCTCTTATATAACAACGTCTAGCTTCTTTATAAAATCTCGTCCTCTGATCCTCCGAGGCTCGCCCATCACTGTGGAGTGTTCTTAGGACAGACGTAACTTTACTCTTAAGAACATGGTACTTCGTGAGATACCATTTACCTGCCTGCACACGATTCTACGACGAATCCGTACGTCTAGGTCCACCAGAATCGGTACGTTCTGTACACTGCACACCTACGGCGATGAAGGGTGTACAAAAGAAAACGTATCAACCAACACTGTGGATATAATTGAAGTCTTTATTCAAAAGTAATCACCAGAGGACTGAGCACAACTATCCCACTGTTTCACGACCCAAAGATTCCTGTTCCCAGAATTCCTGTGTGTGTGAAAGGAGCCAATCAACCACTGCGTCCTTCAGTTCGTCATCAGAGTTGAAACGCTTCCCTTTGATATTATTATTATTATTTGTTTAGCGGGCCAAACACATGGAAGTTGCAGGGCGACATGTCCGGGCTCTAAGGTGGATGCTCAAGCTAGTCCAACTTGAATTTGGCCATTACACTTTGTGTGACCTTGGAGACGTGAGTGTGCGCGTTATCGTGAAGCAGAATCACTCCCACCTTTTACTCTTGATGGACTTGAGTAGAATACGGATGTTCACAGTACACGTCACTGTCAATGGTTTTTCCCTGTTTGAGGAATGCGATGAGTATCGGAACTGGGTCGTCGAAAAAGACAGTGAGCATCACCATGCTTGCTGAGCGCACAGCTTTAAATTTTTTAGGAGAGGTGACGACGCACGATCCATTACATGACGTCTCACTACGTTATCCCACAGCGGCATTTGCGAATTTCTACCGGTTTGATAATTACGACGATTCTTTTTTTTATTTGAACATTGCTTATACATTTATACTCCGCAAGCCACTACACACTGCATCGTCTACTTATTAAGCTTTTCTCGTTCAACTTACAAATGGAGCGACGGAGTAATAATTCTGTGTGTACTTATGCACCAGTTGTAACCTCCTATACCTTGTCTTTACGTGAGATGACAATAGAAATTCGACCGAAATGCCGCTGTACTTCAACTGCTAACATATTCTTAAATTTATCCTTTCTTTTAGGTTGTCTCTTTTCTTTGCATTTTCCGTTTAATTTCCCGTTTACAAACTTAACCGGAGAGCTAAATTGTTAGACTATTTTCTTATATTTTAAAACGTGTTACACAGTTTTCCAAATATTGTTATTACACAGTCGTCGGGTGAATGTTGTTCCTAAAGTATGAAGAGCGACGTACTAAAGTCTTACATTTTTAAAGTTCGTCCGAAAATTATTTGGTGATTTGTTTGTAGAGAATGGTGCTCTTGTATTCCTAATACTGTAAATAAATTGCACAAATTTTTCATTTTGCGAAGCACTTGTTTTCAGAAAAGAACAGTTTCAATACTTATCTCCACAAACTCTGGCGATACTTTCCTCAGAAATAAGCAAAATGATCCTCGGAATTATGCCAAAGACTGCAAAATACTAGATCAACAAGGAAGTAATTTTTTTGCATTTCTTACACTGATCAATCTTACGCTTCCGAAGTACGCACCAGATCTACGCATTGTTTATCCAAAAGGAAAGTCAACTTACAGTTTTAGGGATTATATAAGTAACAGAATACTGCATTTACTGATCTCAGCCACGCTTATTGCACCTTTAGAACTCATACTATCCGGATTCAGAAAATGAGTGTATGGTCCGGCCTAGCGGTAGTTGTTTTACCATATTGTGTGATTTTTCTAAAACGATATATGTAATGCGTCAGTCACTCTTCTCCCTGGGCGGATTGTTGTTTCTTCCAGAATGGAAAGTAGGTGAATGTTCACCTTATACAGCACCTTTATTGTACATGAGATTTGAATTAGGTGCCTAGCTGGATCTTTGGCCTATGCAGAATAATCTAGTTTCCCCTTCCTCATTAGGGAAACAAACATGTACGGGCGGTGTTCCAGGGAGCTTCACGTGACCTTATCCGAGTTAGCGATCGGAAATCTGCAGTAGAGGTTCCCAGAAAGAGCTGTGCTTCACACAGGGGTAATGTGATACGTTCACAGCCTGAAAAAGCGTCTGTTTTCGGAACTTAGCAGTCGCCATGCGTACAGAACAAGCCCGTAACAAATCCAGTAGCCAGAAATATGAAACAAAAATATTTACATGTTTTGTTCTATCATTCATTCAGCAGTTCACTAACATCACGTGCGAGAACATTCGTGAAGGGTGGCCACTATATAAACAAGTTAGAAATTGCGCAACAAAAACCAACAGTTACATTATGCAACGACTGTTCATGCTACTGAGAAGGATTTTCTGATGACTAAACGGTGCATGACGGAGGGTATCTTCTGACAATGCTACTCATTCCGTGTCTTGTTCTATTAGCGAAAGGAGTGAGGGAAAAAGATCATCTATGAACTCCGCAAGAGACCTAATTTCTCTTATCCTGTCTCCGCAAACGTAACATGAGATGTACGTCGGTGACAGTAGCATCGTTGGACAGTCTGCTGCAAATGTCAGTCGGTTAACTTTCTAACTATCAATAACGTTTCGCAAAAAGGCCATTTTTTCCTCTCCAGGAATTCCCATTTGAGTTCACGGACCATTCCCGTAATACTCGTGTATCGTTGTTCGACCTACTGGTAACAAATCTACAGCATCCTTATGAACTGCTTCGACGTCTTCTTTTAATCTCACCTGGTGGGAACCCCTAACATTCTGACAGTTCTCAAAAGTAAGTAGACAGTTTTCTGTACACGATCTTCCTAATAAATGTGCTACACATTACCAGAATTCTTCCAATAAACTGAAGTCGATCATTCACCTTCTCTGCTGCAAACTTTACACGCTCGTTCAATTTCATGTCACTGCGCAAAAAATACGCCAATACTGACATGACTGTGGCAAGCAGCACAACACTAATACTCAATCAAAACATAGCAGGATGGTTGCGTTAGCTTGTGTTTTTTTCTCACATTTAGAGCAAGTTGTTATTTATCACACCATATAATGATGTATGTACTCTGAGATCACATATCCGGACAGGCTGATCAGGTCTCTCTCTCTCTCTCTCTCTCTCTCTCTCTCTCTCTCCCCTTCCCTCCCGCGCTACTCTCTGTCTCAACACACAGAGTCTGTTTCGTTCATGATATGGCAAATTTATTTTAACTTCGTGGCAGACTAACATTTTTGTCTCCAAAGTCGTCAGTCGTTTGCAGCAGCTGTCAGTGAACTGCGCGTAGTACAACTGTTGTGTAGTTAGTTGGCATGATTTGACATGTATACTATTACTGGATGAATCTCGTGCATACGTAATTGATAGTCGTAGTACAATTAATTAACTGCATCACTGCTGAATGTTTGTTATGCTGTACAAGAACTCTCTCTTAATGATGATGACCCTGTAAATGTTGATTTTTCCTTTTCGTTGCATAGCCTTTTATTTTCGTGTGATCAAATATGAGTGCAAAAGTAAATGATAGTGAAAGAGTCTGCAGTGTACTACATTTATATTTGAGCACTGACACCCCTAGTTTTTATGTTAAAAGTGTCTTGGTCCGTCTTTTACTCTTGAAAAGATGATTTCTGGAGCATGCGAATAATGTGCTCTTTTACACCTTGAAGATAGTGACAAATCCCTACCGAGTGTGTCGCTCCTTATGTGCTGACGTAATGTGGGAAAACGATTAAATAAATGAAGAAACCTACAATTATTCCTCCTGGGCTGTAAAATTATTGCTTTTCACTTTTTTCGAAACCGACTATTAATATATAAAACTATTCCTAAATTCACAACTTTGGTTAACCATGTGAAACACTGTGTCAAATTAGGTTGTTCGATTACTTTCACTGCAGCAGTCACGTCTTCTTTGCACTCTCTATATTCAGCCCCAGATGTCAATTTTGTCAGTGTTTTTGCGCACTCTTCCACGTCATTGTCGTCGATCCCTTCACTGGTACCGTCAAATCCACACATCTACATCTACACTCCGCAAACCACCTTACAGTGTGTGGCGGATGGTACTCGGTGTACCGGTGTCGCACCGCCCTTTCCTGTTCCAGTCACGTATGGTTCGCGGGAAGAACAACTGCTGGTCTCCGCGTGGGCTTGAATCTCTCTGACTTTATCCTGATGGCCTTTTCGCGTGATATACGCAGGAGGAAGCAATGTATTGGTCGATTCTTCTAGAAAGATATTCTCACAGAACTTACACAGTAGACCATACCGTGATGCAGAACGCCTCTCTTGCAGCTTCTGCCACCAGAGTTGACTGAGCATCGCCGTGACAATTTCGCGCTTGCTAAGTGAATCTGTAACGGAACGTGCTGCTCTTCTTTGGATCTTCTCTATTTCCTCTAAGAGTCCTAACTGGCACGGATCCCATACTGCGGAGAAGTATTCAAGTACTGGTCGAAAGAATGTTTTGGAAGCTACTTGCTTTATTGATGGACTACATTTCCTGATGATTTTACACTGGATATCGGTCTGGCATCTGCCTTACTCGCAATTAATTTTGAGAGGTCGGTCCACCTCAAATCGCTGAGTACGTATTATGGAAGTAACTGCTTCCAATGATTCTTCTGCAATCTTGTGATCATACAATGAAGGGTCTTTCTGTCTAAGTATTGCATATATACACTATGTGATCAAAAGTATCTGGACATCCCAAAAACATACGTTTTTCATATTAGGTGCATTTTACTGCCACCTACTGCCAGATACTCCGTATCAGTGACCTTATTAGTCATTAGACATCGTGAGAGAGCAGAATGGGGCGCTCCGCGGAACTCAAGGGCTTCGAACGTGCTCAGGTGGTTGAGTGTCACTTGTGTCATACGTCTGTACGCGAGATTTCCACACTCCTAAACATTATAAGGTCTACTGTTTTCGTTGTGATAGTGAAGTGGAAACGTAAAGGGACACGTACAGCACAAAAGTGTAAAGGCCGACCTCATCTGTTGACTGACAGAGACTGCCGACAGTTGAAGAGGGTCGTAATGTGTAATCGGCAGACATCTATCCAGACCAGCAAACAGGAATTCCAAACTCCATCAGGATCCACTGCAAGTAGTATGAAAGTTAGGCGGGAGGTGAGAAAACTTGGATTTCATGGTTGAGCAGCTACTCATAAGCCACACATCACGCCGGTAAATGCCAAACGACGCCTCACTTGGTGTAAGGAGCGTAAACATTGGACGACTGAACAGTGGAAAAACGTTGTGTGGAGTGACGAATCACGACACACAATGTGGCGATCCGATGACAGGCTGAAGGTATGGCGGATGCCTGGAGAACGTCATCTGCCATCGTGTGTAGTGCCAACAGTAACATTCGGAGGCGGCGGTGTTATGGTGTGGTCGTGTTTTTCATGGAGGGGGCTAGCACCCCTTGTTCTGCGTGGCACTATCACAGCACAGGCCTACACTAATATTTTGAGCACCTTCTTGCTTCCCACTGTTGAAGAGCAATTCGAGGATGGCGATTGCATCTTTCAACACGATCGAGCACCTGTTCATACGGCACAGCCTGTGGCGGAGTGGTTACACAACAATAACATCCCTGTAATAGACTGGCCTGAATCCTATAGAACACTTTCGGCATGTTTTGGAACGCCGACTTCGTGCCAGACCTCACCGACCGACATCGATACCTCTCCTCAGTGCAGCACTCCGTGAAGAATGGCTGCCATTCCCAAAGAAACCTTCCAGCACTTCATTGAACACATGCCTTCGAGAGTGGAAACTGTTATCACGGCTAAGGGTGGGCCAACACCATACTGAATTCCTGCATTACCGATGGAGGGCGCCATGAACTTGTTAAGTCATTTTGAGCCAGGTGTCCGGATACTTTTGATCACTTAATGTATATTACTTTAGTTATGTTAAGCGTCATATGCCATGTCCTACATGAAGCGTCAATCCACTGAGTAGGTGTGGCTTCTTTCGGGTGCGTCCATGCATCAGACGTCGTAGTCACGGTAACAGAAGTTCACAGTAAGAAAGAAACAAACACACGCCTTTCATGTGATCATAATTCTCTTCTGGATGATTTATTTTCTTTGAGGTACTTTTATAATCGAAGAGCTACAGAGTTCAGGGAAATTTTAGGTATTCACTTATACATAAATAATTTTAATCATCTGTGCAGTAATTGTGGCATCGTACAAAGACTGCAGTGCCACACCAAAGTCGGTAAAGCACATAGATACCACAGACGTTACTGAGGACTCGCTACGATGCGCACAGCAGCGCCCTCGTACGGAAGTCAGCATGGAAGAGCCCTGCCGCAGTTAATGACTTCAGCTGAGGATTAAAGTGTTATTCAAGTCTCACACTGAAATTTACGTTTGTAAATGTTGAATATTGTACTTCAAGAGAACCGTTAGTTAATAGGACATCAAGGGGTCCTTTAAGAGTCGATGAGAGTTGCTAATTAGCAAGGACCCTGTGGAAAATTACTGTATCAAATTAAGGAAATCTTTTTATCATTCATGTCATAAAGCGAACTAAAACTCGTATTTCATATATTGCAATTTCAATGAGCCGTCTCACACAGCAATAAAAGAACCTACAGTTATGGCCAGACAACTGTCGTTTCGTCCGGTCATAACTTTAATAAAAATGACCGCCTCCGGTAGCTGAATGGTCAGCGTGACAAATTTGTCAGTCCTCTGGGCCCGGGTTCGATTCCCAGCTGGGTCGGGGAATTTTCTCCGCCCAGGGACTGGGTGTTGTGCTGTCCTCATCATCATCCTACCATCCTCATCGACTGCAGGTTGCCGAAGTGGCGTCAAATTGAAAGGCCGGCACCCGGCGAACGGTCTACCCGACGGGGAGCCCTAGCCATACGATTAAAAAAATCAATAAAATGTGAGGTAACATCTGAGGTATCGAAGGATCGGGTCATCTGTACGCGTAAATTTTCTTCTGTACATTATCGGATATTAACTGCTAGCGGATTGTATTTTATGTGGCGGAGATTGGGTACCAACCCAGCATTTGCCTGCAAGAGCGTGAAAACTCGCCTAAAAACCACATTCAGGCTGGTCAGTGTACCATCCCATATGTTGTAAATGCTATCTAGGACTGGCTCGCATCCCTGTCTCGCAAGATAGCACGCTGCAGAATTAAGCTATACGAGCTGACCAGCCCTCATCTGAAGAAATGAAAATCTGAGAATCCAGATGTTCGGACAGCAAGCATTTCATTCAGAAAGAAGTCAACACGTGCAAGTTGATCCCACAGCTTTAACGCACACGAACACTGGAATCGCGTTCGGGAGGACGGCGGTTCAAACCCTCGTTCGGCCACCCAGATTTAGGTTTTTCGTGATTTTCCTATATCGCGTACGTAAATGCCGGGATGGTTCTTTTGAAAGGTTACGGCCCATTGCCTTCCCCATCATTAAAAAAAAAAGTGAACTTGTGCTCCATTTCAAACGATTTCGCTGTCGACGAGACTTTAAACCCTAATTTTCCTGCCTTCCATAAACCGACATAAAACAAAAACTCCAGTATCTTTACCATTGCGCCTTCTCGAACGATGCAATCAAAACACAATATTTGCACTGAACACTCCACAGGGGAGTGTTATGGGACCATTGCTTTTCACAATATATATAAATGACCTAGTAGATAGTGTTGGAAGTTCTATGCGGCTTTTCGCGGATGATGCTGTAGTATACAGAGGAGTTGCAGCATTAGAAAATTGTAGCGAAATGCAGGAAGATCTGCAGCGGATAGGCACTTGGTGCAGGGAGTGGCAACTGACCCTTAACATAGACAAGTGTAACGTATTGCGAATACATAGAAAGAAGGATCCTTTATTGTATGATTATATGATAGCGGAACAAACACTGGTAGCAGTTACTTCTGTAAAATATCTGGGAGTATGCGTGCGGAACGATTTGAAGTGGAATGATCATATAAAATTAATAGTTGGTAAGTCGGGTGCCAGGTTGAGATTCATTGGGAGAGTCCTTAGAAAATGTAGTCCATCAACAAAGGAGGTGGCTTACAAAACACTCGTTCGACCTATACTTGCGTATTGCTCACCAGTGTGGGATCCGCACCAGATCGGGTTGACAGAGGAGATACAGAAGATCCAAAGAAGAGCGGCGCGTTTCGTCACAGGGTTATTTGGTAAGCGTGATAGCGTTACGGATATGTTTAGCAAACTCAAGTGGTAGGCTCTGCAAGACAGGCGCTCTGCATCCCGGTGTAGCTTGCTGTCCAGGTTTCGAGAGGTTGCGTTACTGGATGAGGTATCGAATATATTGCTTTCCCTTACTTATACCTCTCGAGGAGATAACGAATGTAAAATTAGAGAGATTCGAGCGTGCACAGAAGCTTTCCGGCAGTCGTTCTTCCCGCGAACCATACGCGACTGGAGCAGGAAAGGGAGGTAATGACAGTGGCGCGTAAAGTGCCCTCCGCCACACACCGTTGAGTGGCTTGTGGAGTATAAATGTAGATGTAGAACAGGCAACAATTTCCTATTTGATAACGTTCATAGGCGACGATATCTCAACTTGCGGTTGCACAGTTAATCCGTGTTGTGAAACTGTCGGATACTCCCTCAGGCTATCTTTCACTTAAGCAATTTTTTCTGGTGTCAGATAGTTTACTAGGGATCGCTTTACTGTTAAGAGTAGCCTATGCTTTTGAGTAATATTTGTCGGGAACAGCTAGCATTTTAAACGCTTGAACGCTTAACTACTTAGGTCGCCGAACAACAGAGTAATTACCGCTCATAAAGCTCCTAATGGAGAAAAACAATACAATTCTTCGTATTTTTTAAATAATTTTTGCAATATTTTTATAGAGCCCCCTATGAACTGAGGGTGCGTGACTTTCACTGCGCAACACTTGTCTCTTTAGCAATTAAAGCACACATCTTTTGAATTGGAACACAGTTTGGTGATGTAGTCTCTCCGACTTGCCAGTTTCACCTCCATCTGTTACTAGCAGTGCATGCAGTTTCGATTCGATATACAATAAACTACTATTCAGCAAATACTTTCATCTCTTATTGTCAAATAGTAAGTGAAAATTCAGTCTGCTAAGCAACTGCGTTTCGTAACAGTGACGTCAGATTTGTCGTCGTAGCTGAACAGCAAATGACCGAAGTTGCTTCCTACATTCACTGCAGGAAGTGTTGACACTCAGTTCGATTTTGAAACGCTGGCAAAACAGTGGCAAAATTACCCATCTTCACTTTGAGATCACGCTAATGTAACAAGTAAGATAGTAAAAGTTTAATAGATTTTATTTCAAAATTCTGTTCAAATTATTAAACGTTGGTGCTGGAGGAAAATGTTCGTGTTGCAAGGTCACTAAATCACGTCTTTTGTTTTACCGTTTACAAAATCCCACTTTAATTTCAGAACAATGGACATAAATTTCTCGGCTCATGAAACAGACTTCGTGGGTTTTGGCGTAGTGTTGGAAGTATACTACCAATATAATAATTGCTGATTAGTCTACGGTGTTTGACCCATGTCAAGTAATAAATCGGTGCAGGATATATCGTGTTTGTTTTATGGCTGACAAGCATTTGGTTTCAAAAAGTATTCAACCGAAGAAAGGTGGGAAACTGACGAAATGGAAAATGGATAACAGATAATTTAAAAGAAACATTTGTTATGGGCAGTTTCAAAGGTAGCATGAGGCAACGATTAACTGAAAGGTGGGGAAGGAATGCAATGGAAGATTGATGGGTGCCTTTGAGTAGAGGCAGCAGTGGTTCAAATAGGCTGATTTCCCCGTTCGAACCCTTGGATAACACACAAAGTACTGAATCTAACTGACGAAAGAAGGAAATATAAACAAACCATCAAGCAAAGCAGGCAAAAGAAAATACAGTTTTCTA
This sequence comes from Schistocerca piceifrons, assembly GCF_021461385.2. NCBI lineage: Eukaryota > Metazoa > Arthropoda > Insecta > Orthoptera > Acrididae > Schistocerca > Schistocerca piceifrons. The sequence goes on along the minus strand of NC_060140.1, from coordinate 260,631,471 downwards.
AAAACTAGATGACAGAAAGTGCAAGATGACTAAGAACAATTGGTAAATGGACAAACACAAAGCTGTTTGACAATGGGGAAAATAGATGTCGTGTACAGAAAAATTAAAGAAATCTTTGGAAGAAAGAGGAGTACTTGTATGAATGCCAAGAGCTCCGATGGCAAGCCAATAACAAGCACAGAAAGGATGACTGAAAGGTGTAAAGAATATAAAGGCAGGCCATACAATGTAAACGAACTTGGAGACGGTATTATAAAAACTGAAGAGGAAGCTGATGAAAACGATGTGGGAGTTATGATACTGCGGGAAGAATTTGATAGAGCACTGACGATCCACATCGAAACAATGCGCATGATAGAGACGAAATTCTCGTACTTGTTAGAATTATTGAGATACTTGGGAGAGAGTTCTATTACAAAACTTTTCCACGTGGCATGCAAGGAAATAACCACGGAATTCAAAAAAATGTCATAATTCCAATTACAAAGAAGGCAGGTCGTGACAGGTATGAATATTATCAATCAGTTTAATAACTGCCAATGTTTTCTAAATACTAAAACGGAGTATTAAAAAAGAATAAAAAGACAGGCAGAAGCCTATCCGAGGAAGATCAATTTGGAGAGCAAGACTAGATAGAGGCTTGCCCCCAAAATTACCAGAATTTCCCCTGCATATAAAGAATCGTCTTGACTTGGAACAACCGCGCAGAACACGGACAACGATTAACAGAAGACGCAACAATCATGGCAGAAGCGCGGCCTCCGTTTATTGATGGCGTATGGCTTCATCTCCAAAATGCGACTCTAGAGCTGCCAGGCAAACCGTTCACTAAACTCTTAAAAAATGTCTTAGCAGGGCATATCGTGGAACGTTCAGGGATTTTCTGATGGTAATGAACCACGCAACGACTATATTACAAATTTAAATGTCTGTTTGTAAATTACAAGTGGTGCTCTTTGTATTTTATTTAATATTGTGCTTAAAACCATACGATAAATAAACAAATAATAGAAACTGAGAAGGTTTTGAGGGAAACCAGTCAGAAATTTGGAAAAAGAATTAAAGTTCAGGGAAAATAAATGAAAACATTGCAGTTTACGGTTGAAAATGTCATTCTGTCAGAAACAGCGAAGAACTTGGATGATAAGTTGTATGGAAGGATAGTACGGTACAACCCCGATTTACCGAAATCATGGTGAGAAAGCGTTTCGTATAACAATTTTTTCGGTTAAGCCATTAACCTCTAATATGTACTACAGTATTTTTCTTTGTACGCATTTCTGAATGTTTTGAAGGTCAAACAATTTTAAAAATCTAAAGTTAAAATTACAGTTTAGTTTTATTGCATATTAATATGCAGTACAATGTACTTCATTGTTTATAGTGTTGCGCAGAATTACAGACGGAACAGAAAGAAACCACCAGTCGAATGCACTGCTGTTGGTAGAGCAGGTTTGTTTAGACTGGTGAGTCGGTAGGTGGGGAAGCAACCCAAGACCAGACGTTCACCGCAGCCCAGCACATTCTTGCCTAGAATTATTTCCGTGAGTACATTTTTTAATTTTTTTTTGCCGTTTTGTGGAACCATTTCCGTGAACTCGGGTTTCGGTTGATCCAAGTTCGATTAACCGTGGTTTTACTCTATATCGAATAGAGCCTATTAGACAAAAAATTAACAAAAATAAAACAAGGGTGATGGAAAGAGGCTGAAGGAATTAGATTGAGAAATGAGAAACTAAAAGTGGTAGAGGATTACTGACGATTGCTGGAACAGAGAAGGTATAAAATGCAGACAATAGCAATAAAATTGTTTCTGTAAAAGACAAATTTGTTAATATGTAATACAAATTTTGTTATAAAGTCTTTTCTATAGGTATTTGTCAGAGCTGTAGCCTTGTAAGGAAGAAAAAAGTGGGGAATGTACATTCAGAGTAAGATGAAAATGGAAATTTTCTAAATGTGGTACTACAACAAATTGATGAAGATTAGATGGGAAGATCAGATAACAAATGAAAAGGTACTGTATCGAACTTAGTAGAAAAGGAATTTATGACATAGCTCCACTAGAAGAAGGGATCAGGTGATAAGACGGATCCTGATGCATCAAGAAATCGTCAGTTTGGTAATGGGCGTGTGGTGAGTGATAATGTTAGAGGGAGACCCAGTTTACATTTAGAAAGCAGGATCAAGAGGAATTAGGTTGCGGTAGTTATGCACAGGTGCAAAGGCTTGCACTGCAAGATTGGTGTGGAGAGCTTCGGACAGTGCGGTTCTAGGCGCTTCAGTCCGGAATCGCGTGACTGCTACGGTCGCAGGTTCGAATCCTGCCTCGGGCATGGATGTGTGTGATGTGCTTAGGTTGGTTAGGTTTAAGTAGTTCTAAGTTCTAGGGGACTGATGACCTCAGATGTTAAGTCTCATAGTGCTCAGAGCCATTTGAACGATTTTGAAGCTTCGGACTGTTGACTGCAACAACAACAACAGAAACAAATATTCACAACAAATTCTGCACTAATCTTGCACAGGACTTTCTCACAGTTTTAACTCTTTTTGCATGTTAGGTGTATACGCTTTGATGTGATTTAGCTATACCGTAACCTATATCATAGATTATATAGATATACCTATATGGTGTCTGTTTTTTCGGACATGCGTGTAATAGATGGACCCGACGGCAAATGGCTCTTTCAGTGCTGATGGACGATAATGTTCGACTTCTTGCGGGAATACAGTAGGCTGCGAGCAAAGAGGAATAATAGACAGGGGACACTATTCTGAACTCTAAGTGTGTGTGTCAGCCGCGCGGTCTAGAGCGCTGCAGTCATAGACTGTGCGGCTGGTCCCGGCGGAGGTTCGAGTCCTCCCTCGGGCATGGGTGTGTGTGTTTGTCCTTAGGATAATTTAGGTTAAGTAGTTTGTAAGCTTAGGGACTGATGACCTTAGCAGTTAAGTCCCATAAGATTTCACACACATTAGAACATATGAACATTTGTGTGTGTCATACGGCGATTTGGGTCGGAATGAAGGTGTGCTCCGATAGCTGAAGCTGTTAAGGCGACCTACCCCGTAAAGCGGAAACTTCAGGTTCCAATCTCGGTCCATCACAAGCTTTCATCTGTTGCCAATGAGTTATTTCAATGCCTCGTTGCAGCAAAAATTGGAACTCTTTTGTCAACTATTTCATAGATTTTTAGTCGATTAACGAATACCATATTTTGATGTTCGTTCATGTTTGCATCTGTGATTCCTGCTTGGTGCCTCCGCCACGGGTATTATTTTTCATTACAAAAAAAAAAAAAAAAAAAAAAAAAAAAAATGGGCCTCAATCGATTTTAGCCGCAGGTTTTGTATCCGCTGAAAATGAAAGAATAGAATTTTTACATTTCCCTAACTTTGGATATATTTACCTTGGTGATAAACCCAGTAATAAGGAATTTTGTGACGCTATTCTAAGTATCTAACGAAACACGTTCAACACACGCACTTCAGAAAAACTCTACGAACACAACTGATACACATACGAAATTTACAATCGACCTGTGTGATTCTGGAAAGAGTACCAACATAACAAAACACCAACGGTGATGCCAACGCCACCTGTGCACCAGGCCGAAAGCTTTACACATTACCCTCGAAGTGAAGTGGGTGTCCCACCAACGCAGAATGCCATTACTAATAACAGCAAAAATAATAATATCACTTCCTCTTGATGGTAGGTGTGTTTGCGATGGCTATCGGATACCGACAGTGCGTAGGTACGAGGGCAGCTGCTTCTGTGAACCGTGAACAGAAACGGAAAATCCTTTTGTGGCTAAATGCAGCCACATCTGCGCGAGGCAAAAAGAGGAGCTCGTTACGCACCACAGACCGACAACCGCCTGCCCTCATTACAGGCCACAGCGACAGTTGGTCCAATTAATCATGTTCCCTTCCTATACAGCGCCGCGCAGCCAGTACTGTGCCTCTTCCGCAATAAGGGACAAAGTGTCACGATTTCGATGCGCCGATTTGTACGTGTCTCGAATGACAAGTGTGGCTTACTATTTGATCGCTTTTTGACGGTGTAAAATCACACGCGTCGAAACAATGGTTAGCAAGTTTCCCTGTTGCGGTTGGTAGTCGTCTGCGGCGCCCGTAAAAAGAGGACAGCGCGATAGGGTACGGGTAAATAGAGGTGCTTCATGGAAAGGGCCACAGCAACAGAAAATTTATGTCCAACGGCACACTAGTATAATTGTCAGCAGGAAATTTAGTGCGCGGTACGTATGACAAACACACTCTCCCTCGGTACTGATCTCTCGCCTGTTTTATGGTTTCAGAGCAATACGACTTAATTTAGCGAAGCTTGATTTGTTTCATAGTGCATGTACGTCTTTCAGTGTCACAGTGCCCAGATATGCTGAACAGAAAAGAAAAAAGTGAAATGCGTATATCACTGCACTGACACTGTTCTCAACGGTTCTCCTACACCATGACATTCAGTTTCCTTTACCCTTAATCTGCTGAATGAGGATAATAATAATAACCATAATATTAACTCAATAACAACTGGCTTGGATACATTATCGGACTGAACAAAAATAGATTTTCATCAACGCGAAGGTTGGTTTGAACACCACAGTGCTTTACTAGGCATGGTCCCATTACAGATTATATGCTGCTGTCTTCCTTTGACCCGGGAGCTGACTTACCTAGCCAGTTATCAGGAGACCTGCAATTAACGTGGACGCCGAATTTAGGTGTAACTAGATTTTTTTCTCGTTAAGAAACATTAACAGAAGTGAAGGAATTGATACGCTGCTGATAAAAATCCCAAGACTGACTGCGAATTGAACACAAGACCTTTGGATCCGTAGGCAGTTTACCACTGAGCCGTTTTCCTACTATATATTTTATTGATATGAAATACAAGAATCACAAGGTTCTACAAGTGGTGATGCACAGCTTTATCGTGCGAGTATATCAGTGTCGTCCATGCACAATGTTTCGATAACATGACTCGTCTTCATCGGGTGTTAGTGAGACTGGTAGTCAACTGGAACGGGTCCGATGTTTATACCTAGCAGTCTCAGGGAGCATCTGATGAAGACAACGAGTCACACTGACGAAGTATTGTGCACTGTTATCTGGCAGAACACCCGACACCTCAAAATGGCAACAAATCGCATGGAAAGCCTTCAGGATTACATTGTCAGTATGCTCGCGTTCTTCGAATCATTTACACTAAAAAAGAAACTAATAATAATGATAACGATAGTAATAATAACAATAATAATATGACGATGATCATCATGACAAAAAGGTAGACTATAGTAATGAATATTTTATATCGAAAGTAACATATCTTTTTCTAACAACATTAACTGCTTTTAGTTCTTCTTGAAGAACATTTTCTTCGTGCCATGTTATCGAGACTTTTCAGACGTATCAAAATAATTCTCAGACTTGTCCTTTTCATGATTTATGATTAAACCATGTATCATATCTAATTAAAACTCGACAGAAGAACGTAGAAAGATCCTTCAGCGAGAAGATAAATGTGTTCTGGGATAAGACGAGAGGAACTGCGTCATATTATTAAATTCACCTCAGTTGGTCACAATAACAAAACTAAAAAATTACTAATCAATCGGAGGAAATTCTTCCTGCTAGTCTCACCTGGAAATGAATTATAATACATTCATTTAGGTTTCGTTTTGGCCATCTATAGACCACATTTGACGTTAGTTGCACGAGTTTTCACCACTATTTCTTTATCCTACTGGTCATTTTTTCTTCGAATTATTGTTGTGGCCTCTAATCGCTGAAACTCGTTCACCTGTTGCCTATATTTACTTCTGTTCACCACATTTTCGTCTTTAATCCCTGACTTCGCGATATCGATCATCACTGTCCGAAACAATTTTGACTCCGTTTCTGTTGCGATAAATTAATAATAAACAACAATAAAAATTGAAGACTGAAGAATCTACGCGCATTACAAGTATAATTGTTAAGTATACGATCTTCAACAGTTCTTCAAACAGAACATAGTTTCTTAGTGAGAGAATAAACTCAAGAATTCATCGTAAATACGAATTGTGAGAGACAAATACATCTTACAATGAATGGAGCTATGAATCTCAAGGTATATATCTACGGATTATAAGAGGAATGGAGGAGGAATGATGATAATTAGAGAAACATGAGTTGTTTATCTTAATGTTCTCCTTGAAATTGACAGATACATGTCTTTTACGAGACAAATATTCCTCTTAAGAAGTTAAGTACAATGCAAACCAAAACAAAACAATTGCAGCGTAGGCAGAAAGACTGAAAAAACCAGAATACTGAAGTGAACGTTACGTGTACTATGTAACACAAAATTATAGAGTAAAAAAGAAATAACAAAGGCTAGAAAATACCTCAGTGGTCGGTATCAGTAATTCGTATTGAATCCAAAGACTGTAGAGGAGAAGAAAAATTCGTAGCTAAAAATAGAAACAACAGAAATTGTGCCTGAAGCTCCACAAGTTCAGGTTTTTGGAATAAGTAATTATGAAATCACTGAAATTATTCAGAATTCCGGAAATGGTGACAGTACATTATCTTTCCTCATTCATCCACAAGAGGTTGACGAAGCTTATTTTTGAAGTGAAAAAGCCGGTAAGAACGCTAATTGCCTGGGCGAGAGACAGAGACAGAGAGGGAGAGGGAGAGGAAGAGGGAGAGGGAGAGGGAGAGAACGGGAGGGGGGAGCAGGGAAAAAGTGGCGTTCCCTGTCTCGGTGCTATAAAGACTCTCAGATCGCAAGAACACTTGGTTAAGAATGCTACAATCATTTTCACATCACTGAGAGACATGGCGGCGTCATGCGTGTTTGTGGGCTGCTACTGGTTTTATCTGGAAAATTTAGCGTTTTGCAGTGGAAGAATATTGAATGTTTGGAAATTAAATGCAAGAAAAACAGCAATTTCGATCTTGTTTCTTCATAAACTTCTCTTTTGTTGCATGTTCACACATTTTAGGTGTTTCTTAACTGTTTTATAGTTAATACTATTTGCCATATAACATCACACTTTGATTACAATATTCAATAAGCTCACAAAATAGTAAAGCACCCAAAAGACATGGTCGGACGTCAGAGTAATATCATACATATTCACACCACCGGTGGGTGTGGTATCACATATCGATATAACACTACTGGCATCTTCAAGGTGGCAATGGATTTGCAAGTTTCTGTCAAATGACGATAGCAGTCACACAGGATCTGGCAGAGCCAATGGTGTGTGCCTGCTGAGCCAAGCCTCCATGGCTCTGGAAAACGAGGGACCTCTGCCACCCTGATACATGGTGGCCAGCAGCAGCCACTCGCACTTGAAGCCTCTATGCTAAGTGATGGTATTCAGACGCCGCCTAGTTGCGGTTCCGACACCATTGTTTGTGCCTCAATTCAGAGAGTGACCACTATGAAGGACACAGGGAAGCCCCCCCCACACTGAAGTGAAGCAGTGTTATCAGCGCCTGGAAGAGGAAGAGTCTCATTGTAGGTCTGCATTTGTCTGTCTGGTCGCACCGTACAATATTCAGATCTGTGGGGTATTCCAAAGTGACAGTGGCCCAATGATGGGCTGGATATGAATATGAGGGCAGGCACACTTGTCATCAAGGTTATGATCAACTACGTCTAATCACAACATGGAACAATCGCCATACTGTACACCAAGATCATAATAACCCTATTCACATCTATACCTGGCGTCCAGGAACAAGTAATGGGCTTCCTGCAACTTTCTGAATCATTCCACACCACTTGTCAAAGACTAGCATAAGGCACAATAGGGAATTACTTTCATATGCATATGCTGCTATGACCGGGAAACATGAACTGCTGATCAATGACGTCGCATTCTGTTCGAGGTTCTGCACAGTCTCAGACGATCACCGTCAGCTATATGGTAAGGACATGAGGAGTGGTACCAGTCTTTCAATGTTTCGGAGAGGGGTATGTCATGTTGTGGGTAGCTGCCAGGTACAACTTCAGGTCACCGGGGGTAGTGATGGAGCGAACTCTACTGGCACGATGGTACGTCACTGACTTTGTGTCCCCTTACGTCATTTCTCGTGCGACAGTGTTGTGGTGCCTTTTTTCAACAGGACGATGCCTGTACACACATGGCACATGTCTCTATGAACAGTTTGCATGATGCTGAGGGACTCCTGTAGCAAGCAAGATCTCCACATCTGTCCCCTACAGAACATGTGCAGGACCAGCTCGATGTCAAGTTCATAATAGTTCCAGTGTCATGAATGTCAAGGACCAGGTACAGTGGATTTGGACCAGCTTATCTAAGTAAAGGATATAGCAGCTTTATGACACCCTTATCAATCCAGTCAGCGCATTCATGTAGACTAGACGATGTGCAACATTATATTGATAAGTAAGCTTATACTGTAAAGTTCTTTGTTAATTTAACTCAATATTTTAATCACTGAAGTAACTTTACATACGCTCTAAATCCCGCAGTTTCACTTCGTCCACTCCTCCCGTACTCGGTGTTTCACTTTGTTGTCTAGCAGTGTATATAAATGGGTGATTCTTAAAACACTACCACTCTGGATATTTCCCAGACAAGATAGACAATCGATGAACAGTATTCACAGTATTAAAGTGCTTATAGACTCGCAGATAAGCTGATGTAAAAAATGATCAGTATCCCTACACGTTCATTTCTCCTACATCAACGTCTACATCTATACTCTTCTAGCCACCTTATGCTGTATGGTGTATGGTACTTGGTGTAGCAGTGTCACGTACCCCTTTTCCTGTTCCAGTCACGTATGGTTCGCGGGAAGAACGATTACTGGTAAGCCTTTATATGGACTCAAATCATTCAATTTTTTTTTTATTTATGGTCTTTTCGCGAATAAGCGTAGGAAGAAGCAACATGTTTGTTGACTTTTCTATGAATGTACGCTCTCGCATCTTTACCAGTACACCATACCGTGGAGCAGAACGCCTCTCTTGGAGCGCTTACCACTGGAGCTGATGAGCATCTCCGTGACCCTTCCACGCTTACTAAATGAACGTGTAACAAAACGCGCTGCCCTTCTTTGGATATTCTCTATTTATTCTATCAGTCGTAATTGTTGGGGATTCCAGACAGCCGTGCAATATTCAAATATTGGTCGCACGAGTGTTTTGTAAGCTACTTCCTCTGTTGGTGGACTACATTTCCTGAGAATATTTCTAATGACTCTGTGTCTGGGATCTGTCTTACTCGTGATTAATTTTATGTGGTCGCTCCACTATAAATCGCTGAGTAAGCATACTTATAGATATTTCATGAAAGTAACTGCTTCCATTGATTGTATGACTACACGACTGCAGAACAATGACGGGTGTCTCTCTGTGTACGTATTCGCAGTACTTTATATTTGTTTACGTTGATGGTTAATTGCCATTCCCTGAACAAAGTGTAGATCTTCTGATGGTATTCCTGCATTTCGCTACGATTTTCTACAGTTGCGACTTCTCTGCATACAACAAAATCATCCACAAATAGCCTCACAGAATTTCCGATGTTATCTACACACATCAATAAAAGTTTTCCATCACCCCGGTTCCCAGAACTCCTGAAGGCAGATGTTGACCGTGGATATTGTGTCACAGACACAGTCCCTTTGACTGTTCAGCGATGTCACTAAACCAGCCCAAAGATGTAAACAACAATGCATGAGCAGCGACTGTTAGATGGAGGGGGTCCGACAGCCGATCAGTTCCAGTCATTCCATCAGGGAGGAGGTACACGGCTCGTGCTGTCTGTAGTTCAACCGCGCCTAGACGATCAATACCACGGTTTGATTACGTCCGCATTGTTACTTTGTGCCAGGAAGGGCTCTCACCAAGGAAAGTGTCTAAGCGTCCCAGAGTGGACCAAATCGATGTTGTTCGGACATAGAGGAGATACAGAGAGGCAGGAACTGTCGATGACATGCGTCGCTAAGGCCACCCAATGGCTACTACTGCCGTGGATGACCGCTACCTACGGATTATGGCACGGAGGAACCCTGACAGTAACGCCACCATGGTGAATAATGCTTTTCGTGCAGTCACAGGACGTCGTGTTACGACTCAAACTGTGCGCAATAGTTTGCATGATGCGCAAATTCATTCCCGACGTTCATAACGAAGTCCACCTTTGCAACCACGACATCATGCAGCGCGGGACAGATGGGCCCAACAACGTGCCGAATGGACCGCTCAGGATTGGCATCATCACGTTCTCTTGACAGATGAGTGCCGCATGCGCCTTCAACCAGACAATCGTCGGAGACGTATTTGGAGGCAACCCGATCAGACTGAACGCCTTAGACACACTGTCCGGCGAGTGCAGCAAGGTGGTCTCCTGCCGTTTTGGGGTGGCATTATGTGGGGCCGACGTGAGCCGCTGGTGCTCATGGAGGCCGCAGTAACAGCTGTACGATACGTGAATGCCATCCTCCGACCGATAGTGCAACTATATCGGTAGCATATTGGCGAGGCATTGGTCTTCATGGATGACAATTCGCGCCACCCTCATGCACATCTTGTGAATGACTTCCTTCAGGATAACGACATCGCTCGACTAGTGTGGCCAGCATACAACAACCCTATCTAACATTCCTGGGGTAGATTGAAAAGGGCTGTTTGTGGACGACGTGTCCCACCAACCACTCTGACGGATGTACGCCGAATCGCCGTTGAGGAGTGGGATAATCTGGACCAAGAGTGCCTTGATGAACGTGTGGATAGTATGCCACGACGAATACAGGCCTGCATCAATGCAAGATGACGTGCTAGTGGGTATTAGAGGTACCGGTGGGTACTGCAATGTAGACCACCACCTCCGAAGGTCTCACTGTATGGTGGTACAACATGCAATGTATGGTTTTCATGAGCAATCAGAGGGCGGAAATGATGTTTATGTTGATCTTTACAGGTTCCGGAACTCTCGGAACCGAGGTCATGCAAAACTTTGTTTGATGTGTGTACAATATCATTGGTCCTATAACACTCCCTTGGGGCAGGCCCCCTTCAATTGAACAAGGCGTATCTTTAGTAAGACAGCGATGGTAAAGTCGACATGAATCACAATGGAGTTTTTTCTAGCTTTCTATATCAAATCGTAGATGAGATAGTGTCTTTACACTTTTGTGGAGCTTCATCTCCTCATTAGAGCTATCATCACCATTGTGTGTGCCACTACGGAATAGCTATTGGCTTCGAGAAACTGAACGTTAGCAGCGCAGAAGGCAGACAGTTATGAAGAACAACTAACTCTTTGTCCATCTCCTTCTCCATTTCATCCATAACAGTCAAACAGAGTTCCCCGTAACCTGCGCCTTGGATGATGAAGGGCGTCTGTTGGCTGAAAACACGCAGATAATGATGTCGAATGCCACGAGGACTCGCCTTCTGGTGTTGTGCTGGAGTCTGAGAAGCACGTTCCTATAATGCGCAGACAGCGAATGCAACTTGTGCTGTGTGCCCAGTGGATAGGCCTGCTCAAAGAAGCTCTCATACTTTACAGGGTGCAATAGTAATTCCTCACTATTATTTTCTATAAGGATAGATGGTGAAGTAATGAATTAACTTGAACCCAGGTCTCCTACTTACTATGCAGATGTGCTACCCATTACACTGTTCTGGCATTATGGCTAACACAGCTGCATGGAATACTCTACTCCTAACACAAACGTCTTTGCAACTGTGTTTGCCACAGTGCCAGGATGGTGTAGTGGATAACACATCTGCCTAGTAAACAGAAGGACGGTGTTCAAATCCCAGTCTTGGCACAAACTTTAATTCATTAAACTTCCTGGCAAATTAAAACTGTGTGCCGGACCGAGACTCGAACTCGGGACCTTTGCCTTTCGCGGGCAAGTGCTCTACCAACTGAGCTACCCAAGCACGACTCACGCCCCGTCCTCGCAGCTTTACTTCTGCCAGTATCTCGTCTCCTACCTTCCAAGCTTTACAGAAGCTCTCCTGCGAACCCTGCAGAACTAGCACTCCTGAAAGAAAGGATATTGCGGAGACATGGCATAGCCACAGCCTGGGGGATGTTTCCAGAATGAAATTTTCACTCTGCAGCGGAGTGTGCGCTGATATGAAACTTCCTGGCAGATTAAAACTGTGTGCCGGACAGAGACTCGAACTCGGGACCTTTGCCTTTCGCGGGCAAGTGCTCTACCAACTGAGCTACCCAAGCACGACTCACGTCCCGTCCTCACAGCTTTACTTCTTCCAGTATCTCGTCTCCTACCTTCCAAACTTTACAGAAGCTCTTTAATTCATTACATTGCCATCTGTCCTAATCGAAGTTGAGACTCGAGATGTTTCCAGGAAAATATAATTACATCTTTACTATTAGTTAAGCTTTTCTCTGACGTCTCAACGTTATTTGACTTAACCCTGTGCAAATTGTATTCGTAAGACTGTGCGCTACTGCTGCTGACCATGTACTCAGAGGCTGCAGCACAAACACTACTACTAGCACAGAATTATTTTGCTTGCACTCTTCAGCGTCGTTGCAACTTCCGTTTTTATAAAGCTTGTCACAGATTATTTTTAACACTACTGAAACATGGTTTACATCAATTCCTTATGGTTAAGGATTGCACCACCTTTCGTGATGTGGTGTTTAGCTTGTTTAAATTTTTTTAGGGCTTCCTGCTCGATATTATTCCGCAATGTTAGCTGACACATGTGTGTGCAGTGAAGACGGGACCCAATTCTTGCAAGAATTATTGTGTCCAGCCAGTTTTATGCGAGTGCTTTATTGAGCTCTTGCACCCTGCACTTAATTACCCAGTGTAGTTTAAATTTTAAACGTGGAGGTAATGTTATGCATCTTAGATATTAATTTCAGTGCTTCCATCTTTTATTTCTTCTCCAAGTGAGAATTTAGAAATTCTGTAATAAACCTTTGAAGTCTGATTTAATTCTGCTATATTGGCAATTCACTCAACGAAAATTTCTACACTATTGATTTGAGATCTTATTAAATAGAAAAAAATGATATTTTCCTAATTACTGTGGTAATATTAATTAATCATTTGGAATTATTTAACTTAATATGTTTGGTAATTGTGACGGTAAGAGGTTATTAATAATACTGAGTCACTGGTAAAATATATTTGAACCCCCACAACCCCCGGCCATTGCTGTAACAAAATGTATAAATAAAGAAATTGCGTGTGTAGTGACATAATTTGGTGGTATCACCGTGATATTGATTCACATACGAGGAACCAAACCGCAAAAGTTATTGGTTATCAGTTTAGATCTATGTAAGGATCATTTCCAGACCCCAAGGGTTATGGGAGTAGAGTATGCTATACACCATACGAAAAAATGGAAACATGAGTCACAGGGTCATGTAAGCGATAGTCACAGGGAAAATGCTAACCAGGTTTCACGATCATACATGAGCGCTACAGCGTGCTTATATAGTCCACATACCATAGAGGACTGAAGAACAGAGATAAGTGTAGTATCTAAACATACAAATACTTCCTATGTGTGATTACGTTCAACTAAATATTACAGGATGGCTGTGATTCAGCTGCCCCTACCAATTCGTTTTATACAATCACACATGACACAACTATCTTATTGGCCAGTTCGCTCTGTAGATGGAAAGCACATTGTCAAAATGTTGCAGAATAACTAATGAAGTATACGAAGACGTCTTAGATGTATTGTGTAAATTTTGTTTATGAAACTACTTTAGCACATTAACGCAGCCAATCGTATATTAATCTTTTCATTGCCTTATGTATGCGGAAGTTGTTACTTCCGTCCTTTCCATTTTGATTCTCCTGTTAATTTAGTTCTTTCCGATGGTCAAACACACTTTATACAACACCGATTCTGAACCATTTACGAAATATTAAGGCTCTGAGCACTATGGGACTTAACATCTTAGGTCATCAGTCCCCTAGAACTTAGAACTACTTAAACCTAACTAACCTAAGGACATCACACAACACCCAGCCATCACGAGGCAGAGAAAATCCCTGACCCCGCCGGGAATCGAACCCGGGAACCCGGGCGTGGGAAGCGAGAACGCTACCGCACGACCACGAGATGCGGGCGAAATATTAAGTGCCGTAAACGGAATGAACTTAGAGATGTCCAAAACCTGTATGACTACACCACTAGTTACACAAAGGAAGATTGGCGACACTTGGGTAAGTATAGCAAAAATAAGGTATATTCTCGGTCCAAAAATATTGTGTAACTCGTGCCCAATGTTTTACAGTATGATTCTGTTTGCTAACAGTCACCCAAAACTCTGAGAGGAATCTTATATCGATTATGTGCTTGTCACCTGTTTGGATACCATTCCAACTTTGGTTGCATCAAATGCTATCGGTAGGGGCCAGATGAATCAGCCTGTATATAATTTTTGTTCCTAATATAATTCTTATTTATATACGCCTTCCAAGTTACGGTCAAAACTGTTGTAACAATAATAACCTAGCAATAATATTTCAGGTCATTTTCGAATATAATTATGTGTACATAACATCAGTATTTCACCGCTTTTACGTTTAACGTAAAACGCAATATATGTTAGAGCTAGCAGTTTTCCTCTTGCGTGTTTGGGATATTCATGTAACGTGGATAAAATTTTATTCGTTTGATAACGAACTAGTCAGTGGTTGTGATGATGAACAAACGTGGTCATAAATGTGAAACACAATAAAGCATGGGTATTTCTGAAGGAAAGCGTTGTTATAATTCCTGTGTATTATTAATTGACATAGGGACATATTACGAGCGAGCGAGCATTACACAGCACTATAAATGGCGAAGGAGAATTATGTCCCTTTTCGTTGGAGGGAGAATATTGTCGACGCCCTCTCTGTTTGTCTCCCTCCCCCCAGAAAACCTCCCGTAAACAAAGCAGGCCGTACTGCTGCAGATCCCTAATTGTGCTTTGTGTTTGTTAATGAGAGTCAGGACACGCTAATAGCAGATTGTGCAGGTAATAAATTCGTTTAACCCGCAGTCCGCCTTAGTCACTTAAAAGTTAGGACGTGGAAGCCGACAATTAGGAAATGCCTGGATTCGAGCAGAGGCGCCAGCGTAATTAACTCCTGTCGGACACGGTTTTGGCAATTCTTCTCACGTTCAGAGTTGGCTGCTAAACATTGCTGGCTGGGGACAGATAACCACACTGTATCGGTGGACAACACACTAGGAAGCGGTCTGTGGGCGCCCCGCATACCATGAGGAACCTGCAGGAAAATGCAACTAGAAGGAAAAGGAAAACTGGAGAGAATAATGGCCCCATGGGCAATCATGAAAGCTTCCGCGACGAATTATACCAATGCAGCAACTAAAGCAATACTTACTCAACGTAGGTACATTGTTGTGTGACTTTAACGTCGAGCAGAAGGCGACACCAATGGAAGCACGTCAAGACTTCAGTGACATGTGCGACCGAGACCCTTACTTCGTGCAAACCATTATCAGAGGGATTGGGACCTTGTGACAGCATCTTGATGCTACCATCCTGATCGTAAT
Organism: Schistocerca piceifrons; assembly: GCF_021461385.2. NCBI lineage: Eukaryota > Metazoa > Arthropoda > Insecta > Orthoptera > Acrididae > Schistocerca > Schistocerca piceifrons. The sequence goes on along the minus strand of NC_060140.1, from coordinate 260,615,909 downwards.
GTACAGATGTCTGCATCATATTTCGACTGGCATTCAATGACTTTTGACTGTAGAGCGTTAGTAACTTTGAACAAAAGTCTTCAATTAACGTTTCCAACACACAGATGAACGTTTCAAAAAACCTTTTAAAACGTGATAACCGAGTATTTAAGAGAGAGATAATGAGGCCAAAACTTCGTCTAGGATTATGATAAAAGTTCATAAAGACGTACGACTGCAGCACGGTACATACGAAAAGAATCGGGAAAGGGAGAAAATTATCGTGTGGAAGCCAAAACGCGTTCGTACCGAGTAATGATGCTACGATGTGCATTTTCAACTTCTCGCGGCGTAATGAATAGTCCATTAAATTTCGGGCAAGCAGCCCCGCAAATAAAATGTGAGAACATTTTATTTGCGCGGCTGCATGACCGAAATTTAATGGAGTAATAATGCTACTTCGATGTAGTAAATATATTTTCTGAATGGTGGAATAAGGGCTGCAAGTAGAGGATAATCATTCTATTAATTGTTTTGGAAAACTGTTTCGTACTGAGTAACGAGCCGCCACGCAGTATTTCAACCCGGCGGGGGATGAAATACCTGGTCTGAGAAAGCGTGAGTGGTGACGGAAACACAATATTGACCCCCGCAGCTCAAACTTGCAGAAGCTGACGATGAGAATAGTGAAGACTCCCCAAAATTTTTTAAAGTCAGACGTTGATTTGTATTCGTATCTGACTGACGTAATACGTTTAACTGCCCAGGCCAGAATAACTGATTGAATTTGATATTAATTGGATTTCAGTTCAAAACAAGGATAGCTAGATAATACTAAGCTCAGCGAATGTAATTATGGTTTCAGAACATATCTGAAAATTAAGTGTTCAGAAAGCTACTGGTTTTCTATTACATGTGTGAATGTTTGAATGCTGGATCGTGATTTAAAAATTGAATCTGTTACGCAACAGTATAATTTACATTTATTTAAGGCTTGAGCTATATTACAGGGATAGACAATTATTCTTTGAAATTACTATACGCCTACAGCGGCCTAACTTTTGATACTGTTGGAATCAATGAGCTTAGGCAGTCAAATGTAAATTTACTGTCCCAGGAATACTTCGAATACTTATCCGTTGTGCATAATCGGGGATCTTTGAGTTAGCCCCCTTTTTAATGGACGGATCACCTACACTAGAACTGGAAGGCGTCTATTATTATTGACTTTTAGCGCTCGGGAACGGGGGGCTGCGACAGTTATCAAATCCAACCCTTCAAAGCTACTAAATACGAGAATCGCTGCAACTGACGTAATAGAACATAGAGATGGCGACACAATGCAAAGAATTTACTGATTTGTTTATGCTCCGTCATATATCAGGCACATTATTTTATAAATTATTATTAGATTCGGGCCATTACGTCAGTCTTCGGTTTCACTGAATAAACTGTTACTGTGTAGTATCTACAGCTGTCTTCATTCCGAAGGTCGAATTGGACAACACTTTGATACCATGGTCCTGTTACAGGTGAATGCACCTTACCTTCCTCGCATCTTTCATGTTATGTAACCAGTCATTTATAAGTAGACCTACACTTTGAAGTGGATTCGGAACGATGATGCTACTTGACACGTTTCAAATATACAAATAATTATCACCTGTGAAAAAAATGATAGATAGAAAAGTCCTAGGACTGGGGAGTGAGCCAACGCGCTTCGGTCTGGCTGTACATGGATATAATGACAGCTTACTTTGTAATGTATTTTTCTTTAGTGACTACGAAGATGTGCACAATGGCCCAAAATTGGAAATCATTTGTAACAAAAGATGTGTGCGAAATGTGACGGACTATTAGAAACGTTCGTTGCTAAAGTAACTTAAGTTTAAAGGTGAAACAGGTGTTACCTCAAACTGATGACTGAAGTTTTCCATGGATAATATTAACGATCAGTAAGTACTTAAGGGTTAGTTAATTCCGCTTCTGTAAGGGAATGCAGAGGAAAATAAATTGGAATCTGGAATAGAAAATATTGACGATCGTAAATTCAGTACGCTGGCTCTGAGCACTATGGGACTTAACATCGGAGGTCATCAGTCCCCTAGAACTTAGAACTACTTAAACCTAACTAACATAAGGACATCACACACATCCATGCCCGAGGCAGGATTCGAACCTGCGACCGTAGCGGTCGCGCGGTTCCAGACTGAAGCGCCTAGAACCGCTCGGCCACACCGGCCGGCAAAATTGAGTAGCTTTGGAACTACTGATGCTGGCGAAATATGGGAACAGGGGAAGATACCAAACTACCAATAAGTATTGTAACATTACTTTATACAAAGGCAATGTAGTAATTAAAAGGAATAATTGACACGGAGGGAAATATTTGATAACAGAAGCAAAAAGGTTCCAGTAAACATGAGGCCGCAAATGAGCCATTTGCGATATTATTGCAAAGTTGTGCTTACGAGTTGCCCCAGAATTCAGTTGGAAGTACCGTCACATTTAATACAATTATATCTGAAATATTAACTGTTCGATTAGATCGCTTTCTATAAAGGGCGATCAAAAAGTTTCCGTTCGGAGACAGTACAGTCCAGAATTGGTACGCTGGTTAGGCAAAATCTCCGTGAGCACTGAGATGATCATTCCTCCGATTCGGTTCTGCGTGTGAATAGGACATTCGTGAACTTATATGATGAGTCTCCTTAAACCAACATTAATCTCGGCAGCAACTGAGTGTGGGGCGCGTGTGTACAGTGAATCCTAACATGTAAGTAGTATTGTATTTCTTGTGAAGATGGGCTATGGGTGAAATTCGAGCCCTTTAATATGGAGACTGGATCGAAAAGTATATGTTTCAAATATCGGGGTTGGAAAAAAAATGTAAAAGCAAGGCGAGAAAAGCATGACTGAGCATAAATGCCTGTGAGAGTCAGGTCTGCACATGGCGCCGTTGTATTTGTCTAGCCGCGCGGAGTGGCCGCACGGTTAGAGGCACTTTGTCACTGATTGCGCAGCCACTCCCGCCGGAGGTTCGAGTCCTCCTTCGGGCATGGGTGTGTGTGTTGTTCGTAGCATAAGTTAGTTTAAGTAGTGTGTAGGTCTAGGGACCGATGACCATAGCAGTTTGGTCCCTTAGGAATTCACACACATTTGAACAGTTTGTATTTGTCCATAAACGGCACCTATGCAGTCCCTCAATACGTTGTGTCAGTCGTAGTGAGAACAGTATCCTGTAGTTGTGAGTGCGCTATGTCGGAGCTAAGTGAATTCGAACGTGAGCAAAATGTTAGTGGTCTCGAATGATGGCTGCTTCCGTAACCAAGACTGCAGAAGTGTGTGGTGTTTTAAGAGTCACAGTATCCAAGATATATACCGCTTACAGGGGACTACGGAGTAATGGATGAAAGTCATTTGGTCAAATTGGCCTTGTTGCACTTTGTGACCGGGACAGTACACTTGTGACCGGGTTTACGTCTGGTGTACGGCGTCCCAAGTCGACGAGCAGACCGCTTGCTGCCAAGAGTGAAACATGGAGGGCGATCGGTTATGATTTGGGCAGCAGTGTCATGGTATTCATGAGACCCACGGTTACACTGCAAGGTCGTATAACTGCCAACGAATATGCGACCGTTTTGGCTGATCATATCCACCCGGTACAATATTAGTTCCCCGATGGTGATGCTACGTTCGAAGACGACAGGACTCCCTTCACAAAGTTCCCACCATTCAGGAGTGGTTTTGTGAGCACTACGATGAACTGTAGCATCTCTTCTGGCCACCACAATCACCATATCTCAGTGTTATTGAGCATTTGCGGTCTACTTTGGAGAGAAGTGTGCATGATCGCTATCCATCGTCGTCACTGTTACCTGAAATTGCCACCGTTTTCAAGGAAGAATGGCGTATGATTACCTTGAAAGCCGGTCAGGATCTGTATTTATCCATTCTGGGACGACTGGAAGCTGTTTTGAATACCAATGGTTTTCCTAGACCGTATTAGGTATGATAATGTAATGTGTTTTTCGTGTTTCCCTATTTTTGTCCTCCACCTGTGCATTTTAACTGACCTGCACAACATTTAATGCCGATGTCAGTGGCCGCGCGTGGAAGCCGAGCGGTTTGAGGCGTCTTGACACGGTCCGCGTGGTTTCCCCCGTGGGAGGTTCGAGTCCTCCTTCTGGCATGAGTGTGTGTGTCCTCCTTAGGGTAAGCTGTACTGTATTGTATTGTATGTTAACCGGGGACCTAGAAACGACGGAGAGGCTCAGTCCCCGCCGCAGCCGCAGTGGTCCACAACCCCACGACGACTACCGCAGCCCACTTCACCCCTCCGCCGCCCCACACGCGAACCCAGCGTTATTGTGCAGTTCCGCCCCCCCCCCCCCCCCTCCCAGGGAACGTCTCACTCCAAACGAGTATAACCCCTACGTTTGCTTGGTAGAGTACTAGTGGTGTACCCGTACGTGGAGAACTTGTTTGCGCAGCAATCGCCGACATAGTGTAACTGAGGCGGAATGAGGGGAACCAGCCCGCATTCGCCGAGGCAGATGGAAAACCGCCTAAAAACCATCCACAGACTGACCGGTACCCCAGACCTCGACACAAATCCGCCGGGCGGATTCGTGCCGGGGACCAGGCGCTCCTTCCCGCCCGGAAAGCCGTGCGTTAGACCGCACGGCCAACCGGGCGGGCAGTAGTGTAAGTTAGATTAACTAGCGTGGAAGCTTAGGGACCGATGACCTCAGCAGTTTGGTCCCTTAAGACCTTACCACAAATTTCCAATTTGCTGATGTCAATGTCATCTCGCAATCATATATTCGCAGCTGTCTCTGAAACAGCCCATTTACAGACCCATATTTATTATTATCATATACCTTCAATTGCGTTGGTTTTCGGCTTTGGTTAAAATTCGCATGTACGCACGCACACACACACACACACACACACACACACACACACACACACACACAAAAATACTGAAAGAAACAAAGCAAAAATCTAATAACTGCTGCTATTGATAGTAACATTAATGAAATACCGGAGCGGTGCTGGTGGAATATGCCACGAAGCATGAAGGAATGTTGTGCTGCACGGCACGGGGCGCGTCGGGGAAATGAGTGTGTGCACAGTTGCGGCGCAAGACTCCCCAGACAGCCCTGAACAACCACAGCGCAGGCCGTCAGCCGACCGCCGGCGGGCATCGCAGTTCGCAGGTAGCGGCGACCACAGAGAGCACGAGCCAGATCTGTGTGCGGCCCCATCCCAGATAGCGGAGGTTGCGGTCGTGTGGCCGATACGCTCTGCGGGCGCGTCTGCCTCTCAGGCGAACACCGGCAGAGTTCTCGCGTTTCCAATACCACCGCACAATTCCCTCCGTGCGGTTACATTGCTTACTGTCTGCTCTTGTCGTACAAAATTCAAATCTATGTCTTGTATCTGACTGAAGATAACAGCAAATACATGAATTCCACCTGAATTAAGTGTTGGCATAAATTTGGTACAATAGGGCAACTATGCTACCTCCTCTCCTCACGCCGGCATAGTGAGGTGCTGTGCAGCTATCTTGTTACAATTTGACCAAGTTTGACACGTATTACTTCGTTGAGGTCCTCGTCGAACACCCTCTTCAATATCACGGAAAAAGTATGTGTTCCATGTAAAATTTTAGAACAGAAATTCGGCAGCTATAAACTTTGAAAACTTCTGCCCACATTGTTCGCTGTAAGTGCGAAAATCACACATCGATATATTTACTGACTTTGGATATCTTTTGGGTGGTCGGGCCTAGCTTCTTCACCCAGTACATAACGATTTTGACTCTTGTCAGGTTGTGACAAAACAATACAGTACATTACACTGTTACACGGGGTTTTTATTGGCGTATTTAGTTTTATTTCTTTTTACGAATATGATTTTTTTCTTTGTTATGTACGATCAGTTTCAATACTGTGTAAAAAATATAAATGTAACACAAGAAGTGTTTGTTAAATCGAAATATTATCTAAAACGTTTAAGAAGAATTTTGTAATGTTTGTTTAGCACACACACTAGCAGTCCGAGGATTTTGTGCTATATGGCTCTGAGCACTACGGGACTTAACATCTATGGTCATCAATCCCCTAGAACTTAGAACTACTTAAACGTAACCAACCTAAGGACACCACACACATCCATGCCCGAGGTAGGATTCGAACCCGCGACCGCAGCAGTCGCGCGGCTCCGGACTGAGCGCCTAGAACCGCTAGACCACCGCGGCTGGCTTGTGCTATATCAAATCATTCAAAAATCTCTGAGTGAGTAATTAAAAAAACCTTTGGAGTGCAAATACTCTCTAACGACAGCAGCAGGCCGTAAGAATGACTTGGTATAGCTGCGAATGAGAAAAGACACAAGTTTGTGTTGCTCTGATGCAGCGAATATGTATGCGGCAATTTCTTGTGTTTTCGGGAGGCAATAAAAGTTCTGACATTGACATTCATTAGTCACCATTGGTGCCGGCAGGTGTGGCCGAGCGGTTCTAGGCGCTTCAGTTTGGAACCGCGCGACCGTTACGGGCGCAGGTTCGAATCCTGCCTCGGGCATGGATGTGTGTGATGTCCTTAGGTTAGTTAGGTTTAAGTAGTTCTAAGTTCTAGGGGGCTGATGATCTCAGATGTTAGGTCCCATAGTGCTCAGAGCCATTTGAACCATTTGAAGTCACCATTGGTATTTATATAACAGACTCTCCAACTCTTTTATTTTCTTTTTTTAAAACCGTTTCATTTACTTTGTGATTTTTATGTGTGTTATTACGTAAAATTAGAAATAAAAACTTCAAGCAGCCACCATATTGCAACCACTACAATAAGGTATTAATTTTGAATACTGGTTTCAGCAAACTATGTTGCTATTTTCGGATCTGTAAGGCATTAGCTCGAAATTACAAGCACAATGGGGTCAGATATAATGGGGTGTGATACATTTTTACATAATATGGGTACATACCACATAACTTACGCAATACACTTCAGTGAATGTCAACCAAATGCACATTATAATGTGTCACAAAAAGACATTTGAAGAACATGAATACCGTAGTGTATCTGCATGTCAATTGTAAAACAATCGTTATACAAAATGCCATGGATATATGCATTATTCCACATTATTCAAAACCACCTCCATAGTTGAAGAACGTTAAGCATATACAAGCTGTTAGGTCCACTTATTACGTTATGTGATTGTTAATATTATTTCAGTGTATACTGATTTTATATTTCTGAAATCGCCGGCTCATTACAGTAAATATCATCTATCTAAAAATTTTCACGAACATTCTAACAGACAGCTGATCAGCGTGGCAGTTCATGGCGGGGAAAGCAGAGAAAAGACGGTAGAGTGTGACGTGTCCAATTATTTGAGGAAAAGGCAGTAAAATTTTGTAGAAAACAGTGTGCTTTGATACCCACGACTAGAAGTAGTAGTTTGGAAGAAGGGAATGTGCAACTTGCAAGTCTTAAGTAGTTCAAGATTGAACTTGGAAGTGCATAGGGATGAGTTGCGAGTGTATTGTGAATTGGCGATGGATTAACTAAATTGTGGGCTAGTTTGTTTTTAAGTTCATCTCAACAGAGGCAGGATCAAACTTCCAAACAATTAATTTTAAAATAGTGATGAATGGGCGGCTGCTACTCAAATATATGATCAAGCAGTCGTCCTAGTAAAAATAGAAAATCTGTGATCACAATACTGACCTGATGCAATCTGTCTCGCATCTTTTGATATCAGATAAAGCTCATTTACGGTGCATTTAGCCAAGAAACAGTACGCTGGAGCACCAGTATCTTTTATATCATTTCAACTTCGAGATTTTCACTTAAGCAGCAAAACAGACATCGCCATCTCGCTGAGATCCTTCAGGCTGCCAGAGACAATATTACCGTATCGATGGCAGAGAGTATCCACCGCGTTGTAGTTCACCTTAAGGTAGGAGCATGTATGACTCATTGAACAGCTGTCAGCCGCCATCTCATAGCTGTATCACACAGAAACAAAATTCTGACAGCAGATTACATCAAACTGTGATTACTAAATGATATCAAAGATGATACTAATTTACTCCAACTTACGAATTTAAAGTGGGAGATTTTTTGTGAAACAGTAACAGTACACTGTGTTCAGCATTGTTTATATATTTTTCTTTTGTTAGAGTGATTATGGATGTGTTAGTGTACTGCATTGGCCATTGGCTATCAGAAAATTTCACAGATGCGTTCGTTCAATTTTGGAAATTACTCTAAACTGAGACCTTATATAGAAGTGTTGTTACAAAAGATTTGCATTCGAAGACTAATCAACGTTACAGAGTACTTAACTCCGGCTATAGTTCAAATTGTTACATGCTTCTAGTACACGCATTATTTAAAATGTGTTGTTACGATCGATTTAAACTTGTACTACATAACTACCAACACACACCAATAAAGCTATGCTGGTTGTTTACTCTGTACGTTACATTTACATAATGGTTTTGAACTATCCCCATACGTCCTGCATGTAACCGTTTACTGAGAGCTATCATCAGTACAGAATTCCAGTAGTATTTGTATCTTTTATCATCTTATGTACTTCATTGTGTATATATTTTTCTTTTGTTAGAGTAATTGTGGATGTGTTTGTGTATTGCATTGGCCACTGGCTATCAAAAGATTTCATAGATGTGTTCGTTCAATTTTGGAAATTAATTTGACGAAGGGGCACGTCACATCAAGTTTATTTATTCAACTAGTGGGTGTTGTGACGTGTTTAAGTAGTGAGATATTATGTATTCAAGACAGTATAGTACACTCTGGAAATAAGAAGTTTAAGTATAGAGTGAGGAGTATATTTGTTTTCCATTACTTTTAACTACTGTCGGAGCTACTCTGGGGACCATAAACTATTTATGCGTTCCGCAAACTATCATAAAATTATCTTAATCAGTATAGATAGAGCCATGGGAATTAGTCGGCAGGTGAAGTAGTTAGAACCGTTTTACTTCCATGGGCCAACGGTACTTTGGTAAAAATGCAAGTACAGGTTGACTGAAGCAAGTATAAGGTTTAGTTGCATCTGGAGACGAAAAACTACTGTGAGCTTTGCCGTCGAGCTACTACTTCACGCCTGCAGCGTTTAAAAATGCGAGATACAACCACTTCAGATTTTCAGCTTTATAAAAGGATTTCCCGTGTTTTGACGCATTTGGGTGACATAACTTTTGTGTGAACTTTAATTTTAAAGTCATATGCGTCATTATCCCAAGTCATTATTACTTGGAACATGTTCTATTGTTCTTTGTTATGAATGAAAAATTTTATTAAAGTTCATATCGTCACCAGTAAATTGAAAAACATTAAATAACTTTTGAGCTACAACAATAACAACTATTTAAACCGAGAGACATCTAGTGATATGTAGATGACACTTTTGTAGCGTGGCCTCGTGGTGAAGAAGAACTGTCACACTTCTTGCAATATCTGAATTCAACCCACAAAAAATGCACTTTACGATGGAAACAGAGAGTGGGTGGGTCGTTAGTAAGCCCACAAAAAATGGTTCAAATGGCTCTGAGCACTATGGGACTCAACTGCTGAGGTCATTAGTCCCCTAGAACTTAGAACTAGTTAATCCTAACTAACCTAAGGACGTCACAAACATCCATGCCCGAGGTAGGATTCGAACCTGCGACCGTGGCGGTCTTGCGGTTCCAGACTGCAGCGCCTTTAACCGCACGGCCACTTCGGCCGGCTAGTAAGCCCACACATAAGGACCTTTGTCTGCAAGCGTCGAGCTTCCATCACCAATGACAAACCACTGGCGTCCTTAGAATGTTGGCGCACCGGGCTCTTGTTACTGATTTAGGCAGCCTCAAATGGTTCAAATGGCTCTGAGCACTATGGGACTTAAATGCTGAGGTCATCAGTCCCCTAAGAACTACTTAAACCTAACTAACCTAAGGACATCACACACATCCATGCCCGAGGCAGGATTCGAACCTGCGACCGTAGCGGTCGCGCGGTTCCAGACTGTAGCGCCTACAACCGCTCGGCCACTCCGGCCGGCAGGCAGCCTTACAAAGGAGCTGGAACACCTACAGTCTGTGTTCGAAGATAATGGTTATTCTCCACACCAGATTAGTACAGCGCTAAGAAGAACGTAACGTGACCACCCACAGCATCAAGAAGATAAACGGCTGTTCTAGTCCAGGGCGTCTCTCACACACGTCGGCAACCTTTCACCTAAAGTAGGTACGATCCTAAGCAAACACAAAGTTAATCTTCCGGCCACCGGCGGAGATCAGCGCCCTTCTCGGTATGGTAAAGAACGATCTGAATTTCCGAAGGCTGGGATTTACCAAATTACTTGCCAGTGTGGCAGAGAGTACAAAGGTTAGACGACACGCACAGTACACGAAGGGTGCGTTGAACATGAGCGTCATATTCACCTTCCGCAGCCCAGTAAGTCGGCCATAGCTAAGCATTGTATTACCACAGGACACTATGGATTATTCTGCCACAAATATCTTGGCCCCGGCGAGATCCTTTTGTGATTCAGTAATTAAAGAATCTGTGGAAACACGTCTAGCACAATATCTTATTAATAGTGACAGTGGCTTTAAACTGGACAAGGCTTGGGACTCGATGATCTCTTTAATTGGTTCAAAGAGACAACATTTTATTCGTAATGACACGTCTGGCGACATCTGAACTTTGTTTTTAGCGACGCAAGCGCGCATTCCGACAGAGGACGGACATGTAGTTTTATCTTTACGCATGCGCCTGCGCACCACAGATGGAACAGTATTTGCAGAGGGCGCATGTGTTTCTGCACCAATTTTTTGCTATAAAACCGACACTGTGAACCAGCAGTCTCGCCCTTGCTACCCTGTACAACGTCTTCCTCTCCACTGGATTTTAACCCGACCTGTGGAAGACTTCCCATGTCCTGCTGTTCCCTAAACCTGACAAACCGCCTCTGGCACCACTTCCTGTCGTCCCATCTGCCTCACCTCCATGTTCAGTAAGGTCTTAGAGTCCATCGTCTCCCACTGTATTCGTCACCACCTTAACCAGCGCCACCTTCTTCCCCTAACCCAGTGTGGCTTCCAGCCCTCCTCCTCAGCCGACGACCAGCTCCTTAACCTTACCAAGCTCCTGTCCTTCCACTTTAACTCCTGTCGCTCTGCTATCTTTGCTTCCGTCGACCTCCAGAACGCCTATGAGCGTGTCTGGCATGCCGGGATTCTCTTCAAACCCCAGACCTATGCTCTGCCCATCAATGTCGTCTGTCTCCTTGCTTCCTTCCTCTCTCATCGTCCCTCCTATGTCACTATCCACAATACCAACTCCGGTACATTCTATCTCACAGCCAGCGTGCCCCAGGGCTCCATCCTTTCCTCTCTCTTCTAACTCCTGTATACTGCCAATATTCCCAAACCTCCCACACCTACTCATCTCCTCCAATTTGCTGATAACACCATCTTCCAGGCCCTCTATCTTACCCTTCAACGGTCCCAATGTACCCTCCAAACCCACCTCGACTGGTTCACCACCTGTTGCAACCAGTGACTCCTTCGCATCAACCCTTCCAAAACCCAGGCAATCATCATAGGTCATATCACCCACTTCTTCCGGATCTACGATTTTTACCTCACAATTTATGGTCGTCCTATCCACCTCACTCCTACCATGTAATACCTCGACTGTCACCTCACCTGGACTCCCCATCTCCTTACGATTCAACACAATGCCCACAAACTCCTGTCCAGTTGGACATGGGGACTGCATCCTTCCACCATCCTTTACACATACAAATCCGTCCCGTCCTTTGCTATGCCAGTGTCACTTGGATTTCCGCCCCTACCAGTTTCTATAAAGCCGTCCAAATCCTAGATCGCCAACCACTCCACCTCACCTTCCATAACCACCTTCGATCCTCCATGAGCATCCTCTACGACCTCATCCCCTTCCCCACCTTCTTTTCCTGAAACACATCCAAATCCTGTACATCATTCGCCGACTCGATCCCTCCCACCCCCTGGTGTCCCCCTTCCTCTCTAACCCAGCCCATTGCCGCGCTTTTACCGTTTTGTACCGCCCTCTCTCCATCTGCACATCCTCCACATCCTTTCCCAACGCAACTTCCAGCACCTACCTCTCCCAGAGATCTCCCTGAGATCTACCGCTCTTACCAACTATAACCCCACGTTCCCCCCTCCCTCCTCCTCCTCCTCCTCTAGGGCTCCCCCACCCCTCCTCTTTCCTTTCCCTGAGTGGTTTCCCTCCATCTTGCGCCCTCCCTTTCCTGTGCCCCCATCTGTGTCTCTGCACTCCCCCCTGGCTTTCCTTCCCTCTTCATATACCACCCCGCCTGTCTTTGCTTCTTGGTGAGCCCCCTGCCACCCCTTTTCTTTTTCTCGCACCCCCTCAAGTTAGTGCCCCACTACACCTTCCTCTCCCCTCTGTTTTCTCCTCTCAAGCCTCCCATCCTTCAGCAGGTCCCTACCAGCAGTTCTCTGTCACTTACAGTGGTTTTTGAAGTGCCTCTCACTCTGTGTGTTCTTACATTGTGGCCGACTTTTAACTTGAGTGCGTGACTTCAGTGTATTTTAAGTGCACAACAAATCACTGACTGTGTTACTGTACCTGTATGTCGACTTTTTTAAATGTCCTCCAATGAACGTCCTCATCTTAGTGTATATCTTAACTTCTATTATCTCCATTTACTCTGTTTTTAGATACCCATTTTCTTCCCTTTTTTATGTATAAGTTTGTTCTTTTATTATTTGTATGCCATTTGGCTGAAGAGCAGTGGATTGTGCCACTGCCCCACATGGGCAGGGGAATGAAATTACAATAATAATAAAAAAAACAGCAGTCTCCAGTGGAGGACGCTCATCTATAGTTTGTTTGTTTGCTTGTTTTGCTTTAAGGCGCAAAAAACAGCTGGGGTCATATGAGGCCAAGTCAAAACTACAGAACACGAAGACAGAGAGGAGTTATAAAATAGCTATAGGACAGTCCCAGTTGACATAAGAAAAGACAGGTAAAAACAGGGATGTGGAGAAAGGGCTAAATAAGACACCATACAGTAACAGAGGTCCAAAACTAATAATTAAATGGTCTTTGCCATATTAATTTGGTGGATAAAAACTAAAACGCGGTTGACAGCCCACGTGCCATTTGCTAAATTGGCCAATAACTCAGATGGCAAACCCAAGTGGGGTGGGAACGTAAACGGTTACAAAATAGACATTCCGTCAGGAAGTGGCAGACACTTAAAACTTGGGCGCAATGTGTACAAAGTGGTGGGGTAGCGCCACATATAAAATGACTGTGGCTGAAAAGACAGTGCCTAATGCGTAGCCTAGGTAAAATGACCTCCTCCAGCCGGCCGGGGTGGCTGAGCGGTTCTAGGCGCTACAGTCCGGAACCGCGCGACCTTAGGTTAGTTAGGTTTAAGTAGTTCTAAGTTCTAGGGGACTGATGATTTCAGCAGTTAAGTCCCATAGTGCTCAGAGCCATTTGAACCATTTTTTTGACCTCCCCCAGGAGGAAGGGCCGAGAAGAGGTCGTCGAAGACACTGGGAGAGGCAAATCGACATGACCAGGAACCCACATAAACATCACAGTGGCTCCACCAGGAATGAGCAAATGACCCACTGTACAAAGGGACTGGCAGTGTACAGCGCACATATACTTTGGAGTGAGTCTGAGCAGAGGACACAACTGAAAAGTCTGTATCACCAGATGTACTTCATGGCCTGATGCATGGCGAAGAGCTCAGCTGTAAATACTGAGCAGTGTGCCGGAAGCCAATATCAAAGGACACGCATGCCAATGACAAAGGCACACCCGACCCCATGGTCAGTCAGAGAGCCATCAGTGTATATAAATGTACTATCGCGAAGTTCCATGTGAAGTTCGTGAAACTAAAGGCGATAGACTGTGGCTGGAGTAGTGTCCTTAGGAAGCGAACCAAGGCCAAGATTAACATGGGTCACTTCCCGAAGCCAAGGTCACGAAGGGTTCACACCCACTAGGATAGTTGCAGGTACTGTGAAGTTAAGCCTCTGTAGCAAGTGTTGAAAGAGGACTCCAGGAGGAATCAGAGAAGAGGGATGCGCCCTATACGGCGAACAAAGGAAGTATCAAAGAAGGAAGCATAGTATGGGTAGCCACAAATGGCAGACAAACGGCGTGCATACCCGCAGAGGATAAAGTCATGGTGGTAGGACTGTGGGAGTTCAGCGGCTTCAGTATACAAACTCTCAATTGGGCTAGTGCAAAAGGTGCCAGTGGCCAAACAGATGCCAAAATGGTGCATAGTGTTGAGACAGCATAATAGGGATGGACGTGCAGACGCATAAACAAAGCACCAGTAGTTGAATTTCGAACGGACAAGGGACGGTACAAATAGAGGAGGGTGGTTCGATCGGCACCCAGGACACTGAGGAATTGTGTACAGTGGGTTGCCAGGTAAGACACATGGGAGGACCAAGAGAATTTCCTATCGAGCATGGGTCCCAGGAATTTCGTAGTTTCAACGAATGAAAGGCAAACAGGCCCGAGATGTAAAGATGGTGGGAAGAAACCCATTACGCCGCCAGAAATTCGTACAGACGGTCTTGTCAGTGGAAAAACGAAAGCCATGGTCGATGCTCCAGGAGTAAAGACGATCAAGACATCACTGAAGACGCCGCTCAGTGAGACAGGTCCTTGGAGAACTGCAATAGAAGGCAAAATCGTCAACAAAAAGGGAACCATAGATGTCCAGCAGGAGACAGGCCATTATAGGGTTAATGGGGTAGCAAAGAGGACTACGCTGAGAAAGGGACGCTGGGGCACACCTTTTTCCTGGATAATTGTGTCCGACATGGCAGAACCCACATGCACCTTGAAAACTTGGTTCTTTAAAAATTCCTGATGGAAGTAGGGCATGAGACCACAGGAGCCCCACGTGGAAAGAGTCCACAGGATACCAGTTCTCCTGCAGGTGTTTTAGGCCTTCTCCAAATCGAAAAACACAGCCACTGTCTGGGAGTTCCGCAGAAAACCATTCATGATATGGGTGGACAAAGTAACGAGATGGTCAACTGCAGAACGCCACGCTCGAAATACACACTGTGCATTCGTTAATAAAATCGCGAGACTCGAGCCACCATACCAGCCGGGCATGAATCATATGTTCCATCACCTTGGAGACACAGGTTGTGAGAGAGATGAGGCGGTAAATAGAAGGAAGGTTTTTTGCCTTACTGGGCTTAGGTATGGGTATCATCCGAAAAATGTGCTCTCTGCCCAAATGCGGTTGTACGTCCAGAATGAGATTTTCACTCTGCAGCGGAGTGTGCGCTGATATGAAACTTTCCGGCAGATTAAAACTGTGTGCCGGACCGAGACTCGAACTCGGGACCTTTGCCTTTCGCGGGCAAGTGCGGTTGTACGTGTTATGCTGAAAGTGCTTGCACACAAGAGAAAGGTGGTGCAACATCTGAATGTGGACGTAGTCTGGCTCTGGGGCGGAGGATCGGGATAAACTGAGACCATGATCTTGTTCCCTCATAGTAAAGGTGGCATTGTAGCACTCACGATTCGGAGAAGAGAAGGATATCGCCTGAGCCTCCTCCGCTCGTTTTCGATGGAGGAAGGCAGGATGATAGTGGGAAGAGTTCAAAATTTCCGCGAAATGGCGGACCAAGGTGTTGGAGATAGCAACATTGTCTACGATGACAGCGTCTGATACTCTTAGGCCGGAAATTGGAGAACAGATCTTGGTCGCAGAGAGCCATTGGAGGTTGGTTCACACGACAGAGGAAGGGGTAGAACTGTTAAAAGAGCTAGTGAATAAAATCCAGCTAGCTCTTTTGCTATCCCGGAGAACGCGACAACACATTGCACGCATCTGTTTATAATGAATGCAGTTTATCATCGTAGATGGCAGTTAAAATGTGGGGAGCACGTCTCCGTGTGTGAATTGTGTAGCGGCATGCCTCAGTCAACCAAGGGACTGGAACACGGCGTGGCAAAGAGGAAGTGCGAGGAATGGAACGTTCTGCAGCAGTAAGGATAACGTTTGTGAGATATTCCACCTGATCATCTCAAGTGTGGAAATCTTGTTCTTCGAAGGCGCCAGGGAGGAATAAAGCTGCCAGTCAGTCTTAGTAATCTGCCATTTGGGTGTGCGCGTAGGTGGGGTTGGAGTCAGCAAACGGATAGCACATGGGAAATAGTCGCTCGAGTAGGTGTCAGATAGAACGGACCACTCAAGACGATGGGCAAGCTGGGCAGTGCAAAAGGATAGGTCCAAATGGGAATATGTATGCGAGGAGTCAGAAAGGAAAGTTGGAGCTCCAGTGTTAAGGCAGAAGAGGTTAAGTTGGGTAAGAAGGTCAGCCAAGAGGGCACCTCTCTGACAGGTCCTGGGAGAACCCCAAAGGGGATGATCCACATTAAAGTCACCCAGTAGCAAAAATGGGGGAGGTAGCTGCCCAATAAGTTGAAGGAAGTCTGCCCTGGTGACATCGAATCCGAGAGGGACATAAATGGTACAGATGGAGAAAGTCAGGTTGGGAAGCAGAAGGCGAACTGCAAGAGTTTGACGATTGGTAGTCAGGGAGACGGGTTGACTATGAACGTCATCCTGTATGAGCAGCTTGACGCTCCCATGAGATGGAATGCTGACCTCAGGGGGAAGGTCGACCCAAACCGGGAAGAAATATGAAAGCGCAAAGCAGTCATGAGGACGCAATTTCGTTTCCTGAAGGCAGAGTAAAAGAGGACGCTATGATGCTAAAAGCAGCCGTAATCCTCCTTGTGGGACCGTTCCATTAGAGGAGAGTCATGATGAGGAAGAGATGAAGGGTGTCACCTCGGCAGCTGCCAAGTGACAGCCTGTGAAGAGTCGCTGCTACAAGGCACAAAAGCAGGAGGATCATGCTCCTTGGGATCCACAGAAGCATTGGCTTGCGTTTGCTGTTGGTCTGTGGAGTCCAACGCTGAAAAACGGTTGATGGTGCACAGTGGTGACACGGAGGCCGGCCAGGCTAAGGTATCACGTGGCAACACCGTCGAAGAGGATGTTCGAGTCAGCGAAGGAGAAGACTGTTTGCCTTTAATGGGCTTCTTCAAGGCTTTGCGTGTAGCTTTGGGTGTTGTGTTGCTGGAGAGACGTAGGAAGTCTTCACAGCAGTACGCTTCCTGTAATTTCCAGTCAGCTGGATGTGTAGCTGGTGATTTCTCCCCTTTAGGCGAGAGTTTGGTGGCTTGTTGCACAGCTGGATGGGGGGATGGTCATGCTATCTTGACACTGGACTATTTTACAACATCAGAGCTGAATTTGAGGTCGCATGTATGCATGGCCATGTCCTTCATATGGCGAGGGGTAACAAGAACAAAATTATAGGTGCCAGACGGAAGAATGCAGGGTTTGTGACTAGCCAAGAACTTACGAGCGGCTGGGTAAGGCAATTTTTCCTTTACCCGAATCTCTTGGACAGCCTGCTTATCGAGATACATGGGACAATCCCGAGTGGTGGTGGCATGGCCACCATTGCAGTTGATACAGCGGGGAGAAGAAGGCGGACAATCACCCTCGAGCGCATCCCTACCACGGGTTAAACATTTGTCTGGGTGTTGACAAAACGTTCTGGTGTGATTGAAACGATGACATTGGTAGCAGCTTATTTGGGTTCGGAATGTACTGTGGACTGTGATAATTTCATAGCCTGCTTTGATCTTGGACGGAAGCACCACTCTATCAAAAGTGATAAAAAGAGTGCAGGTGGGCACTAAGGAGGAATCTACCTTTCTCATCACCTAATGGACGGCAATGACACCCTGATCAGAGAGGTAAGATTTGATTTCGGCCTCAGTTAGACCGTCGAGCTGCCTAGTGTAAATAACACTACGGGAAGAACACAGTGTTCTATGGGCCTCGACACAAACAGGGTAATCGTCGAGAATCGAGGTGACAAGCAGTTCTTTTGCTTCTGAACCAGGAGTTCACAGGGCTGGCAATTGCATCAACACCTTTCTGAATAATGAACGGATTCATCATGGCGTCTTCAATACATGAGATCACGAGGAACTGTGGTGTAGTGGGAAGGGTCTTTGAATCGTTAGCCTCATTACGTTTACGTTTCGTAGACGTTGATTGGGAAGAGGATTGGCTCATCACGAGACAATGATCCAGGTTTGCCAATGTCTCCAATGGTGCGCCCCATCCAACTGGGGACTTCCTTCACAAGGGGGCGCACCCGCCTTAGGTGATTGTTCACAGCTCAGGTCACACCTCCCGAACACCTGACAGAGGAACCAATTGGAAATTTGGGAAGGTTGCATCTCTGACAATCACCCCTCCCTGGGCCTGGCCTGTACTTGGGGGTGCATACGTACCCTAACTGTCGACACGTGTTACCCTGTCAGCTGTTACGCGTCAGACGCGTGGGCCGGCCATCAGGAGCGCTCAGGGAGGAAGAAGAAAATGAGGAACCTCAAACGCCGAAGGGGAGGAGCGAGAGGAGAAGGGAAACAGAGAAAGCAAAAGGGAATTAAAAATAGTGGTGAGACTGTTCTTACGCCAGGGATAGACACTGCAGAACATTCCCAATAACACCCCAGACAAGTTCCCCAATGGAGGGGAAAAAGAACAGCAAGAGGATAGACATGCGGCACGAAGTGGAAAAGATGCTGCAAAGGCTGGGCGGCGGGGACGAGGGGGGGGGGGGGGGGAGAGGGGGGAAGAGGAGTGGACTCTCACCTGAAGATGGCTGGACGGCTGAGGCAAGAAGTCAACATGATCCGGCTGCAATCCCGAAACTTCACAGAACAATGACTAACTTTTTAAATTAATATTTAAGAATATTATAACAAATTTTATTCCTATTCAGTATTATAGCAAATAATTTTATGTGGTTTTCCTAATTTGATTTATTGACGTCTTGTCTGTCGTATTCAACATAGCCATGGTATCTAACATTTATTTTGTAATCTGAACCTTCAAACAAACTAAGATTCAGAGTGAAATTTTAGTGTTTGGAAAAGTTTGTCTATCAAAATTCATAACAACATAGATTATTACGAGCTCACGCTATGTCACTGATATCACGTCGCGTACTAATGTGATATATCCAGTTTTCATTTTACCTATAATTATTTTCAAGAATCATGAAGTTCTGACTATGAACTTTGATTTAACTAAATATTTCGTGATCGCTTAAATATGAAAAATTTACTCCCACCCAATTAGTGGCAGACTTCATCAGTACTCGTGTTACCCATTATTATGTGAACTTAAGTTCGACTTGGGTTTAGAAAGAAACTAGCTGATAATAATCTACTTTGCTGGGGTTTTAGTTTAGTTTTCTGTTAGTAGTTTTATAAATGTAATAACGGACAAAATTGCAGTGAAAGATTTTTTCGTTTAGTTTCTTTCTTTTCGGACAAATATCTTACATGCAAAGTCTTTACATTAAATTCCATTCATACGTACTATATTTGACATTTGGTTGTGTGGCGCGCGCACACACACATATATATTTTATGGTTGTCCGGCACGTGAAACGCAACGCAGAGCAAACCATGTGAGATACAGGGTTCCTTCAAATTAACTCTGAAGTGTTTGGCGCTGACCCTTACTGATTGTAATACTTTCAGCTAATTTCATAGGAAATAGTTATATTAAAAATACACATACACACATCAAAAAAGTTTTGCATCATCTCGGCTTCAAGAGTTCCGGAACCTGTACAGATAACAGTAATAGAGATCAACATAAACATCATTTCCGCCCTTATTATAGCTCATGAAAACCACAAATTGAATGTTGTACCACCATACAGCGAGACCTTCAGAGTTAGTGGTCCAGATTGCTGTACACACTGGCACCTCTAATACCCAGTAACACGTCCTCTTGCATTGATGCATGCCTGTATTCGACGTGGCATACTATCGACGGGTTCATCAAGGCACTGTTGGTCCAGATTGTCCCACTCCTCAACGACGATTCGGCGTAGATCTCTCAGCGTGGTTGGTGGGTCACGTCGTCCATAAACAGCCCTTTTCAGTCGATCACAGGCATGCTCGATAGGGTTCATGTCTGGAGAACAAGCTGGCCACGCTAGTCGAGCGATATTGTTATCGTGAAGGAAGTCATTAAAAGACGTGCACGGTGGGGGCGCGAATTGTTGTCCATGAAGACGAATGCCTCACCAATATGCTGCCGATATGGTTGCACTATTGAGCGGAGGACGGCATTCACGTATCGTACAGCCGTTACGACGCCCTTCCATGACTACCAATGGCGTACGTCGGCCCCACATAATGACACCCCAAAACGGCAGGGATCCTCCACCTTTCTGCACTAGCTGGTCAGTGTGTCTAAGGCGTTCAGCCTGACCGGGTTGCCTCCAAACACGTCTCATACGATTGTCTGTTTGAAGGCATATGCGACACTCATCGGTAAACATAACGTGATGCCAATCCTGAGCGGTCCATTCGGTATGTCTTTCGGTCCATCTGTACCGCGCTGCGTGGTGTCGTGGTTGCAGAGATGGACCTCGTGATGAACTTCGGGAGTGAAGCTGCACATCATGCAGCCTATTGCGCACCGTTTGAGTTGTAGCACGACATGGTGGCGTTGCTGTCAGGGTTGCTCCGAGCCATAATCCGTAGGTAATGGTCATCCACTGAAGTAGTAATCCTTGGGCGGCCTGAGCGAGGCATGCCATCCACAGTTCCTGTCTCTCTGTATTTCCACCATGTCCGAACAACATCGCTTCGGTTCACTCCGAGTCGCCTGGATAATTCACTTGTTGAGAGCACTTTCTGGAAGAAAGTAACAACTCGGACGCGATCGAACCGTGATATTGAACTTGTAGGCATGGTTGAACTACAGACAATACGATCCGCGTACCTTCTTCCTGATGGAATGACTGGAACTGATCGGCTGTCGGACTCCCTCAGTCTAGTAGGCGCTGCTCATGCATGGTTGTTTACATCTTTCAGCGGGTTTAGTGACATCTATGAACCGTCAAAGGGACTGTGTCTGCGATACAATATCCACAGTCAACGTCTATGTTCAGGAGTTCTGGGAACCGGGGTGATGCAAAACTTTTTTTGATGTGTGTAAGTTGAGATCAGTGGGATTCATGGTATGAACAGCGATTTCCCTTTTTGTTTTCCAGTTAAAATTATTGCTTCAATAATATTATGAGGTAATAGCTTGACACACAATTTTGTGCCATTACATAATTTGGCGCTCCAGTTTTCCGTTTAAATGCATGCAGAAGCATACCGGAAGGATTTACTGAGTTTTAAAATTATGTTGGAAAGTTGACAATGTCTTCTTGACCCATTGATCTATTATTGTATCCATAGGTTTATATATTGTTTCTGCTCCAGGAATCATCATTTTGATTCATTTGTTGCACTACGTCATTCCTTGGTGTTAAAATTGTTCGCTCACACAACCAGTCTTTATTTGGGTAGTTCATTTCTATCGATGGATGCACTTTATCAATAAGTTGTTCCTCGGCTTCTACCACACTGCGCAAGTCTCATATTAAAATAAGATTATCAGGGTACAGATCAAGAGGGCAATTGCCATTTCTAATTCTCAATAAAGTTTCGGCAAATATGTGAGCTTTTGGATGTCCTGTCATTGTTGCAAGCATTTTTTCTTTCGTCTGCGGGTGTTGATTTTGAAATTACTGGTAATATTAGCTGAAAGTCTCCTGATTGTGGCAATAAAACTCCCCCATTTATATTTTTTTTTCCTACGATCTTGTACTGTTTTATTGAGTGCTTCGAGACTCTCTTTATGGTCGATTATACATTCCACCCATATTACCATTTTTCATAGTTTACCAAGCGCCGAAGATATCGTTATATCACTGGTTGGAAACTCTAGGCAGAGATTACACCACGCAATTTGTGTTGGCAGCGCCGAGCCTTAATTACATTAGCATTACAATTTTTGCTACCCGCTACCACCCACTTCCACCCGCCGCGACCGAAACACCATAGTGCACAATGCGAGACTTTAGGTTACTGCCATGTATAAACACCATTCATCTGCAATGAAAAATTTTGGCTACAAAGTCAAACATACGGGTGCGACGTTTCCGTATGTTGTTTTGTACCTGGTAATTGAGGCAACTGTGTGGACACTGTTTTGCGAGCAGTTTTTCCTTTGTTATTTTTTTCCTGCGATTATTATAAACAATACTGAGACGCGCTACACAGATATTACACTACATAATTTGTGTCGGCAGCATTTGCATTATAATTCTTGCCACCCAAAACCATACACTTCCACCCACCGCGACCAAAAAGCTATAGTGCACAGTGCATAACTTATATCTACTCCCGTGGATAAACGTCATTGGTTTACAGCGAATACTTTTGGGTACAAAGTGAAATATGCGACACACGTAATTACACAAGGCGCGACAATAAAGTAATAAGACTGATTTTCTTTGCAAGATGTTGCAACCCTGCAGGCTTGCGTAGGCACAATATCTTTGACCTTGGTCTATAAGCTGCTTCTAGTCCAAGCGGCACATCGATGCAACTACCCAGTCGTGAGTTGTGCTGTAATAAGTTAACAAATGTTTGTGACTCTCGTCACGGAAATGGAACTGCATAATATTGTGCAATGGTATGCCATTTCTTTTTGCGTTCAACTGGGTGAAAACGCGACGGTAACTTACGGTAAGCTTCACAAGGCTTTTGGAGAGGAGGTTATGTCAAGAGCTCAAGTTTTTCGTTGGCATAAAATGTTTAGTGAAGGCAGAACGAATGTTGAATATGAAGACCGCAGTGGACGGCCATCAACCTCACGGACGGATGTCAACTTGGCCAGGGTGCGTGAACTCGTACGATCTGATCGAAGAGTATCCATGAAAATGATTGCAGAACAACTGAACATCAATCGAGAAACGGTTCGTCTAATAATAACTGAGGATCTTGGTATGAGAAAGATTTGGATTCTGCATCAAGATTATGGGCCTTTCCATACTGCTCGGTCAGTACAGCAACTTTTAACCTCAAAACAAATTTCAGTACTACCACAGCCACCCTATTCGCCAGATATCGCTCCGTGCGACTTTTCTCTATTTCTGAGAGGCAAAACGGGGATCAAGGGACACCATTTTCAAACAACGCAAGGTGTCCAAAAATCTGTGACGAGGGTCTTGGAGAATATTAGGGAAGATGAGTTCTAGAAATGTTACCATAAATGTCAGAAGCGCTGGAAAAAGTGTGTGCAATCAGAAGGGAACTACAATGAAGGAGGCAACACTAAACTTGACTAAAACGGTAAGCAACATTTTTTTCACATCAGTCTCATTACTTTATTGTCGCGCCTCATATATGGTGTTACAAAAAAGTACGGCCAAACTTTCAGGAAACATTCCTCACACACAAAGAAAGAAAATATGTTACGTGGACATGTGTCCGGAAACGCTTACTTTCCATGTTAGAGCTCATTTTATTACTTCTCTTCAAATCACATTAATCATGGAATGGAAACACACAGCAACAGAACGTACCAGCGTGACTTCAAACACTTTGTTACAGGAAATGTCCAAAATATCCTCCGTTAGCGAGGATACATGCATCCACCCTCCGTCGCATGGAATCCCTGATGCGCTGATGCAGCCCTGGAGAGTGGCGTATTGTATCACAGCCGTCCACAATACGAGTACGAAGTCTCTACATTTGGTACCGGGGTTGCGTAGACAAGAGCTTTCAAATGCCCCTATGAATAAAGTCAAGAGGGTTGAGGTCAGGAGAGCGTGGAGGCCATGGAATTGGTCCGCCTCTACCAATCAGTCGGTCACCGAATCTGTTGTTGAGAAGCGTACGAACATTTCGACTGAAATGTGCGGAAGCTCCATCGTGCATCACCACGTGTTGTGTCGTACTAGTAAAGGCACATGCTCTAGCAGCACAGGTAGTGTGTCCCGTATGAAATCATGGCGGTGAATCGAGGAAGTACAGTACATACTGACGAAACTAAAATTAGCTCTAACATGGAAATTAAGCGTTTGCGGACACATGTCCACAAAACATCTTTCCTTTATTTGTGTGTGAGAAATGTTTCCTGAAAGTTTGGCCGTACCTTTTTGTAACACCCTGTATATATATCAATTGACAGTATCATTTCCTTCCATGACTGTAATTTCACTCGAATGCAAGTTTTAATTGATGATAAATTTGACTAACGATTCTAAACTGTTTTTTCTGACTGTATTTCTTAGTGCACTTCCATATCCTTTCGGTCAGTTTCCTTTTGAATCTATGCTTTTCGTAGAAGCTGGATATACGTAATCACAGTCGATTATATCTTATACTAGACGTTGTGGAAATGTTACGAGGCTCTTGCATGTTATGTTTCGGCTATTCCCCTCAAACGCTGCAGTGAAATACCAGATGGTGGTTTATCAAGGGGAGTGCTCATTCATTACTCCATTGTATTCCAATCCGTGATAGTGCTAGACTCACACGTAGTCGATGGTGTGTTGATCTCTAATCATAAAACATTATAGCAAGGTCGTATTTGCCATCATCGGGCAGTCTGAGATCAAATGTTATGGCGTGCTTTAGGGCTAAGTCAGAGGGTAATTCGTGTGGGCGGTTAGAGCACGAGAAGTGGGTGGATCCCTGGCGCGTGCGTCGACCGCGCCACGCCGCGGCCTCATTACGGAGTCTGGCAGCCCCGTCTGGACGGGCCAGCCTGTGGCCTCAGTCGAGTCGGCGCCCGGCCGCCATCTCCATACCAAATGAGGCGCCCCACAAGTGGCTGGCAGCGCGCCCGCCAGTCTGCTCCGCTTAGGCGGGCGGGCATCACCGACACCCGGCCAGCCACTTGCTGCGCGCCGCCGGGCCAATCCCCTTCCAGCGCCTGAGCCGGGGGGATATGCCCTGCATACTGCCCACCCGGCTACTGCCCGAACTACGCAAGAAAGTAGCTCTGCAGTGGCGAACAGGTACATTTCTTAGCGATCGTGCTGCAACCAGCGCCGCTACGTACACTGTCTGATGTGCGGCTGGTCGCGGCGGAGGTTCGAGTTCTCCCTCGAGCATGTGTGTGTGTGTGTGTGTGTGTGTGTGTGTGTGTGTGTGTTTAGGATAATTTAGGTTAAGCAGTGTGTAAGCTTAGGGACTGATGACCTTAGCAGTTAACTCCCATAAGATTTCACACACATTCGTACATTTGAACGCTGTCTGACAAAAAAGTGAAGCACCCAGAAGTCGTGGTCGGATGTCAACGGAACTTCGTAGCACATCATTAGCGGTTATCTGAATGATTAGACTCCACACCCCTGGGACAGGTGAAATGGCCACTACAGTGCATTAATGTTGTTCGTGCTTAGCCCTTTCTCTGGAGCCGGCCGTTGTGGCCGGGCGGTTCTAGGCGCTTCAGTCCGGAACCGCGCTGCTGCTACGGTCGCAGGTTCGAATCCTGCCTCGGGCATGGATGTGTGTGCTGTTCTTAGGTTAGTTAGGTTTAAGTAGATCTACGTCTAGGGGACTGATGACCTCACACGTAAAGTTCCATAGTGCTCAGAGCCATTTGAATCCCTTTCTCCGGTATGGGTGTGTATACAGAGCCTGCTACGCCGTTCCCCAAGTGTTGTGGACGTACATGTCTATTCGTGCCACTTGGGTTTTTCTACAGTGCTATGAACTAAAACTAAACCCTCGTCCGACCTGGCCTCGGAAGGGCCCACCGGTAATGACCGGCCGCCGAGTCATCCTCAGCCCACCGGCGTCACTGGGTGCGGATATGGAGCGGCATGTGGTCAGCACATCGCTCTCCCGGCCGTATGTCAGTTTACGAGACCAGAGTCGCTACTTCTCAATTAAGTAGCTCCTCAGTTTGCCTCGCAAGGGCTGAGTGCAGCCCGCTTTGCCAACAGCACTCGGCAGACCGGATGGTCACCCATCCAAGTCTGACAGCGCTTAACTTCGGGATCTTAAGGGAACCGGTGTTACTACCTCGGCAAGGCCGTTGGTTCCCTACAGTGCTATGAACGCGTCCTGAGCCGCCAATCCTGTCACTGCTGCGAATCTTCCATATCTCTGTGAATAAAAAGATTGAAATATTTAATCATACAAAATACGTGACTCATTGCATGCTATCGTTACGACCAGATGATTCGCGATGTGCAAGGATGTGAATGGCCGCGTCGCGCGCGACCGCCCTTCGGATATACAAACCAGTAACTAGAGAACGAAATCAGATACCCTGCCCCTTTTAATTTTAAATAAAATTTCGGTATCTTATCTACATTTCATTCACTGTAGTGCATGCGCCAAGGACGACCACAGGTAAAGTTTACGCAATGCTTTTTTATCTTTGCAAAATCTTTACAATTTCGCTCTAGGTTTTACTTAATTTGAAGCACCACAGTTACTATCCCACATAACGAAAAGAAATTCAGACTTTTATCGAGTGAATATGTAAATCTGTAAGACGTGCAAAATTTAAATTTTTTCACCTAATAGTTTTCGAAAAATCGGTTGATAATTATTTAATATCGGCCGGAACGCCGTCTCTCAGCATTGAGACAGCATTTGGCGAACAGTAAAGCCATAACAAAAGCCGCCTCAGCACCGAATGCAAAGATCGTGTCTGTAGCAGCGAAAGGTTTAGAGTTCTTAAAATGCCTGGTAGGGTGTGTTGTGGGGTCCTTCTCAATCATCTCTTATAGAGTGCCTAAAGGATGCTGCCTTGTCGGATAGCTATGCAAAAATTCAAGCAAATCACATTAATGGCTTTTATTACAAAAAAGCAGATTGACAATACTTAGCTTGCGACATTGAAATAATCGATGACCTTCACTACATACAGTGTCGATGTAAGCAGTTGATATAAGGCACAATTGTCAGTTAACAGTTGGGATGGCGGCTCTTCTAATGCCGGGTCTGCTAGTGTTCGTCTTCTACTGTCCCCTACTGTCCGGCCGAGGCTGGTGGGAGCGGCGCTTATATTCCCTTCTTGTAGAGGCCGCTCCTGCCGTGGTGACGTCCTAGTCAGCGAACTATTGGCTGACGTCGTCTCACAGCCTTCTCTGCCCTTGCGTTCTTCATCTTCGTTGCGTCGCTTGTCGCTACGTCGGAGGATGTGTGAGAGGGATGAACAGTATCAGATGCTGAACAAGGGCAAGAAGATGCCACAAACTCGTGTGAGAGTGTGTAATCAGCACCTGGAGCCTGTAGCATTGAACGGCGACGCAACTTCCGTGTGGCATCGTCAATGTGAGGGTGCGAGGGTTACGGTAAACGGTTTGTGGTGAATCAGAATGAAGATAATGGAACCCTCAGGAGAGGTTCCATGCTGTGACTGTAGACATGTTAGTCCGTCGGAGAGAAGTCGCCATGGAGCCTGTAGTATTCAATCGCGACGCAATTTCTGTGTCGCATCGTCCATGTGAGGGTGCAAGGGTTACAGTAAATGCGTTGTGGTGCATAGGAAACAAGTTACTGGAATAGCAGGAGAGGGTAAATGCGGTGACCACACCCATATTAGTCTCTCAGAGACAAATCGGCATGGTGCCTCATTGTGGTCTCCATTTCACTATCTGGTTGAGTTGTGCCAGATCCAGATTTGTGAGGCGTCCATGTGAGGATGTCCTGTTGTTACAATGCATGGCAAAGTGAGGGGTAGGTATACTCGTAGTCATAGTTCCGGTCGACTACGATTCACCTCCACAAGAGAGTATCGACACATTGTGCACCAATCCCATTGCAACCGACTGACATTTGTGCCTGTCTTTTGAGAACATGTAATGGACAACTGTGCAATAGTCTGCGACATCCTGCACTAGGTGCACCTACACTACAGTATTACCGTCCCATGGGTTGACTGTTGTGACACCACAACACTAACACCTGCATCTGAAGTGGTGCCGTAAGTGGGAAGTATGGACTGACGATGAATCGTGGTCCTGCACTATACTAGATGATCATCACCGGCAACTATGGTGACCACCCGGAGAAACACGACATTCCTCCAATGTTTTAGAGAGGCACAGCGCTGTTCAAATGGTTCAAATGGCTCTGAGCACTATGGGACTTAACTTCTGAGGTCATCAGTCCCCTAGAACTTAGAACCACTTAAAACTAACTAACATAAGGACATCACACACATCCATGCCCGAGGCAGGATTCGAACCTGCGACCATTACGGTCGCACGGTTCCAGACTGTAGAGCCTAGAACCACTCAGCCACTTCGGCCTACTACAGCGCTGTTAGTCCTGGCGCCGTAGTGTGAGGAACCAGTGAGTATGACTTCAGGCACAACTGCAACTTCAATTTCCTACTGACTTCAATTAGGCGGGTAAATCTAATAACTAATGAGTAGATTGTGATTCGAATTTGGTAAAGCTTCCTGCAAGAGGGACAGCGCCTCGGCCTGTTAAACCTCCCAGATGCAGCTGTTGCTGTTTAGACTGCCCTCAACACGTACTAGAGCCAATGGCATCCCAAACTTGGCGTCTATTCATTATACCATTCGACAATGCAATCTGCCCGATTGTATTCACCACTGTAGCGACTAACAAATACGCTGCCAACGCTGTGGGATATGTTGTAGGGGGATTTCTCCGAGAACGCAACATTTGGCCTCTCAGCACGCCAGTGACGATGAATCCCCACTGACAACTTAGGCGGTGGCGGTTTCTGGTCAATCGAAGTCGATGCAAAGGCATGCGAGCTACCAATCTAGCCCTCAGGAAGCGACTTAGAACCATCGACACAGAATGTCCATACCCTTATAGTGCTTGAAAGGCGAGCCAACACGGTGGACGAAGCTGTTCTTTCTGTTACGGCCGTGCTGACAAGATGGCGGACATCACATGCTGTGGTCATATCATGTGGTCCAGTACCTGCCCGTTGCTGTGTACCGCCCTCATCTATCTACTGCGTCCACACACTATCGTAGCAGCGATCCCCATACGAGCTGCAGTATCACATTACGACAAGCCCGTTTCCCGGGGACCAATCATTCTTCGCTATTCGCATTCATTCACATGTCCATTATGATTATCCGGGCTGTTATGCCGTGGTCGGTTGATGAATTTTGTCCCAATTCCCAACGTTTCGTCCCCGTCTGCGGGAGACATCTTCAAGGGGGTCTGTAGCTCGATGGAAGGTCCAACACACCCGCTGGCTCGCAACTGACTGCCGCTAAATTCGTTGGGAACTGAGACAAAATTCACCAACCAATCACGGCATAAGAACCCGGATAATCATAATGGACATGACATTTCCGGCCGTGAAAGTCTACATTTTAGTATTCACTCACATTCAGAGATTGCACCCGTTGACTTCGACGAGCATACCGGAACTTGCTTGCACATTTCCACTTCGTATGAAGGCTCAGCAGCTACTGAGCTTGGCCTAACACCGACCTGTCCGGGCACACAAGAAAAATGCGCACTGATGGTCCTAAGGGTATCTGAATGCCATCTCCCTACAATAGTAATCTGTAATTGTGGTACCACTGTTCCTCACATTCTGCGATTCTGGAGTGACAACACCTACATGGCAGTTTTCACAGACGCTAATGTAGTTTATTAAAACAGTGTTGGGTTTGGACGTCAGTTGGAGTGTAAGGCAACAGTAAAGTGTGGGTTTACTGACCTCCCAGATGAGCCTGAAGTCGCGCTGCTCGACTCTCAGCAGCTCGCAGGTGGAGCGCGTCACCACGGTCGCCTCCCGCGGGGCGTCCCACAGCACAGACTCGCCGAACGTCGCCCCCACACCCATGCTGCACAGCGTCACGGGCGTCTGGAACACACGAGGCAACCCCACTGACGATCGACACCTCAGTGAAAAGGGTACGATGTACTAAATACATCACGTACAAACTTATAAATTTATTCATAGGAAAATATAGTGTGAGCCGTGCACGACTCGTGTTTGTGTCGTTTACTGCTTGACGTCTTTGAGATACTGCAGTCCCGTTTCTTATTCGATTTGCTGGCGTCACTAAGTTGCTGGCTTGCCTGCCCGTGACTGGCGGCAGCAGCGCTTATCGATAAGAGCACTGTCGTACTATCTTTGGAGCGAACGCTAGTACAGGGTGTCCACAACGAGACTCCAACATTTTAATAGCCTATATCTTTCTCATTTCAGATGATGGACCTGTGAATCCTGAAGGGGCAGACAGAGCAACTCAACAAGTTTATGGTGTGCAAATTTGATACGCCAAGTGGCCGTAGTGGAGCTGCAATCAATTGCTTTAGCAAAATGGAGGATATGATGGAGCGTGCACAAGTGGTCTAGTGGTATGCAGAGACAATATCGGCGACCCAAGTGCAAAGAAGCTTTCGTCTAGTATACAACAAAGCGCCCCCGTCGTTCAAGACTGTAAAGAAGTGATGTGATCAGTTTTTGGCTACTGGGAGTGTTGCGAAAGGGCATGGTGGTGGTAAGCCTGGGATCAACGAACATCATGTGGAACAAGTGCGGCGGTCATTCGAACAAAGTCCACAGAAGTCAGTGCGACAGGCAGCACGAGAACTTCGTATGAAACGTTCAACAGTGCACAATGTGCTTCACCAGCGATTACGTTTGTACGCATATAAAGTGCAGGTTGTGCAAGAAATCAAGCCTGATGATCGACCAAAGCGAGAAGAATTTGCATGTGTCATGTTAGATCGCATTGCCGCGGACGAGACATTTTTATCACGCGGGATGTGTACTGACGAGGCAACCTTTCACGTGTCAGAGGCTATCAATCGTCACAATGTGCGCATCTGGGGGTCTGAAAATCCACATGCACCTAGGGAACACATGCGCTACAGTCCGAAAGTTAATGTGTGGTGTGGTTTGATGATAAATCGCATTGTTGGGCCGTTTTTCTTTCAGGAGCCGACTACCTAGATATGTTGGAACAATTTGCCGTGCAACAGATAACAGACCTGCAGCCAAATGTGATGTTTCAACAGGACAGTGCACCACCCCATTGGAGCCTTGATGTTCGAAAATTTTTAAATGACACATTCCCGCAACGATGGATTGGCCGTGGAGGTCCAATTCCTTGGCCGCCACGTTCGCCCGACATAACCGCCCTCGATTTTTTGGTTCAAATGGTTCAAATGGCTCTGAGCACTACGGGACTCAACTGCTGAGGTCATTAGTCCCCTAGAACTTAGAACTAGTTAAACCTAACTAACCTAAGGACATCACAAACATCCATGCCCGAGGCAGGATTCGAACCTGCGACCGGAGAGGTCTTGCGGTTCCAGACTGCAGCGCCTTTAACCGCACGGCCACTTCGGCCGGCCCCTCGATTTTTTCTTGTGGGGTTATGTGAAAGACTGTGTATACGCTACACCAGTAAAGGACCCGCAAGACTTGAAACAGCTCATATGAATTGTCATCAACTCTGTCACAGAACAGATGCTCCGCAACACATGGCACGAAATCGATTATGGACTTTATATTCTTCGCGCTACCCGTGGCGTCCATGTTCAAGTGTACTGAACCGTCCACCTGTGTATGAAAACTTGATGAGCTGCTGTATGATTTCCCTGTAAATTGGGTTTCCTCTCAGATTTTACGAGTTCAAATGTTGGAGTCTCATTGTGGACACCCTGTATTTCCGGGTCGTCGTGTGTCGGGAGTAGAGTCGGGATGGAGCAGCGGTGAGGACTGTACATCCACTGCACGCGCTGTCGGATCGTGAAGCTCTAGCTGCGAGAGCGACAAAGTTCGTTGCCCACCGAACCTGGACGCTGTAGTTGAGTGATCAGTTAACCTGTTATGAAACCTAAACTATTGTGACATCTCTTCGTTCATTTGTGAGTTGTTGCTTCCTGGGTTGTTTTTAGACGCCAATTTCTGAAGACGTAGTACTATTCGTATCTTCGGTCGATATTTTCCATCGTTGTGCCGTTGGTCGGACGGAAGGGAATTGGTTAAATTGTTGGTAGGTCCTTGGCCGTCCCTAGTTTGGGTTGCACATCCGATTATTTAGCTTCAACTCTTGGCTGCCTGTCTCACCTCACCTTACGTTTGAGCTCAGGCCGACCCTTGGAACACTTCTAAGCACCACTTGTTCTGTTTGTTTTAGATTGTGATTTTCATTTTAGTTTGAAGTATTGTGTGAGACCTTCGGCCATGTATTAATTCAGTTCGTTTTAAATTTTACATGAAGGCCTTCAGCCGTCTGTATTCCTTAAAGGAACTTTTTTTTTATAAGAAGCAAGGGGTTATTTTAAATTGTTTATCTGGCTTGTTATTCAGGCCTTCAGCCGTGCAATAAGTTAATATTTCTTTAATTTAGCTTTCGGTCGTTCTGTTATAAGTTTAAAAGAACATGTCTTGGTTAGAAAATTGTTTATTAATGTGTTTTAATTATAGTTGTCCTTCAGACGTGTGGTGTAGGCTTTCACCCGCTAATTGCTTTCAATTGCATGCAGTTTTTTAAAAGGAAAAAATTACCTTCTATTTTTAATTGCTTCGATTTTTAAGCCAGGCATTCAGCCGTTCTTGTTTTTGATGCGCATCTCAAGTTCTTTAACTAGGCCTTCAACCGTATTGCTTGGTTGTGATCTTTTAAAGCAATGTGTAAATGAGTGGTTCTCAGAAAAATAAAGTTGTGTGTTTGTGCAACTCACAGTAACTGTTTACGGCCCCATCCACAATCATAACCTTATCCTGTGCGCTCTCTGAGTACCTACCAATCAGGTTTCAGTGTACACACACACACACACACACACACACACACACACACACACACGTCTATTTGATATATGTTACAATTTAACGGCAAATATTTAATTTCACGGACTGTCCTGATGGAGGAACATCCGCAACTGAGCATTATAGCAGAGGTTGAAAATACAGCTTCAGTTGTAAGGTTCCTTTTATTTTTCAGTAGTTAAAACACGACCGTTCAAAAATGGCTCAAATGGCTCTGAGCACTATGGGACTTAACATCTGAGGTCATCAGTCCCCTAGAACTACTTAAACCGAACTAACCTAAGGACATCACACACATCCATGCCCGAGGCAGGATTCGAACCTGCGACCGTAGCGGTCGCGCGGTTCCAGACTGAAGCGCCTAGAACCGCTCGGCCACACCGGCCGGCAAACACGACCGTTTTCGGGCTCTTATATACCCATCATTAAGTGTTATAGCTTTGTGGTGTGATTCCGAACGCCGCGGTGGACGAGTGCAGGACACGGTTTATCACCAACGAGGGCAGAACACCCCGTGCCAATAGGTCAGTAATAGTGCGCAATATCATTGGAGATTTCCCTAGACTTCTCAATCATATAGTAATACTGTTCAGTAATATTACGGTTCGGACCCCGTCATTACAAGATGCTCAACTACAACTGCCCATAAGATCCATGCTAATTCTTTTTCGGACCATTACATCAAAGAAATGTACACGCTACCATCACTTTTAACAATTACTACATTATTAAGGGGCTACCAGTTCATCCTCTAGTAGCAAATTGCCGTGTGCTGTAACATATTTCATTTTTATCTACAACATATATTTCAACGACAACATATAAGCGAACATTTATAATGACCCATGATGGACATCTCTTTCTATAATATCCACCCATGTGCTGAGCCAACAAGTTCAGGTATTTAATATTACCGTTACGCTAAATACCATCAAATGTCTTGACCCGTCACAACGTATCGAAGCTGAGCTACTCACTTAAATAAAAAAAATTGCAGTTTTTTTAGTGTTGTTCTGCCCTCTTCCCCCTGGATACATTATTTCTGCGGATGCGCATACCCCATGATCGATAAACAAAAGTTGCGGTTCCACGAAGTCAGTGCTTATCTATTACACTAAGAAAACATTCTACTGGCAATGCTTCAGAAGGCTTGAAATTTACAAGTGCAGTTTCAGCTTTAAGTATTTGAGGCATAGTTACGGAAACGCGTCAAGTGCTAAAACGCTCACTAAAGGACTGTATTTCAGTTACAAATGTATACTGACACACAAACGTACACTGAAGATACAAAGGAACTGGTAAACCGCCAAATATCGTGTAGGGCCCCCGAGAGCACGCAGAAGTGCCGCAATACGAACTGGCATGGACTCGACTAATGCCTGAAGTAGTGCTGGAGGGAATTGACACGATGAATCCTCCAGGGCTGCCCATAAATCCGTAAGAGTACGAGGGGGTCGAGATCTCTTCTCAACAGCACATTGCTAGGCATCCCAGATATGCTCAATTATGTTCATGTGTGGGGAGTTTGGTGGGCAGCGGAAGTGTTTAAACTCAGAAGCGTGTTCTTGGAGCGACCCTATAGCAATTCTGGACGTGTGGGGTGTCGCATTGTCCTGCTAGAATTACCCAAGTCAGTCGGAATGTACAATGGACATGAATGGACGCAGCGGACCAGACTGGGTGCTTACGTACGAGTCACCTGTCAGAGTCGTATCTAAACGTATCAGGGGTCCCATATCACTCCAACTGCACACGCCCCACACCATTACAAAGCCTCCACCAGCTTGAACAGTCCCCTGCTGACATGCAGGGTCCATGGATTCATGAGGTTGTCCCCATATCCGTACACGTCCATCCGTTCAATACAATTTGAAACGAGACTCTTCCGACCAGGCAACATGTTCCCAGTCATCTACAGTCCAATGTCCGCGCTGCCCTACAATACTAAACTGGTGATCCCTTGAAACATCAGAACATGTCCTCCCAACCGATCCCTTCTTCTAGTCAAATTTGTGCCTCAAATTCCTCATCTCCCTAATTCTATTCAGTACCTCTTCTTACTTACGTGATCTACCCATCTAATGTTCAGCATTCTTCTGTAGCAGCTCATTTCTAAAACTTCTATTCTCTTCTTGTCTAAACTATTTATCGTCAATGTTTCACATCCATACATGGCTACACTCCGTACAAATACTTTCAGAAACGACTTCCTGACACTGAAATCTATACTCGATGTTAACAAATTTCTCTTCTTCAGAAACGCTTTTCCTGTCGTTGACAGTCTGCATTTTATATCCTTCCTACCTCAACTATCAATACTTATTTTGCTATTCAAATACAATCTACTACTTTAAGTGCCTCATTTTCTAATCAGTTCTCTCAGCATCACGTAGTTTAATTATACTACACTCCATTATCCCCGTTTTGCTTTTGTTGATGTTCATTTTATATCCTCACTTCCAAACACTGTCCATTCCGTTCAACTGCTCTTCCAGGTCCTTTGCTGTCTCTGAAAGAATTACAATGGCCGACCGCTGTGGTCGAGTGGTTCTAGGCGCTTCAGTCTGGAACCGCGCGACCGCTACGGTCGCAGGTTCGAATCTTGCCTCGGGCATGGGTATGTGTGATGTCCTTAGGTTAGTTAGGTTTAAGTAGGTCTAAGTTCTAGGGGACTTACGATCTCAGATGTTAAGTCCCATAGTGCTCAGAGCCATTTATTAGAATTACAATGTCATCGGCAAACCTCAAAGTTTTTATTTCTTCTCCATGGATTCTAATTTCTACTCCAAATTTTTCTTTTGTTTTCTTTACCGCTTGCTCAACATACAGATTAAACAACGTCGGGGATAGGCTATGACTCTGTCTCACTCCCTTCCCAACCACTTCTTCGCTTTCATGCCCCTCGTCTCTTATAACTGCAATCTAGTTTCTCCGCAAATTGTAAATAGCCTTTCGCTCCCTTTAATTGACTCCTGCCACCTTCAGAATTTGAAAGAGTATTCCAGCCAACACTGTCAAAAGCTTTCTCTGAATCTACAAATGCTAGAAACGTAGGTTTGCCTTTCCTTAACCTATCTTCTAAAGTCGTAGGGTCAGTATTGCCTCACGTGTTCCAACATTTCTATGGAATCCAAACTGATCTTCCCCTAGGTCGGCTTCTACCAGGTATTCCATTCTTATTCTTTTCCAGTTTCTCCATTCTTTTTCCATTTTACAGCTATAGTCCTGTTATTTTATAGCCACACCTCGTATGCAGATCCAGCACACCTGTTTAGTAGACCCTGCTAGTTCGTTGCAGTATCGTCGTCCCAGGGCCTGTGAATTCAATATAAAGGCATCTAGCGTCACTGGGAAGCGTCAGCGAACATTTTCTCTCCAACAAAAGTTGTTTCTCGCTAGACTTTTGACGCAAATACTTTGAAACACCCCGTATACATGTATACATGTATATGTGTATATGTGTTGTGTGTGTGTGGATCTGTCGTGGAGAAAATTGTAGAGGGTAAAAAATTGAAGATAGTAAAAAAAAACCACGTTTATTTCACTTGTGAGCGGTTAGAGTCACTTTATCCCTGACTGGGGCGTGCGATGGAAGGTTCCGCTTAACGCCGGCCGCAGCCCGCCATAAGACCCCTATCTCTGTGAAGCACTGGCTGGCTCCCATACCACGGAGGTCTCTGAAGCGCCCTCAATCCAGCCATCGATCACTGTTAAGGCGATTGGTGTGCTTCCAGTGGAGCACAGACTGCCGAGTGCCGCCAGCGCGCTACGATCTGCTCGTTAGCAGCGCTTCCTGGCGCCTAACGAGAAAACCCGCGGCTCTGCCGAGATAACGCCCATAAATAATACGAAGCAGAGCTCTGAAGACGCGAGCAGCGCCGATGTTTTACGGCGCGGCGCTCCGGGCCATTCGGGGGAGATACTCGCGCTAATTTATTACGAGACCGCAGACGTCGCTGCAACAGCAAAATCTAGTCCTCTAGAGCGAACGCATTATTTCTTGTACGCACAGTACAGTGCGACGTTCTCTCAGTCCCCATTAACATTACCTAGCGATGCTACCATGTTTTGTGGCTTGCGGCAATAAGAAAGGGAAAGCACGACATTAGCGATAAAGCAACACAAGCTTCTACCACGTTCTGGGATTCTCAGCTGTAAACCATGACTTTTGTTAGCCTAGAGATACGAGAGATGATCTTAGGAATCACCTGAGCCTGATTCACAGCTGTACCTTTGTTATATCATAAATCTAACACAAAAAAGAAATGGTTGCTGGAGAAAGGCCCGACGCATTATTATAAATATGAGTACCGGATGATATTTCAGTGTTCCGTGCACTTAATTTCATTCGGCGATTATTTTGAGTGTTTCTTTCTTTTTTTTTAATTTATCCTCTGCAGTAACTGTAGAAATAACTGGCTTTTACCTACCACTCTTCTACTTCTTTTCGCAATGAAAAGCTTAGGAAACGCTCCAAGACGATAGTGGTACTAAGTAAACAGTACTAAGTAAATTTCTTTCTCGGTAAATATTAATTGACATTCAATTAGTTCTGTGTACCGACAAGGAGATCAGGACATCAGGACAATTGGGTGACGAACAGGCATCTTCATATGATAACTCAGTACTGGAACGTCCCAGGCCAACGACTTACCATCCGGGTGTTGATACCAGAATTAAAAAAAGAAAATAAACAAAAAAATCAACAACAACCCAGAAACTACACTGAGCAACGAGTAAGGATCACTTTTTTGAAAGCCCGTAATTGTTTCCAATTGCGAGGCAGAACTTTGAAATTTGGTTCAAAGGGGCCTAAGCGTGGAGCTCTGCAATGTCATCCTAGCGCGCGACCACGCTTGAAACAACGAGGTGTCGACACATGCGAAAAGAAGGCCACATCTCACAAGTCCATTTGACGTGTAAGGTGGCATTCACACGTGATCTACCCTTTGGAGTGCAGTGCGACCACTACGTTTCCTCTGGCATATGTAGTGGAACCACTTGGGACTGTTCAAAACCATTCGACAAAATTTGAACTTTATCAAGAACAGTAAAAGATGCTTCAACTTTTTCAGTTCTTCTGTTTCACCCCCTCTTACACTGTGATCACAGAGGGGTCAACCTTGACACGTGCGTGAATAAAATTGTAAAGAGTCCACTCGAGACCCTACATTTAGGCAAAACCCTCGGTGACACCTGCCCACATTTACTATAGAAGGACCTTTTCCATTGTATTCACGCGTGTCCAAATATCAAACCCTTCTGTGATCACAATACTGGAGGGTATGAAACACAAGCAACGAAAAAGCGTAAGCACCCTTTGAAGATTCGGATCACGTTGAAATCTTGTCTAATGGTTTTGAACAGTCTCAAGTGGTTCTACTCTGTACACCTGAGCAAATATTGTGGTCACACTGAGTTCTAAAGGAGTGAGATCGTGTTCAATGATGATGCTAGCCTACAACGTCCTTAATGAAAAGTTGAAGCGTCAGGGAAATGTCCGCAGTGTCGAAGAGAGTTCAGAAAGCCTTCCTGTCGCTCGTCGCACTACGAACTGTGGTTTTCGACTGCGAAATGCATGAAAATCAACGCTCCAGGGAAGCGAGTGGTTTCATTGAAGTCCTTTACGCCACTGCTTGATTCCTTTTAGTCTCGACTCGGAGCGGCGGTGTGTCTGAAATGTTTCCTCGCCACTCATAAGAAATCCCCTCATTTCAACGCTGGGTGGCGTCAAAAAAGGGGTGAAATGTGGGGGAGAAGGGCTGTGACGACCTCCCCTTCATGTGACATGTCCACGGTAGCGTTGGGTAGAATTGTGGTGAAATTTGGTGCCAATGTGAGATAATTAACTAACTTTATACGTCAAACGAACTTCCGAGCTCTGGCTTTTTTCGTGTGTCGACATCTTGCTGTTTGAAGTGCCGTCGACCCCGAGGGAGACGTTGAGGGCTCCACGCTTTTGACTATTGCCGAGGAAGGCTGTAGACGCCTTTGAGCCAACTTTAGTGAGATGCAGTGGCTTCTGCAACCTCATGCCGTTGGTCACTGCTGATTCTTCCACCTTTCGCGGGCAGTTTCCCATCGCATTTCTTGTTTATATTCACATTTTAGACGTAGCGCCTAGATTGCAGTTGTTGTAAGCTTCAATTTATTTTCTGGCAAACATTACATTTCATTGTTAGCTTGCGCTGTCCCTGCATTAAGACCATTAGCTATTAATCAAACTAATTAAACATTTGCACTATGTGCCAACTCCATAAGCTTAATCTTGGTAACTATCTGCAGTGCTGACTGTTTGTGCTCGCCACCGTTGCTAAAGTGGACAATGCCCGAAACACAGTGGGCCGGTATGCCATTTATCCTCTAGGTCAA
This sequence comes from Schistocerca piceifrons, assembly GCF_021461385.2. NCBI lineage: Eukaryota > Metazoa > Arthropoda > Insecta > Orthoptera > Acrididae > Schistocerca > Schistocerca piceifrons. The sequence goes on along the minus strand of NC_060140.1, from coordinate 260,576,810 downwards.
CAGACGTTGCACTGCAGCTGATTTTGTTTCATACGACGTGGGAGCAGTAACAAGACACACGCCAATTTCATTTGAACGATAACGCGACGAAATGCCCGGAGAATGCGGAGATCGCAGACAAAGCCCCGAAACGACAGATTTTAAAAGAAATATCTTTTAGTTTCGTGCATCACCTGCTATGGATCTAAACCGACACTAACAACAGAGCAGTAGGTACCCAATAATGGTTTGATGGGATATCATTTGTGACAGATACTGCTTCACACTATCTGATGCTAAGTTTTTTTTAATGTCTTATGTGATATCAAGACTGACGTTAATCTATCCGAAATACGAAACATTGGACTTTTTTGACAAATGTTTTCACACTTTCTTTTTCAATTTCTATGTGAGAGGCATATATTCTGGACCTAACGAAATGGATGACAACATAACAGCCTACGAAAAATGAGTCAGTCTTAATAAATTAAATAACACACAAGTGGTCGTTTCGCCTCAATGCCTGAATCTGACCAGTAATGGCTTAATGTGCAACACAAATAAATTAATTGCTATAAGATTAATAATATTGTACTTTGCAGGCTGCTCCCCCTCCCCCGATATTCTATTTTAAGTCGGTTTACACGTAAGTATGTATCATGAAATATACCCATAATTGAAAGCACCCTCTCATATCTAACGTTCAGACTCCTGAACAACGTGATAACGCTATCTGACTACAAAAGTTATAAAGGTAGATGATCATGAGTAAAGCAGGTTGGTAGCTTACTTTCGCGCACTGTATAGGAAAATGCATGAACATACACATAACTGACTTCCATGAACGCATTTAGTTCTGATCAGCACACAGCCTACCATTCACGACGAGTAAGAAAGACAGCTTGTAGCCAGGCTGCAGGGGTAGGACAAAAATAAAGAAAACCCGCGAGAAACGCATGCTTGAACATAAATGCAAATGCTAACAAAGCCTGCGGGTTGCTGTGTTATATCTGACCACAAACGACATTTGTGCAATGTTATCAATACGTTGCAAGTGTCACGCATGGTCAGAGCAGTGTTCTATGTACAGGGTGACAATTGACAATTATTGAACTATATGAAATAAAATCGCCGTAACTTCTGAGCGGCTTGAGTTAGGACGTTACACCGCACAGTTGACCGCGTGGCATGATGGGAATTAGTATGCGCTGTATGGTTTGGTTTAGCGACAATGCCATGGTTTCGTCGATAAGAAAAACTGGCGCATTTTGAGGACTGAGAATCCGCATTTCGCGATCGAAAAGTCTCTTCGTCCTCAACGGGTGACTGTGCGGTGTGAAATGACCAATCACGGAATAATCGGTGCGATGTTCCTTGATGGCACGGTGGCTACCGAAGGTTTTGGAAGATGATTTAATCCTAATTATCCGAAGTGACCCTAATTTCGACAAGATGTGGTTCATGCAAGACAGAGCTCGACCCCATCGAAGCAGGAGAGCGTTTGATGTCCTGGAGGGGCACTTTGGTGACCGCATTCTGTCTCTAGGGTACACAGAGACCGCTGGCATGGGCCTCGATTGGCCGTCATATTCTTCGGATCTGAAAGCATGCGACTCCTTTTTGTGGGGCTATATTAAAGACAAGGGGTACAGCAATGGTCCCAAAGCCATTGCTGAGTTGAAAACAGCCGTTCAGGAGGTCATCGACAGCATCGGTGTTTCGACACTTCAGCGGATTAAGCCGAATTTCGCTGCGTCACATCATCGCCAATGATGGCAGGCATGCCGAACATGTGATAACCTAAATCTGAATATCTGTAGTAACGTTTAAATTTGAATAAAGTGTGTGCATCCTGTAGTTTGCAACTAATTTACGTTTTTATTTTCATGTAGTTCAACAATTGTCACCCAGTAGCATTATGTGGGAACTAAGTGAATTCGAAAGTGGGAAAGTAGTTGGTGGTCGTGTGGTGGGTGTTTCCGTAACCAAGGGAGCCGATTTGCTTGGAGTTTCAAGAGGCACGACATCGAAGGTTTATAGCGCACGGAGGGAAAGAAGTAACAACGCGGACAAAAGCGTGTGTCGAGTGAACGTGACAGACGGTCACTGAAGAGGATTGCGACGAAAAGAGACAGAATGATAGCTGCAAAAGTCACTGCAGAAATGAATGTCGCACTCGCGAACTCTGTCAGCACCAAAACAACAAGGAAGGGAGCATCATAAGCAGGGAACTAAACGCCGAGATGGATTTCCCAATCCATTCATCCCTGAGCAAATGCCCGTAACAGGAAAATGTTGTGCCGAAGGCATAAAACCTGGTCTACGAAACAATAGAAGAAACTCATTTGATTGACTTAGGATTATTTCACACTGTTTACAACGACTGGCCGAGTATACATCCCGAGAGTGAAACACGACAGGGGTTCGGTGATAAATTGCGCAGCTGTATCGTAATATTCCTTGGCCCCATGGTCACTTGCTAAGTCACATTACTGCCAATGATTATATGAACATTATGACTGATAAGGTCCAGCTCGTGGTACAATATTTGTTCCTTAATGGCGATGCTCCAAAATGAAAGGGCCATTGTTCAGACAGCTCGCATCGTCCCGGACTGGTTTTGTGAATAGGAATATAAATTGTCGCATTTTTCTGCCCACGAGTCACCAGTTGTCAACGTTATTCAGCCTTTGTAGTCTACTTTGAGTAGGAGTGAGCTTGATCGCTATCCACCTGCATCATTTCTACCTTAACTTTCCACTATTTTGCAGGAAGAAAGGTGTAAAATTCCCTTGAAAATGATTTAGGACCTGTATGTATACTTTCCGAGATGACTGAGAGCTGTTTTGAATGCCAATGGTTTCTTGCACTGTGTTAGACACGGTAATGTGTTGTGTTGTATTTCCATATTTTGTACACCATCTGTACGTACAATAGGCATGATTGGCCCAGTCTGCTAGCATAACGTTTCTATTCGGAAATCTGAATATTTTCAGACATACGGCATTCACGTGATTCCGTAGATTTTTCCGACGTCTTACATATTTAAGCTCTTCACGTGTATGCTGCCGGAGATATATATATATATATATTGATAGCTAGATACACAATATAAGTTTACAGAGCGTCTGCATTTAAGACCACGGGAAAGAAATTCAGTACTGTACGTTGTGAATATGACAGACGAATTTCAACTCAAACATTGTGACTGTTTGAGGCACGCAAATATAATCTTCATTGTAACACAATCTTGGTAAACCAATCTGTGAATAGGGCGAATGATTAATAAAAAAGTGTAATTCACGCACAAAGATGTTAGTTCGAAAATAACAACGCGATCAATTATTGTGTGTTATACGTTTGTTCTGGAGACCTTACAAAAAATGGATTCATGGAACAGACGAACGAGAATCAAAGAAAGTTTGCACGTTTCGTCACTGGTTCGCTTTGTGAGCGTGACAGCACCGCACCAGTTCTGAACAGTTTGTAGTGGGAGACTAGGCGCTGGCGTTGGGTAGAACCTTCTCGCGAAATTACGAAATCGTGTGAAGAAGCACGTTACTTCCTCCACCATATGTTTCGCTTAAAGAACACAAAGCCAAATTTAAAAAAAAAAAATATCGGTCTGGTAGATACGGTTATCGACAGTCATCCTACCCGTTTATCACTCGCGAAAGATATATTAAAAGGGTGACCGATGATCCTTGCACAATTCCTACGTTACGGCACTCAGCGTACATTGGTTACGGAATGAAGAAGCAGGTATTAGGAACTGTTTTTTCTGGGCTGCTTTCAGGTCAACAGTCGCTTCTCTTCTGGCTCATAAACCCGTAGAAGAGATCAGCGTGTTTGCGTACTGCATCTACACTCCTGGAAATGGAAAAAAGAACACATTGACACCGGTGTGTCAGACCCACCATACTTGCTCCGGACACTGCGAGAGGGCTGTACAAGCAATGATCACACGCACGGCACAGCGGACACACCAGGAACCGCGGTGTTGGCCGTCGAATGGCGCTAGCTGCGCAGCATTTGTGCACCGCCGCCGTCAGTGTCAGCCAGTTTGCCGTGGCATACGGAGCTCCATCGCAGTCTTTAACACTGGTAGCATGCCGCGACAGCGTGGACGTGAACCGTATGTGCAGTTGACGGACTTTGAGCGAGGGCGTATAGTGGGCATGCGGGAGGCCGGGTGGACGTACCGCCGAATTGCTCAACACGTGGGGCGTGAGGTCTCCACAGTACATCGATGTTGTCGCCAGTGGTCGGCGGAAGGTGCACGTGCCCGTCGACCTGGGACCGGACCGCAGCGACGCACGGATGCACGCCAAGACCGTAGGATCCTACGCAGTGCCGTAGGGGACCGCACCGCCACTTCCCAGCAAATTAGGGACACTGTTGCTCCTGGGGTATCGGCGAGGACCATTCGCAACCGTCTCCACGAAGCTGGGCTACGGTCCCGCACACCGTTAGGCCGTCTTCCGCTCACGCCCCCACATCGTGCAGCCCGCCGCCAGTGGTGTCGCGACAGGCGTGAATGGAGGGACGAATGGAGACGTGTCGTCTTCAGCGATGAGAGTCGCTTCTGCCTTGGTGCCAATGATGGTCGTATGCGTGTTTGGCGCAGTGCAGGTGAGCGACACAATCAGGACTGCATACGACCGAGGCACACAGGGCCAACACCCGGCATCATGGTGTGGGGAGCGATCTCCTACACTGACCGTACACCACTGGTGATCGTCGAGGGGACACTGAATAGTGCACGGTACATCCAAACCGTCATCGAACCCATCGTTCTACCATTCCTAGACCGGCAAGGGAAGTTGCTGTTCCAACAGGACAATGCACGTCCGCATGTATCCCGTGCCACCCAACGTGCTCTAGAAGGTGTAAGTCAACTACCCTGGCCAGCAAGATCTCCGGATCTGTCCCCCATTGAGCACGTTTGGGACTGGATGAAGCGTCGTCTCACGCGGTCTGCACGTCCAGCACGAACGTTGGTCCAACTGAGGCGCCAGGTGGAAATGGCATGGCAATCCGTTCCACAGGACTACATCCAGCATCTCTACGATCGTCTCCATGGGAGAATAGCAGCCTGCATTGCTGCGAAAGGTGGATATACACTGTACTAGTGCCGACATTGTGCATGCTCTGTTGCCTGTGTCTATGTGCCTGTGGTTCTGTCAGTGTGATCATGTGATGTATCTGACCCCAGGAATGTGTCAATAAAGTTTCCCCTTCCTGGGACAATGAATTCACGGTGTTCTTATTTCAATTTCCAGGAGTGTATGATGATCTGTCTTAGAGACGAGTAAATGCAGGTTTTTAATAACACACTTGCAGAAAGGCAGTGAAATGCACACTCAAATGTCAAGAATAGGTCATCCTTGCATTTACTCGACAACCAAACGCCATTATGAATTCTTCGAAAATAAAAGGAATGAATCGCCTGTGGTAACCCAGTCTGTCTTTCATTTAGGCCGAGAGACGGGACTTATACATTATAAAGATACTAAAATTATTTTTGTTGGTTTTTATTTTGCTGCTTCTGTTTTTTACAGTTTCCGGTGACTCTGTATTATTATTATTATTATTATTATTATTATATACCTATATCTGAAGACTGCTTTTCCTTTATGTGATGTGATCAACCACTTTAGGTCGAACCAAACGGTTACTCTTCGGTATTTTATGACTTAATGTTGATATTGATTTTTCGCTTACGGCGTAATTGAATAATAATGGCTCTCTTCGCCTATTTTTTTCTCTACCAGCTCTGGTCAGCTATAGATCCCAGCACCAATAGTTGATTCTCTGCAGGTCTTCCTGCATTTAGATACCGTAGTAGTAGTAATAGTGGTAACGATAAAAATACATCATAAACTTCCATCACCGTCCCAGAATCTCTTGCGGAAGGGATGCATATTTTAAATTATATCTAACTTGCAGGTGGGTGTAACTAGCCGTACACAATTCACAGGCAAAGTTATGATTCGCAATGCATAAAATCCTCTCGGTTCTCAAACCGTGTCAGATCGAAAAGAAATTCGCGAATTTCGGAGATATGATTTTAAAACACAATTAATTTAGCAAGTGTGGATGAGCACTCGTCTTATCAATTCTTAAACTGATCCAGTGAGATACTATACGTGGGAGGGACACGAAACTGACACCACCTCCGAGCAACTCGAGGACTCTTGAGGAGAACAGGATGTGTCCCTGTGCAGGGGTACAGGGCTACTCATAAGTACCTCAGGAGTATCAGAAGACGCTGCGCGAGAACTACAAGACAGACAGGATACAGACATATCTCAGTGGATATCGCAGCTCTCCAAATTTTTAACTCGCATTGTAGGTGCCTAAAGACGACAGTTTGTGTCGCGCAAACGTCAGTACGGCGAAAGAACACGTGTGTCGAATTCACTGAAGTTACTGCCTGAGAAGGCGTACTGGCTGCAGCCCACTTTGGAAATCTGTTCATCCGGTTGCCTATCCGGAGGTGCAAACTGATTCGATGCAACAATAATTAATGCTTTGTCTTAATGTTCTGATACTTCTGGCCCTGCACTGCATATATGCAACGGCGCGTATTATGTATAGAAACATGGAGATAAACTCTACCAGCTGATACGTTATTTTTTTCTATATCTTGTAGTTTTCACACAGTAGTCTTATGAAACCCCGCAGGTACTCATGAATAACCCTGTTTATTTACCGTCGCAACCATTCCCATAAATATTATTTATTCAGTGTATTACTGCCTGTGTGGACATAGCAAATCGTGTTCGGACTTTCGTCCACTATCTGGGAACTTGTCTCTATGCCGTTACATTGAATTTGCAGAGGTGATTTTACTTTGCTGTTGCTAAACAAAGAACAGTCGTTAGTAACAGCAAGCAGACAACTGCAATAGGTTAAACTGTAACTGTTAGTATATGTATGTTGCTGTGTATGTAAACTGGTTTCCTACTCTTTAACTTGTGTCTGTGTTGTAACGTGAACCTGAACAGTGCAAGTAGTGTCTTTACGTAAACACTATCTGGTGAAATGGCTCGCCGAACCTGTCTGAACAGTGTAAAGGTACTTCAATTAACTTTACCAATAAGAATTAGAAAACGTGAATCTGTATAATAAAGAAATCGTCCTGTGGAATGCTGTATCGTACAGTATAGTGGATAGAGAACAGTGCTACAATGGATGTCGTCACAGTACGTGACTTGTAATCCCAACAGACAAAACTGGGTAAAAATTTTGCATAAAACTACAAACTAAACTTTGAAAGAACTACTACCCAAAACGTGTCTGCGAAAATGCCGTGTAAATTTGCGAACGCGAACTGGCTTAATAAAATTTCAAACACTAGGTGGGATATGTAACACTGCAGTGTAAAAGTAAGAATGTCTGCACGAGAAATGAGATATGAATTGAACTTTACCTGAACTGAACCTGATGATAATTTTGAGGCGGCAGCGGAAGCTCGGAACTGCTGGAAAGTGCCGCAGTAAACCAGCTAAAAACATCTTGCCAAGTGCGATGAAAGGAAAGGCAGCTACGTTACACACATCATACTTGATGTTTCGAGAAACTGTGCTCAGTTAAATGCAATTAAAGTTTTGTGAGCAGACTGTGGAAGAAACTCGACTACGAATTACTGAAAAGAGACTAGTACTCAAAACTATATTATGAATCTCATTCCTTAATAATTTCAATAGCTTCTTATAAAAAATATGCCGCTGCTATGAAATTAGTTACTGAAATGGTGAAAGAGTGGTGACTCTACAACTCTGAATCCGAGCTATGTAAGCAAATAACTTTGCTTCATCACGCCTCGACGGTCAAACTAACTGATCTGAACTAACAAAGAAAAAAATCTTGCTAAATATTTGCCTTTCTCAAACTCGTGATAAATTACCCACGAGCAAGCAGTGCAGTTACACCACTGCCTTCTCAAATCAATATTTACTAAATCGTATTTCGAAAAAGCACATCCTCTGGGTTTGCATCTCTGTGTCCTGCTAGTTATTTCCGGACCGCTCAGCAATGTGACCAATACCCGACTCTCTCACTTACTTCTCTCTTAATGCTACACTGGCATTGACAAAGCTACTGATAACCAAAGATTTCATTGCTTGTACTCAGAACCTCTGTGGCGTAACATATCGACTATTGACGACTCCTGTTTCAAAAATATCCATCGTACAGATGTTTAGTTTGACACATCGAATAAAAAGAGAGCCAACGCCACTTCCATTGAATACCAAAAATAAGTTAGAAACCTTACAAAGTCAGGATAAGACTTTTTTATTTACAGCAAAAAGTACACCTACAAATGTAGAGCTATGTCTACGTAAGCAACAGCGTAAAGTTGCACTTTCGTCACAGCCACGGACAAATAATTGTCGACATAGTAGACAGTGCTGAAGGATGTACACTACCTGATCAACAGTATCCGAACATCTGTTAGTGGACATTGTTATGACGTTAGTCCACCTTTCGCCTTTATAATGTCTTAAACTCTGGTGGAACCACTTCCAGTGAGTTGTCTGTATCTCTGTGGAGTAGTATCAGCTCATTCTTCCCCGCGGGCCGAAACCTGAGAAGGTAGTGATCATCCTTGGATCATTTATTTATACCATTGTAGCCTTTTACCTATAATTTAAACACAGGCTGTATTGATTGTTACACAAATTATGCAATACACCTTATTACTTAATTAACATACACAATACCACCTCCCATTACTACAACTAAATCTACTATTAATATCTGTGTCTACTATTATTATAACTTCAGTTCTCGCCTGACAGAATCTGCAATGCACTAAATTGTTCCCCGGTCAATAGGCACGCCCTGCGGATCCCTTGGGCGCTTGGGGAGGGGAGGGGAGGGGGGGATGTTGTGGTTGCATCTGCTTCTTCCTCTGTTTTTTGACTCCCTGGTCGCAAGGGACGAGTCTCCCGTTCCGAGGGAGCATCGTTGTTGCCGGTTAGGTAACAATCTGAGCAGCCGTCTTCGGTTGTTTGCAGATGACGCTGTCGTTTATCGACTAATAAAGTCATCAGAAGATCAAAACAAACTGCAAAACGATTCAGAAGAAATATCTGAATGGTGCGAAAAGTGGCAGTTGACCCTAAATAACGAAAAGCGTGAGGTCATCCACATGAGTGCTAAAAGGAACTCGTTAAACTTCGGTTACACGATAAATCAGTCTAATCTAAAAGCCGTAAATTCAACTAAATACCTAGGTATTACAATTACGAACAACTTAAATTGGAAGGAACACAGAAAATGTTGTGGGGAAGGCTTACCAAAGACAGCGTTTTATTGGCAGGACACTTAGAAAATTTAACAGACCTACTGAGGAGACTGCCTACACTACGCTTGTCCGTCCTCTTTTAGAATACTGCTGCGCGATGTGGGATCCTTACCAGATAGGACTGACGGAGTGCATCGAAAAAGTTCAATGAAAGGCAGCACGTTTTGTATTAACGCGAAATATGGGAGAGAGTGTCACAGAAATGATGCAGGATTTGGGCTGGAAATCATTAAAAGAAAGGCGTTTTTCGTTGCGAAGGAATCTTCTCACGAAATTCCAATCACCAACTTTCTCCTCCGAATGCGAAAATATTTTGTTGACACCGACCCACATAGGGAGAAACGATCACCACGACAAAATAAGGGAAATCAGAGCTCGTACGGAAAGATATAGGTGTTCATTCTTTCTGCGCGCTATACGAGATTGGAAAAATAGAGATTGTGAAGGTGGTTCGATGAACCCTCTGCCAGGCACTTAAATATGATTTGCAGAGTATACATGTAGATGTCGGAGTGCAGTCATACCCCGACCCACGTCACTCCGGTTCTGTTTCTTTGGTTTTCGAGACACGGCACACGGCTGCGTTTCTCTCTGGTGTTGCGGTGTTGGAGGTTCTTCTGCTCCACCTGTTGACCTAAGCTGCCTCCTCTGCGCTGCGTCTCGGTCGTCTGCTGAAATTCCTCGTAGTGCAGTAGCCGGGAGTTGACTGGTAAGATGACGCGCTATCCAATCCTTTCTTGAAATAGCGTCGGCCGTGTTGTCAGTGATCTGCCATTTTGTCTCGCAATGCAGTATTTCCTTGCCGTCGAGTCTTCTGTGCTGATTCAACTGCAGCCGAAGAGTACGAAGGGTATCAGCAACACCGGTATGCGGCGGACATCCCAGATAGTACGTTCCGGCGTACATTCTCCAGCAAAGCAAACACGCAGCCGCTTCAGAGCGGAGATCGTGTGGACATACTCCAAGTATCACTTGCAAAGACTCAATTGAAAGTGCCGAAAGCTCCTCCCAACCGAAGAAGAATTCCACGTCGCACCCTGTTAACAGTCTGTACTCGCACAGTATACCATGATCGCAGTTCAGATAACGTACTGGTATGACAAGGTGGATCGCAATGCTGATAGAACAGTCATCGTCTCCGAGCTGTTTCTCTACTATACGCAGTATCCTCATTTTGCGATTTCTTAAGCGCAATAAGGGTACAACATCTTGTCCACGGAAAACATTCGCCCCTGCATACCTGACTTGGCACTACACATGACGACGCCGAACCTTTCGGCCAAACTGCTTCAGGGCATAGTACAGCTTAATTTATCACTCCAAATCAATCGTTTCTAGTCATCCACTGTCCACTAAGGTTACCCTTTACACCATCTCAAGCGTCGCTTAGCAGTAACTGCAGAAACGCGTGGCGTATGAGGAGATACTCGGCTATTGTAACCCATCCTCTTTAGCTCCCTACCGTCCGCCCCTGGTACCTGAGTGGTCAACGCGACGGAATGTCAATCCTAATGGCCCGGGTTCGATTCCCGGCTGGGTCGGAGATTTTCTCCGTTCAGGGACTGGTTGTTGTGTTGTCCTTATCATCATCATTTCATCCCCATCGACACGCAAGTCGTCGAAGTGGCGTCAACTCGAAAGACTTGCATCAGGCGAACGGTCTACACGATGGGAGGCCCTAGCCACACGGCGTTTCCAACACCCTACCCGAAGTCATTGCGCTACCTGGACTCGTGGCAGCACTTTGGAACTCACGATTGATTCCTGTTATTGATTTCAGGCTATTTCTTACAATCACCCTCCTCAATGCTCAACGGTAAATGTCCGTCAGTGCAAGAGGTCTGCCCAGTTTTCGTTTAGCAATGGTTGTTCAAAAAAATGGTTCAAATGGCTCTGAGCACTATGGGACTTAACTTCTGAGGTCATCAATCCCCTAGAACTTAGAACTACTTACACCTAACTAACCTAAGGACATCACACATATCCATGCCCGAGGCAGGATACGAACCTGCGACCGTAGCAGTCGCGCGGTTCCAGACTGTGCGCCTAGAACCGATCGGCCACTCTGAATGGTTGTTCCTTCGCGTTTCCACTTCACACTCATATCACCTACAGACCACTTACAAAGGAGTGTCCGCAGACTTTTCATCACATAGTGTGTCTTGCTTCCCGCGCGACCGCTACGGTCGCAGGTTCGAATCCTGCCTCGGGCATGGATGTGTGTGATATCCTTAGGTTAGTGAGTTTTAATTAGTTCTACGTTCTAGGGGACTGATGACCTCAGAAGTTAAGTGCCACAGTGCTCAGAGCCATTTGAACCATTTTTTGTCTTACCTCATACGCGTTTGCACGAAATAAAAATTTGCGCTAGAAAGAAGTCGATCTATTCTTATATATAATGACGTTTTTCGTAGAAATGCATCTAACGATCCGAGAACCACAACTTTTGTGTCTTCGCAGTGGAAGTATGAAAGTACTTCAGAATCAAGAAGATCGATGACCTTTCTGGAAGGAATGACAGTTACATGAGGGTCGTTCAATAATTAATACAACACAATTTTTTCTGAAGCTGGTTGATTTTGTCCAGGATTCCAGTACACCATCCTATTTTCCACTCTTTTCGATACAAAACCCTATTTTCCGACATAATCTCCATTCACTGGGACGGCCTAAGGCCATGTTACTGGGGTCCCTGTATGCTTACATCGTACCGCTCTACTGGTCGACGTCAGAGCCGGAGTCAAACAGAGCTTGGATGGCGTGTACAGGTACAGCTGCCCACGCAGCTTCAACACGATACCACAGATCATCAAGAGTAGTGACCCGCGTATTGTGACGAACCAGTTGCTCGGCCACCATTGACCAGACGTTTTCAATTGGTGAGAGATCTGGAGAATGTGCTGGACAGGGCAGCAGTCGAACATTCTCTGTATCCAGAAAGGCCCGTACAGGACCTGCAATACGTGGCCGTGCATTATCCTGCTGAAATGTAGGGTTTCGCAGGGATCGAATGAAGGGTAGAGCGACGGGTAGTAACACATCTGAAATGTAACGTCCACTGTTCAAAGTGCCGTCAATGCCAACAAGAGGTGACCGAGACGTGTAACCAATGGCACCCCATATCATCACGCCGTGTGATACGCCAGTATGGCGATGACGAATACACGGTTCCAATGTGCATTCAACGCGATGTCGCCAAACACGGATGCGACCATCATGATGCTGTAAACAGAACCTGGATTCATCCGAAAAAATGACGTTTTGCCATTCGTGCACCCAGGTTCGTCGTTGAGTACACCATCGCAGGCGCTCCTGTCTGTGATGCAGCGTCAAGGGTAACTGCAGCCATGGTCTCCGAGCTGATAGTCCATGCTGCTGCAAACGTCGTCGAACTGTTCGTGCAGATGGTTATTGTCTTGCAAACGTCCCCATCTGTTGACTCAGGGATCGAGACGTGGCTCCACGATCCGTTACAGCCATGCGGATGAGATGCCTGTCATCTCGACTGCTAGTGATACGAGGCCGTTGGGATCCAGCACGGCGTTCCGTATTACCCTCCTGAACCCACCGATTCCATATTCTGTTAACAGTCGTTGGATCTAGACCAACGCGCGCAGCAATGCTGCGATACGATAAACCGCAATCGCGATAGGCTACAATCCGATCTTTATCAAAGTCGATAACGTGATGGTACGCATTCTCCTCCTTATACGAGGCATCACAATACCGTTGCACCAGTCAACTGCTGTTTGTGTATGAGAAATCGGTTGGAAACTTTCCTCATGTCAGCACGTTGTAGGTGTCGCAACCGGCGCCAACCTTGTGTGAATGCTCTGAAAAGATAATCGTTTGCATATCACAGCATCTTCTTCCTGTCGGTTAAATTTCGCGTCTGTAGCCCGTCATCTTCGTGGTGTAGGAAATTTAATTCCCAGTAGTTTACTATTGAACCCCGGTTTTAGCAGTGGCCAGCTGTTTCTTCCGAAGATTGAATTTCGTTCGCATGAAATATTTCTGTTCAACGAAATCGGATCGGTATTTTTTAAATGGAGTCTTTTCCAGAAGCTATGTACTTAATTAGGATTACTTATTTCATTAGGCCCTATTTAATAATTATTTAACAACTGATTTTTGTTAATTAACTTTTTACTGAAATGCAAACAAAACAGTTGTAAAACGCGATCGATAGAAAGAAGTAGGTCATACATTTCATGTTTCTTCAGTTTCCTGAGGGTAGCACAGTACACTTCACAGGTGCACGTTGCACCATGAAGGGGGGACATAAAACAGAATAACATCTCGCCCAACGACTTGCCGTGCATCTGTCACTGCCAGGTGTCCGTGGACATAAGGCAAGCGTCTATGAATATCTACGATGCTCTAGTTTTCCGCCTAAAGAAGATTGATAGCTCGCCACCTGGACGGCAGCTTCGTTATAGACCCCATTTTGAAGGTTAGGTATAGCGCCGCTATCTATCGGAACTTCATGACACTATAGGGGTTGAAGGGAGAATATTCAGCGATGTCCCACAACAAACTCCGCATTTTTTCAACAGAAATCGGCCGAGAAAAAATATGTGTTGCATTACTTATTGAATGCCCCTCGTAAGCCTGATGAAACGATAAATGTGCTGAAAAATCCTACATGTGAAGAAGGATAAAATAAGATATTTTCTTCCAAGAAACGTTTTCGACGTAAAGCAAAGTTCCGAAAATAGGACGAAACGGTAAAATAAAAGTTTCAGCTTGAGAAGAGAAAATGAAAGCCTTTGCCACAGAACCGCACAGAAAATTAACGGACATCCAAGGAAAAGGGCGAAAACACACAAAAAAAGCAGCTTTCGTTAAAGCGCCTCATTAAATTTTAACAGAGCTTTTATTACGCCGGTCACCGCGGGCAACGGCCGCTGCATTCATAAATGAGCTCTGCCGACGGCGGCCAATCTCAGCGCTGCAAAAGTCTGCTGCGGCAAACTGGCGCGGCCTCAAGTTTTTAAAGCAATACCTGCTCGTAAATACGCGGAAAATAAAAATGGGAGTTAATGGAAAAGCTGCTGCAACATATTGTATCAGAATTAATTAATCTGAAGTAAGTCACTGTCACAAACAATTCAAATCAATGAAACACTGAACCTTAAGCTGTACTTAGCAGATTCAAAAAGCATGCAACTTGAATTACGCCGACTTCCGCCAGCAGTGACAATGACGGTAGAATTGATAGCAACCTTGAAAATTTTAAAATTCTATCGTGGTGATGTCAGACTCTGTGTTAGCCCATTGATCGCCTTCTCGCGTAATTCAGCTCAAATATTGGTAACTGTCGTAAAAAAGGGGAGTGCCGTAAATAGTGGCACCAAGCGATCATGGAATCCTCCACTGCTGATGCGTGTGGGCATTAAGCTAAGAGCTGCACCGAGAAGGATCCCACCGACCCACTGCAAACTGGGTGTGCGTGTTGCACACCATCAGCAATGACCAATGATTACTTTTCACAGGTGGCTGCACACTAGGAGAGCGTGGATGGGGCTGTAGTTTGGGTCATAATCCTAAAAAGGTGGCCATAATAAAAGAAGTTCAGAGTTCAGCAGTTTCGTTTAATAGGTTGACTTTAGTAATGTTGGGAGTATGTGTGGTATCACATATCGATACCACCCCATGGGTATCAATGTTGGCAAAGGAATTGCAAGTTTCTGACTGAGGCCAATAGTAATCACACGGGGTCTGGCGGACCCAATGGTGTGTGCACACTGAGCCGCGCTTCCAGCAGCTCCGTACCATGGGCGCCCTTTGCCACCTTGATACAGGACAGTCGATGGCAGCGACTCAACCCACGCATGCTCCACTTGCACTTCGAGTCTCTTCATTGCGACACTATTGTGTGTGCTTAGTACATCAATCAAAAAATGGTTCAAATGGCTCTAAGCACTATGGGACTCCGCATCTGAGGTCATCAATCCCCTAGACTTAGAACTACATAAACCTAACTAACCTAAGGACATTACACACATCCATGCCCGAGGCAGGATTTGAACCTGCGACCGTAGCAGCAGCGCGGTTCCGGACTAAAGCGCCTAGAACTGCTCGGCTATAACGGCCGGCGATACATCAATCCTCATACTACTTGACATTGTAGGAGTTTGATTTTAATTCTTGCTACATTATTTGTTATGAGTCTTAATACACTTGGAGGAATACAAGTTAAGTAACTCGTTCGCTAATCATTTTTGCTCCTGTCCAGTTTTCCTATGATTGCAGTTGCCAAGTCACTCTATACCCCACATCTCCTTTACCATTGTGCACGAAGTCGTACACAACACTATTGAACCCCAGTCTTAAAAGCGGCCAGCTGTTTCTTCCGAAAGCTGAATTTCGCTCGCATGAAATATTTCTGTTCAGCGAAATCGGATCGATATTTTTAAACGGAGGCTATTTCAGAACGTATTTACTTAATTACGAATAATCATTTCATTATTTAATCATTAGTTAACAACTGATTTTCGTTTATTAACTTATTACTAAAATTAAAAAAAAAAACTGTAAAATGCGATCGAAAGAAAGGGGGTAAGTGATAGAGTTCACGATATTCCGTCTTCTTTTTCATTCCGTCCGTAAGTATGTACTTCTTAACTATGTATCTTCAGCCTTAAAATGCAGCTACTAGCCCGCATCTCGTGGTCGTGCAGTAGCGTTCTCGCTTCCCACGCCCGGGTTCCCGGGTTCGATTCCCGGCGGGGTCAGGGATTTTCTCTGCCTCGTGATGGCTGGGTGTTGTGTGATGTCCTTAGGTTAGTTAGGTTTAAATAGTTCTAAGTTCTAGCGGACTGATGACCATAGATGTTAAGTCCCATAGTGCTCAGAGCCATTTGAACCATTTTTTAGGTAGCTGTTGTAATACGATACTACACTACTGGCCATTAAAATTACTACACCACGAAGATGACGTGCTACAGACGCGAAATTTAACCGACAGGAAGAAGATGCTGTTATATGCAAATGATTAGCTTTTCAGAGCATTCACACAAGGTTGGCGCCGGTGGCAACGTGCTGACATTAGGTAAGTTTCAAAACGATTTCTCATACACAAACAGCAGTTGACCGGCGTTGCCTGGTGAAACATTGTTGTGATGCCTCGTTTAAGGAGGAGAAATGCGTACCATCACGTTTCCGACTTTGATAAAGGTCGGATTGTAGCCTATCGCGATTGCGGATAATCGTATAGCAACATTGATACTCGCGTTGGTCGAGATCCAATGACTGTTAGCAGAATATGGAATCTATGGGTTCAGGAGGGTAATGCAGAACGCCGTGCTGGATCCCAACGGCCTCGTATCACTAGCAGTCGAGATGACAGCCATCTTATCCGCATGGCTGTAACGGATCGTGCAGCCACGTCTCGACCCCTTAGTCAACAGATGGGAACGTTTGCCAGACAACAACCATCTGCACGAACAGTTCGACGAAGTTTGCAGCAGCATGGACTATCAGCTTGCAGACCATGGCTGCGTTTACCCTTGACGCTGCATGCGATGGTGTACTCAACGACGAACCTGGGTGCACGAATGGCAAAACTGGCGTATCATCTGGCGTGATGATATTGGGTGCCATTGGTTCCACGTCTCGGTCACCTCTTGTTCGCATTGACGGCACTTTGAATAGTGGACACTTCAGATGACTTACGACCCGTGGCTCTACCCTTCATTCGATCCCTGCGAAATCCTACATTTCAGCAGGATAATGCACGACCGCATGTTTCAGGTGCTGTACGGACCTTTCTGGATACAGAAAATGTTCGACTGCTGCCCTGGCCAGCATATTCTCCAGATCTCTCACCAATTGAAAACATCTGGTCAATGGTGGCCGAGCAACTGGCTCGTCACAATACGCCAGTCACTACTCTTGATGAACTGTGGTATCGTGTTGAAGCTGCATGGGCAGCTGTACTTGTACACGCCATCCAAGCTGTGTTTGACTCAATGTCCAGGCGTATCAAGGCCGTTATTACGGCCAGAAGTGGTTGTTCTGGGTACTGATTTCTCAGTATGTATGCTCCCGAACTGCGCGAAAATGTAATCACATGTCAGTTCTAGTATAATATATTTCTCCATGAATACCCGTTTATCATCTGCATTTCTTCTTGGTGTAGCAATTTTAATTGCCCGTAGTGTATTTACACTGAGAAACATGAATTGAAAATTCCACTAAAAGACGAATAAAACACATAAGGACACACAATCATAAAATTACTATTTCTATAACATCGCTACCAAGCTATTACAAAATAAAAATATAATTACGACATTGCAGTGCATGTGTTATTAAGAAGAAAGACGCTATGTTCCTTCCGGCATGCATGCATGCACGCAAGACCCTGGCTGTTGTATGGGGGAACCATGCTGACTATGGTGGCCTTGAAACTTTCCCTGATGCAAACATCTTGACATGGAAGACATGGATTATTGCTGAGAGTACAGGTCTACTAGCAAAGGTTCCCTATGGTACTTCGGTGCCAGACAAGCCGTTTACTTTATCTACAAGAAGAAAGAAGAAACTCAGGAACGACGACATAGGGAAGTTTGGGTCTGACCGGGAACCGTTCACGGATAGCCAAAGCGGCTAAGGCTATCGCTTGCATAAAGTGGGAAATCTGGGAGCGCGCGGGATCAGCCGAGCAGTCTATGGCGCTGCAGTCATGGACTGTGCGGCTGGTCCCGGCGGAGGTTCGAGTCCTCCCTCGGCGTGTGTCTGTTTGTCCTTCGGTTAATTTAGGTTAAGTAGTGTGTAAGCTTAGGGACTGACGACCTTCGCAGTTAAGTCCCATAAGATTTCACACACATTTCAACATTTTTTGGAAATCTGGGTTAGAGTCCCTGTCCGGCACAACTTTTCACTGCCGGAAGTGTAAATACATTTCATGTAAAATTAAAATTAGCAAAAAAGAAAATTTTTTTAAAAATATAAAAAGTACTCTTCATTTAATATCCATACGCTTTTCCTTGAAAAATTTACTTCGCTAAATTATATCTTAATATTACATGTTTCTTCTTTCTATAAACCATCTCTGAGGAAAGTGAAAAATTTTTCTATGAAATATTTTGCCCTCCTGGTACTTGCAGCAGAGGATTAAGCGTAGTTAATTGCTGAGAATAAATCCATGAATGGCTCTAAATGGTCTCCAAGTACCCGAACATAACCATTTCCAGTCAATGAGCAGTTCAGTTGGACCTGAGAACCTAGTCTATTCCATGTAAACATGGCCAACGCCGTTATGGAGCCACCACTAGCTTGCAAGATAGCTTGTTAACGACTTGGGTCCATGGCTTCGTGGGAACTGGACCACACTGCCTCCTCCTCCCCCCCCCCCCCAAAATAAAAGAGAATACAAAAATCAGCGCTTCCAACTGGAAACGCAACTAATCTGTCCAGGCCACGGTTTTCCAGGCGTCTATGGTCCAGTCAGTATGGTCACGATCGCAGGAGGGGCGCTGCAGGAGACGTCGTGGTGTTAACAAAGCATTCGCGTAGATCGACTGTTGCTATAGAGGATTAATGACAAATTTCGCTCCTAAAGCATACCTTTGTCGTACGCCCCGTATTTATTTCTGCGGTCATTTACCGCAGTGCTGCTTGTCTGTTAGCACCGACACCACTACGCACATGCCACTGCTTTCGGTCGTTAAGTGAAGGTCGTCGGCCAATGCGTTGTCTATGGTGAGAGGTACTGCCTTAAATTTTGTATTCTCGCCAAACTCTTGACACTGTGGATCCTGGAATATTGAGTTACCTGTTTCTGAAACTCAACGTCCCATATGTCTACCTCCAACTACTACTTCGCGTTCACAGTCTGTTAATTCACGTCGTGTGGCCATAATCACGTCGGAAACATTTTATACCATGTGTACGCCATACTACCGCCATCTGTATGTGTGCATGTCACTGTCCCATGACTTGTCACCTAAGTGCGTATGTTTGAGTTGCTTAAGTGTGCGTCACGAGCCGAAGCATAGAATGAACGAACATCAGCAAATTTATTTGGCGATCTACGCGAAAAGTACATTTTAAGACATGTAATGGTCGTGAATGTGTAACGAGGTTCTTCCCTTTACTCGATGCAAAATGAGTAGTGAACTCTCATTAACGGCATCACAGCAGTAGCGGAAACAATTTGCGTGAACACATATTACACCAATTTGTTCATTGTTGGCGCTTATGCTGTGACCGTTGTTGGTACGACTACTTGAGAAGGAAATTTTTCTGCTTTGACTTTAATATATTATCTACTGTACAATGCATCTCGTAGCGTGTGGTTCCACCAGCTACAAATACGTACTTCGCAAGCCACCACAGAGAGGATGCTGGACGGTAACTTTTACCACTACTGGTCGTTCCATTTCCTGACACAAATGAAGCGACGGAAAAACGACGGTCTATATGCATACGTGAGAGCCTTCATTTCTCTTATTTTGTCTTCGCTGTCTTTATGCAAGTTGACTGATGTGGCAATGGGATCGTTTTACATCCTGTCGAAAATGTCGGTTGCATAAACTTCCTCAATATTTTTTGGCAAATAGATCATCATCGTACCTCCAGCGATTCCCATTTGAATTCACGGAGCATTTCCCTAAAACTGATGTGTTGATCGAAACTACCAGTAACAAATCTAAAAGCACGGCTTTGAACTTCTTCAGTGTCTTCCTGTAATCCGGCTCAATGGGGATTCCAAACACTCGAGCAGTAGTTAAGAATGGGTCTCCTTTACAGATAAGCAACACGTCCTACAATTATCCCAATAAATGGAATTAGACCGCTCACTTACCTTATAATCGACCTTGGATGCCAATTCCTTTTCACGTCACTCTGAAGTAGTACGTCTAGATATTTAATGGACGTGACTGTGTCAAAAGGCACGCCACTAATACTTATTCGAACTTTACAGGACCGTTTTTCCTACTCCTGTGCAGCAACTTACACGTTTCTACGTTTACAGCAAGTAGACATTTATCACACCAAGTAGAAATTCTGTCCCAGTCATCCTGTATCCTCCTACACTCATTTAACCATGTTACTTTCCCGCAGATAATAGGGTCATCAGCAAGAAGTCGCGGATTGCTGCAGTCCCTCAGAGCGTTTATCTAAACGGGGCGTCACAAAAAGAGGTAAACATTAGGGATAGGTTCCTTAACTCAAACTAGAAAAAAATGCCTGGAAAAATATTGAAAACAAAGACTTCGCAGTAGAAGAGATCTGTTTCATAATGTCGATGGTGATCAAGTGCTCATATTTCGTAAGGCATGCATTTAGAGCCGATGTTTATCAGAATTTTTTGCTTATTTCTGAATAAGGAACCTGTCTCTAAAGTTTTTTGGTGTTTTTTAGTCTCAGCGTGTATAGTGAACTGCGGACCTCTTTACTATATCTTTATCTCTGATGAGCACTCGCCATCCTGGAGAACGACTGGGCTCTATTACTCGTACTTAAAAACTCTTCGACACACACACACACACACACACACACACACACACACACACACACACACACCTGAGAACCTAATCCGTATACTCGGACCTGAACTATGTCAATCACTTCCGGGAAATCTAAGGATATGGAACCTGCCTTTTGCCTTCATCCATGGTTCAGGGGGATCTTGTCAGAGAAGGACAAATTAGATTTCCCACAAGCAATGCTTTCTAAATTCGCGTTGATGTGTGGATAGAAGCTTTTCTCTCTCAATGAAATTTATTTATTAGGTCTTACAGTATGCTCTAGAATTCTGCAGCTAATCAGCTTTAAAGATGCTGGTGTATAATTTTGTGGGTCTGTTCTTTGACCTTACTTATAGACACGTTTCACCTGGGCATTTTTCCAGCCATCAGGTGCATTTCGGTGTAAATTACATGTTCGTTCGGCACGAGTGTGGCAGTAACATGAAAGTCGTGCACAGTTAGGTATCACATTACTTGCCATACGCAGTTTGTTGAGCTTGATCTTATTGACTGTTTTTGTCTCCTTAAGCTTGAAATTTTTAAGCGCATACACAAATTTTACATGAACACATTTTATCACTAGTAGACTTGTAATCTATTTAATCGTCGGCTGCATACTTGGTGATACACATGAAAACATCTTATGAAATTTAACAATTTGCCACAGATATGTAACAAACATATGACCTTCACTAAAACGCAACTGATGAAAACATAGGCTATGAAATACACTGTACAATGAATAATATTTATCCCCTAATATTTATACATACAGCGTCAGACCAAAAAGTTTAGAGAGCAGATTGATAAAAAAAGTGAGGGAAATTAATATGGCGGTTTTAATGCTTCAGATGTTGTACATAGTGTTCCTCAGCTTGAGTACAACGCACAAAAGATCGGTACAACCGTGTGAAAGTGCAAGAAAGTCCTTCTTTGGAATGTTGTTTAGCTCGAGTGTCAAAGTGAGTTGAATTTCGCTTATGTCGTCAAAGACTCTATCCTCCATGTGAATTTTTGCACGTTGTTGTTCTGTGATAGGTTTCCATTGACAACAAGTTTCATCACTCGTGATGATTTTTTGCGAGAAAAGAACTGTACACATTTTGTACTTCAATCAAGTTTTAGCAGGAGTCCACTCATCACTGCTTTTGTTTGGGAGTCAAAATGTTCAGGATAAACTTTTCACACACACACTTCTCTCTTCTTCCAAACGTTCTGGATAATGCGTTGAACACTTGATTCAGATATATCGTTCTATTGCAACTTGTGACGCAACAACGTTGAGACACAACAGTCTCACTCCACTGCGTAACATTGCCCCCATGTGAGGTGGCACAATGTTGACATACTGTACAGAAATTCTGGAGTACGACAGTTCGAATTCCCATGCAGCACTCCGGATTTAGAATGGGAAGTTAAACACGAAAAATTACAAGTCCACAAGACTGCCATGTTTACAGACCCCCATCTTCTTTGGTGCAAAAACCACAAACACTCTTAAGTTCATACTGTAGTGAGGCTTAACACCTACAATGTCAAACCTGTGCTTTGAATGCCTAACACACAGGGAACAATGTTCCGGAAGCTGCACTACCGCTCATTAATTTCAATACACCCAATAAATGACATCTAGTTTGTAAGGTGTCAGGCAAATCCAATACCTTCCATGAAAACCCTGACATGATAAGCAAATCCAGTAGTATGTCACATAGCTCCGAATAAATCGTGACATTAAATTAACCAAAGTAATAAGAGTAACGAGTGAGCAAATGGAATACCACAGACTAACACAAGAATGCCTAAATGCATTTCATACCTTCCCACCGTGAGACAGACGCAGTTCCGAGGGGAGAAACGAGAACAGAAGCCGAAAGCAGAACCGTGTTAAGCGAGAAGGCCCTACGATAAGGGACGGACGGACACCCACGTCGCCAGCTAACTGCTAGGACCACACCACCCGCAAGTTTTTTAGCGTGAGACTTTCTCGCGTCTCTGTTACGTTAGGACCCCCCCCCCCCCCCCAGCCCATGTTAAAAGATAGAGCCCTCCAGAAGAACAGTATAGATCTTACGATAACGCTAAAAGGACCACACCAGCTGCAAGTTTTAGCGTGAGACTTTTTCGCTTCTCTGTTACGTTGCAAACTTTAACAACATTGCCCACCACGAAAAGTATAACGTTTCTCATTGGATAAACAGAATTTTTGTAGGCGGAGCTTAAGGTTAACATTGAGACCCTGGTTGGTCAGATGAAAACACAGCCAGATAGTTTTTTTTTTAAACCAACTTCGGTAAATTGTAGTAAGGAGAAGTTAGAAGAGAGTTACTTCCGAGACGGCGAGGTGAGCGGAGCTGTGCTTCCCGCCGCCCCCTGACGAACACCGACAAGGTAATGAACGCACGCGATGCCGCATAACAGCGCATAAAGCTTCACTCAGAACTGCAGAAGTCTCATCTGTTACACCCCCTTTTTACGTAATACTAGTGTCGATCGTCAATTAAAGCTCATGGTGTTCACATTTGCCACTTGAAGTAAAAATCTGAAACGCGATGATTTTTCTGTTATATAGTTATTGAGAAGCCACATCAGCCACTGTAATTTACGACAAGTTAGATAAGTAATTAAAGATAATTGAGGGTCACTGTAGGGCATTTTGATAGTTTTCTCTTTTGTGAAACTTAATTTAAACCTAGATTATAGATGTGATATGGCAAAGGTCATCCTTCGATCCATTGTAGAACTTGGAAACCCATTCAGGGAATATTCGTTTACATTTTTACATTTTTGTTGAACGCAGTTGGTTTTTACCATCCTGTATTAAAACATTTCCTTTTATCAATAGTGCAATTTATAAACGATGTTTTGTGAATAAAATTTCCAATGGTAAACTTAACTGCTTTTTCGACGTTATTTTACCAGCTAACTAAAAATAGGAAAGCCTTGAACCCCTTCCACTAAATTTAGTTAGTATTAAGATTCTTTTACAGGGAGTGCAGTGGAGCTGACGCTGAAATCATTAAGTATTTGGTTATATCATCGCTAGTCTCACTGAACTCTTCTGAATTCTACATGTCATGTGTGGTCTGGCGTCTCCTTACCAGCAACAGGTCCCAGGTTCAAACTAGTCAATTCCCTAAAAAACACGCTCAGAGCGTCGTTGCGCGAAAGTGGTAGGGAGACACGATATAGAACAGACAGACCCCACGCAGAATGTTTAGAAGTTCTTTGTAGATAAGGTCTAATACCGTGGGTACGGTTGAGGAAGCAAAGCAATGGTACTAAAGTTGTACATAAGCCATGAGTTTTGTTTGTGGTCATCGAGGTACCATAGCATCCAAAAAACAATTTTTTTACGCTTTAGAGCGCAAAAAGCTACTGGGGTTATATGCGCCCACCTCAAAATTATAGAACACGAACACAGCCGACTATACGTCAGTCCCAATGGACAGAATAGGAGACAGCTAAAAACAGGTACGTGGAAAAATGGCTAAAAAAACACCATACAGAAATGGAGGCCCAAAACTAAAAATTAATTGGCCTTCGCCATACTGCTTCGGCGAATAAAAAGTAAAACGCGGTCGACAGCCCGCGCGTTATTCACTAAAACGGCTGATAAATCAGACGGCAGACCCAAGCTGGAAAGTAAATTGTTAAAAAAGGGGTATTCTAGCAGGAAGTAGCGGACAGTTAAAATTTGGGCGCAATGTGCACAAAGTGGCAGGGTAGCACCACATAGCAAATTACGATGGCTAAAAAGGCAGTGCCCAATACGCAGCCGAGTTAAAATAATCTCCTCCCGGGGGAGGGCCGAGAGGAGGTAGTCCAAGGTTCTGAGAGAGGCTTAATAAGCTGAAGCTTATTCCCGTAAAGGGAGGACCATTGGCGATGCCAAAGGGACACCACCTCCTGACAGACGGCAACGCAGGGATCATTGGAGGGAGTATAGGTACTCGCGGGCTGAGATAAGAGGACTGCAGCCTTGGCAGCTGCGTCATCAGCCTCTTTTCCTGGCAAACCGACATGACCAGGAACCCACAGAAACATCACACTGGCTCCACCAGGAGTGAGCAAGTGACAGTGCACTAAGGGATGAGCAGTGTACAGCGCACATAAACTTTGGAGGGTACTGAGTGTGTCTGAGCAGAGGGCAGAATTGGAAAGGCTGTGTCGTCGGATGTACTCCGTGGCCTGATACAAGGCGCAGAGCTAAGCTGTAAATACTGAGGAGTGTGCCGGAAGCCGATATCGAAAGACACGGGTGCCAATGACGAAGGCACACCCGACCCCATGATCAGTCCGAGAGCCATCAATGCGAAGGTCGTGAAACTGGAAGCGATAGACCGAGGCTCGAGTAGTGTCCTTAGGAAGCGAATAAAGGCAAAGGTTAACACGGGCCGCTTCATGAAGCCAAGGTGGTGAACGGTTCACAGCCACCGGGAAAGTTGCAGGTAGTGTGAAGCTAAGCTTCCGTAGCAAGTGTCGAAAGCGGTCTCCAGGAGCTAACAGAGGAGACAGACGAGCCCCATACTGACGATCAAAGAAATCATCAAATAAGGAGGCATAGAAGCGGTGGCCACGCATTGCAGACAAACAGCATGAATACCTGCTGAGGAGTAAGTCATGGCGGTAGGACAGTGGTAGTTCAGCAGCTTCAACATACAGACTCTCAACCAGGCTCGTGTAAAAGGCGAACAGATGCCATGACGTTAGTGTTGAGACGGCGTAAGAGGGATGGGCGTGCAGATGCATAGTCGAGTTTAGAACGGACAAGGGACCGGTACAAACGGAGGAGGGTGGTTCGATCGGCACCCCATGAAGTACCGCTGAGGACACGTAGAACAGTGAGGCACCTTGTACAGCGGGCTGCCAGGTAAAACACATAGGAGGACCAAGAGACTTTCCTATCGAGCATGAGCCCCAGAAATTTCGTAGTTTCAACGAACTGAAGGGCAACAGGCCCAAGATGTAGAGATAGTGGTAGAAACCATTTGCGCCGCCAGAAATTTATACAGACAGTTTCATCAGTGGAAAATCGAAAGCCATGTTCGATGCTCCAGAGTTAAAGACGATCAAGAGATCGCTGAAGACGCTGCTCAGTGAGACTGGTCGTGGAGAACTGCACTAGATGGCAAAATCGTCAACAAAAAGGGAGCCGGCGATGGCCGGCGAGAGATAGGCCATTATAGGGTTAATGGCGGTAGCAAAGAGGACGACGCCCAGGACGGAACCCCGAGGCACACCATTTTCCTGGATAAAGGTGTCCGACAAGGCAAAACCCACACGCCCCTTGTAAACTCGGTCTTGTAAAAATGCCCGGAAAAAAAACAGGGCTGGCGCTCACGGAAGCCCCACGTGTAAATAGTACAGAGGATACCAGTTCTCCAGCGGGTGTTGTAGGTCTTCTCCAAATTCGAGAAACACATCCACAGTCTGGGATTACCGCAGAAAACCCAAAGTAACGAGATGGAACGCCGTGCACTAAATTCTCACTGTGCATTCGTTAGTAAATGCCGACTACTCGAGCCACAACACCAGCCGGGCATGAATCATACATTCCATCACCTTGCAAATGCAGCTGGTAAGAGAGATGGGGCGGTAGCTAGAAGGAAGGTTTTTGTTCTTACCGGTTTTAGGTACGGGTATGACGATGGCTACACGCCAGCGTCCGGGAAATGTGGTTGTACGTGTTAAGCAGAAAGTGCTTGCCCTCAAGAGACGAATGCTGCAACATTTGAATGTGGATAATGTCTAGCCAGGGGGCGGAGGATCGGTATGAATTGAGAGTATGATCTAGCTCCCTCATGGTAAAGGCGGCACTGTATCACTCACAATTCGGAGAAGGGAAGGGTATCGCCCGCGCCTCCTCCGCTCGTTTCCGATGGAGGAAGGCAGGGTTATAGTGGGAAGAAATCGAAACTTCCGCAAAATGGAGGCCTAATGTGTTGAACATAGCAATAGGGTCCACGATGAGATTGTCAGCGACTGTCAGGCCGGAAATTGGGGAACGGATCTTGGTTCCAGAGAGCCGTCGAGGTTGGCCCACAAGACACAGGAAGGTGTGGAACTGTTAAAGAAACAACTGAATGAAATCCAGCTAGTTCTTTTGCTATCCCGAAGAACGCGACAACACTTTGCATGCATCTGTTTATAATGAATGCAGTTTTCCAGCGTAGGGTATCGGTTAAAAACGCGGAGAGCACGTCTACATGCGCGAATTGCGTCGCGGCATGTCTCAGTCCATCAAGGGACTGGGACACGGCGTGGTAGAGTGGACGTGCGTGCTATGGAACTAAGGATAATATTTGTGAGTTATTTGACCTGGCCACTAGAACTGGGGGAATCTTGTTCTACGAAGGTCGCCAAGGAGGAGTAGAGCTACCACTCAGCCTTAGGAAGCTGCCATTTAGGCGTGCACGCGGAGTCAGCAAACAGATAGCACACGGTAAATGGTCGCTCGAGTGGGTGTCAGAAAGAACGGACCACTCAAGACGATGGGCAAGCTAGGCAGTGCAGAAGGATACGTCCAAATGGAAATAGGTGGGCGAGGAGTCCGAAAGGAATGTGGGTGCTCCAGTGTTAAGGCAGAAGAAGTCCAGTTGGTTAAGAAGGTCAGCAAAGAGGACACCTCTCTGATAGGTCCTAACAGAACCCCAAAGGTGATGATGGGGGAGGTAGCTGCCCAATAAGTAGAAGGAAGTCTGCCCTGGTGGCATCGACTGATGGAGGGACATATATGGTAGAAAGGGAAAAAGTCAGGTGGGGAAGGAAAAGGCGAACTGCAACAGCTTGAAAATTGGTAGTCAGGGAGATGGGTTGACTATGAATGTCATCCCGTATGAGCAGCATGACGCCCCCATTAGAGGGAATGCCGACCTCAGGGGGAAGATCAAACCAAACCGGGAAGAAATGTGAAAGCTCAAAGCGATCGTGAGGGCGCAATTTCGTTTCCTCGAGGCAGCCTACAAGAGGACGCTGCGATGCTAAAAGCAGCCGTAAATCCTCTTTGTGGGACCGAAAGCCGCTAACGTTCCATTGGAGGAGAGTCATGGTGAGGGGTGTCACTTCGGCAGCTGCCGAGTGACAGCTGGGGAAGAGGCGCTACTACAGGGCACATAAGCAGGACGATCCTTTTCCATGGGGTCCACAGAAGCATTAGCTTGCTTGTGTTGTAGATCCATGGAGTCCAACGTTAAAAAATGTTTGGTGGTGCGCACCGGTGATACAAAGGCCGGCCAGGCTAAGAAGAGGATCATCGAGTTGGCGATGGAGCAGATCGTTTGCCGTTGGTGGATTACTTCGATCGTTTGCGGTTACATGAAGACTCGGGTGTTGTTTGGCTGGAGGGACGGAGGAAGTCTTCACAGTAGTACTCGTTCTGTCGTTTCTGCCCCATCGGTTGCGTAGCTGGCGGTTTCGCCCCTTGAGGCGAGAGTTCGACGGCTTGTTGCACACTGGACGGGGGGATGGCGATGCTACCTTTACACTGGGCGATTTCACAACCTCAGAGCTGAATTGAAGGTCGCATGTCTGCGTGGCCATGTCTTTCACGGAGCGAGGGGTAACAAAAACAGAATTATAGGTACCAGACGGGAGAACGCATGGTTTGCGACTAGCCAGTAACTTGTGAGCGACTGGATGAGGCACCTTTTCCTTACCCAGATCTATTGAACAGCCCGCTCATCAAGATACAGTGGACACTCCCAAGAGGAGGCGGCATGGCCGCCATTGCAGTTCATACAGAAGGGAGGAGGAGGTGGATAATTGACCTTGTGCGCATCCCTGCCACAGGTGAAACATGTGGCTGGGTGTCGACAAGACGTTGTAGTGTGGTTGAAACGATGACACTTTTAGCAGCGTATCGGGTTCGGAATGTATGGCCGGACGGATCATTTGATAGCCTGCTTTGAGCTTGGACGGAAGCACCACTCTGTAAAATGTGAGAAAGAGGGTGCGGGTGGGCACTAAGGAGGAATCTACCTTTTTCATCACCTGATGAACAGCAATGACACCCTGATCAGAGAGGTAAGTTTGTATTTCGGCCTCGGTTAGACCGTCGAGCAGTCTGGTGTAAATTACACCATGGGAAGAATTCAAAGTTCTCTGGGCCTTGACACGAACAGGGTAACCGTGGAGAAACGAGGCAGCAAGCATTTGTTGTGCTTGAGAATCTGAAGTGGTCTCCAAAAGCAAAGTGTCATTCCGTGAATGAGAGCAGGATTTCACAGGGCCAACTATTGCATCTACACCTTTCTGAATAATAAAAGGATTTGCCGTGGCGAAGGACTGACAGTCTTCAGTACATGAGAGTACGAGGAACCGTGGTGCAGCGGGAAGGGTCTTTGAATCATTAGCCTCATGGCGTTTACGTTTTGCGGACGTTGAGTGGGAAGATGATTGACACATCGCGTGGAAATCCCCCATGATTGCCAGCGTCTCCGATAGCGCACTCCCTCCAACTGGGGGCCGCCTTCACAAGGGGGCGCACGCACCTTAGGTGATCGTTCACACCTCAGGTTACACCTCTTGAAGTCCTGACGGAGGGACCAATCGGCAATTTGGGAAGGTTACATCTCAGGTAATCACCCCTCCCTGGGCCTCGTTCATCTTCTGATCGACCCGCGCACGCGCCGTCTTTTTAAACTCGCGAACCGCGTCACTTTACATTAGGTCAAAGATACGCAAGCGCCATAGGTGTTCGACAGCAAAGAACTATGCATACATTTAATCTGCGATGAGATGGTCGATTCATGCTGGGATATCGACATGTAATTAGGATTTGCACCGTAGCGATGTCATTCCGAACTTTAAAGAAAACTTGACAACGGTCACTGTACGCAGTATGACAATGTTGAAATTCTTGCGTCGAACTGATATTTTTAGGACTCGATGGTGAAGGAACAAACAGAAATTCCTTTGGCGGTAAATTTAACAAATAGAGATCTTTGACATTTATCAAAACTGCTAATTAAGTCTTAAATCTTTATGTTGATGTACCCAATGTATTGCATAAAAGGTTCTTGGTTTACTTACCCGAGCTTTCGATGACTACCTCCGTCATCTTCGTCAGGTGTAAAACTATCGTGGAACCGGTGAGGCTTCCGCTTTTATAAGCAGTGGACGGCTTCTTATTGGCTGGATGACGTCACGGTGAAAACGGCGCGTACGGAGGTGGCGGCCTCAATGTCTCTAGATTTTATTTGAGCTCTTTATCCAGCGTTGCTCGCAGCGCTATCCATCGCAACAGGCGCACTCACAATGCATGGGAGAGCGCAGTTGATAAAGAAAGAGCGCAGAGGGAGACTTCTTACATTCCTCGCAGTTCTCCACCTTTTGCGATGGATGGCGCTGCAAGCAACGCTGGATAAAGAGCTCAAATAAAATCTACAGACATTGAAGCCGCCACCTCCGTACGCGTCGTTTTCACCGTGACGTCATCCAGCCAATGAGAAGCCTTCCACTGCTTATAGAAGCGGAAGCCTCACCGGTTCCACGATAGTCAGTTTTACCCCTGACAAGGATGACGGAGGTAGTCATCGAAAGCTCGGGATTTTATCCAAATTTGACGCGACAAGTAAACCGAGAACTTTTTACGCAAGGACTCCGTCGTGAAAGACTTCGAAGTCATACCCAATATATTTCTTGAAGTTCGCACTATATAATTTGATTTTGCAGCGAACGGATGTTAACTTCGCCCTCAAGTTATACTATGCGTGGTTACTCAACACCTTTAACTGTCTTTTTGATTATATTCGATACTGAGCATGCTAACATTGAAGTATGTCCCTGTATGGGGACTGACAAAACTGATCTGCATGTCACATCTCATACAACATAGTGTATAATGTTACTGCATCAGTAATGGATGGTACATTATGAAAATTACGAGTTTTTTATTGATTTTCTTTTTAAGATCTTTATACTGAGGTAACTAAAGTCATGAGATAGCGATATACACATATACATATGTATCGCGTACACAAGATACAAAAAGGGCAATGCATTGTCGGAGCTGTCATTTGTACTCGGGTGACTCATGTGAAAAGATTTTCTACGTGATTATGGTCGCATGATGGGAATTAACAGACTCTGAACGGGGAATGGTAGCTAAACGCATGGGGCATTCCATTTCGGAAATCGTCAAGGAAGTAAGTATTTCGATACACACAGTGTCAAGAGTGTGCTGAGAATAACAAATCTCTGGCATATCTCTCACCATGGACAACACAAATGCCGATGGCCTCCAATTAACGACTGAGAGCAGCGGCATCTGCATAGAGCTGTCAGTGTTAACGGACAAGCAACAATGCGCGAAATAACCGCAGAAATAAATGTGGGACGTATGACGAATGTATCCCTTAGGACAGTGCGGCGAAATTTGGCGTTAATGGGCTATGGCAGCAGACGACTGATGTGAGTGCTTTTGGTAATAGCATTACATCTGCTGCAGTGCTGCTGCTGGGCTCGTGACCATATCGGTTGGTCTCTAAACGACTGGAAAACCATTGCCTGATCGGATGATGCCAGCCGTTGTGCCGAGCGGTTCTAGGCGCTTCAGTCTGGAAGCTTGTGACCGCTACGGTCGCAGGTTAGAATCCTGCCTCGGGCATGGATGTGTGTGATGTCATTAGGTTAGTTAGGTTTAAGTAGTTCTAAGTTCTAGGGGACTGATGACCTCAGATGTTAAGTCCCATAGTGCTCAGAGCCATTTCATTTGTCTGATCGGATGATTCTCGATTTCAGTTGGTAACAGCTGATGGTAGGGTTCGAGTGTGCCGCTGCCCCCCTCCCCTTCCCCACCGTAAGGCCATGGACTCAAGTTGTCAACAAGGCACTTCGCAAGCTAGTAGTGACTCCATAATCGTGTGGGCTGTGTTTACATGGAATGGACTGGGTCGTCTGGTCCAACTGAACTGATCATTGACTGGGAATGGTTATGTTCGGCTGCTTGGAGGCGATCTGCAGCCATTAATGGACTTCATGTTCCCAAACAACGATGGCATTTTTATGGATGAAAATGCGCCAAGTCACCGGGCCAAAATTGTTCGCGACTGGTTTGAAAAATCTTTTGGACAGTTCGAGAGGATGAGCTGGTCGCCGAGATCGCCCTACATGAATCCCATCGCATATTTATGGGACACAATCGAGAGGTGAGTTCGTGCATAAAATCCTGCACCGGCAACACTTTCGCAATCGTGGACTGCTGTAGAGACAGTATGGCTCTGTATTTCTACACGTGACTTCCAATGACTTGCTGAGCCCAAACCACGTCGAGATGCTGCACTACGCCGGACTGAAAGAGGTACAACACGGTATTAAGAGGTGTCGCTTGACTTGTGTCACCTCAGTGCATGACTGCAGACTCTCATTTATTGAATAGATACCGTTTTTACATATGCAACGGAACAAGGCTTACCGTGAGCAACCTACAGCCGTTCTTGACAGGGGCCATCATCATCATCATCATCATCATCATCATCATCATCATCAGAGATGTGCTGCTGGTGACGGCGTATCCATTTCCGTTGATACCCTACGATTTCAGTAAGCCCTTCGATGTAACGCTACAGGTGTACACCAGGATCAGTCGGCCCCTGGAGTTTTTTTTGTTTGTCACTGCACACGCGGCACCGCATATACACAGCTCGCTGCCACCAACGTAAATTCAGCACTGAATTGGATCTAGCAGAGACGGACGTTCGAAGCAGTGAGACATCGTTGTTTAATTAACTTGGTAGAATTATTTTTTGAAAGGTCACTGTGACGCTGGAACACACATTGTATAAGTGTTCTATCGCGAGTGTGAAGTACGTTTTGTGAAAATTCCACTTATAAATGGAATTTTAATAACGGAAGTTGCTATATGGGAATCACTGTTAGAAGAACTCAATAGTGAATGTCACGTAAGCGATTTTCCTTATGAAAGTGATTCTGAAGTTGATGTTCCTGCTGCGGTTATGGACAATGCCGAAACTGATAAGTCTGCCGAATCTTCAGACAGTGGTGAAGAAAATACAGTTGTCCACAGTAAGAACAGTCTTTGCTGGAACACCGCTGTCCTTATCAGAAGAGGCCGGCCAGTTGCCGATGACATTGTTGTGCATATTCCAAGAGTGTAAAAATAATGAATGAATGACATTTTTAAGAACTGAGAACATCTGAAGAGATTTCTGTAATATGTGCATTTCATTAAATGAATAATGTGCTCAAATAATTACACTGCGAATAAAACCTTTAGATCCTGATCACTTTCAAATTTCATCACTAAAAAGCACCACGACAATTTTTCCTTTGTCTCGAATTCTGGGTGTATAAATACTATTATTGACTGAAAAAACACATTAAAGAGGTGAAATAAAATACGTTCATTAAAAAGAGAGCGCAATTTCATTATAAACTATTCTATATTCAGTTAATTTCTCCAGCAAATAATTGGGGGCCACTGTGCCACTGATGTGCAGTTCGTGCGACAATTTCAAAGATGTACCCGAATATTCCCGGCTTTACAAAAAATAAATGGCTCTGAGCACTATGGGATTTAACTTCTGAGGTCATCAATCCCCTAGAACTTATAACTACTTAAACCTAACTAACCTAAGGACATCACACACATCCATGCCCGAGGCAGGATTCGAACCTGCGACCGTAGCGGTCGCACGGTTCCAGACTGTAGCGCCTAGAACCGCTCGCCCACTTCGGCCGGCCCGGCTTTACAAGCATCATATTCAGCTACAAGCAGCTCTTCTTAGAGCAGTTGAGAAGGCAGCAGTGGCAAGATGATGATTATAATGTGGTGTGAGGTACCGTTGGCATATGGTTTATTCGGTACAGGTATCGCCAGTAAACCCGCCTAATTGTGGTCCTCTACGATTGGCTTTCCAAGTACCGCGCCAAAATGATAAACTTCTGGCATTAATATTACAAAAACGAAATTGTGTAGTTACTTGCGTTTCATATTAAAGCACCTCTCAGTAGTAGGCTATCATTCCATTATATTGAAAACTATTAATTAGCAATACAATAACAAACAGTTGCTAAGTGAAAAGGCAGACGAAGCCCTTTGGAAATCTTCGGATCGCGCCTAATCTAGAAGGCGGGCAAAGTGGTTCGGCTGTAAGATCAGAGCTGGTTCGGCAGTCTTGGAGGACAGATACGTTGTATGCCGTGGCCGGTACCAATTAAGACTTAAATAGGAATGTCTAGTTTGTAAATGCAAGAGCTGGTTCGACAGTCTCGGAGAACAGACATGTTGCTTCCCTTGGTCGGTATCGGTTAAGAACTAAATTAGCAACCTCGGATTATTTGGACGTGCAACTGAGAACAGTTTGATAGTAATTATGCTAATACGCAGTTCATTATTTGGTTGATTTTCTATGAAAGTGTGAACAATGGAAATTATCTGCGATTTATAAGTGGACTATAATTGTGCAGTTTCTCGTATTCTGCTAATAAAAAGCGAGTAGCATCTCGTTTAAATAAACCAGTTCAAAATTTCATTATTTATACAATACCAGTTCCTCGATAACTGTTTATTACAGCCTCAAGAAAACAGACTCGTGACATACGTGCAGTTTTCTGCGCAGGGGACAACAACTACGGAAGACTGCAGATAGGTGAACATTATACAAAACTTATGCATTCCACTCAGGGCAGTGGAAGAATTAGGCACCTCGCGTGTACTGCAAATAAGAACATCTGTGGTAACACAGAGGAGGTATGAAGGAGAGAAATTTTCGAGGGAAAGGATTTATCTCACACACACACACACACACACACACACACACACACACATTCCTCTTGCTCAATCTCTCTCTCTCGTTCACTTGCTGTAGTATTCTGTTAGAGTTTAAGTGATTGCCGTATCCCATGCGGCTTGCATTCGCTGTATCAACAAGGCACAGAGCCATTCCTTTTCGTTGGCAGATATTAAACATCCCGGACAACGCCGTGCACTGCAGCTAGTGAAAGATACATTTACATCCTACAACAGGCAGTGTTTTGTTTTATGAAATAGTTCGAGGCTTTGGGCCCACATAGAAGCAAGGTTACCATTCAATATGCAACGCAAGTGCCCGAAAACTCGCGAAACTCTTTCAAAAATTCGCTACCAAATCCATTTTCAATAATGCCGCCTCGAAGGGGCACAGTACCGTAAGCAGAGACGCATGTCAGTTCAAACTAAACCACCAGGCTACCTTTCTTATCACGTCAAGAACGTTAGCCCATCAGAAGATCCTACGCCTTGTTTGCCCTGTGTGGAGGGAAGCGCAGGGCCGCGGGTGACGCCTGCTGTTCGCCTCGGCCTTTCCCAGCCAGCGGCTTCTGCCTGCAGATAGGAGTCGTATTAACTTAAGCTGGCCGCTTCGGCTCTCCACGGCAACAGTGGCTGGCCGGCCTTTACCCACGTAGCCAGTAATCTCCCGGCTCGGCGTAGCTGTTGCTGAAACTAACTGAGCCCTTTGTTTCAGCACGGGCCGCCGCAGCCAAGCAAGCACAGCACAGCTGGAGGTTGGGGGCCCACTTTACTGCTGCAGCCTGCACCGCTGTTTGGTGTTAACATCACACTGTGTCTCGCTGCCACGCTTCTGCTGGAGGTAACAACACCGGGTAATTAATGCGGAGGGGATCACTTAAGCCAGGGATGGCTACGAATTCGGCCCGCGAGCTGTTCCCTGGCACTAGCGCCATAGCGCTCAGCCTGGCTGGCACATGTCGCTCACCACCACGCTACGCTGCCTGAGCGCGAGGAGGTGGAAGAGGGGAGAACTGAGAACATGCCACATTTAAATGACAATGCAGTCACACACTGCATGTGATTTGATTTTATACAGCGTGTCCGAAAAGTCTTTCCCTGATTATATACATTGATAACTCAGGCTAGAAGTAAGATACAAATATGAAACATGTGTCGAATTATTTACAACTATCAAAGTTTTTTTCTGTTTTAGGTTCGCAGTACGTAAGTAGTGGATGAGGTGCAGTGCCCAAGAAGCCATGTTAACCAATCAGGAGAAGGCGCAGTGTGTCATGCGGTACCATCAGACACGATCACCAACCACAGTGCAGAGACACTTCCAGACAACATTTGGAAGGAATCCACCTGATGTCCAAGAGCCTCAGCAGACAGGGTGGAAGCTGTAGGGCAATCTTTTCTGCGAGTCCGAAGAAATCGGTGCGCAGGGCCTCACGTGAATTACAGATGCCAAAAAGCTCTTTCCATGACATTTTACACATACGTTTATTGTTTCGTGCATACAAAGTGCAAATCGTTCAGGACTTGTTGCCGAATGACAGTACACGACGATATGACTTTGCGGTCGAAATGCTAACACGTATTGAGGACGATGATGGTTATCTCACACGAATTGCCCTTTACGAGGAAGCGACCTTTTTTGTCAGTGGAGTAGTGAATCGCCATAATGTGCGCATTTGGGGTTCACAACCCCCTGGCGAGGTCATGGAGTGCACCAGAGGCAGTCCAAAGGTGAATGTGTGGTGCGCGCTATTGCACAATCGAATTATCGGGCCATTCTTCTTCGCTGAGGCTACCATTGCTACCATCACATCTGCAGTGTATCTGGACATGTTGCAACTGTATGCTGTTCCTCAGCTGCTTCAGTATCACCCCGATGTCTTGTTTCAGCAATACGGTGCACCGTCACATTGGGGTTTGGACGTCCGTGCCTATCTCGATATGACCTTTCCTGGGCGATGGATTGGTCGTGATGGGTCAACGGTTTGGCCTCCACGCTCTCCTGACATAACCCCATTAGACTTCTTGTTGTTGGGTTATGTCAAGGACGAGGTCTACCGAACACGTGTACCAGATCTCGAAACCCTGCGGCAACGGATAACCACAGTCGTTGAATCGATCCCTCCAGTGATGTTGGCTAATGTGTGGACGGAAACTGAACATCGCCTATATGTGCTACGTGCTACCAAGGGTGCTCATGTGGAAGTATACTGATGTGTGAATTTAATAGTTTGTAAACAATTAGACACCAGTTTCATATTTGTATCTTACTTATAGCGTGAGTTATCAATTTATGTAATCATGGAAAGACTTTTCGGACACCCTGTATTTCATATTTCTCAAGAACACATACAAAAAAACAAAATAAATTTTCAGCGTTATTTAACAATTTTTGGCGCACTGAAGACATAACATTTATCTGGTACAATCTCTCGGTATATGGGCAGACGCAGACAATTTCACCCATTTTCGCACTCAGTCTACAACGAAACCGTGACATATTTAGTTTCATAATCGAAAAAATGTCTTTCACGAACATATGTTGGTAGAAATATTGCAACGCTTTTGTAGCCTCATTGTGGGGACGTGGGAACTCTACTTGAGGAAAGCAATGTAGACATCCGGGACAGTTTTGACATAACAGAAATTGCCTTTTAGATGGGAATTACCTTGCAGGTGAGTCAGTTACATCTGGCCATGCACAGGGGCGCTTTCAACTGAGATTGCAAACGCTCTTGCAAACAGCTCGAAAACAGATTAGCAGCCTGGCCTTAAAACGTTTAGAAAACTATCCTTTCAACTCTTCCAAGGCCACAATGAATTCTGCAAACCTCAACTTTTCCTTAACGCCAGTGAGCTTAGGGAACTGGTCTATATTTGTCAGAATGTCTGTCTCCTACAGCGCGAGTTTCTTTTGAAATGTATCCCCATAAAATCAGAAAGGAGTTTTTTTCTTACTCTGCAGTGTCTTATAGTGGGCAGTGCGCAGTCGAGTCCAGTTAAATGAAAAGTCTACAATCCATTCCGAATGTTCTAATTTTAATTCCTGTAATCCTTTGTCTTTCATAAATTCAACAATAGCGAATTTTAAATGGAGTCGTCTCAGGCGTACCCCTTGACTTAACCAACGTAGTTTACAGTAATATATGTGAAACTTCCTGGCAGATTAAAACTGTATGCCAGACCGAGACTCGAACTCTTGACCTTTGCTTTTCGCGGGCAAGTGCTCTACCATCTGAGCTACCCAAGCACGATTCACGACCCGTCCTCACAGCTTCAGTTCTGCCAGTACCTCGTCTCCTGCCTTCCAGACTTGACAGAAGCTCTTCTGCGAACCTTGCAGAACTAGCACTCCTGGAAGAAAGGTACACAGTTTTAATCCGTCAGGAAGTTTCATATCAGCGTTCATTCCGCTGCAGAGTGAAAATCTCGTTCTGGAATATATATATGAAGTCTCCACACTCTTAGTTCAGTTACATCGAGAACTGTTGCAACTGACAGTGGAAAAATCTTGCGACCTTAGACATTTCATTATTCGTACCTCCAGTTTCTTCAAGTGCTCCATGCCTGCAGATTTAGAGCAAGAGTGCTTCTTGATGTACTGAACAATGAATCTTCCATTCTAACTATTACTTATCAGTATTGTGCTGAAACTGAGACAGCATAAAGAAAGCAAATAACGTAAATTTCGTGTTTCATGCATGAAGATACTACGTATCGATGTTTAACTGCAGCATAGATTCACAAATGATGGATGCTGATAAGAGTACGCTCTGCTACTGAAATAGGATTAAGACTTAAACCAAAGAACGCAACGGGTCATAATGGTATTTCAGTTAGATTTTATAGGTATGAATGCGACAGCATGCGGTACCAAAACGCCGTGCATAAAAACGGGATTTTCCTGTGCTCATACTTCGTGTTATATTAATAATAAAAAGATAGGGTCGAATTTTTGTATAGCCCGTGAGATAAGCACCATTTGCATACTCAACACAAGGCTCGTCTTACTGTCACTGTCCAACTGTGCAGGGTTAAAGCATGAATAATATACACTTCCTCCTGCTTAGACAAATGGGTCAAATCAGTTAATTCTTTTTGCAATTGATGTGGTTTATCTTGGGCTTGATCGGACTTACGGAGGCACCATTAGTTCATGGGGGGTTCCTCGAAAACTCCACAAAAAGAGCTTTTTCCTATTTTTCACCGTCACCAGCGGACCAAAAGCCAGCCAAGGATTCCAAGATGGATAAGCACAAAAATGGCTGAAGTTTTTACAGTATATTTCTAAAATACCGACCATGAACAGCCTTGAAAAGTTTCTTGATATCTTTATCCGTTTCCAAGATACAGAGGTTCAAACTTGTGGACGTAAAATCCGGTCTAGGGCGAAATCTAAGTAAGAAATGACCGCAGCGGGTTGCTCAGATTTTAACAGTATATTCTCGAATTTATCTAGAACAGCCATCTCTCCGTTTTCAAAAATCTGTATCCGTTATCGAGAAACACCCCAAAAGCTATTTTTTTTACCAAAACCCATCCGCGGATTCATGGTACCTCGCTCGGCACCTTTAAAAAAATTCCCAAAAATTTTGGCATACGTACAAATTCGTGCTTTTTATGCTGAGAGAGAAAAAGACAGCAACAGTGGCAAAGAGATGGGAAAGTAATAAATACTGGAATGTAGCAGACAGTGGTTGTGATACAGAGAAAGAGGAGGAAACAACGGCAGTGTGAGAGAAAGAGTGGGACACAGTGGCAGTGGAACATAGCTGACAGTGAGAGAACAGTGCTTGGAAATGAGAGAAGCAGAAAGTGCCGGTGAGGGGTGGGGGGAGGGGGAAGGAATAAAGAGAAAGATAAACTGGAAGTGGGGGAGAGTTAGTGATAATAGGAGTCAAGGTATGTGACAATTACAACTGCAGGAAAGAAGGAATGAGATATTGTCTGTAAGAGTGTCAAGAGGGACGCAGTAACAGTGAAAGGAGACTGTAGTAGTAGGACATAATGAAGCGCACTGTGGCCGTGACACAGGAGACAGTGACAGAGAGTCACAAAGAGATAATGACAATAAGTTGGGCAGAGTGAGTGAGTGAGAAACGGCAACTGGGAGTGGATGAGTGCGAGCGACTCACAGAGAAGAACTAGCAGGTGTGAGTTACAGTTAGGGAAGCTGCTGGGAGTTTGAGGTGAGTTGCATATTTAAAAAAAAGCGCGAATATTTTCGCATGACAAAATTTTTAGGAAAATTTGAAAGCTTTGGGTAGCAGGATGGAGGCTCATACTATGAACTTAAACACTATGATATTACAGGACTAAATTTCATTACATTGATATTTTTTCCATATGACATTTCGTAATGATGTGGAATGTGTCAGTTTGACATAAGGCTTCTTTATATATGTAATTAATTTGTTTTCAATTACTACTTCATATCTAAAAATTCATTTATCGAGTGGAAGGAGTAGTCATTCAAAAATTCTTTTAGTTTGTTTTTAAATGCTGTTTGGCTGTCTGTCAGTCTTTTAATGCAATTTGGTAAATGACCAAAGACTCTGAGGCAGCATAATTCACCCCTTTCTGTACCAAAGTCAGATTTAACCCAGAATAGTGAATTCATCCTTTCTTCTGGTTTTGTAGCTAATTTGCTATTATTTTTAAATTGGGATGGGTTATTAATTATAAAATTCATAAGTGAATATATGTATTGTGAAGGTACTGTAAATATCCATACTTCCTTAAATAAATATCAGCAAGGCGATCTTGGGTGGGCTCCAGCTATTGTTCTGATTACCCGCTTTTCATGAATAGTACTTCTTCTAATGATGGACTGCCCCAAAATATGATGCTGTATGAAAACAGTGAACGAAAATAGGCATAGTAGGCTAAATAACTGATACGTTTATCACAAAAGTTTCCAATAACCTTAATAGCACAAGTAGCTAAACTCAAATGTTTCACCTGATCATCAATGCGTTTCTTCCAATTCATTTTCTTATCAACGTACACACTCAGAAATTTTGAATATTCAGTCTTAGCAACAGACTTCTTTCAAAGTCTATATTAATCAACGGTTTTACGCCCTTTATTGTACAGAGCTGTATATGCCGTGTTTTCCCAAAATTAGGCGGGAGTCCATTTGTATAGAACCACTTAATCATTTTCTGAAAGACATTATCTACAATTTCCTCAGCCAATTCCTGTTTGTTGGGTGTGATTACAATATATGTATTATAAGCAAAAAGAACTCTCTTTACATTTTTATGAATTTAGGCTGGCAAGTCATTAATATATACTAAGAACAATAAGGGACTCAAGACTGAACACTGTGGAACATCATTCTTGATACTTCCCCAGTACATCAGCGAATCCTAACACTAATATCCTTTCAACTTGAATTTTAATCCCCCTCTTGTACTTTTATTTTCGTCGTTTCTTCTTGGATGTATAAAATGAAAAGTTGAGGCGAAAGTCTATGTCCATCTCTTACACAGTTTTTAATGCGAGCCCTTCGTTCTTTGGCCCTACAGTCTTCTTGTTGCCTCTTGGTTCTTGTACATATTGTATATTACCCATCTTTCCCTACAGCTTACCTCTATTTTACTCGGAATTTAGAACATGTTGCACCATTTTAAAGTCGAACGCTTTCTCCATGTCGACAAATTCCATGAAAACTTATTGATTTTTCTTCAGTTTTACTTCCATTATCAACCAAAACGTCATA
Organism: Schistocerca piceifrons; assembly: GCF_021461385.2. NCBI lineage: Eukaryota > Metazoa > Arthropoda > Insecta > Orthoptera > Acrididae > Schistocerca > Schistocerca piceifrons. The sequence continues at coordinate 260,535,561 of NC_060140.1, read as the reverse complement.
ATTCTCTCTCTTTTCCCTTTGCTTTTCCGAAAGCAAACCTGATAAGTTTCTAACAAGCCCTCAATTCTCTTTTCAACTTTTGACAGCATGAGCTGTTAAGCTCATTGTCTGATAATTCTCGCACTTGTCGGCTGTTGGTACCTTCGTAAATGTGTGACGATGTTTTTCCGAAAGTCTGATGGTATAGCGCCAGTCTCATACATTCTACACACCAACGTAAGTAGTCATTTTGTTGCCACTTACCCCAAAGAGCTGAGACATCGCAATGGAATGTTATCTATTCCCTCTGCCTCATTTGGCCTTAAGTCATTCAAACCTCGTCTAAATGCTGATTCTAATATTAAATCCCCTATCTCTTCCCTGTCGACTCCTGTTTCTTCTTGTATCACAATAGCCAAGTCCTGCGCCCTCACAGAGGCCGTCAGTGTACTATTTCCACCTATCCGCTATGCATTTAACAGTCGAATTCTAACTGCATACTTAGTGATACCGCCCTTGCTTTTAATTTCATGAAAGTTTTTTTTTTAATTTTTTTATTTTTATTTTTTTTGCTTTTCTGTATGCTAAGTCAGTCCGTCCAACAATAATATCGTTTTCGATTTCTTCACATTTCTTCATGTAGTCATTTCCCCTTGGTTCCCCTGCATTGCATATTTATTTTACTCCAAAGAGACTTGTATTTCTGCATTCGTGAATTTCCCTGATCAATTCTGTACTTCCTTCTTTCGTCGATCTGCTAAAGTATTTCTTCTGCTGCCCATGGTTTATTCGCAGTTACCTTTCTTGTGCTTATGGTTTTCTTTCCAACTTCTGTGATTGCGCTGTTTAGAGATATCCGTTTCTCTTCAACCAAACTGCCTACTGAGCTATACATTATCCCAGTATCTATAACAACTTCAGTCGTATTTCTTCATCCTGAGTACTTCCGCATCACATTTCTTCGCACATTAATTCTTCCTGGTTAGTCTCTTAAACTTCAGCCTACTCTTCATCATTACTAAATCGTGATCTAAGTCTATATCTGCTCCTGGGCACGCCTTCCAGTCCAATATCTGATTCCGGAATCTCTACCTGACAATGATGTAATCTAACTGGAATCTTTCTGGATCTCCCGGCCTTTTCCAAGTATACTTATTCCTCTTGAACAGATTATTAGCTACTATTCGCTAAAATGTATCACATGACTCATTTAGTCTTTCTAGTGTCTCATTCCTACTACCAAGCCCATCTTCTCCCGTAGCCCTTTCTTCTACTCCTTCCCCTACAACCGCATTCCAATCTCCCTGGGCTATTAGAATTTCATCTCCCTTCACGTACTGTATTACCGAAAAAAATATTCATACACTTTCCTTATCTTAGTCTTCTGCTTGCGACATAGGCCTGTATATCTAAGCTATTGTTGTCGGTGTTGGTTTCTGACGAGAAAAATCCTATCACTGAACTGTTCACAGTAACTCAGTCTCTGCCTTACCCTCCTATTGGTAACGAATCCTACTCCCATTATACGATTTTCTCCTATTGTTGATACTACCGTATACGTGTCTGGCTAGAAATCTCTGTTTTCTTTTCATTTCACTTCATTGCCCACCACTACATCTACAGTGAGCCTTAGCATTTTCCCTTTCAGATTTTAAAGCTTCTCCTATCATGTTCTCTGACATTCCACGTACCAATTCGTAAAACATTATTCTTTCGTTGATTACTCAGTCATTTTGTCATGGTCAAACCCCACCCCTGGGCACTCCCATTCCTATGATCCGAATGGGGGATTAGTTTGGAATCCTTTCCAATGGAGAGATCATCATAACTCTTTTTTCTATTACAGGCAACATGTCCTGTGGATACACATCATGTGTCTTTAACGCAGTGGTTGCCATTGCATTCTGCATCATGATGTTCTTGGTCACTGCTGATTCTTCCGCCTTTTAGGGACAGTTTCCTACCCCAGGGGCAAGATAGTCTCCAGATCCTCTATCCGGTCTTCTGCCCTCTTTGACAAGGCTATTGGCAGCACGAGGGTGACTTCTTATTTCGGAAGCCTTCATACCGCCATTGTTGATTATTTTGATTTAAAATTTAAGCAGTGCCGAGGCTCTGATTACTAGTCAAAGAAGTTGGCGCTCCCCACCCCCTTCTTTTTTGTTGGTCATCACCACTACGAAAGCCTTACTTAGCGCGTCATGTATCTCGATGAAAATAACTATCAATACATTATACATACTTATTTGATTATTAATCACACTTGTCGATGTTTTACTCAACAAAAAAAGGTATTCCCATCATCGGAATATTGTCAGACGTTCCAAAAAAAAAAAAAAAATTTGGAACCAAAAGAAGCAACGACCAGGAACTGGACACGGGCCAGCGATTTTGTAGTGTAAAGCTTCGAACACGTTTATCTCTTTTACCTTTACCACTGTTTTAATTGTTTTAGTGCGTGTACTTAGTGTGTGTGACACAAGCTTATCGAGTGAGCCACGGTTCGTCAAACAATCGAACCACTGAGTAAGTCGTGAGTGTTACATCAAACGAGCAACGTATGTGCTGGGATCGGCACCAGTACCCTTGGTACTGATACCGACACCACTTGAGAATGCAAAGCAGTTAAGTATCTTATACAGGATAACTTGGTCAGATTAACATCAATTAACGAAATTAGTTATCGTTCACTAAGTCTGCATTCCATGTTTAACTAGACGTGAGTATGGATTAGATGTATAAGCATCACTGTTTAACCTCCGTTATACCACTCGTAGGTCGGTGTTACGGACAGCGCTAATAATATTGAATGGCAGTCGCCGATTAAACTAGATACATAATTGGCAACAGATATCAAATAAATTTTCGCACTCTGTAGTAATGCGCGCCTTGATCACCCTACACAACACACTACAAGCGATAGAGAAAGTAACTACAGCACAGTCATTAAACGTAATCTGAACATGAAGAGTTCTTTCTAAAAAGACATGTACTGAAGTTATCCATTATTTACTTGTCAGCGGAAAAAACCACTGATTATTACTGCTTGGCATTGTTGCTTATGGAATTACTACATATTTTTAGGATACCTCAAAGTGATAAAAAAAATGGTTCAAATGGCTCTGAGCACTATGGGACTTAACATCTATGGACATCAGTCTCCTAGAACCTAGAACTACTTAAACCTAACTAACCTAAGGACATCACACAACACCCAGTCATCACGAGGCAGAGAAAATCCCTGACCCCGCCGGGAATCGAACCCGGGAATCCGGACGCGGGAAGCGAGAACGCTACCGCACGACCACGAGCTGCGGACAAAGTGATCAACACTAACAAGACGTACGAGTCGATATATCACACCAATATTAGTCACACAGTGGCTTCCATAAAATCGTTTCTTCTACGTTTGCCGCACATGTTCTTATAACTAATAAATTAGAATAATCTTCATTAACCAAGCTCAAATATTATTATTTTACTGAGAGAAAAAAACCAACCTTACAAACGACGATAGTTTCGTATATCGCTCGTCGCAAAGTTCAAGGATGTGAACCCTTTTCCTACCCTAAACCCATGTCAACAAGTCCGATGCCATCAATATTTCATCAATCAGCTGTCAACGGACCTTACAAAACTTCTTACCTTCAAGTTCTTTAAACACTTCACGCCGCGAAAATGCGTGTACAAGTTTTATCCTTTTGTCTCATGTATAAAGTTACGTTTAATCAAAGACCACTGCTAATAAGCGTCGGCGCTATTACACTGGTTGTCACAATAATATCAAGATTTATTCTTTTATCTCATTTATAAAGTTACGTTTAGTCAAAGACCATTGCTAATAAGCATCAGCAATATTTCACTGGTTGTCAAAATAATGTCAATATCTATATGGCAGTCTTTACAAGTGTATGAAATATCTCATTAAAACAGTAATGTCTATCTAACGATATTTTATATTGCAAAACCTATCTCCATAATTAACGGTCTTTGATAGAATTGTCATTGACCGATACTAATAATAATTATTATCTTTTAGTTTATCTCAAAGCCAGGAACTGTAAATTGCAGCGACTCTTCCTTTTTTTCCTTTTCTGAAACTTGCTTCTCTATCCAAGCCACACCTAGTTCACTAACATTAATTTTTGATCGTTGTCTTTAAAATCCTTACTTCATATTCTTTATTTATTCGTAAAATACTTTGGTATTCTCTTTACTTGTCTTCTCTCTTACAGTGACACGTTCGACGTTATTTCCTTCTTTCGTTTACCACGCACCTATCAAATGAACCACTTAACACGGATTTAGTTTTAAAATACTCGCCTTCACAGATGTTTATTGGTTCTTCAAGGTTACAATGAAAGATATGCAGCTAACAACGAATGACACATGCCACAAAAAGACCTACACAGAACTGTAATAAAATTGAATTTCTTTAAAAAAGGAAAAGAAATCACTAAGCGACCACCGCCTCTTTACGGCTTAAACTTAATCAATATTGTCACAAAGCTGGACCTCTTCAGGCGTTGGCTTTTAACTACAATGACTCTTTCCCAAATTAATCCCAACGGTCAATCGTTGAATATTTACTTCAACTAGTTTCAAATTCTGTTAAGCTGTCATCACAATGGTTCCAAATGAAATTATCAACTCCTACATAGCAAACGCTTTCATCACCAAAAGAATCTGTCTTACAATTCAGATAATTACGAACAAATTTGATGCTCGGTATCATTAGCCTTGACTTTATTATACCAAATCGTAAACATTGCAAGTAATCTAGAACCTCACACAGTCTCTCACCACGACTCGAATACCAAACAACACCTTAGTCCTCATGAGAGCGTCAATCATTAACCAATTCTAAACCAGGACCAACTAGACCCTTACCGAGATTTACTTTAATGAACCTCAACAGTACGCTACTTGAAGCCGCGATAATTTCCCATTTTTCTTAGACAAACGCTTATATATATCTACCGACAATACACCAGTTCCTTCTTCTATAAGCTTAATGAAATCAGCTACTCAATTGCTTTCAACTAACGATTAACAAGTTCTGTAACAGCCGGCTTTACGGCTAGTTAAGTCACTAACCCAAACTCTCGAAGTCAGTGATCAAGCTACATTACGACGACAAAAAATCGGAATTCCCGCCAAAACGAATATCCAGTTTTTCTCCCTGGCAAACCTACATCGAATTAGCCTACCTAAGTATTCTATATCACATCTGACATCTTACTCACGGTAAGAGTAGCTCCTATTCGTACAGTAGTTAAGAGCAGACTACTACGGAACACATATAACACCATTTGGAACTGCCGGCCGCGGTGGCCGAGCGGCTCTAGGCGCTTCAGTCCGGAACCGCGCGACTGCTACGGTCGCAGGTTCGAATCCTGCCTCGGGCATGGATGTGTGTGATGTCCTTAGGTTAGTTAGGTTTAAGTAGTTCTAAGTTCTAGGGGACTGATGACCTCAGATGTTAAGTCCCATAGTGCTCAGAGCCAACCATTTGGAACTATTCAGACTAGTTAATAAACAGCGATAACCACACTTTTAACAGCCAACGTATTTTTGCTCGTAGCTGGCCCGTCGTCGGATAGCGGCCACCTAATTGCCCCTCAGCATCTTTTCCGTACGGTAGCGCGGCGTGTGTTAATATTTGGCCTTGCTCACAACGTATTCTTTCTACAACAACATAAATACAACAAACATGTAACATCTCGACACTGAGAATTACCATTCACTTAGTAATAAAACGTTATACATCGTGTTTTGTCACACTATAATGAGCTGAAGCGAAACAAATCGGTAATGCATCTCACATTTCAAACTGGCATATCATATGCTCTGCCGCCTTTTTTTCGTTAGAAAGAAAGAAGTTATGTTACATTTGACGAGTTTATTTATTTATTTTGATAAAGTAATCGAGAATTAGAGTGGTCAACTTCTCGCTGTCGTAGACAGGGTGGGTAGGTGTCGAAACCAGAGGCCTAGCCACTATGCTGCCCCCTTCCGTCCCTGAACCACGCCCCTCCGATTTGTTTCGACAGAAAGCAGGTTAAACAAAACACCCTTATTCGTACAAGCATAAATGGAACATGAAGGCTGTTCTTCCGGCGGAACCAACATTAGACACGACACTCAAGTCTGCTAGCGACAAGACGTCCGCGGACAATGCCCACAATGAAATGCACCTTCTCCAGGAAGGACAGACACCACGCACCCCCCCCCCCCCACCCCCACCCCCCCCACACACACATATATATATATATACATATACAGAGTGATTATAATTTGAGTTAAACTTTCAAACCACTGTACAAATAACTCCATTGGACGGAATATTATCGGAGGAACGGGAATACGTATACCCGCCAGGGTAGCCGAGAGCGCTAACGCGCTACTTCCTGGACTCGGGTAGGCGCGCCGGACCCGGATCGAATCCGCCCGGCGGATTAACGACGAGGGCCAATATGCCGGCTAGCCTGGATGTGGTTTTTAGGCGGTTTCCCACATCCCGCTAGGTGAATACCGGGATGGTCCCCACGTCCCGCCTCAGTTACACGGCTCGCAGACATCTGAACACATTCGCACTATCCCATGGATTACACTAGACACAGACATTTGTGGTACACTAATTCCATCCCGGGGGTACGGGTGGCGGCAGGAAGGGCATCCGGCCACCCCTAAAAACTAACCTTGCCAAATCCGTTCTAACCGTGCTGGCACTGCGTTCACTGCGGGACTAAAGCGAAGCGAAAGAAGAAGAAGAAGAAGAAGCGGGAAATCGTATGGCGGCAGAAAGATAAGTGGCGCTGTGAGCATCATAATTTAATAGCGGTCGACTACAAATGACAAATGAATCATACAACAATGCCTAAGGTGTATGTTTGACGTTGAACAATATGTACTACTCAGTGTGCATAGGTGTACAGGTTTGATACTGTTAGTTACGTAAGCCCAACCACTACTGCAAGATCATATCACATCGGAATGGAAAAATCTGTATTTAACTGTTCTGAGACAAAAAACCGCATAAAAAGCATCAATCAAAATCAAATCGCATTATTACACATGTTCAATATGCTGTCCACCGTTTTTTGCAACAAGCTGAAATGGAGAAACAGCATGTTCCACAACTGATCGAAGTGTTTTCGGGGTCACGTTCAGAATGTGTTGCGCAACGCGTGCCTTCAATGCAGCTAAGTCTGCAATCGGAAGACTGAACACATCATCTTCCAGGTAGTCCCACAGCCAGAAGTGACACGGATTAATGTTAAGTGATCGGGACGTCCAGGCAGTAGGGAAATGGCGGCTGATAATTCTAGACTTTCTGAAATGGCGTTTCAACAATTCGTAATACGTAATTCACGTACTCTGTCCCACAGAAAATATTTATTAAACTACACACATCAAAAAAAGTTTTCCGTCAACCCGGTTCCCAGAACTTCTGAAGATAGACGTTGACTGTGGATACTGTATCAAAGACACAGTCCCTTTGACTGTTCAGGGATGTCACTAAAGCCGCAAAAATATGTAAATAACCATGCACGACCAGCGCCTATTAGACGGAGGGGGTCCAACAGACCATCAGTTTCAGTCATTCCACCAGTAAGGAGGTACACGACTCGAGACGACTGTTGTTCAACCATGCCTAGACGGTCAGTACTGCGGTTCGATCGCGCCCGCATAGTTACTTTGTGCCAGGAAGGGCTCTCAACAAGGGAAGTGTCCAGGTGTCTCGGAGTGAACCAAAGCGATGTTGTTCGGACATGGAGGAAATACAGAGAGACAGCAACTGTCGATGATATGCCTCGCTCAGGCCCCAAAGCGCTATTACTGCAGCAGATGACCGCTACCTACGGATTATGGCTCGGAGGAATCCTGACAGCAATGCCACCATGTTGAATAATGCTTTTCGTACAGTCACAGGACGTCGGGTTACGACTCAAATTGTGAGCTATGGGCTACATGATGTGCAACTTCACTCCCGACGTCCATGGCGAGGTCCATCTTTGCAACCACGACGCCACGCAGCGCGGTACAGATGGACCCAATAACATGCCGAATGAACCGCTCAGGATTGGAATCACGATCTCTTTACCGATAAGTGTCGCATATGCCTTCAACGAGACAATTGTCGGAGACGATTTTGGAGGCAACCCGGTCAGGCTTAGACACACGCCTTAGACACACTGTCTAGGGAGTGCATCAAGATGGACGTTCCCTGATGCTTAGGGGTGGCATTGTGTGGGGCCGACGTACGCCCCTGGTGGTCATGGAAGGCGCCATAATGGCTATACGATACGTGAGTGCCATCCTCCGACCGGTAGAGCAACTAATTCGACAACATTCTGGCGAGCCATTCGTCTTCATGGATGACAATTCGCGCCCCCATCGTACACATCTTGTGAATGACCTCCTTCAGGATAACGATATCGCTCGACGAGAGTGTCCAGCATGTTCTCCAGACATGAAGCATACGAAGCCTATCGAACAAGCCTATCACGGATTGAAAAGGGCTGTTTATAGACGACGTGCTCCCCTCCCCCAACCACTCCGAGGAATCTACGTCAAATCGCCGTGGTACAATCTGGACCAACAGCGCCTTCCTGAACTTGTGGATAGTATGCCACGACGAATACAGGCATGCATCAATGCAAGAGGACATGGTACTGGGTATTCGCGGTACTGGTGTGTACAGCAATCTGGACCACCAACTCTGAAGATCTCGCTGTATGGTGGTACATCATGCCATGTGTGGTTTTCACGAGCAATAAAAAGGGCGGAAATGATGTTTATGTTGATCTCTATTCCAGTTTTCTATACAGGTTCCGGAACTCTCGGAACCGAGGTGATACAAAACTTTTTTTGATGTGTGTATATTCCCGTACAGGTCAGACGTTGTACCTGATGGTCGCTTGCACCGAGTGCGCACTACCACGCGATATTGTTTTATTTTCTGCTAATATTAGGTGGTTATTTTTTTCGCGTTATGGACATGTGCCTTTAGATGGAAGGTGCACGCCTAATGTGACGTCAGGGTCGTTCTGTCAGTCCAGGGAATATGAACAGTTTTCGTGGAGGTGAGGCCGCGACCTACTTTGGCTTTTGTGAGCAGAGCCGGTGTCTGACACAACTGAGGCCAGGGAGCATCGTGCCACCACTGCCGTCCACAAAGAACGGTTGAGTTCGATACAGTTGTCTTTTCTGCTCGAATGTCAAAGGTCGCGATGCTGCAGTGAAGCCTGACGAACGTCAGAAAGCCACTACCTTTCGCTCTAAAATTTTTGTCATTGATGGGAATTGAGCTCCCCCACCACCATGGTTGGTGTGAAGAAGCTGACTAATGCTACAGCCCGATATCAGCCTTGTATGAATATGCGTGTTGAATGCCAAGAGCAGAAAGTTTCTGAATTTCGCTCAGCATCCTGTATGTTTCAGGAAAGTCTGCAACTGTGGCATTCATGACAAAACTACACGAGTTACTTCTTTTTTTATGCTTAGCACAATGCATTCCGAAAATTTATTCTCATTTTCAAGCCCATTTGTGCATTTTTTAACATAAATATGCTTCGTGATGTTTGCATGTGTGACTCTCTGCCTGCCTTGTGTCTTTTTGCGGTTGTCGTGCCGCCTCCCTTATACATAATATCAAATACATGCAGATCGGCCCGCATCTCGTGGTCGGGCGGTAGCGTTCTCGCTTCCCACGCCCGGGTTCCCGGGTTCGATTCCCGGCGGGGTCAGGGATTTTCTCTGCCTCGTGATGGCTGGGTGTTGTGTGATGTCCTTAGGTTAGTTAGGTTTAAGTAGTTCTAAGTTCTAGGGGACTGATGATCTTAGCAGTTAAGTCCCATAGTGCTCAGAGCCATTTGAACCATTTTGAACACGCAGATCATCACTTACGTGTATGTGATATTTGTCTCGATACTTTAATTCTGATTTTTGACTGTCGTTAGATTAGATAATTATACACTGAAGCGCCAAAGAAACTGGAATAGGCATACGTATTCAAATACAGAGATACTGTATGTAAGCAGGCGGTATACGGCGTTGCCGTCGGCAACGCTTATATAAGACAACAAGTGTCTGGCACAGTTGTTAGATCTGTTACTGCTGCTACAATGACAGGTTATCACGATTTAAGTGAGTTTGAACGTGGTGTTATAGTCGGCGCACAAGCGATGGGACAGCATTTCCGAGATAGCGATGGAGTGGAGATTTTCCTCTGCGACCATTTCGCGATTGTACCGCGAATATCAGGAATACGGTAAAACTCCAAATCTCCGACATCGCTGCGGCCGGAAAAAGATCCTGCAAGAATGGCACCATCGATGACTGAAGATAACCTTTTAACGCGACAGAAGTGCAACTCTTCCGCAAATAGCTGCAGACTTCAGTGCTGGGCGATCAACAAGTGTCAGCGTGCGAACCATTCAACGAAACATCATCGATATGGGCATTCGGAGCCGAAGACCCACTCCTGTACCCTTTATGACCGCACGATGCAACGCTTTATGCCTGAGCTAGGCCCGTCAACACCGACATCGGACTGTTGATGACTGGAAACATGTTGCCTCGTCGAACGAGTCTCGTTTCAAATTGTATCGAGCGGTTGGAAGTGTACGGGTATGGAGACAACATCATGAATCCATGGACTCTGCATGTCAGCAGGGGACTATTCAAGCTGGTGGTGGCTCTGTAATGGTGTGGGGCGCGTGCAGTTGTAGTGATATGGGACCCCTAGTAAGTATAGATCCGGCTCTGACATGTTACACGTACCTAAGGATCCTGTGTAATTACCTGCATCGGTTCTGGACCGCTGAGCATTCCGACGGACTATGCGACATCCCACTTTTGCTACATCAATTCACGTCAGTTGTGCATTCCGATTGACTTCGGCAACTTCAGAAGGACAATGCGATACCCAACGTGCCCAGAATTGCTACAGAGTGGCTCCAGGAACACTCTTCTGAATTTAAACACTTCTGCTGGCCACCAAACTTCCCAGACATGAACATTATTGAGCATATCTGGGATGCCTTGCAACGTGCTGTTCAGAAGCGGTCTCCACCACGTCATATTCTTACGGATTTATGGAGAGCCCTGCAGGATTCATAGTGTTAGTTCCCTACAACATTACTTCAGTCATTAGTCGAATCCATTTCACGTCGTGTTGCGGCACTTCTGCATGCCCGTGAGGGACGTACACGATATAAGGCAGGTGTATCAGTTTCTTTAGCTCTTCAGTGTATGTTAATCTCTGCTGTGACTTATATTTCAAGATATAAATTGTCCTACAACTTTTATATTGTTAGGTGATCCAGTAATAATAAAGATAACCTGGTGCACACCTAAGATAGTTGTTCTCACTGTAACGGCGTCATCATCGTGCACAGTGGCCAAATTCAACGATAATTCTCTTATTGCGCGATGAAATAATGTGAGCCATGGCAGGCTCGAGTCATGCTTGTCTTGGGTTAATCCTTGGCTGCAGTCCTGTGGTTTTATTTCTCCTGCAGTTACCGCTATATGTTGCTGTCCTCTCCATGAGTGGCAGCAGCAGCGTGTGTCGATACTAGTACTGCTGTACTATCTTTGGTGTGGCGGATATAGTTTCCGCCTGGGCGGTGTGTGACCAGTCGGTCGGTTGGCGTGGAGCAGCAAGGAAGTCTTCGTCGCGCGTACTCTGGCTGGGCCGCTGGCAGTGTGCACGCGCGGTTGGAGTGTGAGGTGCTGCTTGCGAAGGCTACGAAGTTTGTTGCCCGCCGATTTCGGACATGGAAGTTGAGTCCTCACTTAACCTACTATCGATCCTCAACTACTTACATTTCTTCGTTTGATCCTGTTTGTCGCTTTTGGGACATTCCTGCGAGCAACATCGTGTGTGTATCCAAGTCGGCTAAGATTCCAGATGTCTTCCTGTGGACTTCAACTTAATTTATTCCCTGTTATTGAAGTTGACCAGCGGTATCTTCTGCCTTGTGGCCGTTGACGTTCCGGTTACGTGCCCTGGTCGTTGACGTAATTTTAAGCAGTGCATTTTCCTCATCGTGTTGTTGCTGTCCAGCTCGGCGTGTAGTTCGGCAACTGAGGTGTTGTTGGTCGTTGTGGGCGCCAATATTCTGTGTGTCGTTGTACTGGAATCTTGTGCTCGTTTTGCTGGTTGCGTGGAGCGGAACTGATTTTGTTGATTGGTCGGTCGGCTGACTGTCGGTTGGGTTGCCTCCAGTCGTTGGACAGTCTGCTTGTCTCACCTGAACAGGCATTAGTGTTACAATCCCAGGCCGTACCTTGGAAACTTCTGAGCGCCGTTCCTTGTATGTTACATAGTAATTTTCCTGTTTGGATTTTAGTTCTTTGGTTGATGTATGGCCTTCAGCCAAGTGTCAATATCTCTTAAATTAATGTTCTTGTCTTGCTCATAAGGCATAAGATTGTTATTCTTTTATATGGGACCTTCAGCCGAATTTTAGATGAGATGTTTTAAGATAAGGTCTTCTGCCTTTTAAATAGAAACTTTTTTTCTAGGTCTTAAGCCGTTAAACATATTTGTTGATATGTGTCCTTCTGCCGAGTATTAATCTCTCATCAATTAATGCTCTTATACATATAGCAAACCACGACATTAACTTTTGTCTTGGATAACGGACAATGTCGACTCAATAAGTTAAGATAGTCACAATCTCACTGTTCAACCAAGGTTTTTGGGAGGTTTCCATTGATTATTAGATGAACACTGCGACTGGATATCCCCTGCCAAATATTGTCTATTGGGATTCTCTGTTCCCTACCCGCAGCCTATTGCGTTATTAGGCTGAAAACAACCACGAATCTCAAGCAGCCCACTCCACTTCTTCGGATGGAGAAAGGAGAGGGACATGGGGACAGAGAGAGAGAGAGAGAGAGAGAGAGAGAGAGAGAGAGAGATATGTATTCGGAGAACAAGAGTCAAAAGTCGGTTGCATTTGTGTTTACTTAAGCGTACACCAGCCACGATCTGTCGGTAACGGTACCATTTTCTGCAGCAACGGCAACGTCCACGTTTCGCCATACACTGCATAAGTAATGAAATGACAATCAGAACAATTCTCTTTGAGATGCAACACTACGTAATGATGTTCATTACACGTAGGCATGTCAGCCAATAATCTACAGTCAATATGTATCATCGTGACTAGACGAACAAGTGGTTGAAATACAGGGTAGGAACATTTGGGAATACTGCGAGAACTTGAACAAAAATGTAGACGCTAGCCATGCCCGCAGGTGGCGCTGTTGTAATTGTCCGCGACTCGCACCTTTGCAATGTCCTCAATACGTTGCAAGTGTAGTCTTGGTTATAACGGTGTTCTATATATCTGTCAGTGGATTACTTCGCAGCTAAGTGAATTCGGACATGGGTTCTTGTACGGTGTTTGCGCAGGCGAGATGGTCGAAGTGTTTGGTGTTTAAAGAGACACCGTATCGGAAATTTATACCGCAGACAGGAAATGAGGATAAACGTGATCCGCCACGTACAACCCGGACGAAAGTGTATGTTGTGTGGGTGTGATATATGGTCATCGAAGAGGATTGTGACAAAAATAAGAAGACGACAGCCGCAGGAGTCACTGTAGAACTGAACTCACGAACCCTATCAGCACCAAAACAACACGAAGGGAGCTCCATAAGTTCGGAACTGTAAGGCGAGCTGGAATTCCAAAACCCTTCATCAGTGATGTAAACGCCCGTAACAGGATAACCTGGTGCCGAAGCCGTAAAACCTGGACTATGCAACAATGGAAAAGAGTCATTTGGTCTGATGAGTTTTGTTTCACATTCTTAGCAATTTAAGGTCGAGTTCACGTCCCTAGAATGAAACACGGCGATGGTTCGTTCACGATTTTGGCAGCCATATCGTGGTACTTCATGAGACCCGTCATTACTGTGCATGGTCTCATTACAACCAAGGATTATGTGACCTTTTTGAGTGTTCGGTCTAACAGGATATTCTCCTCTAGCATTACTTTTTCTCAACATCAGTTGACGATACCAGATTCTTTTCTTTAATTTGGGGTAGGTCAGTATTATCTCAGTTGCTTTTCTGAAAACTTTATAGAATGTTTTAGTCTCGATGTTATGACCGATAGACATAGTTCTGAATGTACAGTTATGGTTCAAATGGCTCTGAGAACTATGAGACTCAACTTCTGTGGTCATTAGTCCCCTAGAACTTAGAACTAGTTAAACATAACTAACCTAAGGACATCACACACATCCATGCCCGAGGCAGGATTCGAACCTGCGACCGTAGCGGTCTCGCGGTTCCAGACTGTAGTGCCTAAAACCGCACGGCCACTTAGGCCGGCAATGTACAGTTAAAATTAAGTTTTACAAACATTTGAAATTAGGAACTATTGGCACACTTAAAATTTATGTTATTAATTACCCAATACTGTACTGGTTACTATGTTTATTTCTGCATTCATTTATGAAATAATAATCGAACGTAATAATGTAACAGGAAATAGTACACATTCCTTTGTTAAGAAAAATTGTAAGCCCTTTGGAATATGGTTTTTTTCCGCAGAGTGTGAGAGTCATAAGCATGCCTCTAATGGGAGCGGACGTATTTTTGTATTTTGTGCGAACAATGTAATTTCGGCTTTGTTAATGTGGAAAAAAATCAAAGGACTGTATGATATGCTACAATGTGAGAAAACAGATTTACATAACAACAAAAATTCTGCAACAACCATCTTCAGATTTATTTTGACCAGTCCAACCGTGACGGCCTAAAATGTGACATTTTCAGCTTCAAGAATCAGACCCCTAGATGAAAAGAACTGGAGCCAACTCTGCATGACAAGCTAACAAGGGAACCTCCCCATCGCACCCCCCTCAGATTTAGTTATAAGTTGGCACAGTGGATAGGCCTTGAAAAACTGAACACAGATCAATCGAGAAAACAGGAAGAAGTTGTGTGGAACTATGAAAAAAATAAGCAAAATATACAAACTGAGTAGTCCATGCGGAAGATAGTCAACATTAAGGATAATGTGAGATCAGGAGTGCCGTGGTCCGGTGGTTAGCGTGAGCAGCTGCGGAATGAGAGGTCCTTGGTTTAAGTCTTCCCTCAAGTGAAAAATTTACTTTTTCATTTTCAGACAATTATTATCTGTCCGTCCGTCCGTCCGACAGATTTGACGGTCTACACACGGAAACAGTCTGGATGATTGACTGATCTGGCCTTGTAACAATAACCAAAACGGCCTTGCTGTGCTGGTACTGCGAACGGCTGAAAGCAAGGGGAAACTACAGCCGTAATTTTTCCCGAGGGCATGCAGCTTTACTGTATGATTACATGATGATGGCGTCCTCTTGGGTAAAATATTCCGGAGGTAAAATAGTCCCTCATTCGGATCTCCGGGCGGGGACTACTCAAGAGGATGTCGTTATCAGGAGAAAGAAAACTGGCGTTCTACGGATCGGAGCGTGGAATGTCAGGTCCCTTAATCGGGCAGGTAGGTTAGAAAATTTAAAAAGGGAAATGGATAGGTTGAAGTTAGACATAGTGGGAATTAGTGAAGTTCGGTGGCAGGAGGAACAAGACTTCTGGTCAGGTGACTACAGGGTTATAAACACAAAATCAAATAGGGGTAATGCAGGAGTAGGTTTAATAATGAATAGGAAAATAGGAATGCGGGTAAGCTACTACAAACAGCATAGTGAACGCATTATTGTGGCCAAGATAGATACGAAGCCCACGCCTACTACAGTAGTACAAGTTTATATGCCAACTAGCTCTGCAGATGACGAAGAAATTGAAGAAATGTATGATGAAATAAAAGAAATTATCCAGATTGTGAAGGGAGACGAAAATTTAATAGTCATGGGTGACTGGAATTCGAGTGTAGGAAAAGGGAGAGAAGGAAACATAGTAGGTGAATATGGATTGGGGGACAGAAATGAAAGAGGAAGCCGCCTGGTCGAATTTTGCACAGAGCACAACATAATCATATCTAACACTTGGTTTAAGAATCATGAAAGAAGGTTGTATACATGGAAGAACCCTGGCGATACTAAAAGGTATCAGATAGATTATATAATGGTAAGACAGAGATTTAGGAACCAGGTTTTAAATTGTAAGACATTTCCAGGGGCAGATGTGGACTCTGACCACAATCTATTGGTTATGACCTGTAGATTAAAACTGAAGAAACTGCAAAAAGGTGGGAATTTAAGGAGATGGGACCTGGATAAACTAAAAGAACCAGAGGTTGTACAGAGATTCAGGGAGAGCATAAGGGAGCAACTGACAGGAATGGGGGAAATAAATACAGTAGAAGAAGAATGGGTAGCTTTGAGGGATGAAGTAGTGAAGGCAGCAGAGGATCAAGTAGGTAAAAAGACGAGGGCTAGTAGAAATCCTTGGGTAACAGAAGAAATATTGAATTTAATTGATGAAAGGAGAAAATATAAAAATGCAGTAAGTGAAACAGGCAAAAAGGAATACAAACGTCTCAAAAATGAGATCGACAGGAAGTGCAAAATGGCTAAGCAGGGATGGCTAGAGGACAAATGTAAGGATGTAGAGGACTATCTCACTAGGGGTAAGATAGATACCGCCTACAGGAAAATTAAAGAGACCTTTGGAGATAAGAGAACGACTTGTATGAATATCAAGAGCTCAGATGGAAACCCAGTTCTAAGCAAAGAAGGGAAAGCAGAAAGGTGGAAGGAGTATATAGAGGGTCTATACAAGGGCGATGTACTTGAGGAAAATATTATGGAAATGGAAGAGGATGTAGATGAAGATGAAATGGGAGATATGATACTGCGTGAAGAGTTTGACAGAGCACTGAAAGACCTGAGTCGAAACAAGGCTCCCGGAGTAGACAATATTCCATTGGAACTACTGACGGCCGTGGGAGAGCCAGTCCTGACAAAACTCTACCATCTGGTGAGCAAGATGTATGAAACAGGCGAAATACCCTCAGACTTCAAGAAGAATATAATAATTCCAATCCCAAAGAAAGCAGGTGTTGACAGATGTGAAAATTACCGAACTACCAGCTTAATAAGTCACAGCTGCAAAATACTAACACGAAGTCTTTACAGACGAATGGAAAAACTAGTAGAAGCCAACCTCGGGGAAGATCAGTTTGGATTCCGTAGAAACACTGGAACACGTGAGGCAATACTGACCTTACGACTTATCTTAGAAGAAAGATTAAGGAAAGGCAAACCTACGTTTCTAGCATTTGTAGACTTAGAGAAAGCTTTTGACAATGTTGACTGGAATACTCTCTTTCAAATTCTAAAGGTGGCAGGGGTAAAATACAGGGAGCGAAAGGCTATTTACAATTTGTACAGAAACCAGATGGCAGTTATAAGAGTCGAGGGACATGAAAGGGAAGCAGTGGTTGGGAAGGGAGTAAGACAGGGTTGTAGCCTCTCCCCGATGTTGTTCAATCTGTATATTGAGCAAGCAGTAAAGGAAACAAAAGAAAAATTCGGAGTAGGTATTAAAATTCATGGAGAAGAAATAAAAACTTTGAGGTTCGCCGATGACATTGTAATTCTGTCAGAGACAGCAAAGGACTTGGAAGAGCAGTTGAATGGAATGGACAGTGTCTTGAAAGGAGGATATAAGATGAACATCAACAAAAGCAAAACAAGGATAATGGAATGTAGTCTAATTAAGTCGGGTGATGCTGAGGGAATTAGATTAGGAAATGAGGCACTTAAAGTAGTAAAGGAGTTTTGCTATTTGGGGAGCAAAATAACTGATGATGGTCGAAGTAGAGAGGATATAAAATGTAGGCTGGCAATGGCAAGGAAAGCGTTTCTGAAGAAGAGAAATTTGTTAACATCCAGTATAGATTTAAGTGTCAGGAAGTCATTTCTGAAAGTATTCGTATGGAGTGTAGCCATGTATGGAAGTGAAACATGGACGATAAATAGTTTGGACAAGAAGAGAATAGAAGCTTTCGAAATGTGGTGCTACAGAAGAATGCTGAAGATTAGATGGGTAGATCACATAACTAATGAGGAAGTATTGAATAGGATTGGGGAGAAGTTTGTGGCACAACTTGACCAGAAGAAGGGATCGGTTGGTAGGACATGTTCTGAGGCATCAAGGGATCACCAATTTAGTATTGGAGGGCAGCGTGGAGGGTAAAAATCGTAGAGGGAGACCAAGAGATGAATACACTAAGCAGATTCAGAAGGATGTAGGTTGCAGTAGGTACTGGGAGATGAAAAAGCTTGCACAGGATAGAGTAGCATGGAGAGCTGCATCAAACCAGTCTCAGAACTGAAGACCACAACAACAACACACGGAAAAATTTGAAAACGTTAAAAATATATGTTTTGACAGATCACAGGGAAAACTGTGCAACTTTGAAACTGTTGCATTCATTTGTTGCAGTTTATGTGACTAACTCTTATGTTTTCATAACTTTTTTGGAGTGATTATCACATCCACAAGAAAACCTAAATCGGGCAAGGTAGAAGAATCTTTTTACCCATTCGCCAAATGTACAAGTTAGGTGGGTCGACAACATATTCCTGTCATGTGACGCACATGCCATCACCAGTGTCGTATAGAATATATCAGACGTGTTTCCCCCCTTTTTAGTGCGTTTCTTCTCCTCTTGTTTTGCCTCTGTATGTGAGGATTTGGAACTGCGTCAGGTCTGTGTCTTTTAGCCGTTCTCCTTGTTCGCTGTCCGTCTTCGTCCCTTCACCGCATGTGTTCCTGTTTCTATGCGTTTGGGCGCTGATGACCATGCTGTTTAGCGCCCGAAATTCTCAACCCCCCCCCCCTCCACACACACACACACACACACACACACACACACACACACGTGGTTTCCTGTGGAGGAATCGGTTGACCTATGACCTTGCGATCAAATGTTTTCGGTTCCCATTGGAGAGCCACGTCCTTTAGTCTACTAATCGCACGGTTTTGCGGTGCAGTCGCAAAACACAGACACTAAACTTATTACAGTGAACAGAGACGTCAATGAACGAACGGACAGATCATAGCTTTGCGAAAATAAAGAAAGTAAACTTTTCACTCGAGGGAAGACTTGAGCCAAAGACCTCTCGTTCCGCAGCTGCTCACACTAACCACGGGACAACAGCGCTCGTCAGCTCACACTATACTTGATGTTGCCTATCTTGCGCATGGACTACTCAGTTTGTATATTTTGCTTATTTTTTTCATAGTTCCACACTTCTTCCTGTTTTCTCGATTGATCTGTGATCAGTTTTTCAAGGCCTATCCACTGCGCCAACTTATAACTAAATCTGAAAAGGGGGGGGGGGGGGGGGTTGCGATGGGGAGGATCCCTTGTAAGTAAACTAGAAAGTTTATTGTAATCTTCGCTCCTCTCAACTCTTCATAAAAGACTAATGAGGCCAATAGATGGAATCAGGAAGGAGGGGGGAGATTACATCAGATCTATCCCATTGTACAATGTTTGTTCTCCAATGCTGACGTTATGTTCCAAGATGACAGGCCCCCTGTTCACAAAGCTCGCACTTTCCAGGACTGGTTTAGTGAGCACGAGGAAGAACTGTCCCATCTTCCGTGGCCACCACAGTCACCAGATCTGCATATTATTAAGCCTTTGTGGACTACTGTGGAGAAAGGGTGCGTGATCGCTGTCTACCTTCATCATCATTATCTGAAGTTGCCGCTATTTTGCAGGAAGAACGGTATAAGACAGCCTTGGAAAACCATACGCAACCTGTACTTATCTATTCCGACGCAACTGGAAGCTGCTAGCAGCCTTCCAAGACCATATTAGGCATGTTAATATATTTCTGGTGTTTCCATATTTTCGTCCACACCGTTTATGAGCCTTTAGTATTTTTCACCAGGTTTAGTGTTCGAGAAGAATGGGATGAAGGGAAATTGTAGGACCTTTGCTCAAAGACTGCAGGGAAGCAAGACAGTTTGAAAGTTAAAGCCCACATCTCACACACTCAGCCATGCAACACCGTAAAATGCGAAGCCACCAGCTGCAGAGCCCGCTTACACCTGGTGCTGTTAGCGGGAAGCTGCCTGAGGGTGCTGCATACATTAGCAGCAAAGTTGTGTATGAAATATTACACAGCACCGCGGAGGCACTAGAGATGCAGGGGCGCAATGCGAGAGGAAGAAAGATAAATTACGCGAGGGACTTTTTGGGGCAGCGTTTTGTTTTTATAAACGTCGACTACGTGCTTTTCTTTGATGGACGACTGCTGCAATCAGACGCCCGATTTGTTTTTTTAATGGGATAATCTAGCTCTCGTCTCGTGTCACGTACTAGCCATAGATTTCTGTTGAGCTAAACTTTTATCTGGAAAAAATAAACAGACGCTAACTAGTTTCAGGGAGTAGGCTTTTGAAATTATGCTGGGTAAGTAATTTAGTTTTCGTTGGCGTGCGTTTATATATAAGAAATATGGCTAGTAAAATTTTTATTAATGAATGCCTCTGAAGTCATATCTTACACACGTCTGCGCCAAAGAAAAATACTGTCTATTTTCGATTGCAATGTAGTCGCCTCTGAAGTTCCTTCTTTAAAATTTACTTAAGTTATTGTCGAGCTCTGCTGAAATTTTATGAATAATGTAATGGCTTTTCCGCAGAATCAGTCATGACGTGGGTGACTCAACAGACCCGTATTTCTCCACTGAAGGATCCGACACACGAGCGTCGGATCACAGCAATTCGTCGCATGAGTAACTGATCGCTTCGTAGATCGCACATGTGTGGGTAAATCGCCGCGATTGGTCGCTAATCACTGATGGCATGGAAATCCCAGGCAGTCTGAAGGCTCGCATGCTAATCGTGTTGGCAAAATGGCTCCCTGGCTTGTTAGCAGTGGTCTGTGGCAATATGGCTGCGACCAGTATCTCGAGTTGTTAATCGTGTTTCTTCAGTTTTGTTTCGTTTCGCCGAGTACGAACTTTATATGTTACAATTTATTGTCATTCAAAAACCACGAACAACTCTAGGAAGTTAGCTACAAGCCGGAGTTCCAATTAAATTAAGAAGTAACATAAAACCCAAACTTCGATTTTGGATTGATAAGCCTTTTGAAGTTGATGCTGTAGAAGCAGAATTGATGGGAAGTTCATAGTAACAGTAACGATACACTGGGACGCATATGCTGATTCTGATTTATTTATGAAACAATCACTGGATTTACTACAATTTTTAACTTCTAAACACAACGACGTACCGTAATATTCAGTTGGATACTTTAATTTAAATATACAGAACAAATTTATTATACAGCTATGAGTCCCTTATCATTTCATAGAATCTAACTCTCATACAGTTTATAACAATAGTTTTGATAATCAGCAGCGCTGGTATAGACAGATTGAGATGGAAAAACAAATTATATACTTACTGGAAGTTGAGCTACGAGACTAATGAAAAAGGAATTGAGCTGTAATAAACGAATAATGAATTGTATTAGCAAACTGGAAAGATGCTTACAACCAATTTCGTGTCAGTGAAAAACGTTATATGTTCTGTAAAGTAACGTACAGTTGCAAAGAAGAGCTTTGAGAAAAAGTGCAAGTTACAATTCCCATTTTTAAGTATTCGTGGGGATACGGAGATGGAAATGCCGTGTGGCTACGGCCTCCCGTCGGGTAGACCGTTCGCCTGGTGCAACTTTTTCGAGTTGACGCCGCTTCGGCGACTTGCGTGTCGATGGGGATGAAATGATTATGATAAGGACAACACAACACCCAGTCCCTGAGCGGAATAAATCCCCGACCCAGCCGGGAATCGAACCCGGGCCGTTAGATATGACATTCCGCCGCGCTGACCACTCAACTACCAGGAGCGGACGATACGGGAGATTAAATGTCATTGTTGCTAAACATACAGCTTCATTTTCTATAACAGAACTTGTAGATTCTGTGGCATCCGTAATACTGGCTTAAAATGTTTGGCAAATCGTTCGTGTGTGGTGGGGTCGAGACGAGCGACAGATTGCAGTCGACAGCCTATCGCATGCGACAGATCGCTGCGATACGTCTCTCCTGTATGGCGTCGTTAAAAAAATTATTTTCATACTTTAACCGGAACTGTCGGCAGTGGGCGCAATGTATATTTCTTATACTGCAGGTAATATCTACGGTTAAAACGGAAGCAAAAATCAACAGAAATTGCAATGACTTGAAAATCTCTAAGCAACAATGCCCTTATTATAAATAAGATACAAACTCGAACATAAATGACCGATGTGTAAGGTACAGTTCTAGTATAACTGTAATTATATTCCATAATTATGAAAAAAACAATGTTTGTCTACCTAGGTTTTTCCATTATAGCATAAACAATAATAATAATAATTATTATTATTACTAGAATTCTAGTAAAAATCCCTTCCACTCACACACAAAGAAATAATGAAAATAATCAGATAACTGAAAAACAACAGAGCAGCTGGCGAACATTGAATTGTTGCAGAATATCGAAATTGGACCACAGAAATTCACAGAATAATATCAGAAGTTCGGAAAACAGAGAAAATCCCAGAAGAATGGAAGAGAATCTTGATATACCCACTCCACAAGAAAAGAAACAAAACAAATCCGAACAATTACAGAGAAATCTTACTTCTTCCAGTAACTTATAAAATTCTTTCTACAGCTTTGCTGAACTGACTTGAGGCAGTAAGCAGACACACATAATGGTGGATATTAGACAGTATTCTGGGAAGGTAGATCATGTATTGAACAAATCTGGAACCTCAAAACCACACTACATTCACACGATGCCGGAACACTAAAGTCACGTTTGTAGGTTTGAAAGAGGTTACGAGTCTGTTCACAGACAAACGCTGTTTAACAGCCTAGAAGAATTAGTAGCCAATAGAAAGACCAGAGACATCAGTCAGGAAACATTATTAGTAGCTATCTCCAAAGTGTAATTCATGAGAAAAATCTTAAACTCATTCGAAATTCACACAGGAGTCCCACACGGAGAAGCCTTACCGACACTTTTTCAACTTCGTACTGAAAAAATAATCAGAGAATGGGAAAAGCAAGTGAAAGGTGTCTAAATGGAAAAAGACGAAGAAAAAAGAGTTACTGTGAAACGCTTGACGTTTCGGATGACCTGACTATTAACAAGCAACGAAGATGAAACTTAACTAGCACTTGATGAGCTACATGAACTCTCCTGTACAACCGGCCACCAAATTTCCTACGAAACAATTCACTATAATGTCACCAAAGCAACAGGTCAACTCCCACCGAAAACGCAATATGAAAAAAATGCCACAGGTTATTCATTCGAGTACCTAGGAGGAACGATCCAACCCACAGAACTGAACACAATTTCCAACACAGAAAGTAGATTCACACTACAAAAGACGTACAAACTCACGTGACTCACTATAACAAAAAAGCAATAACTCGTATTGCAAAATATGACACTACAACACGACTGCTTTACCGGAGGATTTGTACGCTGCAGAAATCACAGCGGCGCTGTTTTCCGAGACGGAGCTTGGGACAGACGACCTACTAAGGAACTCTACGAAACCAAAGACAGCATCAGAGATAAATTCGGAAAAAGACACGTACAGTTCTACTTGCACCTGCGTAAGGTGCATGAAAGCAGACTCACTAAGGAAATTTTTAACATCGCTGATGCAAGCACATTAAAGATCATTTGGAGAAAGAAACACAAGAAGAATAAATTGAAGTCAGAAAACAGGTCATAAGTAAAATAAAAAGCAAGGAAGCTGAACAAGCCTCAACGGAAGAAAGAAGGAAATGAACAAACGAAAGGAAGAAAAATCACAGTGAATCAATGAAGAGTTTTTGTAAGAAAAGAAAGGAAGAAAACGAAATGAAGCTGTGACTGACTCAAGTCCACACGCTCTCCTAAAGGGGAATAACCGATAATAATAATCATCGTCATCATCATTACATGCAGTACACGTCTCTTACATATTCAACTATGAAATGCGTTCTATTAATCGAATAAGACTTACACTATACAGATTGCTACAATACTCTGGTGTAGCAGACATTACGTTGAAATTTCTGCACTCCGAATTCCTATTTTACTATGGTGGGTCCAGCAATCTCTTTGGCTGTATATGTCTACATTTTGAACTGGCCTGAATTCTAATTTTGATTGCCATGATGCTATACTGCTGGGGTTTAAAATTTCAACACTAGGAACGCTAGCAAATGTCGAAATTTTGCTTACTGTGAGTGTACAGTGTAAGAGGAAGTATGCATATTTAATTTTGTAGATAATTTCAGGGTATAAAAGATGGCACAGAGTGGACACCTGTGGCAACAACAACGTCAATAATCCGGATGGGCACCTTGCGAACTGAGCTTACGGTTACGTCAGGATTGCACAGGGACCTGCGGCCTTTCATTATCTCGTTGAAAAATAAAATTACAGAGATCACGAATATAAGATACAGCCACTGCCGTTGATAAGCCAGAAATGCAAATACCGCTGTCCAAATTACCGGCTGAGTGAACCATAGATGATGGTTTTATGCGCCTAAAGGCATCCCATAGCATCAAGACAGGTGCTGGGCCCTTGTAACGACAACGAATGTGTTCTACCATTGTTCGTTCTTCTCTGAACATGGCCAGCGTTATGCTATAAGCAGGAGCATAACTTTTCCGCGTCTGACGCTGTTGGGCGGACCATAGTCGGTGCACCTGTGTCTGCTGCTGTGTTATGAGAAGCCTCAACAATGCTGACAGGCCAGGGTGTTCCTGACGTCGTCGCACTGTCTGATCGATCAGCAGCACGTGTCTTATGCATTCCGCATGAACGCGTGTCTGTATGCCAGATGACCAAAGGGTGTATGTAGATTTTTCAGATACTTATTTTTATGTAGAATTTTTTTCTTTTGAACACCATAATGCTTAGTTTTACTAACTCATTTTAAATTATGTTTAATACTACGTGCTAAATTCATGCCAATACGTGTCCAACATTTGTTCTGTTCTTCTAGCTAGATAACACACTAAAAGTAAATGTATGGTTACTAGCCTTGAAGCAAACAAGCGATTTCCTGACTTTACCCCGAGGCGTATAGCGTCTGCTGCAATGGACAGCTGTTAAGTGTCTCTTCTGAGGATGAAAGTGGACACAGTCGGCTGCATTCGGCATTCCCTACTGGTGTTGTGCCCTGCATATAGTTTTAACCTCATGACTAATTGAAAAAGCCAGAGAAGTGAGAATTAAAAGCTGTCCACTGCAGTACAAATGGCGCCACAGCGTTAACGTTCGTGACAGCTTTAGCATCCTGCACTGAAGAGGAAAAATATGAAATAATGTCTGTCCTCTCGGGTGCTAGTCGCTTGTGGATTCCATTTTCGCGTGTCTGTATGCCAGATGACCAAAGGGTGTATGTAGATTTTTCAGATACTTGTTCTTATGTAGAATTTTTTCCTGGCCAGTGGGAGCAACCCTATACTGCTGTCTCGATAGACGATGACCATGTCGCTGTCGATTTCCGAAGCCTGCTAGTAGGCGATTTTTCTTTTCACTCCAGATATGACAGAATTTTCTCACAAAAATCCGACATTCAATTGCGTTTCCTGAACAAGAAATGCGCTGCGTAATCTCGCTTACACAAAGAATGTAGATGGCGGTACTAATATTTACTTCATGCGACTTCGCTGAAATGCTGATCGTATGCATATCCAAGTATAAAGTCTAGACTTCCAGCCAGTTGACATTTGTTTTATCCGTTTTCATCGTGTTTCAGTTTTAATGGATAGCATGGTATCGACGTATTCTACCCGTCAGAATAACCGTGCGTGTCAAAAACGCCGCTTCCAGGACGTGGAAATGCACCGGCACCAGATCGAATCTGCCCGATGGATTAACGACGAGGGTCAGTATACCGGCCAACCTACATGAGGTTTTAGGTGGTTTCCAACAGACCACAAAGTGAATACCGGGCTAGTGTCCAAGTCCCGCATCAGTTACACGATTCGCGAACATTTAGAAAAGTTGCGCTAACTTTCACATGACTGATACTGCACGCAGACACACGTATTCTGTCCCGGGAAGGTGGCCGGGGTGGTGATAGCAAGGGCATTGTAGTGTCCCTTTTGCAATATTCACCATTATCGAGGTGAAACATAAATAAAAATGGCTGTATGTGACTCAAAATGAACTGCAAACATCGATTTATCTGCGAAAGGTAATAACACTAACTGTAAAAAAAAAACAATATAGATCGATAGATGCAGAAAAGACATTTTTATTGTATGAGATCATAATGTG
Organism: Schistocerca piceifrons; assembly: GCF_021461385.2. Classification (NCBI taxonomy): domain Eukaryota; kingdom Metazoa; phylum Arthropoda; class Insecta; order Orthoptera; family Acrididae; genus Schistocerca; species Schistocerca piceifrons. The sequence continues at coordinate 260,509,292 of NC_060140.1, read as the reverse complement.
TAAGTAATTAAAAGAAGTATTGTTATCTTTGTAAGAGTATAAAACACAATGCAATGCTCATTCTTCTGCCTAGTCTGTTTTGTTCTGTTCGTTCTGGTGTTAGCTGGAATAAGGTACGCAAGCTATTGTGCTGCGCTAGCATTTGTTCCTGTCGTAACGTAATTGCAAATATTTAATGGTGTAAATTGTACCCTAGTAAGAATATATCAGTATAAAGTGATCTCCGTGTGTTATTTCAAGAAACTACGCCACATTTATCTTATGAAAAGAATATTTAATGAAAATTATTTAGCATGTTTCCAGCTGCTGCGGAGCGAATAACAGTGATCTCTGACTTAACAATTAGCCGCCATTACGCGGTACATTTAAAAATATTTTTTCACAGCACAATGTCTGACAGCCGGAGCGGAAGAAATTATGTAAAAATATTCAGTGAGATTAATTGAAGGAATCCAGTGAAATAATTTTATTAAAACTTGTCTATTTTCTGTGATAGTAATAATTTTAGATCAGTGAACTGGAGCTGAGTAATACTACGCTATTGCATTTGTAGTAATTTGTAGGGAGCCTGGCGCTCGATAAAATCAGATATAATACGTAATTGGCAACCTACGAAATTCATTATTTTGCTTATTACATCTCTTTTGTATTTTTTTGAAAGCTAAACGTAAAAACTAACTTCACTCAAAATCAGTAACATCACGATAAATCAAAGGACAAACAAATTTACTAGGAGAGTGTTTCCTCTAAATAAATAGTTACATTACATTTTTTTAAGCGATATAATAGCATCTGGTCACCTGTTGAAACTGTAAATAACAATGCCAACCGTGCGCCATTGCGGGACAAAGGCACAAAAAAAGAAGAGAAGGTATCAGTGTATGCTGATTTAACTTATGCCCACCCTGTTTTGTTCCCAATAACACTGCGTATAGAACTCGGAAAATATATGTCAGACTTTTTGTAGTTTTCTGCAGGTACCGTCTCCTTTTGTGACGAAACTTGGACCTGTTGTCTGGATATTCTCTCTCTCTCTCTCTCTCTCTCTCTCTCTCTCTCTCTCTTTCTCCAATGGAACCTTACTAAATTTATCTGCCCCTTGTCACGATTGGCGATAGGCATGATACTTCAGTTGCATCTACTTGAAGTCTCATTACGTTGATTTATTATTGGTAAATGCATTTTATAAAAATTCCGTGATCGTCGGTAAAGGGACTGATGGTTCCAGTCTATGATTACGTGAGAAATGCACAGCCCGACACTGCTCTGAATGTGGCAGGTGTGTCGTGGGCACTCAAAGCTATGTGCTGGCTTGCGCGTGTCAAGTGGTCTCTGACGGGAGGTCACGGAACCTACCCGTCCTTCCCACTAAGTCAGGGTTAGCGACCTGTCGTATTACTCACCTCTTAAGATGGTCGAGGGCAACAGTTTCATGTGTCCACCGGGACTCCACAATTTATGGCGGAAAAGTACAAATCTTGGAATGTGGTTTGGCCTTGGGAAATTGAGAAGCGTTAAACTACGCTCTGATTCGCGCACCGCCGGCTGACATCAGACGGGAGTTTCTACGAAAATCTAGCGAGGAAGGTGGGCTCTGACTAGCCAGTATCTGACGACATTCTGGGGTGGAGATCTGTGAAATGTGGCATTGACACGCTATTGGCGGAAAAGAGTAACATTTTTCCCGATTGGCGTTTGTGCCCAGATTGGCCAAACTGCCGAGTCGGGAGCTAGAGGAAGAGGAAGGGACAGACTTGGTTTCATGGTGGATGGAGAGAGGTCGCTGGGTCGAGGAGTCGTGGCGCTTGAAGGTGTCAGAGTCCTGACGAGCTTGATCCTGATTCTCCACTACGACCACGGTCCTCTGACTTACCGTCACAGCACACTGGTGAGAGTACACACCAGCCCTGATCAAAAGTGGAGGTAAATGTTAGATAGGAAGCGTTCCATTGCACAGCTCATGCATTAGTATCGTTTGATGTGCTATTCTAACTTAAACGTTGGTTAGTATTGGATTAATGTTTTAATGTGCACCTAGGTAGCCATCATTCTGGTTGCCTGTCTTGTTAGTTGTCGTCAGCAATTAACTGTTTTTTTTCTTTTTTTTTGTAGAATATTGATGTCAATTTCAGTTTATGTCTCATTCGCATTTCATTTGAAGGCGCACATAGATCTCTTCAATTTACTAATTTATTCTATTGATTGAAAGGGTAGTTAGGTAATAGGGTTACTGCAATTTCCGACAGCGATTCCGTTGCGCACCCGCGAGGGGTAGCCGCGCCGTCAAGGTCGCCTTGCCACGGTTCGCGCAGCTGCCCCCGTCGGAGGTTCGAGACCTCTGTCGGGCGTGTGTGTGTGTGTGTGTGTGTGTGTGTGTGTGTGTGTGTTGTCCTTAGCGTAAGTTTAAGTTAGATTAAATAGTATGTAAGCCTAGGGACCGATGATTTCAGCAGTTGTTCCCATAGCAACTTACCACAAATTTCCAATCTCCGTTGCGTAATTTACAGTTAACATAGAGTCTTAATGAGAGTGTAATGGAGTCTGGGTACGTCCATTACTCTGATAGGTTTCACAGTCTCACACACCGTGGGATATTGCAGCCTACCTGATGAGGACCCCAGGCTGCCGATCAGTCTTAAAGAAATGGTCAAACGAATGTTTTTATGCCCACCTCCTCTGGATGTCTTATATTTCTTTAGAATTCTTCCTAAAACTAATGAAATGCGGTGTCATTCCACTTTTGATCACTCTGAATGATATTTTACTACTTCTAGTAATCTTTCCGCAAATAGTGTGAAAGGATACAGTACCGCCCGACATTGAAAATAGGTACAACATTCTTCGTTATTCTTATCAGAACAACATATTTTTTGTAATAATAACTCAATTTCACTTAATACACCGAAGCCGGATACCAGTGTAGGAAATATGACAATTTATTTATTTAATTGATCACATGTGCACTCCCACAAAATAAATCCCTACACCCAATTTGGTGAGATCTGTGAAATGTATGAATGTATGGTCGTCTGCTAACCGCAGATAGTGAATGTGCAATATATGATCATCTTTGATACGGTCCTTTGGTCACCTTTGGTGGAACCAAAGAGATGAAATTTACCTGAGCTCTGAGCACCTGAAATGTGGCTGACCAATACAGTAGCAAGGTGCTCCCCCACTTCGGCAGATGTGCGTGATGACCTGAATGGTTCAAATGGCTCTGAGCACTATGCGACTTAACTTCTGAGGTCATCAGTCGCCTAGAACTTAGAACTAATTAAACCTAACTAACCTAAGGACATCACACACATCCATGCCCGAGGCAGGATTCGAACCTGCGACCGTAGCGGTGGCTCGGTTCCAGACTGTAGCGCCTAGAACCGCACGGCCACTCCGGCCGGCGTGATGACCTGAAGAACGGCCATGTTTCAGCACTCTGGCGCTGGATCTTGTGTTGGTAAGACCTGTCTTAGGTGTGCTCCGTATAGACAAAAGAGTGGAGAAAATGGTATGCATGTGAAATACTTAAGAGTAAAATTACAATGAAATGAGTACCCTTAGCTGCTTACAGGCGTTGACATACGTCAACGGGGGCAGATGAAAATGTGTGCTCCGACCGGGACTCGAACCCGGGATCTCCTGCTTGTATGGCAGACGCTCTGTCCATCTTTTTTTTAAATCTCATTTTGTTCGGTTTCGTTCGTTGCATCTGCTCGGGGCGGACGTCGTAAGACATCCGTTTAAGTTCGTCGTTGATCCATTAACTCAGTTTTTATTACAGAGGGCTGCTAACCCTCTGACCGAACACGCTGAGCTACCGTGCCGGCGTCCATCTGAGACACTGAGGACACAGAGGATAGCGCGACTGCAGGGATTTATCTCTGGCACGCCCAAATTCTCAACGTATTGTCCCGCACTACATTCGTAGTGCCCCTGCCCATTATACTCATTACTCGCGGCGCGTTGTCGATTCCCGTAAGAGTAGTTTGGAATAATTATTTCTCTATCTCAGGAACTTTTGGGGGGAGAATTAAATGACAGGCAGGTAATATTAAGGGGATCGTAGTAATCTTCGGAAGTGACCAACCGTCACAGTGAAACCACGTGTAGCAATAAGTTGAAATACTTGCGAGTGCTAGTACTAAGTTGAAATACTTCCGAGTGCTAAAGTTAAGCTGAATTACTGGCGTGTGTACTGTAAGTTGGAAATATTTAAGAAATGGCGTGTGCAGGACTTGAAATTAGAGACGAGTACTTCCACGTGGTGAGTACTGTGTGAGTCTCAATCTGTGTATGAGACAAAGGATAAAGAGAAGTTCTCGTCCATGGTATCAGTTGAGGACTCGCGTGTGTGACGAATATGTTCTTAATATTACTTTGCGTGTTATGTTTCCGTGTGACGCTGGATTCAAACTCTAATACTCTGAGAGTGAAGCAAGGTGAGTCAGCTGTCTATCCAGCAACGCCACTTGGCTTGCATTGCACAGGAAGACGTGCATATATCGTCCAGAGTTCGTAGTAGGAAAGAAAAGTTACGAAGTGGGGCAGTGTCGTGTGAACCGGGGTGAGTAGTGATTGAAGTGGGGAAAACTGAAAGTGATGTGATTCTAACGTTGTGACTATTCTTTGTGTTGTATTGTATGTTCCCAGTGTGATGTATTTCATGTAATATAAGTATGTGTGGTTTGCATGGGAGAGTAGCAGGATAGGTTCAGAGGCAGTGGGTTATGCATGTTCCTTTTTGTACCGCTCGGTCTGGAGTAAATTTTCGTGATGATGGGTGTGAGAGTCGAAGTGTGAGATATAGCAAAAGATCCACCACCCTATCCAGAAAGTGCACTGTAGCGTTAGATAATAACGAGACCATAAGATAGAGGATGACCAATGTAAAGCCATGCCCACTGGGCGGAGTTTCTCATGTGTAATTATTGTATAAAAATGTAATAATAGAATTTATCGGAATAAAAAAAAAGATTGTGAAAAGAAAAAGATTGGTGGCCTTGTTCTTCGAATAGTGTGTAGTCATGATATCCAGGATTTATAATGTGTGCGCCATTCACATTCAGTGCGATGGCCACGTGTTGATCAAAACCGTTGAGTAAGAAAGAAAATGTGGTATTGCCAGTGCGTAGTGAACAATCAGAGTTGTGGAAGTTACTAATAGTCAGGTGTGCGTTATCCGTTTCCGTTGCGTAATATTCAAACATGAGAATAATTTGTAGCTTAATTGTGAGTACTAGAGCGCATAATCAGTCATTGATGTTCTGCGATAAATAAGAATAAATCCACTCGCTTGGCAGGCCACTCATCTTGCAGGCCTGACTGCTTGATGCCACAGTATGAGCAAGGCATGTGGGTGCCTCTCAAGTGTACTTGAATAGTATTGAATATTTACGCCTACCTATGGGCAACATCTGACTTTTTTTAATACTGAAGCTAAACTGCCACATTCTTCTCGAAGCGCTGGTCCTCTGCAGGTCTTTCGACGCTGTTCACCACTGCACTGTCATGGCACATCCAGAATGTTTAATAGTCTCAAACAAGGCAAGGCAAGGCAAGGCAAGTGTAAGACACAATGAGCTGCAACTGCTTCAGGCGTATGGACTTCAGAGAGAGCGACCATTAGACAAATAGGCGCGTGCATGTTTACAGTGCCCTGATAAAAGTAGTAGGCTATCTAGAATGGCTAAAAAGGGAATAAAAATGATGTGAAATGTGTAGGCGTGTCTCCTCTACCACCACTGGAGGTCATTTAATTACAAAACCCTCCATTTGTGTAAAACAGTTTATTTGTTCAATGTTAACGGACCTTAAGTCCATAGAATCGTAGATCGCTTAAGAAACAAAGTAGTCGACCAGATAATTACACGTACATATACAGATGGCGGTTGTATCGCGCACACGTGGTATAAAAGAGCAGTCCATTGGCAGAGCTGTCACGTGTACTCAGGTGATTCATGTGAAACGGCCTCCGACGTGATTATGGCCGCACAGTTTTTGAACGCGAAATGGTAGGTAGAGTTAGACGCATGGTACATTCCATTTCGGAAATCGCTAGGGAATTTAATATTCCGAGATCCACAGTGCCATGAGTGTGCCAAGGATTCCAGATATCAGGCATTACTTCTTACCACGGAAAACTTAGTGGCCGACGGCCTCCACTTAACGACCGATAGCAGCGGCAGTTACTTAGAGTTTTCTATGCTAACAGACAAGCACCACTGTATAAAATAACCGAAGAAATCAATGTGGGACGTACGACGAACGTATCCGTTAGGACAGTGCGGCGAAATGTGGCGTTAGTGGGCTATGGTGACAGACGACCGGCGCGAGTTACTTTCTAACTGCACGACATCAACTGTAACGCCTCTCCTGGGTTCGTGACTATATCGGTTGGACCCTAGAGAAAAGGAAAAGCGTAGCCTGGTCAAATAAGCTCCTATATAAGTTGGCAAGAACTGATGGTAGGATTTGAGTGTGGCGCAGACCTCACGAAGCTATGGACGCAAGTTGCCTACAACGAACTGTGCCAGCCGATGGTGGCTCCATAATAGTGTGGGCTGTGTTTACATGGAATGGAGTGGGTTGTCTGGTCCAAATGAACCTATCATTGACTGGAAATCGTTATTTTCGGTTACTAGGAGACCATTTGCAGCCATTCGTGGACTTCATGTTCCCAAACAACGATGGAATTTCTACAGTTAACACTGCGCCATGTTACCGGGCTACAATTGTTCGCGACAGGTTGGAAGAACATTCTGGGAAATTAAAGTAAATGATTTGGCCACCCACATCGCCCGACGTGAATCCCGTCGAACATTTATCGGACTTAATTGAGAGCTCAGTACGTGCGCAAAACTTTACACAGGCAACCCTTTCCCAACTGTGGACAGCTATAGAGGCAGCATGGCTCATTATTTCTACAGGGGACTTCAAACTACTTGTTGGTCCATGCCACGTCGAGTTGTTGCAATATGCCGGGCAAATGGAGATTCGATACGATGTTAGGAAGTATTCCACGACTTTTACACTTCAATGGATGACCAGCAGACTCATAAGAGTTACGCGTGAGGTATTATCTGGCGAAAAGATAAACGTATGCATGAAGCAATATATGCTAGTTGATCGAAAGTATACGAACACATTTCACCGGACATTAATATGGAGCGAGTCCACCCTTTCCTTTATGAAGGGTTTAACTTTGCTATCGACACTTCCAATGAGATGACTGATGTCTGTTGGGGAATGGCAGCCCAATCTTTCTCAAAAGCCGAACCCAGAGAATGTAATGATGCTAAGCGCTAGGGGCTGAAGCCATGTTAACGATCTAACTCATCTCAAAGTTACACACATCAAAAAACACCTCAGTTCCGCTCTTTTTATTGCTCATGAAAACCACACATTGCATATTGTAACACCATACAGCGAGACCTTCAGAGGTGGTGGTCCAGACTGCTGTACACACCGGTACCTCTAATACCCAGTACTACGTCCTCTTGCATTGAGGGACGCCTATATTCGTCGTGGCATACTATCCACAATTTCATCAAGGCACTGTTGGTCCAAATTGTCCCACTCCTCAACGGAGATTCGTTGTAGATCCCTCAGAGTGGTTGGTATGTCACATTGTCCATAAACAGCCCTTTTCAATCCATCCCAGGCATGTTCGATAGGGTTCATGTCTAGAAAACATGTTGGCCACTCTAGTCGAGTGATGTTGTTATCCTGAAGGAAGTCATTCACAAGATGTCCACTATGGGGGAGTGAATTGTCGTCCTTGAAGACGAATGCCTCGTCAATATGCTGCCGATGTGGTTGCACTATCGGTAGGTGCATAGCATTCATTCACGTATCGTACAACCGTTACGGCGCCTTCCATGACTACAAGCGCCGTACGTGGACCCAACATAACGCCACCTCAAAACAGCAGATAACCTCAACCTAGCTGCACACGGTAGACAGTGTGTCTAAGGCATTCAGCCTGACGAGGTTGACTCCAAATACGTCTCTGACGATTGTCTGGTTGAAGACATATGCGACACTCATCGGTGAAGAGAACATGATGCCAATGCTTAACGGTCCATTTGGCATGTTGTTGGGCCCATCTGTAGCGCGCTGCATGGTCCCGTGGTTGCAAAGATGGACCTCGCCATGGACGTCGGGAGTGAAGTTGCGTATCATGCAGCCTGTTGCGCACAGTTTGAGTCGTACGACGACGTCCAGTGACTGCACGAAAAGCATTATTCAACATGGTGGCTTTGGTGTCAGGGTTTCTCCGAGCCATAATCCGGAGGTAGCGGTCAGCCACTGCAGTAGTAGATCTTGGGCGGCCTGAGCCATGCATGTCATCGACATTTCCTGTCTCTCTGTATCTCCTCCATGTCCGAACAACATCGATTTGGTTCACTCCGAGACGCCTGGACACTTCCCTTGTTGAGAGACTTTTCTGGCACAAAGTAACAATGCGGACGCGATCGAACCGCGGTATTGACCGTCTTGGCTTGGTTGATCTACAGACGACATGAGGCGTGTACCTCCTTCCTGGTTTAATGACTGGAATTGATCGTCTGTCGGACCCCCTCCGTCTAATAATCGCTGCTCATGCATGGTTATTTACATCTTTGGGAGGGTTTAAGGACATCTCTGAACAGTCAAAGGGATTGCATCTGTGATACAATATCCACAGTCAAACGTATGTCTTCAAAAGTTCTGGGAACTGGGGTGATGCAAAACTTTTTTTGATGTGTGTATTCCATTTTGTTAAGGTTGGAACGCTGGCCAGGACGGTCCATTACAGTTATGGCATTGCCCACAAATCGTTGCCTCACGAATGTTGCTTTATGACAGGCTGCATTGTCTTGGTGATGCTGATACAATCATCGTCTCTGAATTGTTCCTCTACTGTAGGAAGTACACAATCCTGTAAAATGTGTTCATATCTTTCCGCATTTGGCGTTTTCTTAAGCTCAAGAAGGGAAGCACAACATAAGTACGAAAATAACCTCATACCGTGATACCGCCTCCTCCGTATTTCACAGTTACCACTGCAAATGATGACAGGTATTGCCCATATCCTTCCATCAGACTGCCACACGGTGCAGCACGATTCATCACTACAAGTTCTTAGTTTTCCACTGTCTAGTGGTGTCGCTCTTTACACCACCTCAAGCGTCGATTATCATAGACTACAGAAATGTGACCAAGCGAGGTGGTGCAGCGATTATCACAATGGACTCGTATTGGGGAGGACGACGATCCAAATCTTCATCCGGTCACCCATGATTTCCCTACACAGCTCCAGGCGAAGGAAGGGATGCTTCCCCTGAAAGGGCTCGGACGATGCTTGAAATATTCCGAGCTTGTGCTCTGCCTCTAATGATCTCCCTGTCGATTGGACATTAAACCCCAAAGTTCCTTTTTACAGAAATTTGTGGCTAATGAGGAGCTGCTCGGCCATCCTTTTACCTTCCTACGTGTGGTCGTCGCGCTGGCTAGACTGCTCACAAACCCAATATGTTTCCGTGGGAAAGTCATTTACGTATGTAGGTGTGTTGCTGGACCGGAAACTAACTTGGAGGGACCACATGCGATACGTTGCCAACCGAATACACGTGTGGCTCAAACACCTTTATCGAATACTTAACAGGGAAAGTACTGAATAGGAGGGTGTCGACATCCATGTAAATGATACTGATTAGACCTCTGATAACGTACACAGCTCCAATCTGACTTTACGCAGCTGCAACACGCCTTAGCCGCCTAAGCGTCATAGAGAACAAGGTTTACGTATCATAAGCAGTGCTCCACAATACACACGCACCGCGGATCTTCACAATGAATACCGCATCGGAGGTATTAAAAAACTTGCCACATGACTGTACAGGAACTCAAGAATCTCAAACCATTCCTTAATGCTGAATCTGGAGAACTACGATCACAACCACAGGTGGAAACATGATCGCCCAAAGACACTCCTTACCACTTACGCTTAATGACCAATGGCAAGGGAAATAAACACAAACAACGGAAATATTGGCGAATTTTGAATCTCAGGAAAACTGACAAATTACAAAATGAATGAACACAGCCGCACAACTGGCAACAGCAGAGAAGCCAGTTTCCAATCAAACACAACCTCCACACTGTGCGATCTGTTTACGACCAGTTCATATGACAGCCATGGTATGTTACAGGCACGCAGACGTTGCAGGTGGCCTAGGAGACATCGTCGGTGTCTAGCCTGAGCAGTACCTCTTACCGGACGAACCTAAGCTATGAAATTGGTGACGAGCACTCTACTATAACCTTACCTTTGCGTGATATGTCGTAGCAAGCAAGAAAACACGCTAGTGCTCTTACTACACGTCCAGACTGACGCAAAAGTTTTATCTCTTGGCGCTTTCTTGGCACTTTTTTCCCCGCTGACCTTAAAACTGCTACTCTTCAATCGCTTTCGTCCACTCTACAACACCTCGATGGGCTCCTTTTTGTGGGTAATCCTACCCTAACTCTCGGACATCACAGACCCGCATCCTGTGAAATCCTCGATTGAAACTAATAAACGTATAGGCGACAGTATAACTTTTGTGATGGTCACCATCCGGTGCAGGAGTGGACTGTAAAAAGACTCATGGTAGCACTTCGGAACTCTCACGTGTGATTCCGACACCCAGTGACTAGTCCAAATTGGGTGTCTCTGAGCTCTCCTGACCGAAAAATTCAGCTGTTACTGCTTTTCTACTAACAGAACACCACTCCCTGTCCTTGTATACTGGAGGGTCTTGACACCTACTGGCCAATTTCGCAATTACACAACAGTGTACGGACACTTCCGATCACATCGTGCATGATGCATTCGAGGCGGATGTCAGCCGTAAGTCAACAAAAGTTGTAGGTCTACGAATACGTGTAGTGATATGATATGCTGAAATGCTGTGTCTTAATGTTAAGAAGAACTGACTTTGGGTCGTCGAAGCCAAAGAAAAGCATCGAATAGATGATGACAGTGTGATATTCGAACTTTTATTGTGAAATGTACAGCAGCTGTAATGTGACGTGTACGATAATGCTTAGGAGTGTTTGTGTTATATGTTATGAATGCGCTACTTTTTCATTGATACTTTGTAAAACGCATGTTGAAATGTTTAGGAACTGTTGTACATGCACATATCTGTAAACCTGATATTGTACTGAATAATACAGAAAATAAATAACAATGTACATTAAATATGTTGTATTTCAGAAACCATTCGGAGCAGAGGATATGTCCATACGAAGTTTTTTGCTTCAAGCGATCGTTCCAGTCATATCCCTAGATACTGACTATTCCTTCTGGAACACCACGTATTCTGAGTATATGTCGGAATGTCGTATGACCTGTGCAGACCTGTTCGGTCCTAGCAGCTTATTTCTGAAAACGTTAATGCTTATTGCCGTGCGTATTTTATAGTGACTCCCAACACTGAACTAGTACTCTAGATTTTGTAAGAACGATTTTCTTAGAGAGGCAACAAACTTTCCCAGAACCATCTCACTAAATCTAAGTCCTCCACTGATGTTACCTACAATGAATTTCATGTTTTCATCTCTCTTCATAGTTCTTTTGTAATACTACCCGCCTAGATATTTAAATACCGGGTGATCAAAAAGTCAGTATAAATTTGAAAACTTAATAAACCACTAAATAATGTAGACAGAGAGGCAAAAATTGACACACATGCTTGGAATGACATGGAGTTTTATTAGAACAAAAAAATACCCAAATTGCTAGACGCGTGAAAGATCTCTTGCGCGCGTCGTTTGGTGATGATCGTGTGCTCAGCCGCCACTTTCGTCATGCTTGGCCTCCCAGGTCCCCAGACCTCAGTCCGTGCGATTATCGGCTTTGGGGTTACCTGGAGTCGCAAGTGTATCGTGATCGACAGACATCTCTAGGGATGTTGAAAGATAACATCCGACGCCAATGCCTCACCATAACTCCGGACATGCTTTACAGCGCTGTTCACAACATTATTCCTCGACTACAGCTGTTGTTGAGGAATGATGGTGGACATATTGAGAATTTCCTGTAAAGAACATCGTCTTTGCTTTGTCTTACTTTGTTACGCTAATTATTGCTATCCTGATCAGATGAAGCGCCATCTGTCGGACATTTTTTGAACTTTTGTCTTTTTCTGTTCTAATAAAACCTCATGTCATTCCAAGCATGTGGTCAATTTGTACCTCTTTGTCTATATTATTCTGTGATTTACTCAGTTTTCAAATTTATACTGACTTTTTGATCACCCAGTATTTAAACGATGGGGTAACCTTCAAGAGTTTTAGCACTGACCTTGTAATTGGGTAGTGTAGGTTTCCTCCTTTGTTGTGAGTTTTATTTTCCATTTACCTAACTCGAAAGAGAGCTACCATTCACTACAGGTAGTCGAAATACAGGGTAAGTATTTCTGCATTTGCTTATAATCATCCAAAGGGAAAAAACCGCATCGTCAGTGGTGCTGGCCTTGTTAGATAAGAATTTTCTGTATATTGCCAACATTATATCTGTACGGCTGCACTATGTCACAACGGTATAATCTAATACAGTTTTCTTGAGATTCTAGCTGCTTGATGCGTCTGAGATACCGACGCAACTTTTTAGTGGCCCCATTATTCCTCCTAACTAGTTTAAGACATTACTTTGCAGTACGCACGAACAATTGTTCGTTACTGCCATCCAACATGGCAGCTACGATCACTGACACATGCTCATAAATGTAAAATTTAAAAAAAAGTGCTTTATATAATGAAGGGTGTAGCATAAAACGGATTGTGACTGGCTACGGAGTATTTTTGTAGCCATAATACTCCTACACCAATGGATCGATTTCAACCAATATTGGTGCACGTAGAACTTACTGTCTGGAAAGAATCACTGTTGGGGTAAGAACCACCTAAATCTTAAAGGGTGGGAGTGGTGTTGAAAAAGAAGCATAGGTCACGCGACGCGCAAATAGGCAGTCTATATTCACCCAGTATTGAAGAACGACAGCACTTAATCACTTGCAACCAACTTAACACATATATTCAAACCTTTACGAGACTTTATCACGCTAACAACCACCCCCCGCTCCCTCCCACACACACAAACACACACACACACACACACACACACACAAAATGATGATGATGATAGATACAAAGTTTATCACCTATCATATTTTTGCTGTTCATGCAGTAAAACTGGCCATCATTAATGTCTTTTAATTTATTACTTCTTTAGTACTAACTCTATTCGCACACACTTCGCAGATAGTTCCCATATATACCACTCGATGTACATGCAAAACTATATTATTGCACGACACATAGTTCAGTACGAGGACCACGAGAAAGACAACCCGCGGCGCGTCCGTCACGAAGATAGGCCTGAACTCGTTCTTTCGCTTAGCTCAGCAGACAAAATTCGTTTCTGAACCTGTTAACTCGCAGCTGGGCGTGTACCTACTAACGAGAATTGCATCTTCTACCGGAGTCTGCTATTATGAGGTCTTACTGACTAACAGTACTGCAACAAAATTTAATTTAAGATCAATACTCGATATAAATGGTATAACGGTTTGATTATAGCATTTAGTCTTTTCTGCTTAACAGTCTTCATTTCATACAAGGAGTGGTGTCTTATGCAACTGATAATCATTTTCGCATGATTTTAATTTTCTTGTACGCCCGGTACAGCCGTAACAAATTATAAGTAGGCCTATGGACTTCCGATCATTGTAGGACTAACAACAGTAAGGCTCCATAATAGCGGATTCCAGCGGAAGAAGCAATTCTCGTTTGTACGTACACACCTAGTTACGAGTTAACAGGTGTAGAAACGTAGTTTTTCTGCTGAGTAGAGCGAGCGAGGCAGCGCAGGCCTACCTTTGTGACGTAAGGGCCGCGGCCTGCCTTTCTCTTTGACTCGGTTCACGATATATGCCGTCATAAACATTGAGCTGCATGGATACGGAACTGCATGGCGAAATTCACTGGAGATACAAGTGACATATGTTTACAAATATGTGTGAAATATGTTAAAAATGGTTCAAATTGCTCTGAGCACTATGGGACTCAACTGCTGAGGTCATTAGTCCCCTAGAACTAAGAACTAGTTAAACCTAACTAACCTAGGGACATCACAAACATCCATGCCCGAGGCAGGATTCGAACCTGCGACCGTAGCGGTCTTGCGGTTCTAGACTGCAGCGCCTTTAACCTCACGGCCACTTCGGCCGGCGAAATATGTTAAACACAGGGTGGTTATAACTGATGTTAAACTTTCAAAACGATGTAGAAATAACATCAGTGGTCTGAATGACGTCAAATTGCAGCGGAATATTATCGGAGAAGGGGGAAAACGTATGGCAGAAGAAACAAAATAGAGTGAAAATTGATCAATAGATGGCACTGTGTGTGCTTAGATACGTAAATGAAAACACCTATCACGCACAGGGCCCGCTGAAGTTTGTATAAACACGCCGAATACACGGCTTTTCCTCCTTTCGCATTTGCGACGTTCGCCATGACTGTCTCAATGTAGGATCGCGCTCTGCTTGTAAAGCTTTAATACAAGAATGATGACTGTGCACACGTCACTCTGCAGAAGTTCTGGACACTGGAGTGTTTGAAAAAAGGCGTTAGTCTGATGACTGACGTGTGTGTGTGCAGAAAATGATTCGGAAATTCGAAAAGACGGGTTCTTTTGGTGTGCAACCGAACAGAGGGAGGAAACGAATTGATTCGACGTCAGTGGAAGCAGTGGCCACAGAAATGCAGGAGGCGACGAGTGGTGGTGCGCAAACGTGTAGCGCACGGAGAATTGCCCGAACATTGGACTTTCCGTGAGCAAGGTGCGTAAAATACTAAGAAACATCCTTCTTTGCTATCCATTCAAAATTACGTATGTGCACGAGTTGCTTCCTATTGACCTGCCAGCAAGAGAGACCTTTGCTTTAGAATTTCTTGCTCGCATGGAAGTGGACAATGAATGGCCGTGGAAGATTTTGTGGAAAGACGAAGCCCACTTCCACCTGAAAGGATATGTCAATACACAGAATTGTCGAATATGGGCAACGGAAAATTCACTCGCAAATCAGCCAGTACCACTTCACCCTAAGCAGGTCACTCTGTAGCGTGGTTTTACGGCATCATTTATCATAGGCCATATGTTTTCGAAGAGACAGGTGCTTCCGGTCCTGTTACCTGTACCGTCACTGGTAAGCGCTATGAGTGTCTTTTGCGCAACCACGTCATTCCAGCTCTCCAACAGCGTGGATGTGTGGATGGGATCATTTTTATGCAAGATGGCGCATCTCTGAAGACTGCAAATCCAGTTAAGCAGCTGCTGAAGCGCCATTTCGGAAATGCTACAATTATCTGCCGCCAGTTCCCTACTGGCTGGCCGTCCCGATCACCTGATATTAATCCGTGTAACTCCTGGCTGTGGAGCTATCTGAAATATGTTGTGTTCTGTATTCCGATTGCAAACTTAGCTGCATTGAAGGCACGCATTGCGCAACACGTTCTGAAAGTGACACCGGAAGCACATCGATCAGTTGTGGAACATGCTGTTCCTCGATTTCACGTGTTGCAGAAAACGGTGGACATGTTTTGCGCCAGTCACACGGAAATTAATAATCCGATTTGATTTTGATTGGTGCTTTTTATGCCGAAATTGGGTTCAGGACAATTAAAAACCGACGTGATTGATGCTTTTTGTGCGGTTTTTGGCCTCAGGACAATTAAAAACCGATTTTTCCCATCCCATGTGATATGGCCTTGCCGTGGTGGATGGGCGTACGTAACTAAGTGTATCACAGCTGTACATCCACGCACACTGAGTAATACAGTTTTTTTAACGTCAAACGTACATCTTAGGCATTGTTGTATGATTCATTTGTCATTTGTAGTCGACCACTATTAAATTATGATGCTTACAGCGCCATCTATTGCTACATTTTGTAACTATTTACTTTTCTTCTGCCATACGTTTTCCCCCTTCTCCGATAATATTCCGTTGCAATTTGACGTCTTTCTGACGAGTGGTGTTATTTCTACAGCAGTTTGAACCTTTCCTTTATTTATAATCACTCTCTATATGTGACTTGTGTATATGTGGGCAAAGCTACGTTCTGAACACCGGATCGATTTCAACCAAACTTTGAACACGTATTACAATCTGGACAGAAATACTATAGGGATAATAACTAGCGGCCTATTCTTGAAACAGGAGTGTTATCGTGGAGACAAGTTAAGAGCAGGAGATGGACAAACAGAGGGAGAGAGGAAATGGACAGACATGGAAGAGGATGATTATATATGAGAGAGAGAGAGAGAGAGAGAGAGAGAGAGAGAGAGAGAGAGGCGGGAAGAAGGTGAGAACAGAGAGAAGGGAGAGGAGGAGATGGATAGAGAAAGGAAAGACGACTTAATGGACAGAAAGAGGGGGCGGAAGGAGGAGAGGAACTAATAGCAGACTGGGATTAAAAAAATAAAAAAAACGCAGGGAAAGCATGGTACTCAGATAGTAATTAAATAAACAGGCGCTGCTAGTTTCGACAGAGTTTTAAAATTTGAAATTGTGCCGTACGCGCAACAGTTGACAGTGGCTGCTTTACTAAGACAGTCGTTGGAAACAGTAAACTTTACACCTATACTAGTCAGCGTGTCTTCATTGGTAGACTGATGTGAGCGCAAACTCTGTCTCCTTGTTCTAATAAGACTGCTCACAAGTAGTGTGGCACAGCCAAAGCAAGGTAGGTGAGGAAAGAACCTGTATTGCAGAGGCAGTCTCGAAAACTATTGTTCTTGAAGCTGAAAGACAAACGTTGGTTAGAAACCGTACGTTACGGCGCCTCTGCAGCTTCTAGAAGGAGAAAAGTTCAGATTGGATCTTTAGACTTTTCCAGTTCGGAAGCGATGGAGCAGTAAACTGTAAGAGGACACTGCTCTCGATGTGGCTTATTCGGCGTAGTGCGCTGACCAGACACGTGCCCGTGTGCGCATTGTCTAGCTCCTTACCGTCTTCATCCCTTTGTGTAGGCATGCGCGTTCTGTTACCTCTGAAAGGGGAAGTATAGAGTTAACAACGATGTTTCAAGGGTTTCTGATGAACTGTCTAACTTTTAGTGGATAATTATGTCTATTACGAAACAAAGGTATCTAGGACGATGAACGAAACATGTGACTATGATACTCTAAAGTATATAAGTATACAAAACGTTTAATAATCGTGGTTGGAACATTGAGTAACATAAGGTATAGCAATAAAAATACTTAGAAGTAGATGCTACAGGTGTTTTGAGTTAATGAGAAGTAAAGTACTCACTACCCCACCGAGTATTTTGCGTCTTAAATATTTCATTCGAAATGTGATAGACAACGCGAACTAAACTACTCAAAATTCGTAGGCGTTCACGGTTGTACATTGTCACGAATTTACTTCAAACTTTGCACACTTTTAACAGTCCATCAGGAAAAAAAATAATATGCAAGTAGTAAGGCCTACTACTCAGGAGGTTTTGAGAAAATCACGAGAGAAGTTTTACGCGTCAGTAATGTACTGGTTCGTTGCGACTCTGAGCACGACCTGGCGGTGGTCATATGGTTAGTGTTCAAGCTCCGTAATCCGTGATCACTGGCTTGAGTTCCACTCATTCTTTTTTATATTTTTTTCAGCACTAGTCATATTGTTTTATACATAATACATTTGAAAGGTAATATGATGAAAAGAGGCGTACATTTGTATGAACTTTTTTGCATTTCCAATGTTATTTGGCTGTTTACTAATTTTTATTGTTACAACAAATATTATGCAACGTTTTTTCTATAGGCAATTTAAAGAATTTATCAAGTGCCTTGAAATTTGTTCTTATATTACTGACAACGAACGAGAAATTGCTTCTCGTGAAGATGCTATTAAAATGCATTCATTCAGACGCCGCTAATTTTTGGCACCCAGAGTCACGAAAACGTTGCGTTAGGCATGGTTTGCATCCTAAGTGTCGCAAGAAGGAGAAATTTATTCAAAATGTCAACGAGATTTGTTTCTCATTAGAAACTCTGTAGATTACTTGTGTATGCGGGGAAAATTGCATTCGTTTGGTGTAGTAGATGCCGTTTTAATTTATGTTTTCCGTTTCTGTATGAAAAATATCGTCCCGCAACTTACAGTGTCGAAATCACATCCGACGATTAATCGTACATTACCTTCATTTTCTGGTGGATTGTAACTCACTATGTAATGGAATAAGGTTATTTACACCTTTTTGTTTGACTTAGGTTGCTTAAGCTTGGCCCTCGTCTTTGAAACTTGTGTCTGCAAATCGATGCGTCCAGATAAAAGCAGTTCTCGATACCCTAACCTATTGCAGGTATAAGGAATTTCGGAAATCACGACAGGTCTACATTTTCAGGAAAACTTCATTTACTTGTCGACAGTTATAAATATCTGTTGTCATAATAAAAATTAGCAAATAACCAAGTAACAATGGAAATTCAATAAACGTTTATGCACATATACGTGACTCTTCATCATATTACATGTAACAGGTGTGAAATAATATGACTGATGTTGAAAAAAATATAAATCGAAAAGAAATATCAGTGGGACTCGATCCAGCGATCTACCTATTACGGAGGTTGAACGCTAACCACATAACCGCCACCATCTCGTGCTCAGGGTCGCAACGCACCAGTACATCTTTTTTTTTTGGTCATCAGTCTACTGACTGGTTTGATGCGGCCCGCCACGAATTCCTTTCCTGTGCTAACCTCTTCACCTCAGAGTAGCACTTGCAACCTACGTCCTCAATTATTTGCTTGACGTATTCCAGTCTCTGTCTTCCTCTACATTTTTGCCCTCTACAGCTCCCTCTAGTACCATGGAAGTCATTCCCTCATGTCTTAGCAGATGTCCTATCACCCTGTCCCTTCTCCTTATCAGTGTTTTCCACATATTCCTTTCCTCTCCGATTCTGCGTAGATACTCCTCATTCCTTACGTTATCAGTCCACCTAATTTTCAACATTCGTCTATAGCACCACATCTCAAATGCTTCGATTCTCTTCTGTTCCGGTTTTCCCCACAGTCCATGTTTCACTATCATACAATGCTGTACTCCAGACGTACATCCTCAGAAATTTCTTCCTCAAGTTAAGGCCGGTATTTGATATTAGTAGACTTCTCTTGGCCAGCAATGCCTTTTTTGCCATAGCGAGTCTGCTTTTGATGTCCTCCTTGCTCCGTCCGTCGTTGGTTATTTTACTGCCTAGGTAGCATAGTTCCTTAACTTCATTGACTTCGTGACCATCAATCCTGATGTTAAGTTTCTCGCTGTTCTCATTTCTACTCCTTCTCATTACCTTCGTCTTTCTCCGATTTACTCTCAAACCATACTGTGTACTCATTAGACTGTTCATTCCGTTCAGCAGATCATTTAATTCTTCTTCACTTTCACTCAGGATAGCAATGTCATCAGCGAATCGTATCATTGATATCCTTTCACCTTGTATTTTAATTCCACTCCTGAACCTTTCTTTTATTTCCATCATTGCTTCCTCGATGTACAGATTTAAGAGTAGGGGCGAAAGGCTACAGCCTTGTCTTACACTCTTCTTAATACGAGCACTTCGTTCTTGATCGTCCACTCTTATTATTCCCTCTTGGTTGTTGTACATATTGTATATGACCCGTCTCTCCCTATAGCTTACCCCTACTTTTTTCAGAATCTCGAACAGCTTGCACCATTTTATATTGTGGAACGCTTTTTCCAGGTCGACAAATCCTATGAAAGTGTCTTGATTTTTCTTTAGCCTTGCTTCCATTATTAGCCGTAACGTCAGAACTGCCTCTCTCGTCCCTTTACTTTTCCTAAAGCCAAACTGATCGTCACATAGCGCATTCTCAGTTTTCTTTTCCGTTCTTCTGTATATTATTCTTGTAAGCAGCTTCGATGCATGAGCTGTTAAGCTGATTGTGCGATAATTCTCGCACTTGTCAGCTCTTGCCGTCTTCGGAATTGTGTGGATGATGCTTTTCCGAAACTCAGATGGTATATCGCCAGACTCATATATTCTACACATCAACGTCAATAATTGTTTTGTTGCCATTTCTCCCAATGATTTTAGAAATTCTGATGGAATGTTATCTATCCCTTCTGCCTTATTTGACCGTAAGTCCTCCAAAGCTCTTTTAAATTCCGATTCCAATACTGGATCCCCTATTTCTTCTAAATCGACTCCTGTTTCTTCTTCTATCACATCAGACAAATCTTCACCCTCATAGAGGCTTTCAATGTATTCTTTCCACATATCTGCTCTCTCCTCTGCATTTAACAGTGGAATTCCCATTGCACTCTTAATGTTACCACCGATGCTTTTAATGCCACCAAAGGTTGTTTTGACTTTCCTGTATGCTGAGTCTGTCCTTCCGACAATCATATCTTTTTCGATGTCTTCACATTTTTCCTGCAGCCATTTCGTCTTAGCTTCCCTGCTTTTCCTATTTATTTCATTCCTCAGCGACTTGTATATCTGTATTCCTGATTTTCCCGGAACATGTTTGTACTTCCTCCTTTCATCAATCAACTGAAGTATTTCTTCTGTTACCCATGGTTTCTTCGCAGCTACCTTCTTTGTACCAATGTTTTCCTTCCCAACTTTTATGATGGCCCTTTTTAGAGATGACCATTCCTCTTCAACTGTACTGCCTACTGCTCTGTTCCTTATTGCTGTATCTATAGCGTTAGAGAACTTCAAACGTATCTCGTCATTCCTTAGTACTTCCGTATCCCACTTCTTTGCGTATTGATTCTTCCTGACTAATGTCTTGAATTTCAGTCTACTCTTCATCACTACTATATTGTGATCTGAGTCTATATCTGCCCCTGGGTACGCCTTACAATCCAGTATCTGATTTCGGAATCTCTGTCTGACCATGATGTAATCTAATTGAAATCTTCCCGTATCTCCCGGCCTTTTCCAAGTATACTTCCTCCTCTTGTGATTCTTGAACAGGGTATTCGCTATTATTAGCTGAAACTTGTTACAGAACTCAATTAGTCTTTCTCCTCTTTCATTCCTTGTCCCAAGCCCATATTCTCCTGTAACCTTTTCTTCTACTCCTTCCCCTACAACTGCATTCCAGTCGCCCATGACTATTAGATTTTCGTCCCCCTTTACATACTGCATTACCCTTTCAATATCCTCATACACTTTCTCTATCTGTTCATCTTCAGCTTGCGACGTCGCCATGTATACCTGAACTATCGTTGTCAGTGTTGGTCTGCTGTCGATTCTGTTTAGAACAACCCGGTCACTGAACTGTTCACAGTAACACACCCTCTGCCCTACCTTCCTATTCATAACGAATCCTACACCTGTTATACCATTTTCTGCTGCTGTTGATATTACCCGATACTCATCTGACCAGAAATCCTTGTCTTCCTTCCACTTCACTTCACTGACCCCTACTATATCTAGATTGAGCCTTTGCATTTCCATTTTCAGATTTTCTAGTTTCCCTACCACGTTCAAGCTTCTGACATTCCACGCCCCGACTCGTAGAACGTTATCCTTTCGTAGATTATTCAATCTTTTTCTCATGGTAATCTCCCCCTTGGCAGTCCCCTCCCGGAGATCCGAATGGGGGACTATTCCGGAATGTTTTGCCAATGGAGAGATCATCATGACACTTCTTCAATTACAGGCCACATGTCCTGTGGATACACGTTACGTGTCTTTAATGCAGTGGTTTCCATAGCCTTCTGCATCCTCATGTCGTTGATCATTGCTGATTCTTCCGCCTTTAGGGGCAATTTTCCATCCCTAGGACAAGAGAGTGCCCTGAACCTCTATCCGCTCCTCCGCCCTCTTTGAGGCTGACTTCTTATGCCGGAAGTCTTCGGCCGCCAATGCTGATTATTTATCAAAATTTAGGCAGTGGCGGGGATCGAACCCGGGACCGAAGGTGTTTTGATTATGAATCAAAGACGCTACCCCTAGTCCACGGGTACACCTCACCACTACATCACTGAGGCGTAAAATTTCTCTGTAAAGAAGTAGGTAATCTTCGTGTTCACTACGCTTAGACTTGAGCTCGTAGTCTGTAAAATCATTGTCAAGGGATTTCCATAATATTCACCTCGTTGACACATGTATTAGATCTCTGTCAGAGCGAGAATGTGTCTTTTCACAATTTGTTGTTGATTTCATTCACTTTCTATCTCGTTACGCTAGATGAAGCTGTGCTGAGATAGTGCTCGCATTCGGGAGGACGACGGTTCAAATTCCCGCCGACATATCGAAATGTGGGTTGTCCTGCTTTTCCTATATATCAGGATTGTTCGTTTGGAAAGTACACGGCGAATTTCCTTCCTATAGCGCGAACACGTGTTTCGTCTCTGGTCACCTAATCGTAGACGGGACGTTATAGTTGAGTCTATCTTCTTTTTCCTTCTGAGTCTCATGCTTCAAGTTTTTTTCCGGATACGTGACATGCGTTGGCACCAAACTCTGCTACGTGGCAGACAGAGAGAGAGAGAGAGAGAGAGAGAGAGATAGAGAGAGAGAGAGAGAGAGAGAGAGAAGAGTGAGAGAGGACGCTATCCCACAGGGAGCAGTTCTCCTTCAACCACTCACTCAGTTCGCCATTCGCGACGGAATCCTCGAGGGACTGCTGAAGTGCTCCGAATTCCAGATTTCGTGTGGATCCCCAGCACCAGCCGGATTCAAGTATTCGGTATTTGTTTACTTTGGCGATATCGACAACGTCTTGCCTTTCACAGCTTTCATCTATTTTTAGTTATTTTATACAACTATAGCCACCAAGAAAGCTCTGCAGTGAATACCCTATAACTGAAATAAAATTGAAATACGAGACAGCAGTGAATGATATTTCTACCTCAGAAGTACGGTACGCGATCAGATTATCTTGACATCTACTACGAAGTCCAGCCGAAGGTATTTCATGGGATGTACTTCACAGATTAATGTATGGCAAGTGTTTATTAAAATTTAATGTAGCTGATTCGTATGGACGGATTAACAGCATTTAAAACATTTACCGTTTTCAGTCGTATTTACTGAAAAGAATTTAAAAATCTGCTATCGAATAATTAAAATAATACTGGAAAGACGGCGAAAAACCACGCACTTCAATTCTGGATCTACTCTTATTCCTTATACATGTGAATAACCCCCAGTCGACAACATTTGTTCTAACTTTTAAATAATTAAATAGTTATATTTAAACTATCCATGAAGACAGAAGGCGAGAACGCAATCGTGTTTTGAGTTGAAACCCATAAAAATTATAAACATGAATGTACGTATGTGTGTATCTATGTTCCATCTCTCCTAAACTACTCGAACGACCTCAACCAAACTTGGTACACACACCATTTACTGTGTGGAAACAGTGGTTGTGGGAGTAAGAACCACCCACATATCAAAGGGGTTCGGGTGGGGCTGAAAAAGCAACGTAGCCCACGACGCGCGAATAGCCATACTGTAGTCAGCCAGTATCTGAGGATGAGAACACTTAGAGACTTACAACAATCTTTTACGCATAACTTTAAATATTTACGAAACTGTTTCTCACTGACGATCCCCATAAAATAATGCAAGGAAAAAAGTTTATCACTTACTACGTTTTCGCTGCTCATGCATTAAGTCTGCCACATAAAGCATATCGTTTTAATTTATTACTTCTCTGCTAAAAACTGTATTCGTGATACTTTTGCAGATAGTATTCACATAAACCACTGATTGTACCAGAAAAGTCGCATCATTGTACGACACTTAGTTTAGGAGATATGACATCATAAACACCGAGATGCGAGAAAAACTACCGCATCATGTAAGACATTTATTTATTAGTTAGTTGCAACTAATTCTATTCGCAACACTTTTCCCACTCAGTATCCATGCCTGCCGCTGACTATACGAAGAGAAATATATCATTGTAGGACACAGTTCACGAGGTGTGACGTCAAATATTGAGATGCGAGAATAAACTGCCGCATCATGTATGACGTTTTAATTTGTTACTTCCTTGCTACGAAGTCTACTCCCAATACATTTTGTAGACAGTATCCAAATAAGTCGCTAAATTTACCTAGAAAAATATATCACTTATATCAGTGTACGAAACATAGGTCAGGAGGTATGACATTATGAACAATGATAAGCGAAACTCTCCATCCCATCAACCTCCGATTCGGTGATAAGATGGCTCAGTGGACAGCCCGTCAAAAACTGAACACAGATCAAGCACGAAAACAGGGAGAAGGCGTACTGAACTGTGGAAAAGGAAGCAAAATCGAAACATTGAACTATCCAACAGCAAGACGTGCAACATCGAGTACATCTGAATAGTCAAGGCGTCGTGATCGTGTGGTCACGGTGTTGGGACTGCGAAGGGGGAGATCCGTGATTAAACCACCGTCGTGGCCCATATGTGAGACCATGACGCCTTGGCTGTTCAATATCCACATCTTGCTCTTGGACGGTGCTTTGTTTCGGTTTTACTTCTTCATAGTTCAGTACAACTCCTTCCTATTTTCAGGCTTGATCTGTGATCAGTTTTTGATAGGCTGTCCACTGGGCCATCTTACCATCAAATCTGAGGTGGGAGCGATTGGGAGTTTCCCTTGCGAGATGCGTGAGAAACTGCCGCCTCTTGCATGACTCTTTAATTTATAATTTCTTTTTACTACTATTCACAACACATTTCGCAGATAGTAGGCACTTATAATGGTGGATGCACTGGGAAAGTTATATCATTATAAAGCACATATTTCAAAAGATACATCGTCATAAACATTGAGCAGCATGAAAATGAAACTGCAGGTTGAAATTCTATAGACATATGAGTGAAATATGTTAAATATGTGTGAACTATATTTGACATTTGCCTATGTAGGCAAAGCCGCAGGTGAAAACCTCGTCCTAAGCACCTGGAATGGTTTCATTCAGAATTGGTATACATATTGGTTACGATCTGGAAGGAAATAAGAAGTAAAGAACACGAACTTCCTACTGGGGTGAGTGTGATAACGTACAGAGAGAAGGAACGCTGAGGGAATGGTCAGTCAGTGAGAGGGAAGTAGGAGATAGGTATAAACAGGAGGATGAGGAGATAACAGAGACATAGGAGAGGAAAATGGACACTGAGAGGGGAAAAGAGAAGATGGACAGATAGGAAACAGGAAAAGGTGGACAGAGATAGGAAAGAGGAGGAGTTGGATGGAGGCAGGGGAAGGAAGAGAGAGACTGAGAGATGGTGAAGGAGAGATGAAGAGACAGAGGGGGAGGGGGAAATGAACAGAGAAAGGGAAGAGATGGACAGAAAGAGGGGATAGGAGGAGATGGACATGGAAAGGAAATGGGGAAATGAACAGGAAGAGGGGCAGGAGGAAATGAACAGAAAGAGGAAGAGGAAGGGATGGTCAGAGAGAGGGGGAGGAGGAGACTGACAAAGAGAGGGAGAGAAGGAGGTGGAATTGGAGGGGGAGGAGCAGGTGAACAGAAGTGGAAGGAGTGGGTGGACAGAGGGCAGAGGAGCTGATTGACAGAGAGAGGGGGAATAGGTGGACAGAGAGAGGGGTAAGGAGGAGATGGACAGAGAGTGGGGATGGGGGGGATTGACAAAGAGAGAAGGAGGAGTAGATGGAATTAGAGGGTGAAGGAGCAGATGGACAGAGGTGGAGGAGCAGAATGATGGAGATGAGGTGATGGACAGAGTAAGGGGGCAGTGGAGATGGACACAGACAGGGGGTGGTGGAGATGGACAGAGTCCAGGGGTGGTGGAAATGGAGAGAAAGAGGGGGAAGGAGGGGATGGATTAATAGAATAATGGAATAGACATACACTCAATAAAAGCTAGGTACTCGGCCAGTTATAATTAAATTAGCCTCTGGCTGCAAGGCTGGTTCTCAGCACATTTTTCTCTTATAATTTCAGCTCATCACAAGGGTTCTCGCCTTATATTTCCAGGAAATGGGAAGCGTTAGCTGGTGAATCTGGAGAAATTGAATTCCATTTGTGCATTACTTATAATTTCAAATTAAGTGGTTGCTTTCAGATACTCTCTTACTAATTTCGAGAAGAAAAGGAGACACAGTGTAATGAGTTCTGTATCACCAAGAGATTGTACTAACAACCTACACATCACATGAACTACATTCTGTGATAGGGCAAAAAGTTCTAAGTTTTTTTATGTGCCCATTGTTGAAAACTTGAATGGGAAGAAACTTTTTTTTTTAATTTCACGAAGAGCAATGTTGGTGGTTTCGAATAAAAATGTGATGTCTTAAAATGTGTTGCGTTAGTCTCGTATGGAATATTTTTCGAGTAATTCATTATATAGAAAGGTGGTAACCACTACAGTGCTCCAGCTCTAGGCCTATTGCCATCGACGGCACTTTAAACTCTTATTTTGCTTTCTTATGTCAACTACAAAAAATATGGCGTGTGGTTTCTAAAAGTATTTTGGTGTATGGTGGGAGCGTTTATAGTATAAACAGTTGCATAATACCAAGAGCGGCAATAGGAAAGTGGTGATCAAACAAATTTCTCAAAAACTGCTGTGGGGTTCCTTCGATACCCTACATATGGTAGGAATAATTTAGAAAATGGTCAAGGTGGTTGGCTCATAAATATCTCTAGTCGCAGAATCTGGGAACGCTAAATGTTTCCCTCGATACCGACAGGGAAATAGCAGGTCAGACGAAGTTGGCCTGAACACTCCGAAGGCTGGCAGTGAGTGACAGCAGTGGAGGCAATATCTAAATGTGATAGGGGGGAGGGGGTGGACGGGTGAGGGGGAGGGGCGCTGCCACAGCGCAGATAATGGCCGGCGGCCAGTATTTGGGCGGCAAACATCCGCTGTTTGCTGCCGCATCGGGAGATGGTGATTGATGGCCGCCGGCGGGTCAACACCATCAGCTGCAGGCCAGGGCCCGCCACAATGGGACGCCTGTCCGACAAGTAGTTAACGGCGCTGATGGCCGCCTGCTGGTAACCTGCCGCGCCGTCGTCTACGTGGAAGCAGGCCTGCGACCGCCTCTCGTGACGTCACAGTCTGAGTGCTACGCTCAGACATACGTGACGATGCTAGTAGTTAACGGTGCCATTTCCTGTACGGAATTTCGGTATAACCTTATAGACTGTCGAATTTTGCTCATTTCCCGATTGACAATGTTTTTTTTTTTTCCTTACAGATAAACGGTTTTTCTGGTGTATTTTTGGGTACTGATTTCAAGTAAAGTACTGAAAATGTTTAATCACATGCAATTTTAATATAAACTGAGAATTTCTGTAAGGTACGCAAGTGTAGTTATTTAATCCCAAGTAGAAAAATGTTCCTATTGGAGCACAAAAAATGTGAATATGTTCCAATTTTTTTAAAAAGACTCTGATTGAATAGTCAGATACCAGCTGCCTCATTCTATCTTCCCCAGCACTTTTAAAAATTTTCCCAAAAATTTTGGCATGCGAACACATTCGCTCCAACTCACGTCCCACTCCCACAAAGTACTCTAACTGCATCTCACACCCACCAGCCCATCGCTGTAAGTCGCTCATACACATCCACTCCCAGTTGACCTTTCGCACTCGCTCTTTCATCCCAACTCTGTGTCATTATCTCTTTGTGTCTCTCTGCAACTGCCTGGTGTGTCACAGCCACAATCCCCTTCATTATGTTTTCTTACTACACTCTCCTCTCACTGTCACTGTCTTCTACTTGTTCTCTCTTACTGATAATATCGCATACTTTCCTTCCTACTGCTGCTGCTTGTTCCCACTGTCACTATCCCTCTCTTCCCTGTTGTCGTTGTCATATGCCCTGAATCTCATCATCTCTGGCTCTGGAAACTGTCAACTATGTTCCACAGCCACTGTGTCGCTTCTACTCGTTCTCTCTTACTGATAATATCGCATACTTTCCTTCCTACTGCTGCTGCTTGTTCCCACTGTCACTATCCCTCTCTTCCCTGTTGTCGTTGTCATATGCCCTGAATCTCATCATCTCTGGCTCTCATCCACTTCCACTTCCTCTTTACTTCTCTCTCCCTGACATTATCTCCTTCAATCTTTTTCCTAGCACCGTTACGTCACTGTCAACTACGAAACTTCATGGCCGATTAAAACTGTGTGCCAGACCGAGACTCGAACTCGGGATCTTTGCCTTTCTCGGGCAAAGGCAAAAGTCCTGAGTTCGAGTCTCGGTCCGGCACACAATTTTAATCTGCCAGGAAGTTTCATATCAGCGCACACTCCGCTGCAGAGTGAAAATCTCATTCTGGAAACTGTCAACTATGTTTCACAGCCACTGTGTCGCTCTCTTTGCCTCACATTGTTATTGTCTCCTTTGTTGTTTCTATAACACTACCACTGTCTACTATCTTACAGTCTTTATTACTTTTCCATCTTTTTCGCATTGCCACTGTCTCCTCCTCTCTCAGCATAAAAAGCGCGAATATTTTTTGCATGCCAAAATCTGGGACAAAATTTTTAAAGTTGCTGAGGAAGGTAGAATGAGACAGTTGGTACTCAACTTTTCAGCTAGTCTTTTAAATAAACAGGAACATTTATCCGCTGTTTTCCCTGCTGCAGCAGAGCACGTAACTCATATGAAAAGAAATGTATTGGCAGTAAAATTTAGTTTACTTACGCCAAACAGAAATACCGGTAACGTAAAACAAATTTTACACATAATACTGGATTTTATGTGCAAAAAAAAATTTTCATATGCTTCAATACAACAACATGGGGTTCCCAGATGATAACAGAGTTATAGGGATCTGAGCTATACATCATAATAATTACAGCCATTTGATGTGCATAACCGTTTCGGAATCCGCGGCTGGTTTTTGGTACCTAGAAAACAAATTTTGGGGTGTTTCTCGATGACGGATAAATATTTTTGAAAACTGCGAGACGGGTCTTCTAGGTAAAAGTCTAGAAAACATACCGTTAAAATTTGAACAATTTGCTGCTGTTATTCATTATTTAGATTTCGCCTGGTACCGGAAGGGTTTCTATATGCGGATTTTGGAGACGGATAAAGGTATCAAGAAAATTTTGCAGGTTATTTGAGATCGGGCCAGAATATAGTAAAAAGCCCTTTTCCTGCGGTCTTCCTAGGAATCGCCCATGAACTAATGGTGCCACCATAAGTTGCATCAAGCCCATCGTAGATCACTTGAAATGCAAAAAGAATCAAAAGATTTGCTCCATTTTCCTAAGCAAGAGGAAGTGAATAATATTCATAAATTGACTCTGTACTGTAGCACAGTGACACTAAGACGATTCTTCTGTTGGGTATACAAATTTTTCCTAGTCTAAAGCCTATACGAACCATCTGGCCCTACCTTTCTTATAACCAATAGAATCCGAGCTATGAGCAGCGGAAATCCTGTGGTTATGTGCGGTGTTTTGAAACATATTAGGCATGCATGCTGTCACATGCATACCGAATACAACAAAGCCAGTACTGTATCGTGATGTACAATGTCTATTCCTCTCCTTTCGGCTTTTGTTATTTCTGCATTATTATGTGAGTTTCGGTAATGTTAGTGACAGTTGGTGGCCGGTTCCTCTTCCTGACGTCATCATTCCCCCGAGGACGGAATCTGTGTTCTCCATCTGTCTGCGTCTAGATTAAATCTCACGTTCAAGTGTGAGAATGTTTTCTAAATTTTTGTGTAGCGTGAAACTGAAGTGGAACGTGGGTACCAGCTCAATATTTACCTTCTCGGGTGTGGGAAACCGCCTAAAAAGCACAGTCCTCTTCATTAATCCGCGAGAAGGACTCGATTCGGTGCAATAGAGGTACCCGTCTATAGAAGAGGAGTGGAAAAGATGAGCACTGAACTTAGAAAATCTGGCCAAGTACAACACCAAAAGTAGGAAGGGCAAACGTGCTATTTGATTCTTTGGTGGACCCAAAAAATACCCCTGCCTTCACTGAACATAAATTTTGAAATTATGAAATAATTTGTTAAAGTGCTACCAAAGGATGGTGACAATTTTAAGTAGGTGTCAAGTATGTTTCCGAGACTATCGGAAGCGAAGCAGAAAGAAATTTCCGTCCGCCGTGACATTCGGAAAGTAACAACAGACGAAATATCTGAAGACAATGTAAAAGACGTTGACAGATCGGCTTGGATTTCCTTTAAAGAAATTGTCGGCATGTTTTCCGGACGCTACAGCTATCTTGATTACGACGATATAGTAAAAAACATGCGGAATTACTTAAAAATATTGCGTGCCTCAACAAGCTTGAAAGTGTGTTTTCTGAATTCCCATGTCAGCTATTTTGCAGAAAATTTATATTTTGTGAGAGATGAAAAGGGAGA
The DNA here is from genome assembly GCF_021461385.2 of Schistocerca piceifrons. NCBI lineage: Eukaryota > Metazoa > Arthropoda > Insecta > Orthoptera > Acrididae > Schistocerca > Schistocerca piceifrons. Next base: position 260,478,907 of record NC_060140.1, on the reverse strand, counting down.
GGGGCTCCATCAAGAGATTAAGTTAATGGAACGAAAGTATCAGAGTCGATGGGGGTGTCAACTTGATAGTTGGCTGTTTCTGGCTGCTGCGTAGGGAGTGCCCCTAACGCGTGCGCAGAAGAAAATGTTCTAAACTGAGTTCTGGGAGCATTTCGTAATAGTACTGAAGAATTCACTGTAATGTCAGGAGTGCCTTATTATGGCATACTTTTGAATAAACGTTTAGTGAATGTATGTGTTTAGAGTAAACTTTCAACACCACTTTGTGAAAAACCTTAGTGATAGAAACTCTTGGCATTTCTAAAGTTATCATATAAAAAAAAAAAAAAAACATTACAGTCACCTAAAATGATTAAAAATATTTGCAAAGTATATATTTCTAGACCTATATGACATTACGCTGTAAGGGAATTGAGACGACGGAATGAAGATCATAAGAATTAGCTGCATTATTTCTTTAAACAAAAACTATCTTGAACGCAATTACTTGCTTAATTTTCGAGTCCCTGTGAAGTGCCCGGCCTTGGAATTTCACCTGTTATCAAAAATACTGCTTGACTACCACGAAGTACAGAAAAACAAATATTCAGGACAGAAAAATGGTAAGGAAAAGACACTACACAGAAAACTGTAATTATTTTTAAAATTTAAGTAACTTGTTGCTTATTTCAGAATAAGTGAAAATGTTTAACAAAAAGTGGCGTTTTTGAAGAGGTTTCTTTCAGATCTTTACCACAAGTACACGTCTCAGAATAATGGAAATAGTCAGCTGTCATTTCCGTATAACCAGTTCCTTATGATTTGTGGTCAGCAACGTACTTTCAAAGTCAGCAGGCACAAGTGTTTGAAACTTGACTTATGAAACCAGAATTTTGTTTTAAGGTGCTTGTGGAGAGAATCAGTAAATATGAGTTAAAATCACTGTTTACCCAGGTTGCAGTAACCTCATTACCATTTTTGGCAACCCTTTATTAATTTTAAAAACAACATGATGCATAACCTCCTATGTTCAACAGTACGTTTAAGCCATTGTTAGCGGTTTCTAATTGACTTGCATGTTCCTCGTAAATCTCTACTGAATAGCCGACATATGCCTATAAAAATTTGAAGGTTGCGTTTCGGTTGCAGTATTGATCCACTCATTATGGGGTAGAAAATAATTAGTGATAACAAATTCAAGGAAGAGACAAGCCACAAAATACATTAACGCTTTCGAAAGTTGCAAAACCCAGAAAGAACGGCAAAATGAAATTAGGTGGACGTTGTGTTCAGTAATTTGCTAAATGACACCGTTGAAATTAATTTACGTAAATTTCATTTATTAATAGCTAAATAATGCACTTCAGTGTAATATTCTCAATTAATGACAAAACGATAAGTTACACCAGCTACAGGAATATGACTCGAGTATATTAGAACTGTTTTTAGTTTTACAAAGCATTCTGGTTTTGGATCACAAGCAGTTATTTTAATTACACTTTAAGGAAAACAATTGTGTTTCAGTTAATGTTTTTCCACCAAAACGAGAAGGGAAACAGTGGAACACTCATTATATTAATAAAAACCTCAGGTTGGTGTTCCAGTGTTCAGTTACACCTCTCAGACAACCGGAGAACAGTCGGACGGACTTGTATTGCACGTCATTAGAAGGCTGTGAGTTAACGTTGAGAAATTCTTGCTGCGCTCGCATTGAGCATTTCTGTGCAGTCAGTGTGAACCGTAGGCGGCTGCGGCGGTATGATTCCGCCAGAGCCGTAGCGGCGCTGAGATAAAATGATCGTGTGCCATTATCGGCCGGGAGATCACGTCTGGATGGTTCGGCCCCTGGCGCAAGTCCTTACATTTGGCGTCACCTAGGAAACCTGCACGTCGAAGATCCCGCGGCGCGACAGCGGTTCCACTGACTGTCATCACGCTCAGGTGCAAAGTCTTGAACAACCTCCGGGCAGTAGCTGACACCCTCAGAACCAGGCCTAGCAGCGAAGTATCTCTCGTGAACTGTCTCGTCAAGCCCAGCACTGACATCTTCCACAACAGAAGGAATCCACCTTTGCAAACCAAATGGAGGGACACGGCTATAGCATATGGTGTAGAAACGTAGGAGAGACTTCTAGAATTCTACAACATTTGCTATGACCGTGTCCCTCCACTTGATTTGCCAGCGTGGATTCCTCGTTTCGCCAATCCAATTGGAACTTTGAGTCCTATTATGCCTCCTTTTTCAACGTCGAGAGGCACATAAATACGCCAAGAATGTTCGTCTCTAAAAGCATTCCTGCGTTATCTTGAGTTAGGTTTAGTTTCTCTGATATCTGCAAATACTGTATTCTATCGAGTCTCAGCTTATCAGTTCTCTTCGACTAGAGGCTTTATTGCGAAAATATTGGTTCTACTGCAGCAAGCTAAGAACATGCTGTAGGTCCACATCTGGCCCACGTGGACATTACAACTGTACTTGAAGGTACTCTGGTGGCCATTTTCTCGGCCGCTCTGTCAGTGGCTCTGGTCAGCTACACGTATTCTCTGGTTGAGGGGTTACAATATAATAATTACAACGTGTGGAAGAGTGTTCCCGTCGTAAGTCGTAAAAATTGTGGAGAAGTTTTATAAACATAAGCCCAAAAGTTTCTTTGACTGGAAATGTATTACACTTAGCTCAGGTTGTGAAGAGCTGTCAGTAGAATTGTAGAAGAATAGATGTAGAAGTTACTGTAGTACATCTTAAGGTTATCAACGGGCAACATGAGGAAACAAGACAATTACATTAAGTGATGGGACACTGAGAACAGCTATGTCTTACCACCGTATTTCTGTTCATACATTACATGCGGTTCGACGCCGTTGACTATGAGTTGGACTGGCGGAGTGCATGCCATTTTGTCAGGCTCTACCGGCCGAAAGACGCAAGTTCCGGTTGTGAAATTATTTAATGTTAAAAAGCGTTTCGCCTTTTTGAGACATCATTAAACTGTGTAAAAGTAGCTGGACAGGTGACCCATCAGTCAAAAAACCACGTCAATATCACCTAACACATCTTCAGGCAAATTTTTGTAGTTTTCTGAAACGAGGCCACCGTCATTTTTACACCGGTTGCACTAACAGCCCGCCACGATCGAATAGGGAAATTTTTACGTGAATTTGTCTTGTCTAGCAACCAAGATGGCGGCGGCCTGCTTTCAGAAAACTTAAAAAATTTTGCCTAAATATGTCTTAGATGACATACATGTGGTTTTATGACTGATGGGTAACGTATCCAGCTACTTTTACACAATCTGATGAGTCCACAAAAGGGCGAAACGCTAATAATTGGCAACCAATGCTGTACAATCGCAATAACGTCATGAGATGTTCAATTGACTCTTTTATTAGACCATGTTACGCGTTTCGGGATTACACCCATCTTCAGGTATCACAAACTTCAACTCCTTCCTAATCAACCAGGCGTACACCCTTGGCAGTTGTCAAGGGTGTATGCCTCGTTGGTTAGGAAGAGGTTAAAGTTTGTGAAGTCTGAATATGGGCGTAATCCCGAAACGCGTAACATGTTCTAATGAAAGAGTCAATTGAACATCTCATGACTTTATTGCGATTGTAAAGCATTGGTTGCCAATTATTAACATAAAAATGATCGCAGGCCTCAGACGGGATTTTATGTCCTGTATATCAGGGCGAAACGCGTTATTGACATTAAATAATTTCGCAAACGAGACTGTCTTTGTTCTGAAACACTTTTAAACCGATTGCTGTAACAGCCTGCCACGATCTAACGGGAAAATTTTTACATGAACAAAATCTCTTGATGATGACTCGGTAAATTTAATGTTTTAGTACAAGTAGGTGACCATGCGGTCTGCCGAGCGCTGTTGGCAAGCGGGCTGCACTCAGCCCTTGTGAAGCAAATTGAGGAGCTACTTGATTGAGAAGTAGCGGCTCCGGTCACGAGAAGCGTCAACGTCCGGGAGAATGGTGTGCTGACCACACGCTCCTCCATATTCGCAGGCAGTGACTCCTAAAGGCTGAGGATGATACGGTGGTCGGTCAGTACCGTTACGAGCTTCCGAGACCTGTTCGGACAGAGATTGAGTTCGTCTGACTACAAATAGAGCGTCAGCGTGTCTTATAACGGTGGGACACGTACGCGTTAGACGCCACTACAATGACCGCATATAGCAGCCTGCATTGGAGAGCGATATAGCGGCCAAACACAAGGTATGCTGCTTTGGGACGCCAGAGGAGACAATGTGCAGCTCACACCAACGTAATGAAGGCAAACTGAAAACAACGGTAACATCAAAGTCCGAGGTGCTACACGTGGCTTATTTCATCACGACAACGCTCGAACAGATGTGGCAAGGAATGTCCAAGCCTCCTGTGAAGAGTGCCCAGTAGCATTGCTTCCATGGTGGTGTAGTATTGCCGCTTATCCACTGCATTATTGCCATACTGAGGACGAGCGAGCGCAGTGATTAACTCACGAGCCAGCCGCGGTGACCGTGCGGTTCTAGGCGCTATAGTCTGGAACCGCGTGACGGCTACGGTCGCTGGTTCGAATCCTGCCTCGGGCATGGATGTGTGTGATGTCCTTAGGTTAGTTAGGTTTAAGTAGTTCTAAGTTCTAGGGGACTGATGGCCTCAGATGTTAAGTCCCATAGTGCTCAGAGCCATTTCATTAATTCAAGAGTCGCTGTGGTCGCAAAAATGAGCGGTCGAGAAAGTTTTTAAGCGAAATGTAATAATCTGAGACGTATGGGCGTGGAGTCTGCGTCAATAGAATCTCAGTGAAACTGTTTTGTTAGTTACATGTTGTACCACAACCTTTCCATGACTGACATATTGAGAGACTCTCACAAGGCTGCAGACAAAGAAAGAAACGTGTAGCAATTAATAAGCAGCTAGATGAGAGATTCAGGACCCTTTAAAATGAACAACCCACACGTCTACCCATAATTTCCCTATAAATGTTATTTCGAATTCCTTCAAAATTCAGTCCCGACTTAACACATTAATGAAACTTAACAGCGACCGGAAACTAGATGATGATAATTCCTAAGATACTGACGTACCAAAATCTGGCAACAGATATCGGCTTCTGTCATTCTGAGAAGAACTGATAATGTACTCAAAATGGCGGCAACCGTTAAGAAATTGCTCATGTTTTAAATGGTCGTTCTTCTTCCTCGTAGAGGCGAAGGGATACAGTGAGAACCAACTGCCGAACGGTTCGAACTGAGCCAGAATAGGAAACTACTGTCAGGAAAGACATGTGCTAAGCTACTATGTCTCAGTAGGAAGTCTTTGGCCCCTGCTCTCTCACGTAGTTGGCAACAGCTTTATTTTTTTAAGGCCAGAAGCTTACAGAATGTGGTGCCCGCAAATTCATAATAGGTCTGGCGGCAGCTACGTCCTGCCCACCAAGTTTGAGCTTCGAGACGGACCAACAACTGCAGCTTCATCATCATCGTGGCACGTCTCGCTACAGTCATTTAACTCCTTGTAGTTACTGTAACAGCAAATTAGCTGTTCATCACCTTGAACAGAACACAACAACGTTGCTCTCATAGGTAAGCCGCTTCGTTTGCTCGTCGAGTGCAAGTATATTGTGCTATGACCGCAAACTAATGGCGTCAGCCATGTAGAAAGATTCACAGGAGTCTCCCTCATTCTCACCTTCATCTGCTCTCTTGGTTCAGTACTCTCTCTCTCTCTCTCTCTCTCTCTCTCTCTCTCTCTCTCTCTCTCTGTGTGTCGCTTGATGGTCGTTGGTCGTTCTGAGTACTTAGCTATGTCAAGATGACATTATAAATTACCTAGCTATGGTTTTATTACATGTGCTCTGTGCCATTTATCATTGTGTAACTATTTTGCTTAATTCTAATTTCGGAATATATCAATATTTTTGTTACTCCTTACTTATTTCTTTCCAACCTTTCAGCGTTGAGACATCCTCCTCCTTTCCCTGTATCCAACAAATCAAGGATACCCTGCAAGAAGAAGCGTTGCCGATGCCGATGCCGGTTCTAGGTGCCACATTCTGGAACCGCACGGCCGCTACGGTCGCAGGTTCGGTTCAAATGGTTCAAATGGTTCAAATGGCTCTGAGCACTATGGGACTTAACTTCTGAGGTCATCAGTACCGTAGAACTTAAACTACTTAAACCTAACTAACCTAAGGACAACACACACATCCATGCCCGAGGCAGGATTCGAACCTGCGACCGTAGCCGTCGCGCGGTTCCAGACTGTAACGCCAGAACCGGTCGGCCACCAGCGGCCGGCAGGTCGCAGGTTCGAATCCTGCCTAGGGCATTGATGTGTGTGATGTCCTTAGGTTAGTTAGATTTAAGTAGTTCTAAGTTCTAGGGGACTGATGACCTCAGAAGTTAAGTCCCATAGTGCTCAGAGCCATTTGAAGCGCTTAGAACCGCTAGGCCACAGCGGCCGGCTATACATTTGAAACTCATGACATACTTTTAGTTGTTCTGTAGTCTGATATTGATTATATGATTCTATACACAGCTGACTAACTGGATTTATCTAAATATTATACACCACAAAAGGAAATGCAGAAATCTGGTCAAAATGACAACTTTATTCAGCTTGGTACTGCAGTACTACCTGACTGAAATCACGATCTTAAAAACAATATATGACCATAAGTGAAATTAAATAACATCAGGGTATGGGGTAAATCACTTATGCTGACGCTGATCAATAGTGTACATGTGTAGAAATCTTTTTTTGGCATTATCATATGAATCATTCAACATTAACAGTAACTTAAACCAGACCATCCTCTAGCTGACATCAGGCGCTATAAGCATATACTGTACTGCATGTCTTAACATTTGTTATTGATTTTATAAACAATTTTTAATATAAATGTCAATGAATATATTAATATGACATTGTAGTGAGGTCGTCTGATTAATGCCAAGTTCATGGCTGTCTTCAGATTTTTCATACGATGCCAAGTAGCAGTTTTTGTTCTTTTCAGCCTGAATTTTAACACAGCTATTTTCCCGTCACATTGTTTCACGTCCTTAAGGTCGGAACGGCATCTCGTTCTCTATCGCTTTGGGGTCTTATAAGTTGTTATGCTACTGCAACTATTCCGGTGGCTTCCCAGCTCCACACATAGCTCACTATAATAACGCGGGTACGCTGCCCATCAGTCGCTGGGCGGCGTACTTGGCAGCCACATTTCACTCGACAAAATTCTCTACCTTAAAGTCAACTGCATAGCGGTCTCTCCACTCGTAATGTCCCAATGTACGTGTAAAACGTGAGTGGATGAGTATAATGCATCGCAAATCTTACATACAATACAAACGAAATAAAAAAGATGATAATTATTCTGTACGTTAAGGAATTAACAGTCGCCGTCACCGCCGCAACCAGCCCCGCCCAAGACGACGACTAGGAGAATTTCAAGAGGGAGCAAAGAATTCCGCAACGAAAGCATGGGAGTAGACAAGATATTTAAGTGCAGCAGGACTGAACCAGTGCTTAGTTAGCAAGTTAAAAGTGACACAGTGAAGATTAACAATGCTGATATTGAACCAGTACCCCAAAGGTACAAAAGGAGTAGACGAACGGAAAAAAAACAAGGGGATAAAAATAGCTCTGAAGACGTCTGGGATATTGAGTGCGATATTCCAGGTGAAATCACAATTTTCCCGAAAGTGATAATGTATAACTAGCGTCCACTACCAGTTCTACCCTACGAAAATGAAAGAAGAAACGTAATATGTGTTCCATGTCGATACCTATGATTCACTCTAAGGACGATGAGGTGAATCATGTTACGTATAGGGGACAGGAAAAAGAGAAAGTAGATGAGGTTACTGTTACTTGTTATTTTTGTGGTCTTCAATTCAAAGACAAGTTCGTTACATTTCTCTATGCTAGTCTATCACGTGGAAATCTCTTAATCTCTGCGTAACTAATGCAGTCTTGATTCTCCTCTCTGGCTTCCACAAGGGGGATGGGCTGCAACAACGCAGCAAGAAGGGGCACTAGCCGCCACCGCCCCCCCCCCCCCCGTCCCTCTCCCGATGGAATCTGTATTATCACACGCTACTCATACACTTCAGTGCTCCAGGATATCGGCTAATGGTTTTTTTCTGTCACCTATAAAATTCTGTTCTTGTAACACATCTCACCAAGAGGCAACAATAAGACTGAAAGGCCAACAACAAGGTGCATGGTTTAAAAAAAGGTGTAAGGCGGGGATGTAGTCTTTTGCCCCTGCTGTTCAATCTGTATGTCGAAGAAGCAATGACGGAAATAAAAGAAAGATTCAAGACTGGGATTAAAATTGAACGTGAAAGGCTATCGACGTTAAGATTCACTTATGGCACTGCTATGCGCTGTGAAATCGAAGAAATACAGGATCTGTTGAATGGAATGAACAGTCTAGTGAGTGCATAATATGGATTGATAGAAAGTCGAAAAAAGGAAAGTAATGAGGTATAGGAGAAATGAGAACAGCGATAAACTTAGTATCATAGTTGGTGATCAAGAAGTAGATGAAGTTAAGTAATTCTGATACCTAGGCAGCAAAATGACCCATGACAAAACGGAGCAAGGACGACATAAAAAGCAGAATAACACTGACAAAAAAGGCATTCCTGACGAAGAGAAGTGTACTAGTATGAAACATAGTGATCAAGGAAGAAGTTTCTGAGAATGTACGTTTGAATCGCAGCGCTGCATGGCATTTGGACACGGGCTGTTGGAAAACAGGAACGGGAGAGAATCGAATCATTTGAGATGCGATGCCACAGAAGAATGTTGAAAATTAGGTGGACTGAAAAGGTACGGAATGAGGAGGACCTCTGTAGAATCGGTGAGGGAAGGAATGTATGGAAGAAGAAGAAGATGAAGAAGGGGTAGGGCGATAGTACATCTATTAAGGCATCAGGGTTCTAGAGGGAGCTGCAGAGGAAGACAGGGATTGGGATACATCCAACAAATAATTTAGAACGTGGAACTGGCCAACCCATTTACGTAAAAACTACAATTTTGTATTCTGCACTCCTATCTCCGCCTCCTCTGGATAAATATCTACCGACGTCCATGACCCATTCAAACATAGCACTTTTGCTGGAGGTATGCTCTCCCTCTACAATTTTTGTCCCACACTTTTCCCCATTACCAAACTGACAGTTTCTTGACATCTGAGGATGTGTTCTGTCAAGGAATCCCATTTTTAGTTAGGCTGTGCGATAAATTTCTTTCGCCCCCAATTCGGTTAGTTCGTCCTCATTATGTACACAATCTACCCATCTAATCTTCTGCATAAGCACGCTTCGAAAGTTTATATTCTGTTCTTGTCTTAGCTGTTTATTGTCTTCGTTCCATTTCCTTAGACGACCATGCTACAGACAAATAGTTTTACAAAAGGCTCTATAACACCCAAACTTCTAATATTGCACGTTAAATATTTCTCTTTTTCAGAGGTGGTCATCGTGAGTTATCTTCCAGCCAAAGTAGAAAAACTCATCAGCTACTTTTAGTGTCTCATTTCCTAGTTTCATTCCCTCAGCATCGTCTGATTTGATTTGCCTACATTGCATTACTCTTGTTTCAGTTTTGTTTATGTTCATCCCTTCAAGGCCGAACCCACTCCTTTCAACAGTTATTCGAAATTCCTTGACGTTTTTGAGAGAATGACAATATAACCAGCAAGCCTCAAACTTTTTATTTCTTTTCCTTCAGCTTTATGAAATGGAAACAAGAGGTAGGCCGGTCATACAGTTACACGAACTAAGACAGACTAAGAAAATTACTTTCTGGATCCTGTAGGCTAAGACGACAACTAACTGCAAATTGGATACACGACACCAGGAAACAAAGAATACAAACTTGAGACTATTATATCATTTCTGTCAGCTCCCGAAATACTTATCTTTGCTCCTGGGGTACGATGCACTGCCGTTACAAACAAAACACTCCGTCTTCAGGCCACGAGTAGCCTACCGGGACCATTCGACCGCCGTGTCATCCTCGGTGGAGGATGCGGATAGGAGGGGCGTGGGGTTAGCACACCGCTCTTCCGGTCGTAAGATGGTATTCTTGACCGAAGCCGCTACTATTCGGTCGAGTAGCTCCTCAACTGGCACCACGAGGCTGAGTGCAGCCCGAAAAATGACAACAACGCATGGCGGCTGGATGGTCACCCATCCAAGTGCCGACCACGCCCGACAGCGCTTAACTTCGGTGATGTTACGGGAACCGGTGTATCAACTGCGGCAAGGCCGTTGCCTCCGTTACAGGCAAACATTCGTCAAATTGTCCTGTGAATGATTTAGCTGGTGTGTCTATTTCAAACCAGATACCACGAAAAAAAAGTTGCTCCCAGAGGCAGAATGCTGTATACATCTCTCTGCGACGCACAACCGGCGCTTTGTGTCTGCAGGACTTGCGGAAAATGAACCGTACAGCGGAGTGGGAGGGAGGTGGCTCATCCGTCTTACGCAGATACTGCGATAAGCCTGCTGCTGGTCGCTAAAAGCACGCCTAACTGTTATTAATTAGCTGTGCGTCTACCGCCACTACTCAGCTCCACCGTAAAACACGTCCTGTTGCGAGGCTGTGTGTTAAAAGGGCTTGTTTCACTTTCGCGAGTGTAGAGCGTAGTAATTAATTTGTGCACTGCTGATTATATAGTTTAGTGAAACGCAATGAAGTGTAATGTCAGGTGCCGCGATACGCAGTGCTGCTGTACACTGAGGTGGCAAAAGTCATGTGGCACCTCCTAATATGGTGTCGTACCTCCTCTTGCCCGACATAGCGCAGCAACTCGACGTGGCGTGGAAGACCTCTGTAGAAATACTGAGCCATGATGTCTCTATAGCCGTACGTAATTGCGAAAGTGTTGCCGACGCAGGATTTTGTGCACGAACTGACGTCTCGATTACATCCTATAAAGGTTTGATGGCATTCACATTGAGCGATCTGGGTGCCAAATCATTCGCTCAAATTGTCCGGAATGTTCTCCAAATCTATCATGAACACGCGTGCCCAGGTGACATGCCGTACTGTCATCGATAAAAGTTCCATAGCAAATAGTTGCAAACGGTCTTCAGTCAATGATCGGTTCAGCTGGTCCAGAGGTCCCTGTAAACACAGCCCAAACAATTATAGAGCTCCAATCGGCTTGCACAGTGCCTTATTAATAACTTGAGTTCATGGCTTTGTTGGGTCTGTGTCACACTCGAACCCTACCATCAGCTCTTACATCCTGAAATCGGAACTCATTTGACCGGGCCAGTCTTCTAGGGTCAAAACGATATGATCAGAACCCGGGAGAGCAGCTGTAGGCGATCTCGTGCAGTTAGCAAAGGCACTCGCGTCGGTCGTCTGCTGTCATAGGCCAATAACGCCAAATTTCGCACCACTGTACTAATGGATACGTTCGTCATACGTCCAGTACCGATTTCTACGGTTAATTTACGCCGTGTTGCTTGCCTGTTAGCACTGACAACTCTACGCAAACTTAGCTATTTTCGGTCGTTACGTGGAGAAGCCGTCGGCCACTGCGTTGTCCATGGTGACAGATAATGGCTAAAAATTGGTATTATCGTCACACTCTTGACAGTGTGTATCTCGGAAAGCTGAATTTCCTAACGATTTAGGAAATGGAGTGTCCCGTGCGTCTTGCTCCAACTACCATTCCGCGCTCGAAGTCTATTAATTGCCGTCGTGTGACAGTAATCACGTTGGAAGCCTTTTCACATGAATCACTTGAATACAATTAGCAGTTCCGCCAATGTATTGTCTTTTTATACCTTGTGTACCGATGCTACCGCCGTGTGCATGACTTATCACCTCAGCTTGTGACTGTGTGTAACAAGAACATCATATCTGTCTACATACACTGCCGAAGAAAAATGCAGCACTCTCACGGACAAGGCCATTTTACTGAGAAGTGAGGTGGCAGATAGTTAATAATTGATAACAGTTTCAGACCCCATGGAACATACTTCTCACCAAGGGACTCCCAAACGGTCGCATCACCACACAATGTACCCTGTTATACCGGAGCCACAGTAGCCCCTGAGGGCTGGCAACCCATATAACACCACAAAGGCGTACCTAAAAGTACAATGGTAAACACCGGCTATTTACACACAAGATAAAGGAAACAGACATTCAGAGCACTACTTCCTGCAGGGGAGCTTGAGCTACGGCCTGCAGGAAGTATCACTACGCCGAAATCTGATTGGCTTGAGAAAGCTACTTAGGGGCTAGAACCAGGCCCGAAGTTCAGTTCACGCCGGATGCTGACTTCGTCTACTGCAACTGTCGAAGATTACGTCTTCGTCTCGGAATTGGACTGTGTGTGTGTGTGTGTTACCACGAACCTTTGCGGAAAATAAGAAGTGAACTTTTCTTTGCCTCAATTAGGAGACTTTTTTTGTTATCCTTACCTTTCGTTCGTATGTTCAGTCATCAACCTTGTGAACTTACATCAATAAAAGTTGTGTTGTGAAAAACTGCAAATTGTCAGTCACAATGTACCCCCCACCCCTCCTCCACTTCACCTAGGCTAGTATTCTCACATGCAAACGATCATAAAGGTACCGAATGGCTCCCTGGAATAGATTGTTCCAAGCATATTATACCTTTTTCTGCAATTCGGTAATGGTTCTTTCACATACGAGTCCAACTGACGGAAGATCTGGTGCTCTTGCTCGCCAGGGTAGTAGTTCTACACCACAAACGGCACGCTGCGTCGCAGCAGCCGTATGTAGACGTATACTGTCCTTCTCAAAAACCACGTCACCTTCCTGTGTAATAAAGCGGGTACTCATTACTTTACCCTTCAGAAACACCACATTAGCCCCCCAGCCACACAACAAGAAGCCCTGGTAGGGAAAGCACCTGGAATAGGCAGGTCACCAGGTCTACGTCATACACCTGTGCGTCCATCATTAGCACACACACAGAGCCTAGGCTCATCAGTGAAGACAACAGAGTTCCTCTCCACTCAGCTCTTGAAGACACCAGAATAGCCACGCTTGGCGGTGTCGGGGAGACAGCGATAGCCTGGCGAGAGGCGCATGTGATCGTAATTCATCTGCAAAGCGGACGGTTCCCAATAGTTCCTGATGACGCTGCAGTTGCAACATGTGTTCGGATTTCGTCCCTGGATGATGTTCGGTCGACCACCACTACTCGCTCAAAGAGTCGAACTTGACGTGCGTCTGTACTATGCGGACGTCTAGATCCTGGTCTACAGCTGTGGGAATGTTGCGTAGACCACTGATGAGAGCAGCGGCACATCATCGATACACTGTACCCAAAATGAGCAGCTGTTGGATACGTCCATCCAGCTTCAAGCTGGCCCACGATGCGCCTCCACTCAAATGGCTGAAGCTGCTCAGTGGGAGTACGTGCTCGACGGTGTATCATGGTAGTATCCTATAATGAATGCTGAAAACACAGTTCACCTCTAAACACAGCACAGTTATTGCTTACAGAGTGAAAATAGGGGTTGCATAAACAGGCCTCTTGAGCACCATCTGATCCTCAATGACGATGGAAAATGGATCACTAACACTACAACCCCTCAGTAAGCTTACTGCGTCCTCGCATTAATAAATACAGTCCTTGAGGGTGTTGCATTTTTTTCTGGCAGTGTATATAAAAATGATTTTTTTTGTCCCATATCCTTTCCTATACCATTCATCCCACTGTGATGAAATTTTCTTGAGCTGTTGCGCGCATGCACACGAAGGTTTTTAAATTATGACAAATCGGTGAAAGAAGATCCCTGACAACTGGTAAATCAGTTAGCAGCTTTCAACTGAACCACAAACTACTGTAGGCAAAAATGATAGTCGTCTCTAGAGCTGCGACAACACTGAGATCTAAAGGCGTATACAAAATCAATTTTGCTATAGGCGGCGTGCGAGTCGTTTCAACATAACAGCGTATTTCATATAGTATAGGGCGGTTCATGTTTCCTCGGTGTATGCATACGTATGAAAGACATAATTGAGACAAATATAACAGCGAAATTTCATTTCGTGTGTGACGTAACAAAGAGTACTGATTGTGAAATTCCGATTGCCGGTCGATATTAAATATATCAAACGAATTCTCCTTTTTTGCAAGTTAATTTGTGATAGTCATCACAATTCCTGCTTTCGCTGCTAAATCAGTTACGGTGCCCAAACAATAATTGACTGGCCGATGTACACCCCATCAAGAAAAAAAAAAAAAAAAAAAAGACGTTTCGAGCTGGAGAAACAGACGAGCAATGGACTGCAATATTGGATATCGTTGAAGTGTGCACTGTTCGATCCATGCCAACAGCGCTGGAAGCGTTTTCTCATTGTGCGGCGATGATGTGTTTGCTAAGACGCTACTTTACTCTGAAGTGCCAGCGTACTACGCAAGGAAAGCATTAGCGAACAAGTTCCAGCGTCGTAAGCAAGGCAAAACAGTTGCAGGTCATCCCAACTTATATTCGACTGAAGAGTTAGGACGTCTATGCACCATTCGCTCAAGCAATGCGTACTGTTATTGACTTGCGATTACTGTTAATCAACGTACATAGACTGACATCCTTCGAAGAACAGGGAACAGTAAAGGATCAAATATGTGCCACTTATCGTGAAGTTACTAAGAATTAAATATTCTCGAAAATGATACACACTGAGACACTGCACTCGCTGATGTATGGAATACTGCGCAACCACAGTAAATAGAGGTACGGATGTTTTTTGCAGTCATACCATCCAATCCAGATGATCTTTGGTAAATATACACAGACTGAATGACTAAAGACAGCCTACATCGACTGAATGCTACGAATCAAAATCTGGATATTCATTTCACACCAAACATATGTAATAGGGCATTAGTTTCGATTAAAGACATACGTTTGGCGATCGCTAGCAAATAACTAGTACAACTGACGATGTCTGAGTCGAATCGATGTGCAAACGACCTTTTCATGTCTACGAATTGAGTACATTTGTTCAAACGAGTCTTCCGAAATGACTCCATAACAACATACGGCCAATGACGGAATTATGCCTGAAATTACACTGAAGCGTGAGAGGAACTGGTATAGATACAGAGATATGTAAACAGGCAGAATACGGCGCTGCGGTCTGTATAAGACAAGAAGTGTCTGGCGCAGTTGTTAAATGGGTTACTGCTGCAATAATGGCAGGTTATCAAGATTTAAGTGGTGTTATAGTCGGCGCACAAGCGATGGGACACAGTATTTCCGAGGTAACGATGAAGTGGGGATTTTCCCGTACGATAAAACGTACTTTTCAGAAGAGATCCCCACTCCCTCGTACTCTTGTGGATTTATGGACAGCCCTGGAGAATTTATTATGTCAGTTCCCTCCAGCACTACTTCAGACATTAGTCGAGTCCGTGCCACATCGTGTTGCGGAACATCTGCGTGCTCGCGGGTGCCCTAAACGATATTAGCTAGGTGTACCACTTTCTTTGGCTTTTCAATGTATAAGCCATACCAGTGGGTTGTATTTCCTAGATACGACTGGAGCTACAGGCAAAAATTCTCATTTCATTTACTTGTGTTTCTGCAACCACAGGGGGGGGGGCAGCAAATGCGAGGGGGGGGCAGCAGAGTGGAGGGGGGCAGCAGAGCGGGGGGGGGGCAGCAGAGTGGGGGGGGCAGCAGAGTGGGGGGGGAGCAGCAGAGGGGAGGGGGGAGCAGCAGAGGGGAGGGGGGAGCAGCAGAGGGGAGGGGGGCAGGAGAGGGGAGGGGGGCAGGAGAGGGGAGGGGGGCAGGAGAGGGGAGGGGGGCAGGAGAAGGGAGGGGGGCAGGAGAGGGGTGGTGGCATGAAAGGAGTGGGGGAGGAGAGGGGAGGAGGTGTAGGTGGGTATGTGAAAGGAGGGAGTGGGATGGGTATGGATAGGGAGGGGAGGAGTAGGGGAGAGGGTTGAGAGCAGATCATTCTTCTCTTCAATACTATCCATGCGGTGGTCGTCTCAAAACTGCAACCACCGATGAAAATATCTCCAAAGTGGGTGATATGGTATTGACAGGTTGCTGATTGAAACGTTTTTGAGAAGTGGTATATTGAAGATTAACGAGTGGGCTATTCTCAGCAAATAAGCTCCATTATTCAGCTCCTTTTGACGTCACCAGAAAGATGGTAGCACTACAGATGTTACTAGGCACATTCCTCTGCATCTACATCTATACTCTTCTAACAAATGTGAAGGGCATAACAAAGTGTGTTCCGCACTGTATGATATGTTGGGCATTTGTCACGTCTGTTCACTTTTGGAGTGTGGGAAGAATGACTGACTGAATACCACTGTGGAGGTTCTAATTAGTCTAAATGTGTCTTCACGTTCCCTACTGAAATGATACTTAGGGTGGTGTATTGTATTGCTTGGTACCGTAAGTACAGCAAGAGGACGAGGAGGAGGTGGAGATTAGGGTTGAACTTCCTGTCTACAACGAGGTCAGTAGAGACGGAGCACAAGCCCAAATTAGGGAAAGATGGAGAAGGAAAGCGGCTGTGTTCTTTAGAAGGAACCATCCCAGCATTTTCCTTAAGCGATTTAGGGAAATCACGGAAAACCTAAAACTGGATGGCCGGATGTGGGTTTGCACCGTCGTCCCCCCGAATGCTAGTCCAGTGTGCTACCAGTGCGCTACCTGGCTCGGTCTCTTTAAATAGAAGTTCTTGCAACTTTGTCAATGAGCTTTCGCAGAATAATTATTCAATCGTTTGTCAGCAGAGTTTTTTCTGCATTTCCATTGTGTTTTGTGATTGAAACATAGCAGTGACTATTTAGCACAACTGATTTGTAAGTAGCACTGTTGGTAGAGTGACTGTCTTATACCCAATTTCTGTCAATGAAAGGCGGTCTCCCATCTCATTTACCTACGACTGAGGCTTCGAGAACACTGCTTACCAAGGAAATGACTGCTTCCGATTGTGATTCATTGATATTATAGTCATAGGATTACGTTTTCCTATTTTCTAAAGTGTACAATTTTACATTTCTGAAGATTAAAAGCGAGTTGCCAATGTTTGCACCACTTCGAAATGATCAACATCTGACTAGATATTTGTGCAGATTTTCTTTTTAGGAAGTACTCCATTATAGATAACTGCATCATCTGCAAGTAGTCCATTAACATTGCCTGCCAGGTCATTAATGGACAACATGAACAACAAAGATTCCGGTATACACCACTGAAATTACTTCTACATCTTTTGATGAATCTCCATCCCAAGATAACCTTCTACGGTCTCCCAAACACGAAAACCTTAATACAGTTACAAATTTTGTTTAATACCACATGAGATCGTACTTTCATTAATAAATGTCTGAGTGATACTAACAAGGTAACTAACTCAACTAGAATGGTTAAATCAGAATAAAAATTATTGTAAAGTACGGAGCTGTGACTATTCTATTTATTTATTTGTGTAACTATGTATTTGTGGACAACTCGTGGTTTCTAGCTTAATGAAGCTAAAGGCGACATAATAACAAGCCGCTGAAGATACAAAACCTACCAATAGTCAATTACGACCAGCACATTAACGAAAGTCATAAAGGAGATAGGAAATACTGACTGGCAAAAAGCTAGCCATTTGCTTGAAACAATGTGGGTTATCACATGCTGCACTTGCAGACCCATATTTCCCAAAACAGAAGTAGCTCCGTTGTCGTACGTTCTTCCCTTGCTTGCCATCGAAGTGCAAACTTGCAGTTCACCGAATTGACGAAAAACAGAGCGCTTTTAACATTGGACTACTGTAGTGCGGCTACAATGCAAATTACGTAGCAAGTCCAGATGCTGCACGTTTCAGGTGCGCTTACTGTTCTATTCTGCTACGACGTTGAAAAAGGAGCGAAACGAGTGTTGTTTAAGATTTTTAAAGAAGTAATGGACTTGATACGAGATAGGGCGGCGCTATTTAAAAACTTCCAGAAGGTAACTATTCTTACTGTCGGCAGAATAAACGTTCAATGTAGAGTAAGTCATGATCCGCCTATTAATTTGCTAATTCGCCCCATAAGAATATGGTTATGGGGGTTAGCTTCGACATGGAAGCAGTCAGTAAATTACCATTTTACGTCACAGCCTCAGCATCTACAAACAGATTAGGTTTTTAGAACCGTGACAAGATAGCATTTGTATTCTGCGACATACCCAAATTGTTGAAGTCACTGACTACGGAAATTACCTCCTTTGCATGATGGGTCGACGGTGACATAAGAGTAGATATAAGATTTATTAGATTACCAGCCAGATACCCATGGCTTCACCTGCATTCACATATGTCACATATAATGCACTCATCTCTTCCTCTGCCCTGTCTTGAGCGTCCCCCTTCGTCCCCTCTCCCCCAACCTGAACAACTTCTCCTCCTGGCTCTCTCTGTCCATCTCCTCTTGTCCCTTCACACTATTCACATACTCCAACCTCTTCCTGTTCATCTCCTCCCCTCTCTCTGTTTCTACCCTCCTTCCTCCTCACTATCCATCATTTCCTGCCCCCCCCCCCCCCCCCCTCTCAGTCCATTCTTCCTGTCCCTCTCTCCCTGTCCTTTCTTTGCTGCAGCCTCTCTCTGTCCATCCTCGCCTCTATTCATCTCAACCTTCCTCTAGGTGCGCCTATCCGTATTTGTAGACTCTGTGGAAGTGGTCAATAAACCCAATACTACTTCCATAATACATCTGTTGTGTGGAACAGCCCACACATCAGGGATTTGAAATAAGTTCTCTAGCACCTTAAATGCAGACTGCCATGCAAAGTAGAAAAGCATGTTGATAGTTCGCCAATCAAACATGTCCACTGCACAGGTCATCCTACATGTCAGTGGCTGGAAAATCGTTCCTTTCCTGAAGTGTAGGCTGCCCTCTGAAGCAAATCGATAAGGCAGGCTGATACTACTCCCACACAACATGGCTGTTGTGTTGGGAAGCCTACACGTAATGGGCATCTACTATATGGGAAGGAGGAGTTTCTAACCAATGCTGTCCTGTTACTTATGAAGTTTGCTGTTTGTGTGCCAAATTTGGTTGAAATCGATCCAGGGGTGTTTGGGATGAAATGCTGACACACCTACAAACACTCACCATCCCACCGCCCCCCCCCCCCCCCCAAAGTATATGTACATACGAGGTGCGGCAATAAAGTAATCAGACTGATTTTCTTTGGAACATGTGGCAACCCTGCACACTCGCGTAGGCACAATATCTTTGACCTTGGTCTATAAGCTGCTTCTAGTCCTAGTGGCACATCGATGCAGCTGCTCAGTCGTGAGCTGTGCTATAATAAGTTAACATGTGTATGTGTCTTTCGTCACAGAAATGGAACCGCATAATATTGCGCAATGGTATGCCATTTCCTTTTTCGTTAAATTGGGTGAAAACCCGACGACAACTTACGGTAAGCTTCAGAAGACTATTAGAGATGAGGTTATGTCAAGAACTCAAGTTTTTCGTTGGCATAAAATGTTTAGTGAAGGCAGAACGAATGTTGAAGATGAAGACCGCAGTGGACGACCATCAACCTCACAGAAGGTTGTCAACTTGGCCAGGGTGCGTGAACTCGTACGATCTGATCGAAGATTGTCCGTGAAAATGATTTCAGAAGAACTGAATATCAATCGAGAAACGGTTCGTCTAATATTGGTATCAGAAAGATTTGTGCAAAAATGGTCCTCCAAAATCTCACACCACAACAGCAAGAAACACGGAAAAATGTGGCAGCCGATCTGTTAGAGCAGACGGAAATCAATCCAGAATTGTTGAGCCGGGGAATCACTGGTAATAAAAGTTGGTTTTTTCAGTACGATCCAGAGACAAAACGTCAAAGTTCGCAATGGTGCTCAAAGGGGTCACCCAGACCAAAAAAAGCTTGCATGCAAAGTCAAAAGTCAAATGCATGCTCGTGTGCTTCTTTGATTCCAAGGGAATTGTTCATAAAGAGTGGGTGCCTCCTGGACAAACAGTTAACCAGTATTACTACAAAGAAATTTCAGAAAAACTTCATAAAAGAGTTCTTCGTGTCCGTGCCAACATTGCTGATAGTTGGATCCATCCCATACTGCTCTGTCAGTACAGCAATTTTTAACCTCAAAACAAATTTCAGCACTACCACAGCCACCTCACCTACCAATACTTCTCCGTGCGACTTTTTTCTGTTTCCAGAGTCAAAACGGCGGTCAAGGGACACCACTTTCAAACAACACAAGATGTCCGGTCTTGGAGGATATTGCAGAAGAGTTCCAGAAATGTTACCATCAATGGCAGAAGCGCTGGAAAAAGTGTGTGCAATCAGAAGGGAACTACTTTGAAGGAGACAACACTAAACTTGACTAAACCGGTACTAACATTCTTTTTCACATCAGTCTCATTACTTTATTGTCACACACACACACACACACACACACACACACACACACACACACACACACATAGGGGCTGCGGGTGTCACCGTTTATACAATTATTTTATTGTGGCAAATAATGTTTACTGCAGAGTGATGTACATTCTTTTATTGCGTTTTTGTTTATTTATTATGTCGCTATTACTTCTTGTATACGATAATCTTCTTTTATTGTTAACTTTTCGAACAGGCAATTTTTAATTTTAACGACTTTCAAGAAGTTTTCTACATTTGTTGGATGGTGATTGCCTGCCAGACGGTCTGCAAATGTTGAGTGGGAACTGTTACTATGAAATGCCCTCAGATGATCTGTGTATATCGCCCTGAAATTCCTAAACAAACAAACCAACAAAACAACTTATAAAACTGAACATCTCACCACTGAAAAGTTCTTGGCTGTACTGTGATTTGGAGTCCATGTTGAACCACAGATAGTTCTATAACTGGCTAGGTAAGTCAGTTCAAACGTCGGTAGAAGGTAAGGACAAATTAGCTTCAGCAGGGCAATACTTATGCTCCATACGGTGAGAGATGAGAGAATATGGTGCTCTTGACAGCTTGAAACTTGCGAGACGCAAGAAAGCTGTCAGCAATAACGATGATACTATTCGTACACTTCAACAGGACTATCGGCGATACTGCTATTAGAAATGCATTGGTTGCTATTGAATGCTTTCCGGGTAGCTGCCAGTATTAGCTAGCAGACGACACATATTACAATGTGCGAAACACGTCAATAATAGAGATGATGGCAAACACAAATACACACAAAATTTCGCCGATAGTTAACTGTTGATTCTGGTTTCGTGGTTTTTAGACGCCCTGACCAAAGTGCTACCTACAAGTCAACGTTTCCAACCATCAAAAAGCAATCAGTACCGCGCGATTTAGGGGAGTCTTCTTGGAGTTCGCGAATGATACGGGTTCGTCGATAAAATGTTTCTGCATTGGCAATGTTTGCTCCTTTAGGTGCGCGCGAACACACACACACACACACACACACACACACACACACACACACACACAGTAGCTTTTCAGCACGTACAAGAGGAACAGCAAAGTTCACAACAGTTACGTGTGAAATAACGAATTAAGATCTTACCTTGTTATGACTACACTGGCGTCGCTATCTCCAATGCCGGATAAAGAAATGACTGTATCTCGTACTGTTTTGTCTCTCGCGCTTCTTTGATCGATCCTTCCACTTCCCCGGCGTTGTTCATGTGGCTGCCGCGTTGACCAGTCTCTTCGTATTTCGCAACGTAAACGTTTTGTTTGGAGCTCAGAAAGGTTCAGTGGCATTACGGTAGTTGTGGCATTGCGGTGGAAGATGTATGGATTTGTGCCGCTGATTCACTGCTAATGAATTAACTGCATACCGCTTTCTGTAATTAGTATCTTCTCACTCATTCTATAAGCTCTACTCATCGCATATTCTGTTCCGAGAACGTACATTCCTTCAACCAGACAAAACTTTCATTTTTCCTTGTACATGCAATTAATGGTTTAATTAACTGTATGTAGTGATAAGGCGCATTAGCCATAACAAAACACTATCCCAATTGACACTTGTTGCTAAACGAGCAACGAACCAGTCTTTAAATATATTAATATAGATTTCTTCGTAGTACTCTACTGTTTGTTTTCATCAAAACAGTACTGGACTAGAATATGTTTACAGAACCGATATGAGCAGTAAGAAGTCTATCACCTCATCTTGTTGGCACCCTAAGTTTCCGCAAACGTGTATCGTCTGTCACGCGATGGATAGAGTATGACTCAATCTGTCGATTATTCGATGTTTTGTACCAAATGACCACGATTGTCAAATGCCTTTTACAACACCTCGGGAATCTGTACATGAAGTCGTGTTCCTGACCTTTCAACGTATCCCTGTTTACAAACCTCACTCTTTCACTACTACAATAAGCCATTATCACATCAAGAAACTCACCTAGATTATCAGGGGACTATAAATACACAAGCCGTTCGAACAAAAAAGTTCCGAAATACTGAATCCTAGAGCTGAGGCCTGGCCATGGAAAAGGAAACAAGATGGTGTTACGTTAATAATTGTGGAAGACGCGCGAAGCAAGCGCGAAATCCGCTGAAACTGTCATAGAACTTCTCCGCCAGAAAGGAATATAATGAAGCACTGTGGCATTCATGCCGACTTTTGACTTGATAACAGTTTTACTTTGTTCATTATATGTAACAACAACAGTTTTTCAAACGTTCAGAAAAGGAATCGTCAAGTGTCAGGAAAGTCAGACTACAATTAATGAATGCGGAGATTCCTGAAACTCAAATTGGTATTACATAAATTACGAGAAGAAATGGGCAATGTGATTAGATATGCGTAAATATTTAAACACGAAACGAGAAATTCCATAATAAGTAGGTGTAAGGCGTGGCCAAACAGCATGTTGATGGGTTTATTTGCTCACTCTAATGTCCACAAATGGAAAAAGGTTCGATATATTATGAATAGAGCTATAGTTATTGATCCCATCTTGTTTACCAAGGTAGACCACGGCCAACCAGAGTACGCCGATGTTGCTAACAAAACTCTTATTCAGGTATTCACGAGAACTGTAATATCTTTCCTGAACTAATTACGGTGTTATGAATTTTGATGTCTCCGCCGGGACAATATCTATCCCCTTCCATACAGTTTGCTTTATACATGATACCAAAGAATACGAAAGTATTTTCTCAGCCACTGAGCGTATGTGTCACTTAACACGATAAATTTTGGTTCCTGTCTCGTGATAGTCCAGCATTTTTGAAAAGAATGATGAGAGGAATGGATGCAGTGATTTTTAGTAATAAAAACGGATTAATAAGTATATAACGGATTAATATGCAACGGATTAATGTGTGTTCCTTTACGAATTGCTAATGTCCCCTTTGTTTAGAAAAGTACTTCTAATGTACAACCGATGGGTTTCACCTGTTTTCCTATTACAATCACATCCAGCGTTTATTTGTGCTACAGGAAGTGCCAGAATCAATTATTTTTATAACTTCCGACATGAAAATGATGATAATCATGGTTCTGTACTTACACTTTGAAAATAATCAGTGCGCAAATTTTATATGCGCGACAATCTATTTTTATTACTTTCAAGAAGGCTCGTAAATTCATTTTTGCATGGCAAAAATTTTTAGACTGCACAATAAGCTGTTAGGCTGGGAGGATAAAGCGTATAATTGCTGAAGAGCTGTGGGAGGTCGTTGACTTACAGTGAACATACAGTACATTAAACATGTATTTATGAACAGGATAAAAAAGCCGGAATTTCAAAGCGATAGTAAACCTAATACGTAATTGCAAACAGGCTGCATGCAATATGAGTAGTAAGATGGAACCACAGGACTCTGTGTTCGTAGAGACAAGTTTGTAGCCATCTACATCAAAGGAGAAGTGAAATTTCAATTTAGTTAATTAACTAAACACACAGCGTCACTTTCTGTGTTCATCGAGAGAGTGCCTGGCCAGCTCCTCTACTCTCAGTGTAATTGTAGTTTCGTGCCATCTCTCTGTAGCTCTGAGTTCTGTTGGTGCAGCAGTTCGGAGTTCACTCTAAGAAGAATACGTTTTCGCCACGTGGACGGAATCATACGAGACAGTGTACTAGCGTGTAGAGAACGTGCGGTCACAAAGGGTAATTTATTTGATTAAGAAGTCAAACTTGAAGATTTTGAGTACTCAGTGCGGAAATTGTATCTGGATTTTCCGATAGTAGACCGAGGATACAAGCACAGGGGCAGAGCTTCTGACAGCCTCAATATTAGGTATATACTGCTTGTGGGGCAGGTGGTTGTCTAACGTTGGGATCGGGACACTGTCAGGGTACAGGAAGATTCGTCCTAAGGGGTCTTAAGATATGAAAGTACTTATATTGTGGCGGCAAGTTATGACCATCATCTAATACATGTGACATTTGAAATTCCTCGTGATGTGCGTAAAGTTATTTCTAATGGTATGTTACATACTACTGTTCACTGTTGTCATGCTTAAAAGTAGCGGTCTACTAAAGATGCAAAAGTGTTTTTTTGAACCGAGGTCGACAGTAACGTTGCGAAGCGGTATCAAACCAAACAAGCATGTGAGGATTGCGGGACGGAAGACGAATGGTCAACTTCTGTTTATTGGGAGAATTTTAGGGAAGTGTAGTTCATCTGTAAAGGAGACCGCATATAGGACGCCAGTGCGACCCATTCGTGAATGCTGCTCGAGTGTTTGGGATCTGCACCAGGTCGGACTGAAAGAAGATATCGAAGCAATTCAGAGGCGAGCTGCTAGAGATGTTACTGGTATGTTCGATCAGCATGCCAGTGTTGCAGATATGCTTCCAGAGCTCAAGCGGAAATCCCTGGAGGGAATAAGACATTCATTTTGAAGAACACTACTGAGAAAGTTTACAGAACCGGCATTTGAAGCTGACTGCAGAACGATCCTACTGCCGCCAACATACATTTCGCGTAGGGACCACGAAAATAAACTACGAGGAATTAGGGCTCATACAGAGGCATATAGATAGTCGTTATTCCCTCGCTGCATCTTCAGGTGGAGCAGGAAAGGAGACTACTAGTCGTGGTACAGGGTACCCTCCGCCACGCACCGTAAGGTGGCTTGTGGAGTGTGTACGTAGATGTGGATGTACTTGCGGAAGGAAAAGTTTGTAGTTCGATTGTTCAATTGTCTGTGAAATCTTATGGCACTTAACTTCTAAGGTCATCAGTCCCTAAGCTTACACACTACTTAACCTAAATTAACCTAAGGACACACACACACCCATGCCCGAGGGAGGACTTGTACCTCCGCCGGGACCAGCCGCACAGTCCATGACTGCAGCGCCTTAGATCAATCAGCTAATCCCGCGCGGCGAAAAGTTTGTAGTATTCGCACCTCTGTGGTGTATTGTATGTCATGTGTGAACTGTGGAGACTCTTATCGAAAACAAACAGTTTCTGAAGAATATTCAAGACCCCATAGTCAAATTTTTCTCAGTTCAAAAACTTGATGATAACATCACCAAAGCTTACCATAACAGCTCACTGAACAACGTTTTGAATAGAGCCTCTAAGTAGAGGTGGCATTAATTCTGCTTAGCACTCCGTCTTCAGGCCACAAGTGGCCCATCGGGACCATCCGACCGCCGTGTCATCCTCAGACGAGAATGCGGATAGGAGGGGCACAGGGTCAGCACACCACTCTCCCGGTCGTTACGATGATTTTCTTTGACCGGAGCCGCTACTGTTCGGTCGAGTAGCGCCTCAATTGGCACCACGAGGCTGAGTGCACCCCGAAAAATGGCAACAACGCATGGCGGCTGGATGGTCACCCATCCAAGTGCCAGCCACTCCCGACATCGTTTAATTTCGGTGATCTGATGGGATCTGGTGTATCCACTGCGGCAAGGCCGCTGCCCTATTAATTATGCTTGGACATACTTAAATTTGCTTAAGAGCTCTCAAGAAAACAAAGACAACGCTAAGCTTCCTCAGCATTTGTGTTAAACTTCTACCCGTCATAGAATCTCGCATCAAGATGAAATGACAAGAAATGTGCGCAAAGATTTGCTTCAAATGCACAAGTTCTTCAATCAACGTTTAAAAGCCATAGAATATCCACACAATTACTCCAATATTAAATTATATGTTCTTTACGTAGTGTGTACTACAAACTGAATTTTTACGGCCGGATTAAAACACGTAAATCGTCCATTTATCAGGTCTATCAAAATATATCAGAAATATAACTGTCCTTGCATTTTCGCGATTGCAGTCTCAATTGTCTGATTCACGATAAGAGCGATCAGCTAAGGAACACCTGTATCAACTTACGCTTGTGAATGTATCGATCAGTGAAACATCGCTTGCTTGGGACACTAACTGGAGCTATGGAGCGAGAAGCAAATGTCATCGCCTGTCCTCAGGTGGTGCAAACACACCATGGCAGCGGGCAGATTAGCTACTTATTACAGCCTTTGTTCAAGATTTAAACTATTTCCAAATAAATCGAGACCACTTAAATAAGATGTTGTTTGAAGCGAAACATCGCGCAACGAGGTAGATGATATGTACAAAAAGAGACAAAAAAAAAAAATTAAAAGCTGAGTGATGTGACGAAATCTCTCTCGGTTTACGACGTTTATAACAATTTAAATATTTTACATGAAATGGTCACACACGTATTACAATCATATTCAGAAAAGATACAGCACTACGAGTAGAGACTGGACGTTGATATTCACAGGACCCATACATTAGTATGTTCTGCAGAAATGATTAGCATTTCAGTTGACTTCGTTCAGTGATGACTTAAGCGCGTATAAGGGGCGAATGGTGTCCTGCATTATAGCCATCCATGCTGCCTTCACCTGGTTCCCTATTTCATCTGTGGTCGTTGGCACTAGTTCACAACATTGCACCCATCGTTTCACCATATCCTACACATTTTTGATTAGCGACAGGTCTGGTGATCTGACGGGACAAGGCATAAGGCTGATATCCTTTAACACGAAGAAGGTACGTGTTCATGCAGCAATCTGTGGTCGTGTATTGTCTTGCTGAAAAATGGCGTCTGGGGTCACAGGATGTCGCTCACCCACGTCACAGAAACGATACGTCCTCAGCCTGACCAGAACATCACCAGATGACCACACCTGCTGATAAAGTATTCTTATAACATGGTAACGTAACATTTTTCTCGCATTTTAGATCGACATCAGAAAGCGCATCAGAGAAAAAAAAAAATCTCCCATTGGAAGAGCAATCCCCACCAGGAACATTGATTCATAAACCTAGCTTTCCTTAGTAGTCACCAGAAGATAGCAACAAGTTTCGTTGCAGAAACGACGAGTAAAACTGGAAAAACACCTGAGAAGAATTTAATTTAAAGACATATAGTGTCAACTATTATTGAAGCTCCCACCTGGCAAGCCACGTGGTCTAACGCGCTGTCTCCCGAGCGGGAAGGCGTGCCGGTCCCCGGCACGAATCCTTCCGGCGGTTTAGTGACGAGGTCCGGTGTGCCTGCAATGCCAGGCTGATTCCCCTTATTCCGTCTCAGTTACAGTATGTCGGCAATTGCTGCGCAAACACTGTCTCCACGTACGCTCATGCACTACCGCACAAACATTTGGGGTTACATTCGTCTGGTATGAGACATTCCCGGGGGGTCCACTGGGCCCGAACCGCACAAAAACCCTGGGTTCGGTGTGGGGCGGCGTTGGGGTAGGTGGAATACTGTGGCCTGCTGTGTTTGTGAACCACTGAGGGCTACGGCAGGACGAAGCCTCTCGGTCGTTTCTAGGTCCCCGGTTTAATACACAATACACACTACTGAAGCACATTATCCAGGAATATTTGCTAACGAGGACTTGTCGAACAGGTCAAACAACACCAGATGCAACCGATTACCTCATTACGCTTTACTCATTTAAGAATTCGTAGCGTGTGAACTGAGCATTTTCAATCACCGATTCCTTCTCTGGAAGTTCTCCGCTTATAACTTTCTACCACGGATGTAATTTTGACAATAAGATACCCTGCAGACTTTTGATACGAGGTGGTTATAGAGTACATCGGGGGAAGAGCCCAACTTAATGTTTGGAGGATCAAAACGTTAGTTAGAATTGGGACTTCAGATTCGACTCTAAATTGGTGTTCACTGAGGAGCCTTTTCTGAGCACTGGACAGCCGATATTACGCTACCACAACTAATAATACGCGTTTAAAGTTTTTTTTCGAATAGTGTAGTTTAGGATCTCACCCCAAGTATCGAGGTGAGATGGCAGTTGTATAGGAAGCTGCCTCTAGAGCTAGTTTTGTAGATTTATGTTGCAGTGTAGCTAAATATATAATTCATAAAGCGAATTTAATAGATTACAAATACGAAACTGTGAAACCAACATATTAATGGATTTAGGAAACTAGCAAGTACATTATTGTTTCCAAATTAAATCAGAGCTTTTTTGCAAAATTACTGCAGCATACACTTCTTCTTCTATACAGGTTTCGTGCAATCACTTTTTGCACATGACACACGGAATCCAGTTTACCTATGGCCCATTTTTATCGTAGTAGCTCATAGAAATCTGAGCACAACAATCACTGTCATTTTGTGAGCCGCCTGGTTCGCTAATCCTTGCAGTGGATTTCTTGCTTTTAGACCCTAATTCGCTGTGACCTAGCTCTTGCCTCTTCAGTTCGACTGTGTTAAGTGAGAATTTCAGCTGTTTCTGCGGTTAGATAGTAACGGATCACACACAGGCACAAGAGCAATGTCTTCAAAAGATGTTCCTGGCATTGGGTCATTCTGAATCTCTTTTTCAAATGTACTGTTGCCTATCTTTGGGAGAAGAGCCCGAACACATCCTCGGCTGTCGATCTTGCTTCCATCATTGATGTCTGCCTCAGTAGTAACAAACATCACAAATTTGAAATGTCTCCTGTGTAATTTTTTCTGGGTTGAAGGGGTACAAACCACAAGATTCAAACCCAGATTGAGCGTTGGATGGAACTACAGCTTTCCTCCATACTTCATTGAGTAAGATGGGAACTATGCTCCTGAGACTTTACGCCCAGTATAAGACGATGCTCTGGTGCGCATTGCCCAATAAAAGGTATCTTTCAGTGATTTCAAAACACATCTATCAAGAGGCTGAAAATAGTGTGTTGAATGAAGAAGCAAGTAAATCAAGAGCACATCACTACCCGCAGGAAGCTGTGGCATATCAGAATCAGTAGAGTGTGAGGTATGGCCACCGTCAACCAAATCCAGTTTCCCTTATTTCGTGGGACATAAGTGGTCTTCGCTTCACCTCATAAATACAGGGTGGTTATAATTAAAGTTAAACTTTCAAAACGCTTTAGAAATAACACCACTGGTCAGAATGACGTCAAATTGCAACGGAATATTATCAGAGAAGGGGGAAGGAGTACGGCAGAAGAAAAAAAAAAAGTGTGTCGAAATTGATCAATAGAGGGCGCTGTATGTGTCAGAATAAGAAAATGAAAACACCTGCTTTGCGCACGACCCATTGACGTTGGTATAAACAAGATGGGTACACGGCTTTTTCTCCTTTCGCGTCTGCGACGTTCCCCATGACTGTCTCAATGCAGGATCGCACTCTGCTTGTAAAGCTGTAATACAAGAATGATGACTGTGCACACGTCGCTCTGCAGAAGTTCCGGACACTGGAGCGTTTGAAAACAGGCGTTAGTCTGATGACTGACGTGTGTGTGTGCAGAAAATGATTCGGAAATTCGAAAAGACGGGTTCTTTTGGTGTGCAACCTAACAGCGGGAGGAAACGAATTGATTCGACGTCAGTGGAAGCAGTGGCTACAGCAATGCAGGAGGCGACGAGTGGTGGTGCGCAAACGTGTAGCGCACGGAGAATTGCCCGAACATTGGACTTTCCGTGAGCAAGGTGCGTAAAATACTAAGAAACATCCTTCTTTGCTATCCATTCAAAATTACGTATGTGCATGAGTTGCTTCCTATTGACCTGCCAGCAAGAGAGACCTTTGCTTTAGAATTTCTTGCTCGCATGGAAGTGGGTAATGATTGACCGTGGAAGATTTTGTGGACAGACGAAACCCACTTCCATCTGACAGGGTATGCCAATACACAGAATTATCGAACAAGGGCAAAGGAAAATCCACAGGCAAATAAATCAATGCCATTTCATCCTGAAAAGGCCACTGTGTGATGCGGGTTTACGGCATCATTTATCATAGGGCCATATTTTTTCGAAGAGACAGGTGCTTCCGGTCCTGTTACCTGTACCGTCACTGGTAAGCGCTGTGAGCGGCTGTTGCGCAACCACGTCATTCCAGCTCTCCGACAGTGTGGATGTGTATGATGGGATTATTTTTATGCAAGATGGTGCGCCTCCGCATATTGCAAATCCGGTTAAGCAGCTGCTGAAGCGCCATTTCGGAAGTGCTAAAATTATCAGCCACCATTTCCCTACAGCTTGGCAGTCCCGATCACCGTGTGACTTCTGGCTGCGGGGCTATCTGGATGATGATGATGATGATGATGATGCGTTCCGATTGCAAACTTAGCTGCATTGAAGGCACGCATTGCGCAACGCATTCTGAGCGTGCCTGCGGAAACACTTCGATCAGTTGTGGAACATGATGTTTCTCGATTTCAACGTTGCAGAAAACGGTGGGCAGTATATTGAACATATTTTGCGCCAGTCACACGGAAATTAATAATCCGATTTGATTTTGATTGATGCTTGTTATGCGGTTACTGGCCTCAGGACGTGATTGGTGATTTTTATGCGGATTTTAGCCTCAGGACCGATTTTTCCCATCCGATGTGATATGACCTCGACGTGGTGGATGGGCGTACGTAACTAACAGTATCACAACTGTACATCCAATCACACTGAGTAGTACAGTTTGTTTAACGTCAAACGTACACCTTAGGCATAGTTGCATGTTTCATTTGTCATTTTTAGTCGACCACTATGAAATTATGATGCAAACAGTGCCCTCTATTGCTACATTTGGTAACTATTTATTTTTATTCTGCCATACGTTTTCCCCCTTCACCGATAATATTCTGTTGCAATTTGACGTCATTCTGACCAGTGGTGTTAATTCTACAACGGTTTCAAAGTTTAACTGTAATTATAATCACCCTGCATAACACATCTGACATACCCGTACTTCTCATTCATAAATACAACTGATCCATTTGGAAGTCCATCCTCCTATTCAGGCTTTTTTCATTTACCTTTAAAAATGCACGCTGGAGGAATGAAGTTATCTTCAGCACTGCAACAAGTGATAACTATAATGGTTTCTTATTTTCTCCAGAAGTTACTTGACGCAATGTAGGCGGACCTCTTTCTGCTATAACTTTGTCTGGCCCAGTACTTATCTAAAAGCCAGTTTCGTCCACAAGCTTATCCAGCAAAGAATTTGCTGATATTATATCTAGAACTAAAGAAAAATAAGCAGCAATTGCTTCCCTGTCCATTGCCATAGCCCTGTCAATAGAGAGATCTTGCGGTTTTCTTGTTGTCAGATGTGGGTAACGTTTCAGAAAGGACTGTAACCATTACCAACAGGCATTTTGATTTTCTTTAGAAAATCTATGATTAATTCCATTTCTTTCCGCAAATTGGAACACCATCCTGCGCAGAGATTCTACTGTTGGTGGAAATACACATATTTGCAATCTTTTTATATTAGTGAGCAATAGTTTGTCCTCCTATTCACCAAGGCTACCTAGAAATAATAATAATTACGTGATAGTTATTCGACGACGAGAAATGTTTGCAGAAACTGGAACTGTGTTGTTCTAGCATCATAGTCAATGTCGAACAACTTCGCGTCTGTGTCAACAATTTTTAATTTGATACAATATTACGGTTAAGAACAGTATACAATTTACCCCCTAATCAAGGAAAACACCGTAATTAATACAATACTGCTTACTTTGTGGGCCCACGGTATGCTTCTTTACATCGTTCTCCACCAAACGTCGTTTCAGAGTTCTGTATGGGATGCCATATTCTTAGGAAGCTCTGTAACATTTCATTCCCTCAGCCTCCACAGCCATTTGTAGGGTTCTTGGGCCCCCTGACTCCTATTTGATGTTCTTACA
This sequence comes from Schistocerca piceifrons, assembly GCF_021461385.2. Lineage (NCBI taxonomy): Eukaryota > Metazoa > Arthropoda > Insecta > Orthoptera > Acrididae > Schistocerca > Schistocerca piceifrons. The sequence goes on along the minus strand of NC_060140.1, from coordinate 260,446,845 downwards.
TACGTTCGAGGCATTTCCTATGAAAATGATCTCTGTGTAAGTAAGGAATAAAATTCGTCATCTTATCCCAACAAAACGGTGGCATCTATCCCGGGGATCGGGATGATATGCCACTTTCCGTGATTAGCACAGTATGTCCACCGCATGGAAATTGCCGGGTTCTATTTCCAGGCGGGCCGGGGATTTTTCTCCGCCCGGTGACTGGGTGTTTGTCTTGTCTTCATCATTTCATTATTATTCCGTTAAGTAGTGCGACTGGACAGTGAAAAGGTTGGGGCTTCGTACGGGCACTCATAACCGCACAGTTGAGGGCTCCACAAACCAAGTATCGTCCTCACCGCCTGGAAACTGTGGATGGCAACATACACTACAAAGCAGCCACTACGCTCAACATGTCTAACATTTGCCTCTACTACTTTATTCATACTCTCGTAGGCGCTTGAAAATATATGTGGACCATTAATAAGCAGTCCGCTTTAGCTCTTACCGTGCATTAATTGGTTTAAAAGCAGAGACCCAATGAACATAGCGACGTACGCAGCTGCCTTCCCGTCACACTACGGTTACAGAGTGCCCTACACGATTGTGTCGCTATTTGTCACCACCTGTCGGAAATGGCGGCTTTAGGTATTTCGCCCGGGTAGACATCTCTCCCGATCGACTTTAATTAAACTGACAGTGCTCCGGGTTCTGCAGTGCGCGTTGTAAACATCACAGGACGCTGAAACATCGTAGGGATTTTCACTAGTCGGTGGGCTCGTCGAATACGCTGAGAAAGGAATAATGGTTGCACTTTCTACAACCAAATGAAAACAGGGCCCTGTAAGCAATCAGAACGTCGTGTGGGTGCATAAAAAGGGAAGGAACGATCAAACAAATGGAACGTTTATTAGGATATCGTCACCATATGTGGTCCACATGGTCTCCCGACAGTAACGTGATGCATGGTCGATAGTTGATCGCAGCAGATCCAGTGTATCAGAGCGACACGTCGTCGTATGTTACCCTTCAAATTAGAAAGAATCCGGATACATCCCTGACAGACACGATATTTCAAATATCCCCACAACCAGAAGTCACATGTATTTAGGTTGGTGGATCTGGAAAGCCACACATACTGAAATTCCCTAGAGATAAAGCGTTCGTTACCAAAGACTCTAGAAGCAAATCTTTCCCCTTCTATATATGATGTCACCTCGTCTTGCGTGAAAATAGCGGTGTGGACACAGTTGTGTTCCTGCAAAGCTGGACTCACGCGTTGTACAAGGAGGACCTTATAACGTGCAAATGTCACTGTAGACACCTAACAGGCCCGCGAGATGTTATCTCCCCAAAGAAAAGCAGACTGAGAATGAGGGAGCTTGTGAAATCGCACCTCACGTTCACATAAGCTGAGTGCAGTGGATGTTTCTGCGCGACGTGTGGCGGAATAGAGACCCATATGCGTCAGTTCTGCGCACTAACGGCACCATGCAGAGTAAAATGTGTCTAGTCCGTCCAAAAATATTCCCCGATCACATGCCATCCATTTCCACGAGTCCCAAAAAAGTAGGGAAAAGTCACGCCGTTGTAGCCGTAGGGTTTCATTTGGTGCAAATTATGAACCCTGTAGGGATACCGATGAAACTTCGCACCACAATCTTTCGAACTGTTGACCAGGTGAGACACAATTCCCGTGACACACCTCGGTCACTGACTGCAGAATTCGAGGCTTGTGCTGCACGGTCGTCTACGGCTACAGCCATGGGAATGGGTCGCCTCCCTCTCCTTGCTGCACCACCTAATTCACCTGTTTCTTCAAATTTCTTGATCACACTCTTTAGCCCATTTATTGACATGTGGTCTGTTCGCAGCAGTTTCTGTCGGCGATATTTCCAAAATGCCCCGCTGATATTGCTACCGTTCTTATAAAACAACTTTACGAGGAGTGCGCAGTCTTTCATCTCAATATCCATTGCATTTCGCACGGAAAACCTCAACCCTCTTAAACCTTTACACCAACAGTCACTTCATGAAAGAAATTACCACGCGTCACCGAACGTCAAACAGCATACTGACTTCATAACAGTATACATTTCGTATTCTGACTGCTTCCAGAGCCGTATTTCCACCTGCTGGCAGAAACTGAAACTGTTACTTTTTTCAGCACATTCTGCGAGCTCACCAATTAAGGAATATAACTGCGATGTATATAGCTCGCACTGCAGCAGTGGGAAGTGTCAGTTTAATTATAACCGAGCGATACAAAAGAGTTTTCTAATCAGATTCAGTTTCCATATTCTTTTAGTTTTCATCTTTGTAGTAATCACTGGTGAAAGTAGTTGTCTTGTTTCATCATTAATCAAGAATATTATGGGTTGGACAGGCGTCTGCGAAACGACTTTGGGCTTCATTAAACTCTCGGCACATTGTGGTACAATTTTGTTCAACGATTTCCACTGTGAGAAAACTAGCTTAGGGTTTTAGTCTCACGACAAGCAGGGTTTATTACAGCCCTTCACAAACGACAGTACGGAAAACAAAATGAGTCTAGTGTTATTGCTACAGAGCGGGCTGCTCACAAAGCCCCTTCGCTGTGGTGCGTTTACTTCTAATTACGGACGCACGCACGCACGCACACACACACACACACACACACACACACACACAGTTTTCCCGAATTCGTTAGCTGGGTCCTAGTAATTACAGCGCACGTTTTCGTTAGCTCTTCTCTGAGCCACATCAAAGGTAGGTTACTTTAATCTGAAGAGATGGAGTATTCGCGTCATTGTTACAAAGCCTGTGCCAACGCAAGCCACGAAGTTGCGCCAACAGTCTATATTAAATGTTTATCCCTTGACTGTTGGCAATCAGTGTTGAATATTACAGACAAAAGTAAGCTCTGAGATCGCATCTAAAATTCACCAATTTCATATAAGGTCTATCAGTTGCAAGGTATATTGACAACGTGTTTCCCCAGGTCAGCAGAAAAAGTTGAGATCATACACTGAGAAAAACAAGTTCGCCAGTATGTGAGATGCAGGACATGGGTGTCATAAGAGACAGCGCTTTCCAGACGCCCGTAGTGCCTGAATTGTAGCGCATAACAACCGCGCTTCTGATTCTTGCTAACGCCGTTGGCCAGTCACAGGTGTAGGTCTGTGATCATTGCTATCTGCAAACGAAGAGGGCGCGGGGGGCAAAAGGAGCACTTGTCCCGTTCTGGAAGCTATTCACATTACAATATTATCACGAATTTCGATCAGTGCCTGCTACTCTACTAAACCGCAGATTTAACGTTGCCGAGTGCGACGGCAAATACTGTGACTTCAGCCATCTGTACGTACCTTAAGTTTTCTTAGTTATCACTTTTTCGCAGGAAATTACTCCTATTCCTTCCCGTGCGGTTCTAGGCGCTTCAGTCTGGAACCGCGTGACCGCTACGGTCGCAGGTTCGAATCCTGCCTCGGGCATGGATGTGTGTGATGTCCTTCGGTTAGTAAGGTTTAATTAGTTCTAAGTTCTAGGCGACTGATGACCTCAGAAGTCGCATAGTGCTCAGAGCCATTTGAACCTATTCCTTCGTGCGGCAGCGGTTTCGCCGCTGTTTTTCAGCCAATGTGGACGCGAACCTTTTAGAACCGCGTCGAAATAATAACTCCAATCTTTTCTGTGTCGCTTCCTGGTTCAGGCTATATAGAGGTGCAGGCAGGATCCAATCAAACGCACTAAAAAGCTGATTCCGTCGCCAATTCCCAGCAGTACATTAACATTCAAGCAGTACACGTGCGTGCTCTTCGTCTCCAGTTGTCATAAGAACGTCTCCTTCCCTAGCTGTATAACGGAATCACAACAGTAGTTTATCATTTGTCTGCAGATAAAGAAGACCCGTGATGACTTTCTGAGTCCACACTCTGTTTTCCACAGCAGAGCTGTTGCACGACGTTCGGGAGGGCACAGCCATGATATCCTGTGGGTGTGTACATCTGTAGTCAAACAAGTACCCAAGCGTAGCTGCGAAAAAAAGGAAATAAGATTCTCCGCACTAGAACTCGACGAAGTACAACATAGCCCAACATGCAGTACAGTTGGCGTGCCTTCACTATAACGTGCCAAACTGGAGAGACGAGGACTACCTTGCCTCAGTCCCAGGCTGGCAAAAGTCGATTCTGCCAGTTTTAGTTTGGTTGTAGGAGAGCTCCAACGTTGATCTAGTTAATATACTGATCCTTAACCTAACTGATCAACGCGAGTATGCTTATCGCAGGTTATCACGCTCGCCTATCTTTTCTCAGAGAATTCTATGACTTTCTTGGCCGGCCGAGAGAGGTCATGACCGCGGAATGTTATTTATACGGCTTCGCCGGCGAGGAGAAGGAAGTTGCCGACTTCACTAGGGACGGTTTTCCTCGGGGCCGCTGGCTGGTCACAACACCAGGAGCCGGCTTGGGGAGACACTGTGTGTGTGAGGCCTCGAGGTGGATTTGGATTTACACTAAGGTGACAAAAGTCATGGGACACCTCCTAAGATAGTGTCGGACTTCTTTTTGCACTGCGTAGAGAAACAACTCGATGTGGCATGGACTCAACAGGTCTTTGGAAGTCCCCTGTAGAAATATCGAGCCATGCTGACTCTACAGCCGTCATAACAGCAAAAGAGCTGCAAGTGCGGAATGCTGTGCACGAACTAACCTCTCGATTACGTAACACAGATGTTCGATGGGATACACGTCGGGCGATCTGGGTGGCCCAATCGTGTTCCCTTCTGAGTCGGTGGCATGACATCTTCGTTTCGTAACATGAAGTCCAAGAACGGCTGCAAATGGTCTCCAAATAGTCGAACATAACCATTTCCAGCCAATAATCGATGCAGTTAGATCAGAGAACCCAGTGCATTCCTTGTAAACATTGCCGATACCATTAGGGAGCCACCACCAGCTTGCACAGTACCTTGTTGACAACTTGAGTCCAAAGCTTCAAGGGGTCTTCGCCACACTGTAAGCCTACCATCAACACTTACCATCGGAAATCGGGACTCATCTGACCAGGTCACGCTTTTCCAGTCGTCTAGGGTCAAATCGATATTGTCACGAGCCCTGGAGAGGCACTGCAGGCGATGTCGTGCTGTTATCAAAAGCACTCGCGTCGGTCGCCTGCTGCCATAGTCCATTAACGCCAAATTTCGCCGCATTGTCCTAACGGATACGTTCATCGAACGTCCCACACTGATTTCTGCTGTTATTTCACGCAGTCTTGCTTATCTACAAGCAGTTACAACACTATGCGAACGTAGCTGCTCTCGGTCGTTAACTGAAGGCCGTCGGCCACTGCGTTGACCGTGGTGAAAGGTAAATTTGGTATTCTCGGCGCACACTTGACATTGTGAGTTTCGGAATGTTCAATTCCCAGACGATTTGCGAAACGGTACGCTCCATGCGTATAGCTTCAACTGTCATCCCGGTTTCGAAGTATGTGAATTCCGTTCGTGTGGCCGTAAATCATTTCACATGACTCACCTAAGTAGAAATGACATCACCACCAGTGCACCGCCCTTTTATACCGTGTTTTCGGAATACCACCGCCATCTGCGTATGTGTATATCGCTATCCCACGAATTTCGTCACCTCAGCATACAGCTGTGTGAATTTTAAAGCGCCACTGATTACCTGGAATTGTCCCTCAGAAAAGAAGGCAGCCTGGAGTTATGAATATTGTTCAACTTCTGTAATACGTGTGCACTGGTTCTCGCCGAGGGAAGATTGAATCGTGAGCAATTTGTAAACCTCATACTCCCTGCGTTGTCGAAGGTTTTTAACTAGACTGATTTGTAACGTTCGTAATGTCAGACATTTGTAGTTGCTGTCACCGGAATAATAGCTGGTTCACCTTCAATATCGAGTGGATAAGCTGATAAAGCAAAAAGTTAGTACTGCATTTCGGCTGTTCTGATAGTATTATTTTCGTCTGCGTCGAGTTAATATGACTAATGTGTACAAACTGGGTATATGTGCTTCCCCAGATTTGCCATCTTAATTCTATAGAGTTTAAAAGTGCATTCTCTAAGCGTGTGTTTAATTAGTTTGCTGTTCGGCCATCCAACCGCAGCTAATCTTATGTTACTAGGGCGGATAAGCTCGTGAAAGGGTATTGGCTGGGAGTCATACAGTTCACTATAAATTCTGAATTGTTACCAATAAGCGGAACCAAACTTTGGTAGTTGGATTTCAAACGTCATTGCAGTTGAAATAAAATTAATTTTTAAAGTTTGGTTTTTGTGGGGGTCCACGGCCTCCAGATGCTTAATGAACGTAAACATGGTCCGTAGTAGTCTGTAATGTGATGTTTATTTAATCGTGCGATGAGCTAATTTCGACTAATCGTCATTGTAACGCACCTGTAAAACTTATATGGAGAAGCACTACATTGTATACACACATCGCCCATCGCCACATACATGCACGCATGCAAACGAATTTTCAATCGTTTTGACTTTTTTCTGTTTAATTTTCAGTTTCAGCATAACACTGTGGGAAAATGAATACTTATTTTGTGAGTACTTTCTAGCTTATTTTCAGAACACGTTGTGTACCCTAGACTAATTAATTTGATGTAGTAAATTCAGATCGTTCAATCTAAAATGTGATATCCGTGTTGTACACACATATCTATACTCCGCAACCCCCTTACAATGTGTGGCAGAGGTTACTTCTTATTGCTACCTTTGCCCACCTCTCCTTTTCCATTTATTCATGGCACATGGGAAGATTGACTGTCGACAAACGTCTGTATGAAATCTGATCTCTCCGATTTTCTTTTAGTAGTCACTTTGCAAAATGTTTGGGGGGAAGGTAGTAACATGGTCGCCGACCCTGTTTGAAAGGTACGCTCTTGAAATTTCAACAGCAACCCTCTGTGCTCAACAATGCCCCTCTTATAACGTCTGCTATTGGAGTTTGTTGAGCATCTCAGTAGCACTCTCGCGCTCACTAGTTGATACCGTGATGAAACGTTCCGCTCTTCTTTGGGTCTTCTCTATCTAATCTTTTTTTTCTTTTCCTTGTGTCTTTGTTCAGCATCGGCGCAGGGCCGGCATGGTTATTAACTGATCTGGCATACTTAGTTTAACCCTTAAAGTACCAAGAGGGGAGGGGCGCATCGTGCTTACTTTTTGCAAATATTGTAATTTAGATTGGTATTCTATATTTTAAAATTTTGATAAAAATATTTATTGTTGTTTGTTATTTACTGTACCGGATTTTATAAATATATTAATTTTTTCAGCTAAACCTAATCCGCTAATTCAAGTCTAATGGCGGTCGTCATAATGTCTCCCTCCTTAGTAGCAGATGTGACTTGACATCGAATGTCTTATATCATAAGTTATAGAATTTTGGCAATGTAGACCGTTTGGGTATTCAATTTCTCTGTGTGGGTAGCATCAATGAGCTCAACTGTGATTCATTTCCCTTTTGTTTCTGATTTTTTCTTGGCCATTCTTGCTCTTTACCGTTTTGTCCTTTGTTAGAGACAACTGTGAATGAAAATGTACTGTCGATCTCTTGCTGAGAGAGAAGTATTATTCATGTTATAAGAACCTACAAATTCTGAAATTGAATTTAGTGATAATGATGAATTGATCAGTGAAACTGAAGAGGAATGCATCAATTGGATTCGCAATTGCGAATAAGGACTACCATCAGCTGTAGAATGGAACTACGAAAAATGAAATTTTGAGCCGGACCGGGACTCGAACGCGGATTTCCCGCTTATCACGAGCGGTCGCCTTATCATTTGCCTATCCGTGCACGACTCACAGCCGGGTCCAAACTTCCATATGGCGTCAACCATGCGTCTACGACCAGTGCTTTCAGATCCATTAGATACACACATCAAAATAAGTTTTGCATCATCCCGGTTGCCAGAACTCCTGAAAACAGACGTTAACTGTGGATATTGTATAACAAGCACAGTCCCTTTGACTATTCAGAGATGTCACTAAACCCGACCAAAGATGTAAACAACCACGCATGAGCAGCGCCTATTAGACGGAGGGGATCCCACAGGCGATCAGTTCCAGTCATTTCACCAGGAAGGAGGTATACGGCTCTTGTTGTCTGTAGTTCAACCATGCCTAAACGGTCAAAACCTTGGTTCCGTCGCGTTCGCATTGTTACTTTGTGCCAGGAAGGGCTCTCAACAAGGGAAGCGTCCAAGTATCTCAGAGTGAACCAAAGCGATGTTGTTCGACATGGAAGAGATACAGAGAGACAGGAACTGTCGATGACATGCCTGGCTCAGGCCGCGCAAGTGCTATTACTGCAGTGGATGAGCGCTATCTACGGATGGCTCGGAGAAGCCTGACAGTAACGCCACCATGTTGAATAATGCTTTTCGGGCAGCCACAGGACGTTGTGTTACGACTCAAACATTGCGCAATTGGCAGCATGATGGGCAACTTCACTCCCTACGTCCATGGCGAGGTCCATCTTTGTAACCACGACACCACGCAGCGCGGTACAGATGGGCCCAACAACATGCCGAATGGACCGCTCAGGATTGGCATCACGTTCTCTTCACCGGTGAGTATCGCATATGCTTTCAAGCAGACAATCGTCGGGGACGTGTTTGAAGGCAACCCGGTAAGGCTGAACGCCCTAGACGCACTGTCCAGCGAGTGCAATAAGGTGGAGGTTCCATGCTGTTTTGCGGTGGCATTATGTGGGGCCGACATATGCCGCTGGTAGTCATGGAAGGCGTAGTAACGGCTGTACGATACATGAATACCATCCTCCGACCGATAGTGTAACTATATCGCCAGCATGTTGGTGAGGCATTCGTCTTCATGGACGACAATTCGCGCCCCCGTCGTGCACATCTTGTGAATGACTTCCTTCAGGACAACGACATCACTCGACTAGAGTAGCCAGCATGTTCTCCAGACATGAACCTTAAGGAACATGCCTGGAATCGATTGAAAAGAGCTGTTTATGGACGACATGACCCACCAACGACTCTGAGGGATCTACGTCGAATCGTCGTTGAGGAATGGGACAATCTGGACCAACAGTGGCTTGATGAACTTGTGAATAGTAAACCACGACAAATACAAGTATGCATCAATGCAAGAGGACGTGCTACTTGGTATGAGAGGTACCGGTGTGTACAGCAATCTGGACCACCACCCGTGAAGGTCTCGCTGTATGGTGGTACAACATGCAATGTGTGGTTTTCATGAGCAATAAAAAGGGCGGAAATGATATTTATATTGATCTCTATTCCAATGTTCTGCACAGGTTCCGGAATTCTCGCAACCGAGATGATTCAAAACTCTTTTTGATGTGTGTATAAGAGAGTGTGCTTACGGTGCATGCATGCAGCGGATGATGACGCAGTTGGTGAGGTCTATGAGAAATATTTTACAACCATTGGAAAAATTTGTACGTCCAAACCACCTCATATCACAAGGCGACTAGCACAAAACATGGTAAAGAGTTGGAAGGCATAGGGAACGAAGGTGAAGTAAGAACAGACAATGAGAGAATCATTTCAAAAGCTTTTTTCTCCTGAAACTGTTTACATCATGGTAAAGCTAAGCGATGAAGAATCATTGAGACAGAATTTACTGAAAACAGACAGACCTGAATTTATGGCTTATGTAGGGTTACCTCGTATTATGGGGAATGAGGGCGATAGTAAGTTACGTATTCCCGATTTATGGTCCAACACTTAAGGGCTGTGGAAGTATTTACCTAAAGAACAGGAGGACATCTCAAGAAGAGAATTATATCCTAGCAAATTTGCTTTCAGTGATTCTAGTACTGTAAATATGAAAATCACAATTGTTTCTTACATCTCCCGTAAAAACCCAAAAAGACCTTCTGTCGCAGTGGACTCGACCTTATGACGCTGCAGTTGGTTCACCTACTGACACTAGGAAGAAAACAGGCATAACTGACAATACAATGAGACGAAAGGCAGCATTGACATAATCGATTAAATGGAAATTTTAACTAAGAGGGCTACAAGAAGACGGCTTCTATCTATTTTCTATAGTCTTGTGGACAAAGCACCGTTAAATGTTTGTCAATTGTTTCTGTTCAACTTCATAGAATGGAATAATGCAAAATTTTATAAGCGACGGCTGTTTCTTCGAGAACTGGGATTACAGCTCTCGAAACCATACACTGAAGAAAAGGTTACGATTATTGGAGTACTCAAGAAGTGTGTAGTTTCAGTCATGGGAGGTATTCTCGGACGTAATACGAAGCAGCAGTCCGCTGCAAAGGAAGTTGAAGCAGGAAGGGAAGATGTTATTTGTGTAGTGAAAGCCAGTCAAAAGCAGTGAAGTACAGTAAAATGAACGAACAACAGTGATCTGCAGTAAACACAGCAAGAAAACTGTTATATGTTCCAAGTGTGAAGACATTTCCGAAGAAAGTTGTGAATAAGTGACTCCAGAAACTATGTAATGTAAAATACTGTATTTAATCTAAAATATCTGTAATTTTTTAATTATAATAAAGCGTTCTTCAATAACACTGTAAAGACTTTTACTACCAATAAAAAGAGATACTGCTCAAGAAAATAAGACTAAATGAACTTAAATGATGAAAAAATTGAAAAACACAAAATCGTTTTTGTAGAGAGTGCTAAAAGGAATTTACAGTTTATGGACCTTTGTTACACATCAATAGCTCCTTATACATTATTTTGTTGATTAACGCCAATAAAATTTAAAGAAATTTGAATTATATGAATTTTTTGTGGTGGACAAAAAGGTACTGCGCGTTATGAAAAATACTTTGACATTGTAAGGGTTAAGAGATGGCCAGATGCCCTTCCTATCGCCACCCTGTTTCCATCCGGGAAGGAATGTGTGTACCCCAGCTCTCTGCGAATGGTGTTCTTCTACATCTACATACATGCTCCACATCGACCGTACGGTACGTGACACAGACTACATCGTACCACTACTAGTCATTTCCTTTCTTGTTCCACTCGCAAACAGGGCGAAGGAAAAATGCCTGCTAAAAGCCTCTATACGAGCCCTAATTTCCTGCATCTTATCTTCGTGGTCCTTACGTTGACGTAGTAGAATTGTTCTGCTATCAGCCTCAAATGCCGATTCTCTAAATTTCCGCAATAGTGCCTCGCAAAATGAGCGTCGTCTTCCCTCTAGGAACTCCGATTTTAGTTCACGAAATATCTCCGTAACCCACCCGTAATAAGTTTAGCAGCACACCTCTGAATTGCTTCGATGTCTTCCTTTAATCCGTCCTGTTATGGACCCCAAACACTCGTGCGGTACCCAAGAAAGGCTCGCATTAGTGTTCTATACGCCTTCTCTTTATAGCAGAGGTACACCTTCCCTGCTAACAACCTGAATGGATTATTCTATTTCATATCGCTTTGCAACATTACGCCTAAATATTTAATCGACGTGACCGTGTCAAGCAACATCCTAATAATGCTGTATTCGTACCTTACAGTATTGATTTTCCTACTCATCTACGTTAACTTGCATTTTTCTACATTTGGAGGAAGCTGGTATTCATCACACCGACTAGCAATTCTAAGTCATCTTGTATACTCCTTCAGCAATTCAACGACGACACCTCCCATACACCACAGCGTCTTCAGCAAACAGCTGTAATTGGCTGTTTGCCTTGCCTGTCAGATCATTTATGCGTAGAGAGAATGTGAGTGGTACTCTCACACTTCCCTGGGGCGCTCCTGACGACACCTTTGTCTCTGATGAACACTCGCGTCGAGGACAACGTACTGGGTTCTGTTACTGAAAAAGTTTCGATCCACTTACATATCTGGAAACCTAAACCGTATGCTTGGAAATTCAACAGACTACAGGTAAGCACCATGTCAAACGATTTCAGGAAATCTAGGAATGTGTAATATTCCTGTTGCTCTCCATCCATGTTTTATAGGATATCACACGAGAAAAGAGCAAGCTGAGTTTCGCACAAACGATGCCTTTTCAATCCGTCATCCACGTGAAAGTGAGCGAAAGTTTTCAAAATATCTGTGAATTGTGTAACAGAGGCGAGACTTGGGTACCAGCCCGGTATTCACCTAGTGGATTCGATCAGGGGGCGGAGCACATCCCCATTCCGGAAGCTGCACTTAACATGCACAGATATCCATCTGTCATCATCTCCATCTAATCTACTTTAAAAATACTAAGTGGACAAATATAGTCATTTGCGTGACAGTACGTTTTGCGTGCTTCTTGTCAAATTTGGTTCTTGGATCACGGCACGCTTCCAGATTCACCAGGTACTTCAAAACCGAAAAATTTAGAACCTTAGCCCCTCTTGAAAGATATTCTGTGGACGTCGATGCCTGTAATACACTCCTGGAAATTGAAATAAGAACACCGTGAATTCATTGTCCCAGGAAGGGGAAACTTTATTGACACATTCCTGGGGTCAGATACATCACATGATCACACTGACAGAACCACAGGCACAAAGACACAGGCAACAGAGCATGCACAATGTCGGCACTAGTACAGTGTATATCCACCTTTCGCAGCAATGCAGGCTGCTATTCTCCCATGGAGACGATCGTAGAGATGCTGGATGTAGTCCTGTGGTACGGCTTGCCATGCCATTTCCACCTGGCGCCTCAGTTGGACCAGAGTTCGTGCTGGACGTGCAGACCGCGAGAGACGACGCTTCATCCAGTCCCAAACATGCTCAATGGGGGACAGATCCGGAGATCTTGTTGGCCAGGGTAGTTGACTTACACCTTCTAGAGCACGTTGGGTGGCACGGGATACATGCGGACGTGCATTGTCCTGTTGGAACAGCCGGTCTAGGAATGGTAGAACGATGGCTTCGATGACGGTCTGGATGTACTGTGCACTATTCAGTGTCCCCTCGACGATCACCAGTGGTGTACGGCCAGTGTAGGAGATCGCTCCCCACACCATGATGCCGGGTGTTGGCCCTGTGTGCCTCGGTCATATGCAGTCCTGATTGTGGCGCTCACCTGCACGGCGCCAAACACGCATACGACCATCATTGGCACCAAGGCAGAAGCGACTCTCATCGCTGAAGACGACACGTCTCCATTCGTCCCTCCATTCACGCCTGTCGCGACACCACTGGAGGCGGGCTGCACGATGTTGGGGCGTGAGCGGAAGACGGCCTAACGGTGTGCGGGACCGTAGCCCAGCTTCATGGAGACGGTTGCGAATGGTCCTCGCCGATACCCCAGGAGCAACAGTGTCCCTAATTTGCTGGGAAGTGGCGGTGCGGTCCCCTACGGCACTGCGTAGGATCCTACGGTCTTGGCGTGCATCCGTGCGTCGCTGCGGTCCGGTCCCAGGTCGACGGGCACGTGCACCTTGCGCCGACCACTGGCGACAACATCGATGTACTGTGGAGACCTCACGCCCCATGTGTTGAGCAATTCGGCGGTACGTCCACCCGGCCTCCCGCATGACCACTATACGCCCTCGCTCAAAGTCCGTCAACTGCACATACGGTTCACGTCCACGCTGTCGCGGCATGCTACCAGTGTTAAAGACTGCGATGGAGCTCCGTATGCCACGGCAAACTGGCTGACACTGACGGCGGCGGTGCACAAATGCTGCGCAGCTAGCGCCATTCGACGGCCAACACCGCGGTTCCTGGTGTGTCCGCTGTGCCGTGCGTGTGATCATTGCTTGTACAGCCCTCTCGCAGTGTCCGGTGCAAGTATGGTGGGTCTGACACACCGGTGTCAATGTGTTCTTTTTTCCATTTCCAGGAGTGTAGTTTTCCGAAGGTAAGAACATAGTGGCGATCAAATTTCAGCTTCAGCTCTGTTTAATGTTCGGATCGGGCACATGAACTAACTGAAACTTCTTTATTTAAACGAGTGTGTCTGTGCTTAAATTGCTGAATGACTGAGAAGATGAAACTTCTGCGTTATTTGATTCTGAAAAAGCTGAATAAAACTGAACATACTGAGCCTGCTTTCTGTTTACTTTTTCTTATCATGTCAACACTAACCCATAATATTCTAGCGCAACGCAATCTGACTGCTCAAAAACATTACAACCTAACTTCAAATAATTAATACAAAATAATGGCCTTGACTAAAAAGAAATCTTAACAATAACCTATACATTTTATTAAGTATTTATCTCACAAAAATCTTCATTACGCGAACTACTGCAATACAGCGAGCGTCAATACTGCCAGCTAAAGAAAAGATTCTAATTACTAAATCCACTAACTACTAATAGGCATGTGGTTAGCAAAGGAAAGATTTCAAGAATGTTTGTATCCTATGTGATCCAAATTGTGAGGATTTTCCATTAGTGGACATCAGTAAGCCTCCTTGCGAAATGTCAGTCTTATCTAACCATGCTGCGAATAATATACCTTAATGATGGACTTTTGTACAAACTGCGGCGTCCATATCGCATACTTTATCTGGTTATGGCATAAAGAAAATATGTTCTTACCGCAGGACGGGTCCTTCCAGCAATAACGCAGCAAATAAGGGCGCAATCATGGTGGTGTATTGCTGCTCTACCGTTGGTTCTGACCGAGAGCGTGAGGTACTATGCGAATATGATAGAAAGAGACAAATTATTTTATGCAGGTAACACACTCGTCGTACGTGAGATGACAATCAACTTCTACATACAACAAACGAAGTTATACCTCAAATAAGAGCTAAGTGCGGATGCTGTAAGGAGGTGTCGCGCCATATGAGAAATGCTGCTTATCACAGTGCGATAAGAACCTTCGGTGAAAGTTCACATTGTCACGGATCATCCTGTTAAGCATTATATTTCACACTGGATAGATTCGTAAATTAGAATCTTTAAGGTTAGTGAAGAGTGAAACGTGAATGCGAAATTTCTACTCTCGTGGAATCAAGCTTAGAAACAGGGCAGCCAAATCTCTCTTATTTCCTGGGATCTCATTTATTACAGCAATATTTTTTCAATTCTCCCGGCTCCTTTATTGAATGCATGTTTCTCCTGTACATTTCGTCAGTGACCACTGTTGTAAATATCAATTGCGCTAAGTACTATCGATAGTTCAAGTTTTACGACCAACAGGATCTCGAAAAGTTTTCGTATAATAATCGATACTAATGTGATGTACTTCTACGGAAATAAGACGGTTTTGCTCAAGGGGATGTGAGGAGAGGAATAAGAATGACATAACACACGCGCCCAGAGGGGTCGTGAGAGAGGGATGGTTACTCGTTTCTCGGTGAGTGTGGCAACTTACAGATGCGATCGCCTCGTACTAATCTGCAGATGTTGTAAATATAAGACACGGAACAAAGAAGGGTTCACGGAGGAGGATTATAGAGATGTACAAGTTTAAACACGCTAGTTACGTTATGTATTGACCAAGTGACTCACGCAACACAACATTTCGCAACGCGTCCAAAGAATTTTTTCTCTTGTGAAAAATATGTGGACTGGTAAGAGAAACAGCAGCAGTTTAGAACTGATTAAGCCAGAGCTTATGATTGAAATCAATTTTGATTATAATTATAAAAAATTCTTTACATTGACGTATAAAGATAAAAAATTGAAGATTTCTGCAGAGTCTATAAATAAGTCCTTTTAGGATACAACTAATATACATGTGCAAATTTGTTAAATTTTGTTGTGATTATATTTTTGTTTTATATGCCATCAACAAATAAATTCATTTGTTTAGATTAGACTTATTTTTCATTCCTTAAACTCAGAAATGAGGGAATCCTCGTACGTGTGGAACAAGTCAGAAAACATAACCTGACAAACATTTAGACCGCTTGAGTGTTAATTCTCATTTCTGAATGTACGTCACAGATTGGCCTTATTACAAGATTTTTCACTATAAAAATTTTCTTTTGCTTTGTGGAGTAGCCCCGAAATATGATACTGTATGACAATAGAGTAAAAGTAAGCAAAAGGTGCTAGTTTTTATATATTTGTATCTCCGTTGTCAGCCATTCCAATAAAATACGACGTATTTATGTAGCTGAAATTTACTGCTACCTAATCTCCCTTAAAATCGTGGTCAGGTGATGGTCATCTCCCTTAAACCCGTTATCGAATGATGGCTACCCTATTTAGTCTATGTCTACAGTAGTGGCTTTTGATGCAGTGTACGCTTTGGTTCAAATGGCTCTGAGCACTATGGGACTTAACATCTATGGTCATCAGTCCCCTAGAACTTAGAACTACTTAAACCTAACTAACCTCCGGACATCACACAACACCCAGTCATCACGAGGCAGAGAAAATCCCTGACCCCGCCGGGAATCAAACCCGGGAACCCGGGCGCGGGAAGCGAGAACGCTACCGCACGACCACGAGCTGCGGACAGTGTACGCTTTGTTCAAGCGTTTCGCTCTAAAGCGTAACGATTGATTAGTTGTCACTTCCCATCTCAACGTGTTTCACTAAATGTCCACACAGTATGTTCGGCCGTGCTCGGCAACCGCAGTACGCGCTGCAGTAGCGACCGCTCTGCGCTGATTGCATTCCCTCTGTGAATATCAAGAGCACTAATCTCGTCAGCCAGCAATTCGCAAACAGCATATACCGTGTCCACCGACAATACTGTCGTGATTAATTTTACACACCTGTCGTAGCCTGGACGTAAAACGTCTACGGCATTGAAAAAATTCTGTGCAACGAAAGTCTATTTCGCTATTGGCTGCATAGGCGTCGAGTGCAGGAACAAATAAAAAGGCACACATTAGAAAATAAACTATTTTTTCCAGAAATAATTGCATGTCACCAGTTTGTTAATGCGTATTTACTATTTATTCTTTTCTGTTTGAGCTAATTATTTGGCCTCCACACCAGAAGAGAATTAGAGGAGAATAACACCTATTTTTACTATTAAAAACAGTCTTGATCACAATTAATTTATTACGGTGACCGGTTTCGACCACTACTGTGGTCATCTTCAGACCTACAAGTCGTATAGAAAGCTTTAATTAGAGGGCTACATACATTAAAGAAAATACATAAAGTTATAAAGCTATAAAACGATGGATTACAAATGAGTAAGAACCTTCTCCTGCTGGAGAATGACTACTGGAGAAACCAGTGCACGTCTTACTATATATAATGGAGGCTCCGGCCACATCTGACGGAATGATGTCATTACTAACCAATAAGTTATAAGTCGAATAACAATGTAAAATTTCTTCGATAAAAGAAAATTTTCAAGAAATAAAAATAAACACTCACTAAACTTAGCTTATTTAACAGCTATTGTCAATTAAGAAGCGTTTTTAATATGTAAACATGTTGGATAAATGAACTTCGTTTTGACAGTACATGGGTTGCCCTCTCAAGGCCTGTTAATGAACCATTTGGAACCACTGGTTGCCATGGTGACGTTGGACGCCGTTCCAACACATCCGTTTGTAACACATTGATCACTGTCACTCCCATAATATATTCAAAAGAGAAATCAGTCCCAAGATCTGCAAACAATAGCAAGTGCGAAGGTGATGACATCTGCGTATGTGCGACATAAAGCAGGGACGAGCGGGCAAGATGTAATGGGAGATTTAGATCAGTATCCAGTTAGAGAGAAAGATTTAAACAAAATGCATTGGAGGTGCAGGGGCATGATGACCATAGCTTCAGAAAAGAAGCAACTCCGTTGTTTAATTGTGATAGACGACGTACTTCGCGTAAGAAGAGCAGCAGAATACGCTAGAATATGCACATGAAAACGGAAGAAGGAAGTTTGAAAAGAAGCTCGCACAAATGTGTGTGAATAATCCATTACGTCTAAGTCTGAAGCCGTATGCTCTATCTTCGAAGAACGGAGAAGTCATAATCGATGCAGACGATAATGGGACAGACGAAAATCAATATATTCTTCCTAATGTGAAAAAAAAAGAAATTAAAAGAAAGAAAAAGAAGAAAAAGAATAGCTATGGTAGCAGTTCATAAGTTAACCGGAAAAGCGGAAACGGTTTCCTTTTCTTACAACCCCCCTCCTCCCCCCCCCCCCCCCCCGTTGATGTTAGAGATTACATATGGTCCAGCCACATTAATGTGACCACCTCCTATGTTCGACGTCAGTGTACAATAACCATTCACAGACGGTAGATGGCAGCGCTAGCAGTGGAGGATATATAAATAGTGTCGGGAGAGGGGGTGGGGGGATACGGATAACATTTCTATTGTTGTCGTAATGTGGCAAGGTTCGCGTGCCGCTGTGGTTAAAGTATACCGTGTATGGTAAATGGCTCTATTCGAAAACGGCGCCGAGGCATCTGTGGTACACCGCGGTCTACAGGGTTGAACGACGGCTGCGGGGATGTGTAAGAGCGAACAGACGTTGAACTGTTGAGAAACTGAGCGCCCAGATCAACCAAGGGGCTACCAACAGCGTCTCCTCAACGAACGTCCAGCGAATGTTGCTGCGTGTGGGCTTGCAGAGAAGGCGCCTGGTACATGCATCCGTGACGACTGCTGTTCACTGGGAACGGAGGCTGGAATTTGCACACAAATGCCGCAATCGAGCGCCCACTGAATGGTGACAGTTGGCCTCATCGGACAGATAACTGTTGACGTGTACGGTCTGAAACCTTGGAAAGTATAGGCCCTGTAACAGTCGTTCAGAAGGGACCAGGCCAGATGAGGGAGCGTTATGGTGTGTGGAGTGTTCTCGTGCGTTCCTTGGGTGATCTAAACACAACAAGTCAACAGAAACATGTATCTATCCTTGGGAATCATGGCCACCCCTACATACAGTGCTTTTTCTCAGCACGATAGTATCTACCAGCAGGACAATGCAACATGTAACACCATTCGCAATGTACGTGCCAGGATAAGTTTACCGTGCTCCCCTGGCCAGAAAACTGCGCGGCTTTAAACCCAGTCGAGAATCTATGGGACTACCTCGATCGTGCTGTACACAACATATGTTAGAAACCTAGTGCACGGTACCTTCCAGAATTTCGCTGACTCTCTTCCTACATGTCAGTTACGTCTCTTGAACCGATATTGCGTAAATATTTTGTATCGGTAATTTTGCAGTATTGGCACTTTATCTAGCAATGAATACTTTAGAGTAAAAAAAAAAGAGCAGCTTTGCAGAAAACAACATAATGAACATGTGTAGCTCTCTGAAGCGCTGTATTTTTTTGTGCGTAAAGTATTTATCCTGTTACGAAAAAAAGCGAGAGAGATCCGGATTTCCGTTGCCGGGGCTCGTGCTTTTAGCACAGCCCATCAATGCCTGACTGCCCCTCGGGACTTTGGATTGAGTGACTGGGCGTACATGGCGAAAATAAAAGCGGCCAGCAGAGCCGCAGGTGGCTGTCCGGAGAACCGTTTGTGCGCGAGCGAACAAAAGAACAGCGACATACAGCGGCAGGCTTCGTTCCTCAAGTTACCGACCAACTCTACGTAGTATGAAAACTGCAAAAAGCTGCTTCCTGATATTACCTGCTATTTTAAACAAACAATTGGGTTGAAATAAAATAAGTCAAAGACTAGCTCAGCGATCTTCTTCACTGTAAGATCTAACAGACACACAGTTTTGTTATCACTCTGGACAAAAAACTAATAATACAGCCTCTGTCCTAGCTAACGAAATTAATTCGGCGTGTTACAGAGTGTACAACCTTCTTCAGGTATGCTGTATCCATCTGAAGTCACTCATTGAAGGTTATATCCCATATACCCACCAAACTGCGAGGATGTTGGCTGAGACTACCCATCCGCTGTTTCAGATCGTCACAGACTACTTCTGTGGAATTAAGATCGGATGATATAGCGGGACAGTCGAAATGTGATAGGTGCGTGACTGTTTGTCATACCACGATCAGTACAGCACTATGAACAGGAGTGTTGTCATCCTGAAAGACGAGCGTGTCCACAATCTCGTCATGAAGACGCAGAAAAAAAGAGAAACATTTGGTCAACGAGAATGTTGAAATAGCCGTTCTGCTTCATGTTTACGGTAACCTGAATGATTGGATTAGATTAGACTGATACTTGTTGACAGATCATGAATATAACACTTCGTATTGATGTGGAACGTATCAGTTTAACAAAAGGTTTCTTTACATGACATAATTCAGTTTTTAATAATTGTAAAATTACTTGTTTATATGTTAAAATTCATCTACTGAATAGAAGGAGTTGTCATTCAGAAATTCATTTAATTTGCTTTTAAATGCTGGTTGACTATCTGTCAGACTTTTGATGCTATTTGGTACGTGAGCTATGGCTTCTATGGCAGCATTATTCAACGCTTTCTGTGCCAAAGTTGGATTAAACCTAGAATAGTGAAGATAAGCCTATGTCATGCGAAAGCGGATAGTAAAAACAAGCACAGTCGGGTTATTTACTCATATGTTTATCACCAAAACTTGCAATAACCCTGACAGCATAAGTACCTGAACTTAAACATTAGAGCGGATCATCAATTATTTCTTCCAACTGTATGACTCTTCAAGGAACAGACCCAAAATTTTGAATACTCTGCCTTAGCTACAGAGTTCTGTTCAGAGTCTATATTTATTAATCGTCTTATGCATATTCCTATACAGAACAGTATATACTGTGTTTTATCAAAATTTAATGAGAGTCCATTTGCAGGCAACAACTTAACTTTCTGAAAGTTATTCTTTACAAATTCCACAAATAATTCGTTTTTTGGATGTGATTACTACAGTCCTATTAGCAGCAAAAATAACTAGCTTTGCATCTCCGTGAATATTGAGTACCAAGTTGTTAACGTGTATTGAGAATAGAAAGGGACTTAAGACCGAACCCTGTGGGACCCCATTATTGATACCTCCTCAGTTTGAGAAATCAGTTGATTTCTGAGCATTATGTTAACTGTTTATTTCAAACTTCTTCACGCTTCAGTTAAATATGAATAAAACCACTTGCACACTGTCCCACTCATACCACGGCGTTTAAGATTATATAAAAGAATTCCTTGATTTACGCAATAAAAAGCCTTTAATGTTTGATCAGTGAGAGCATATAATTATAGCATTTTCTGAGGAAAAACATTTTAGAAAACCAGACTCACATTTTGTTAGTTTTTTATTTTTACAAAAATGTGAAGCTTCTCTTCAATGCATCACTTATTCAAACATTTTGAGTAAAGCTGTCAGAAGCGAAATTGGGCGGTAGCTTTTGGTATCACATCTATTTTACTTTTGATGCTATGGTTTAACAACTTCAGTCTATCAGTAAAAATGCCCTGTTTCAGTGAGCTACTACATATGTGTGGCTGAGAATC
Organism: Schistocerca piceifrons; assembly: GCF_021461385.2. Classification (NCBI taxonomy): domain Eukaryota; kingdom Metazoa; phylum Arthropoda; class Insecta; order Orthoptera; family Acrididae; genus Schistocerca; species Schistocerca piceifrons. The sequence goes on along the minus strand of NC_060140.1, from coordinate 260,425,609 downwards.
CTACTTACCTGTTGGTAACAAACTTTTAGTACTCTATTCGAAATGCCATCAATCGCACGCAAACTTTTACTTTTGAGTGAGTTTATTATTTTCCTAATTTCAGAAAGAGAGGTGGACAGAACCTCAGTTTTGTCGAATTCCATAGGTATTGCCTCTTCCATTACATAGCCTTGTCTTTTCCAATAAACATCTGCACCCAAGTGACGGTAGCAAAACCGCCCAGCAAAACAACACAGAACCACCTCCGGTCAGAACTACACCGCCCACGCATACGAGCTAAACGTCTCGTTGCGTCGTCGGTGAATTCGATGTCGCAAAATCGCGACTCATAGGACGACACTACATGTCTCCAGTCAGCTGCTGTGTTGGTCAGTCGCTTCGGACGTGCAGCTGTATACGCCGCTGTAAGCAACGGCCTTCTGCGAGTTACTCGAGTATACTGCAAGCATTTACCTTCGTAGTCTCTCTCCGAAACTAGTCGAGGTGGACCGTCATGCAGTGACAGCTTCAAGTCGTGTCGGATTTGTAAGCGACTGTTAGAGTTAAGGTGTGGCACTAGTTTAAGGTCCCTTTCAGTTAGGATATTTTTAAGACCATTGTTATAAACGTGTAATATATAGTTGCGAGTGGTACACCATTCTTCATGGACACGTTGGGCAATTCACACTGATACACTTGCGAGGTGTCGGGGTGGAGAAGAGTTTGTACCTCTTTAATTCAGACGAATTTTGCATGAGAACGAGACATGCACCTGAACCCCTCCTTATCTACCAGCTAATTAATTATGCGCACAATGGTAACGGAAGAAAATGATGGTGGCCCCTGCTAGTTGGTGAAATAAGGAGTGCACACTCATAATAATTTAATAAAAATCGTAATCTACCCAGTAAAAAAGAGAACTTTATCTAATAAACAACAGGAAATGGGATTCTGCATATATCTACGAAATGATGTGCGGATTATATATTACAATGAGATTTATTATACATCAGAACATAAATGCACATGATTATCGACACAAATAGTAGGTTAAAGGATAGGGTATACTGAAATATTATGAGAATAAGAGTTGGCTCGAGAACAACGAGCTCCTATTCTCTGTGATGCAATAGATTGACAATAATGACTGGAGGTCCAAATTAATCAAATATTAATCTGCCAACTACATAGCAGTATCGAAATTAGTAGTGAGATCTTAAATGGGATCACATGGAGAAACAAGCAAGGTGGACTTGTGACAAAACGAGCGCGCGTGCTGCTGAGGGATTCAGTATAAAATTGATAAGGTCCTACAATGCCGGAGCCGCAAAATACTATACCAGCACTGAAATCTGCAGCACGTCGTCGGTAGGCAGCGTCCTGATGATATAGACGCCGACTTCTGCAACTCTGTGTCAACCCGTGGCCGCGAAGGCTGTCCGAGAATTTTAAGTTCTTTCGAAAAACGAGCGACCAAGTCGCAAGACCGACTGACTCCAAGGAAGATCAGATCCCGACTTTTCCTCTGTGATGCGATGCAAGAGTGAAGCCAGTATTGCTCAACTTCCTACTCTCCTCAAAAACTGCGAATCAGTTCCCACACACTGTCTCAGAACATAATTCGCGCCAATAGCGACCGTTCCCTCCAATTTCGAGCAGGGCTTTATGACGTCAACTAGCCTCAGTTTAAGCTGATCAATCGTGCCTCTGCTTTTCAACTGAGGGCACTGAACTTGCTATTTGACCGGCTCGAAAACAACCTGCCTAGACCATCGGCCATCCGCCGCACCCAGCAGGGCACGGTCCACAAGTATTCTCAGAATCAACAGGACAATGCAGTCAGTTGGTGCCAGGAATCTTCGTTCCGGACGCGCCGGAACGGTATACACATATACTGCGGCGACACTCAGACGTCTCGCAGGTCGTATCGCCCTGCACACAATAGGCGAAACTCGACCGACGTCAGTCGTTCCGCCAGGCGCTTAAGCCTGTTGTAGGAAGGCCTCAGGGAAGTGCAGCCACCAACCGGAAATGCCGTGTGCCGCGTCCTCTGATGCTTGCCTCGCACAGACCACCCAGGGAAGTAACCCAGCATGTTCAAAAATCAAGTGAAAAGCATTTTTTGAGCTTTCAGTACAAATACTCTCATTACAATAACCTTATTCGCTCTGTTACTACCATGCAGTGACACAGAACATTAATAAAATTGATGAAAATGAGAAGAGACATGTAAAAGAGGGCGGGGAACCTCTCACACTCACATACTGGGCAACTTCATTGGCTGTCTGGCCATGAGGATTTACCAACTGAAACCAGGACTTAATCTGAGCGGGGCACGGTTCCCAGTCGTCCAGGGTCCAATCGATGTGGTCGCGAGCCCAGGAAGGGGCTGCTGGCGATATTGGGCGAGCTGTCAGCAAAGGCACTCGAGTCGGTCGTCTGCCGTCGCAGCCCATTAGCGCCAAATTTCGCCGCTCTGTCCTAACGGATACGTTCGTCGTACTTCCCACGTTGCTTTCTGAGGTTATTTCACGCGGTGTTGCTTTTCTGTTAGCGCTGGCAGCCATACGAAAATGCGGCTGCTCTCGGTCGTGAAGTGAAGGCCGTCGGCCATTGCATTATATCATGTGTACGCGATACTGCCGCCACATGTATATGTGTTTATCGCTATCTCATGACTTTTGGCTCCTCGGTGTAAAAACAGTACACTGGCGGAGCTGTCATTTGTACTCAGGTGATTCAAGTGGAAAGGTTTCCGATTGCCGCACAACAGGAATTAACAGACTTTGAATGCGAGCTAGTAGTTGGCAGTAGATGCATGGGACATTCCGCTTCGGAAATAGTTAGGGAATTCAATATTCCGAGATCCACAGTGTCCAGAATGTGTCCAGCATACCAAATTTCAGGCATTACCTCTCACATCAGACAACGCAGTGTCCTACGGCCTTGACTTAACGACCGAAATCAGCAGCGTTTGTGTTGAGTTGTCAGACAAGCGACACTCCCTGAAATAACCACAGAATTCAACGTGAGACGCACGACGAACGTATCTGTTAGGACAGTGCGGCAAAATGTGGCGTTACTAAGATATGGCAACAGACGACCGACGCGAGTGTCTTTGTGGCTTGCAACGCCTCTCTTGTGCTCGTGACCATATCAGTGGACCCTAGACGACTGGAAAATCGTGGCCAGGTCAGCTAAGTCCCGATGTCAGTTGGTAAGAGCTGATGTTAAGTGTTAGATTGTGGAGCCATGGACGCGAGTTGTCGACAAGGCACTGTGAACGCTAGTGGTGGTTCCATAATGGTGTGGGCTGTGTTTACATGGAATCGACTGGGTCTTCTAGTCAACTGAACCCACCATTGACTGGAAATGCTTATATTCGGCTATTTGGAGACCATCTGCAGCTATTCGTGGACTTCATATTCCCTACAAGGATGATGGATGAGAATGCGACATGTCACCGGGCCACAACTGTTCGTCCTTGGTTTCATTCTGGACAGTTCGAGGAAATTTTTTGTCCTCTCAGATCGCCCAACAGAGGACACATTCGCGTGGTCAGTTAGTGCACAAAATCCTGCACCAGCAGCTGTAGAGGCAACACGGCTCTCCCTAAATCACTCCAGGCAAATGCCGGGATAGTTCCTTTGAAAGGGCACGGCCGACTTCCTTCCCCGTCCTTCCCTAATCCGACGAGACCGATGACCTCGCTGTTTGGTCTCTTCCCCCAAACAACCCAACCCAACACGGCTCAATACTTCTAGAGCGGACTTCAAACGACTTGTTGAGTCCGTTACACGTCGATTTGCTGCTCTACACCGCGCAAAAGGATCAGATAACTTTTGTCACCAAAATGTAGACAATATGTTCATTTCATCTTAAATGAAATCAGAAACAGACAAGGCAGAAAACTATGGTACAGATTTTGAATTTTTTCGTTTAAAATCTCATCACTCGCAAACGCTTAAAATCACACGGAAGGAAGCACCTTTTTCAGGCAACAAGGCCAAGCTCACTAAAAAGCATCTACTCCCCGTTAACACCTCCTAAAAAGTAATATGCGAGAGGGCTGCAAGAAGTTATATTACACAATGTTATGAGAGGCCACGTAACTTTTATTGAACGTTGCACTACTCTTGAAAGTGACACGGATACAGTATATGATCAAAAGTGACCGGACGCTCCCAAAAACATACGTTTTTCATATTAGGTGCATTTTGCTGCCACCTACTGCCAAGTACTCCATATCAGCGACCTCAGTAGTCATTAGACATCGCGAGACAGCAGAATGAGGCGCTCCGCGGAACACACGGACATCGAACGTGGTCAGGTGGTTGAGTGAAACTTCTGTCACACGTGTGTACGCGAGATTTCCACACTCCTAAACATCCCTAAGTCCATTGTTTCCGATGTGATAGTGAAGTGGAAAGGTGAAGGGACACGTACAGCACAAAAGCGTACAGGACTGCCTCGTCTGTTGACTGACAGAGACCACCGACTGTTGAAGAGGGTCGTAATGTGTAGTAAGCAGACATCTATCCAGACATTCGCTGGCCGCGGTGGTCTAGCGGTTCTAGGCGCTTAGTCCGGAACCTCGCGACTGCTACGGTCGCAGGTTCGAATCCTGCCTCGGGCATGGATGTGTGTGATGTCCTTAGGTTAGTTAGGTTTAAGTAGTTCTAAGTTCTAGGGGACTGATGACCACAGATGTTAAGTCCCATAGTGCTCAGAGCCATTTGAACCATTTTTTATCCAGACATTCACACAGGAATTCCAAACTGCGTCAGAATCCACTGCAAGTACCATGACAGTTAGGTGGGAGGGGAGAAAACTTGGATTTCATGGTCGAGCGACAGCTCATAATCCACACATCACGCCGGTAAATGCCAAACAACACTTCGCTTGGTGTAAGGAGCGTAAACATTGGACGACTGAACAGTGGAAGATCGTTGTGTGGAGTGACGAATCACGGTACACAATGTGGCGATCCGGTGGCAGGGTGTGAGTATGGAGGATGGCCGGTGAACGTCATTTGCCAGCGTGTGTAGTGCCAACACTAAAATTCGGAAGTGGTGGTGTTATTGTGTGGTCGTGTTTTTCATGGAGTGGGCTTGCACCCCCTTGTTGTTTTGCGTGGCACTATCACAGCACAGGCCTACATTGACGTTTACGCACCTTCTTGCGTCCCACTGTCGAAGAGCAATTCGAGGAACACGTTTGCATCTTTCAACACGCTCGAGCACCTGCTCATAATGCACGCCATGTGACGGAGTGGTTACACGACAATAACGTCCCTGTAATGGACTGCACAGAGTCCTGGTCTGAATCCTATAGTACTTCTCTGAGATGCTTTGGAACGCCGACTTCGTGCCAGGTCTCACCAACCAACATCGATACCTCTCCTCAGCGCAGTACTCCGCGAAGAATGGGCTACCATTCCCAAAGAAACGTTCCAGCACCTGACTGGACGTATGCCTGCAAGAGTGGAAGCTGTCATCAAGGCTAAGGGTGGGCCAGCACCATATTGAATTCCAGCAATACCGATGGAGGCGTCACGAACTTGTAAGTCATTTTCAGCCAGGTGTCCGGATACTTTTTATCACATAATGTATATGGTATAATTTTTCAACATAGTTACTAAGTCGCTGGGAACACTGTTTGAACGATCTATCAATCGTTAAATTCCTCGACGGTAGAAATCCGCTCCTTGGCCAAGAAGCATTTCGGGAACCGTCGTGTGAGCGTTCTCATGGTTGGAAAATGCGCGACTGCTGCGAATCAGCTCATCGACTGCCTGGACGTGGTCGTCTGTGACTGATGTCGAAGGCCTCCCTCACCGACCAACATCATCCACGTGTGTGCGGCCTTGATCAAAATGTTGGCACCATATTACTTAGGCTGGAAGGGATTTGCATTTTTTCTATGTACAGCCAGAATTTCCACGCGAATCTTCGTACTATTTAGACGTTTTTCTACGCAACCATCTTACTGTCCCGCGTACTTCAACTTCGGAGTTCGTTTTCAGTTGCCGCGCCATTTCGCCCCTGCAGTATTATGCACTTATTACTGGTACCGCAGCAGAACAGCGTCTGCAGGAAAAACAAGTCATGTGCTCTCTTCTGACAACGTCTTGTATTTCCAGTTGGTTATATATTTCCAGTGAAAACTAAAAGTAATTTTAACATAGTGAAGATATGTGTTACAGTGTGACGATGGAGGAATAAAGAGACAAGGGCGCTGAAATCGACAAGAAACGGAACATTTGACATTGTTTCTCAAGCGAAGTTCAGGTAAATCTGTGCCGATTGTCTTGGAAAGATACTTACATATTAACAAAATGAAGCTCTTAGGGGTACTAGTTATGAATGCCTTTTAAGTCTTCAAAAGGAATGTAACTGATATGATTTAAATTGGAATTGGAGTAGGGAGAACGAAACTGAATGGTAAAAGATTACTGATATCAGCTGCATCAGGAATTCGTGCAGCATCAGCAGCGACGAGTGAAAATGTGTGGGGCACCGGGGTTCGAAACCGGGATCTCACCCTTACTCGGCAGCAGCGTTAACCAGTGCGCCACCCGCGCACGGAGTTGCTCGCAACTGCGCGGACTCTTTCTTCACGCCTGACCCGGCCGATACACATTCCCAGCGAGCGCCACCTATCAGCAGTCCCTGTCGATCGCCTCCAAGTTCGCTACTCTTGAGATTCCCGCCGGAGGTCGGACGTACTTGGGCATCCGTCATTTTCAGCCAGGTGTCCGGATACTTTTTATCACATAATGTATATGGTATAATTTTTCAACATAGTTACTAAGTCGCTGGGAACACTGTTTGAACGATGTCCGATGTTACGATAAACATTGTGTCCGGGTGGCCCAATGATTCATGCAGCTGCCTAGTAAGCAGGAGATACCGGTTTCGAATTCTGGTCCGGCACACATTTTGCCGACCGGGGTAGCAGAGCGGTTCTAGGCGCTATAGTCTGGAACCGCGCGACCGCTACGGTCGCAGGTTCGAATCCTGGCATGGATGTGTGTGATGTCCTTAGGTTAGGTAGGTTTAAGTAGTTCTAAGTTCTAGGGGACTGATGACCTTAGAAGTTAAGTCCCATAGTGCTCAGAGCCATTTGAACCGGCACACATTTTCACTTGTCACCGCTGATGCCGCACAAAGCCTTAAGCAGCTAATATCAATAATCCCTCCCCTTTCCTTTGCTTTCTGTCCCCTCCCCCCCCCCCCCTCTTCAATTTAAATCATATGTTTCACAGCACCAGATTCCCCGTCCTAAACAACGGACACCACGCATTCATAGAACGTAACTCAGTTTAGAAATAATTAACAGTGAAAGAACACGAGTACACGGGTTTATGGAAACGATCGAGACATGCTCACCTACAGACGAAACGCATCGTGGGCGTAGAAGAGGATGAAATTACAATTAAATCACTACGGTTAGCTGCGTACAGGCGTTGATATACGTCACCGGGAACAGGTGAAAATGTGTGTCCCGACCGGGACTCGAACCCGGGATCTCCTGCTTACTTGACAGCTAAGCGTAGTGATTTACTTGCAATTTCATTCCAAAACAATGGGCTGCAAGGTCCGAAAGAACAGATACCATAAGGCTCACCGGCCATTTGACCATCTTCTTCTTTGCTGATGCACAAACAGTGCCCGAACTCTTACAGGAATCGGCAAAAAGCCGCGAGTAATGAGTATAATGGGCAGGGGCACTATGAATATAGTGCGGGACAATAAGCTGAGAATGTGGGTGTCACGGGAGGCGTACCAGAGATAAGTCCCTGCAGTCGCGCTATCATCTGCGTCCTCGGTGGCTCAGATGGATAGAGCGTCTGCTATGTAACCAGGAGATCTCGGGTTCGAGTCCCCGTCGGCACACACATTTTCACCTGTCCCCGTTGACATATATCAATTTCATTCTAAAACAATGGACTGCAAGGTCACCGATGGTATCTGTTGTTTCGGACAAGTCCGAAAGAACAGATACCATCTTCATATATATGTAGTACACGATATCATGAAAACAATGGCTATGCCGTGCTGTGTCTTTCAGGCGTTTCAGTAGCACGTGTTTCTTCCACGGTAAACAGCCATTAACAGTGAAGTGCCCTGCAAATCTCCCACCAAGCTGCTGGGAGCCATTAAACGGGAGAAGCGAGGATACTCAAGTGGAGTCGGGGGAGTGCTGTGTGACAGTGCCTATCTTCTCCATTTCCTCCCCTTTAACATCACTTCTCCAACCATAACCGACCCGCCACGTGTATGCCTAAGAGCAATGAGAGACGCGTTTTAATGTCTAACATACTGAATTACGTCTGTAGGGAAACACGCTTACACACCGTCAGGATGGACTATTTCAGTAAGTTTATTCGTCGTAAAGTGTTACCTCACAGATGGTGCTTTGTGCCAGGGTGCATTGTCATGCTGATAAAGAGACTTATCGTCTCTAGACTGCTCCTCTACAGCAAGCAGCACGCGTACGTATTTAGCGTTTTCTTACGCGTAATAAGGGATGACCTACTAATCACGAAATACAGTAAAATACAGTCACACCGCCTATTCCGCACTTCACTGTTGGTACTACACATGACGACAGGTAATGTTCTTCAGTCATTCGCCAAACCCAAATCCTCCCATCGGACTGCTACAAGATATAGCGTAATTCATCGCCCCAAATAACTTGTTCCCAGTCATCCACTATCCAGTCGCATCTCTCATTACCCCACCTCAAGCGTCGCTTAGCACTGCCTATAGAAATCTGTGGTTAATGACGAGCTGCTCGAACACTGTGCCTCATTCTACTTGTCTCCCTTCACACATCCACTATGAACCGCTGCTTGCGATTTTGAACTCGTGAGTAGTTCCTTCTTGTAGTTTTTTACTACTACTCTCCGTAATTTTCGACGGTCCCTTCCCGTCAGTACACGTGGTCTCCACGGTATCTGTTTAGCTGTGGAAGTTCCTTTACGTTTCCACTTCACAATCAAATGTTCAAATGTGTGCGAAATCCTATAGGACTTAACTGCTAAGGTCATCAGTCCCTAAGTTTACACACTACTTAACCTAAATTGTCCTAAGGACAAACACACACACCCATGCCCGAGGGAGGACTCGAACCTCCGCTGGGACTAGCCACACAGTCTGTGACTGCAGCGTCTGAGACCGCTCGGCTAATCCCGCGCGGCCACTTCACCATCACATCACCAAAAGTCGCCTAGGGCAACTTTAGAACGATTGAAATGGCCAGATAGATTTGTTACTTTGGTGACATCCAGTGGCTAGTACACTTTCGAATTCACTAGCTTTCCCAACGAGCCATTTTGCTGTTTCTGCTGCTCTACTGACAACACAGTACCCTCCGCCTCCTTTTATACTTGCGGGTCCACCTATCGTGACATCTTAGTGATCAGTTTCGCATTACCTATGGACGTCTGGAGGCTTTTGATCAGATGTGTATAAGAGAGCAACCGACACTTCGATCTACTCGACAAGACATTCATCCGTTAGATGCATTAGAAAATGCTACTGTCAGAAGAGATTTTAATGAGACTAAAACGCACTGCACTCCGCAGAAAAGCAGAACTGTGTTATTGCTGAGGAAAAACTGTATCGTGGAGAGAAATATAGACTCACGGTGATGAAAAATCTGGAACGTTAATGTATTAAAATGAGCAAATAATATGCAGTATTCATGATGCATAGTTTACCAATGTATCCATGTAAAGTGTTTACATAGCTTATGTGTGCAACCTTGCTTGTTAGCTACTTCTCTTTGATTATAAAACAGGTTATCCTCTACAGCATAATAAAGCGTGAGGTGGTCAGGTACAACTCGAACATACCGACAAACGAAATACGAACTGCTTGTTATCTGACGAACTATTACAACGTGACGCACCGAGAGAGAAGGCCCAGCAACAACGGAAATAGTGACGAAATGAATCTCGGGGAGGTTCATCAAAAGGCTTCCTGACATCCTGACAATACCTGTCACTGGGGAAAGGAGACTTAAGATGTCGTGGCAGCATAGTATCTGTCATTCCTGAGTTATATCTCAGTGCGCTGTGGGCTGACAATTCGGAACAAATGAGAAAACTAAGTTTTGCATCAAACTGCTGTTATAACCGTCTCGTGCACGTGTAGTTTTTTAAATTACAAAATCTGTGGCATAATAATTGGGAATAGTACAAATGTGGAGCAGTATGTGCCCTCTGCATCCCATATGAACATATATCTGCGCAATAATAATCTGAAATAACTCGAGAAAACGAAATAAGTTTTCTACAGAAGTTGAATATGTTGTTTATATTGATATGTACACTACACGATGTGGCGTGGCCACTTGGAGCACAGTTCCTATAACATTTAAACTCTTTTCATCCTAAAAATAAATTCATTGCGGAACTTGGTTCAAAATGGCTCTAAGCACTTTGAGACTTAACATCTGAGGTCATCAGTCCCCTAGACTTAGAACTACTTAAACCTAACTAACCTAAGGACATCACACACATCCATGCCCGGGGCAGGATTTGAACCTGCGACCACAGCAGTAGCGCGGTTCCAGACTGAAGCGCCTAGAACCGCTCGGCCACAGCGGCCGGCATAGCGGAACTTGGAAAAGGGGTACAGCTACCACTCGTCGACGTTTTAGTTAAGAGAATATCGGACGGGTACCTGAGTCACAGTGTATGTACAAAGTCCACACACACTGACCTCCACCTCCACGCCTCTGGCCAAAATCATCCGTAACAAAGAAAGTCGATGCAAAGACACTGGTCCATAGACCCCTAGCACTGTCAGAGAAGGAAACCCTTGCCGTAGAATTGCAACATCTACGAACAGTATTCGGGCCGAATGGGTAATCAGATCGTAAAACTGAAAGGGCGTTGCAGTTAAAATCAGGAAGTCCCGAGAAAGATGTCGACACTGAGACAGAGAGAGAGATGGCAAGAGCTGCTTTTCTATCTAATGCTGGTGCAACATCCAGAAGAATCGGTAGACTGCTATGGAAACATATTATCCAGTGTATTTCGCTCGCGTCAACAGAGATAAAAAATGTTCTTTGTAATGTTAAAGACGATTTACGTCTCCGAAAGTTGGGTGTGTGCCGCGTTTCATGGGAATGGGGCATGTATTACGTGGGGCAGGATGCCAGAACAGTTAAGAAGAAAGGCAAGGAACATCAGCGACCACTTCACTGAAGAACCAAGAAAATCAACTGTCACCGAGCACTGCCTCGAAAATGACCACGAAACAAAATACGAGGCGACCATATAATTGTGCAGACCTCAAGTATCTAGAACAGTGCAAGTAAAGAGACTACAGAAATAAAGATGATGGAAAATCTAATAAACATCTACATCAGTACTCCGCAAGCCACCATGTGGTGTGAGGTGGAGGGTACTTCTGGTGCCAGTAATTTAAGTCCCGTTCCCCATTAGAATGGAACGTAGTAAGAATGATGCCGGTAAGCATTTGTGTTAGTTCTAACTTCTCGAATTTTCTCGTCGTGGTCGTTTTGCGAGATGTGTGTGGGAGGAAGTATAAGGGAAAAACAAAAAGCTCCACTTCGAAGTCCGTAAAGCCATAATCCGTATGATTAGGCAAACTCACCGCGAGCATTGAGACAATCTTCCCGTCGACACAGCAAGTTGAAGATACCCGTTTGGTAAAACACCGAGTCCTGATCCGTAACTGGCCGCTGTACATTCTCATCCGACAGGAATTGTCGACCCTTTAAGGCCTTTTGTAAGGTGTATTAATAGCATGGGGAGTAATCAGGACTCGAGGGCGGCGCTCGGTTGTCTCCCATTCTAGATGGCGTAACTTCTGTGCTACATTTACGACGTGGGGACGCGCGTTATCATGAAGCAAAGCAGCGGCAGGGGACTCGGCGCAGGGGCGGTTTTCGACAGACGTATTGCTCCGTATGCATTCTTCATTCTCCGATGGATATCTACCGGTTTTTGTCCTTCGACAGCCAAGAAAAGACTGACAGCACGTTCATTCTGTTTGGATGAATTTGGTAATTAAGTCGCCGTAATTCACGTTTCCGCATTTACCGCGCGCAGGTCGGACAGACAAGAATGTTACACTAACCACTTGCCCATAAATCGGAGTTTCTGTACCCGCATCGCAGTCGCGCTACGTTGCATAGACGCTGCAGTAACGCCCTCAAACGGAGGCTTTTTAATTGCTCCTTATGAGTCAACAGAAGCGTCTGATCCCACCCGTCGGCTTTGACCCGTGACGTAAGGGTGTTGTGTTGCGTGACGTCATGACGGCGTGGAGTTTAGTTTCAGAGTGTGCTGTGTTTGTAGATGTCTTGTTTCGGTTGGTGGTTTCCTCTTGTGGTGTATTGGGTTCATTCGGGTGTCGGCGCTTGAAGTGTGCATTTATCGGTCGTGACTGTTATAGAAGAACGGAAATTAATTTCAGTGAGTTAAGAATTAAGTTCCGTTATGTTTATGTTATTGCGGTGTCGTTGGATGTGGCGTGTATCATGTGTCAAGTGGCAGCTTTCATTACTGCAGCAGTGTGCCAAAGACACCACTTCGTCCTGCGGGGTTACCCAGCTTCTCTTTAGAAGCAACTTATTCTAGATTTCCCTGTGCTCCTTAGACAGTTAACACGGAACTGCGCCTGACACATACACAAACACACACGAAATACAAGAGATTTAACTAGAGTGTATCGTCACCCTCCCTAGTATGATTAGGAACTGTGATTGCTGCGTGTTCATTTTGTAGCCGAGTTGGAGACCCTTCACTCACAGCTCCAGGAGTGTTAGCTTCAGACACACAGCTTGAGGCTGTTGCAAATGGGAATTAGTGGGAGAGTATTGGTTTGCTGTTTGTCGCGCGGTAAGTCGTTTAATTCAATTTGTGGCTTCTTTTGTTAGATATGGATATGACTTCGAAGTTTAATAGTACGCATCTGCGAACTGAAATGGGGAACGACATGTTGTCCGTCATTAAGTTTCTGCAACTTTTTGGGCCGGGCGTTGTGGGTGAGCGGTTCTAGCCACTTTAGTCTGGAACTGCGCTGCTGCTACGGTCGCAGGTTCGAATCCTGCCTCTGTCATGGATGTGTGTGATGTCCTTAGGTTAGTTCTAGGGGACTGATGACCTCAGCTGTTAACTCCCATAGTGCTCAGAGCCATTTCAACCATTTTAGAACTTTTTGGGCTTGCGGCCGAGATAGTGAAATGCGGTGTATGCAAGCAGAATATGCGAGTTGTGAGTTAGTGTGTAGCGCCGGAACTTTTTATGGTACGTAATCGTTTTTTGGGTCTATTGTTCGCGTGTTATGATGTTCTGTGGTGTTTTTGTGTGTTGTTGGGTCGGTGTTATTTACTGCATGTCTTGATGTTTTGGTATCGGCACTTGTGTTTTATTTATGTATATTAGGGGGAAGTACTCGGTTTCAATTTTTTTGGTATCGTCAGTTGTATTTGAGCTGCATGGGTCATGGGAAGTGACAGATTGCAATTTATCGTCGTAGCTATGTGTGTTTTGGTATCGTGAGCTGTTTTTTACCTTTATAGGTCAAGGGAAATGTTCTATTATAATGTGTAGTCGTGGCTGTGTGTGTGTGTTTTGGTATCGTTAGTTGCTGTTGACCTATAGGTCAAGGAAAGTGTCCGATTTCTATTTTTGTTGTTTTAGGTGTTGGTTTTGTGGTATCGATAGTTGCTGCACGAATACAATTTTTGGAGTAATTGGCTTTTATTTTGCGTTTGAGCTATGTAGTTGAAGGGAAGTGACCCATTCCTGTCGATATTGTAAGTGTAGCGGGAACTTGGGAATTTTGTGGTGTTTTTATGTCGTCGTTTTGTGTGGCTTGGGATCATGGTGTGTGTCTGTATGTGTTTATATTTAATTTGTCCCCACCCAAAAACTCCCAATTTCCCGCGCTAGTCCCGTTAGTTTGATTATATTTTTGGAGAGAGATGCATGTATTGGTTTTATATGTATTTTCGTGTTTGTTGTCGTTTATGTAATGGCGTCATAGGCGCCGTATTGGAAACGTTGAGTATGGTAGTTTCCGCCATATTGGTGACGTGTGGGCCAAAGCAGACTGGTGGAATCTGACGCTTTTGTACTCCCCTCCTTATAGCAATATGTTGTCCGACTCTTACCGGAAGTACTTATTCGAAATTTCAATAATAAACCTCTCCTGTAGCGCCTGACATTGAAGTTTGTTGAATATCTCTGTAGCGCTCTCGCGCCAACCAAACGGCCCATGACGAAAAGCGCTGGGACGGGAATTTCAGTTTAAACAAAGTTTCGGCTCCGGCAGTCAATTTATTACGATTTCACCGGCCATCATGTCCACTAGAGCTGGGAAACGCTGAGAGCATGTTCCTTTCAGGGTGTATCAGTATAGGCACTAAAAAACAAGACAGCATCAAATTTCGTATTGAGCGTCGGGAGTCGACTTTACAATCAACTACAAAAAGCGGCACGGGACCAACAATAGTTAACTGTCTGACTGGAGTGCTCGCAGCGAGTACACATAACAGCAAAACTCGCAGCACCTGAAGAGACAACTAAGTCGATCGTCGAAATGTTGAGCAGAAAATGGAAGAACAACACAGTTATTTACCAGGAAACATATCATCAATCAACCACGCCGATAAGACATGAGAGACCGCTGTGTGAACAAGTTTGACTGTAAATAGGATGACTTTGGTTGCGATTTCTAACTAATAGGCCACTGGTTCGGTATGAACAGAGTCTGTTAGTGAGAGTGTGCAGTTTCAAAAATGGTTCAAACGGCTCTGAGCATTATGGGACTTAACTTCTGAGGTCATCAGTCCCCTAGAACGTAGAACTACTTAAACCTAACTAACCTAAGGACATCACACACATCAATGCCCGAGGCAGGATTGGAACCTGCGACCGTAGCGGTCGCGTGGTTTCAGACTGTAGCACCTTGAACCGCTGGGTCACACAGGCCGGCAGTGTGCAGTTTGATGGAATTGAATAAACATTAACATTTGTATCAAGAACTTTGCGTTAAGAGCGTTTACCTATTATTTAGTGCAGTCTTATTGAGTATTTGTGGGTTTTGTGCATGAAAATGCAGCGCAGTTATTTTAAAAGAGCTTACTTCGTTTAGCTAGTTGACCGAGGCCCGAAGTGCAGTGCAAACTTACAGGAGGCTAACAGTTAACATTATGCAGTTGAAAGGTATGAAAACTACAATCAGCTTTTTAATAGCTTGTCTTGACAGATAAATTGTTCATTACGCTAGCTGAGCGAGCAGTTGTATGGAATCTTCAGAGGCAAGAGAGCCCAAGTAGGGAAAGCTTAAAAGAAAACAACCGCAAAAAAAGAGTAACACTAAAAAGTGACAAAGGAACTCTGACTGAATAGGAGACGTAGATATCATGGTTCCCTCACTGCAGCCACAGACCACTAAAGTGAAAAATGCATAAAAGTGGTAAAGCTGATGGGATTCCTCGGTAGGGAACATCCAAGATATTATTAAATGTAAATTGAGCTAATCCTAGTCTAATAACTTGGCGCCGACGCGAAGAAGTGTGCTTACCAAAAGATTTCTTTAGTAATACTTTTAGCAGAACTAATTATTTTTAACGATCAGGGCTGGTCAGAGAGATAAACGTTTTACACTGTTACGGTTAGCGGGCAAGGTTTTTAATTTATTAATATACGGTAGTTTCTTTTAAGTTTAGCGGCCGTGACGTATTACTTCAAAGGAAGGGTATAGTTACCGGGTGACTGAAAGACTGTACAAGAATATAACTGGTTGACAGTGAGGGCGAAGTACAACTTCAGGTACACTGAAAACCTTGGTATTTCAGAACACGATGCTTGAACCACGGAAAACGGAAACCTGAATGGTCGAATGGGAGTTTATATCTCTCTGGTTGCGAATGTGGGTCCATTGAATTACCTATTGCGGCACCTCTTTTGGTGGGATCCTACGAATGAAACTGCTGGCAAACTGTCAAGGAACCACAGAGCCTTTCCGAAAGTCTTTTCACTGCTCTGACAAGCAGTAAGCTATGAAGGTTATTAAATTGGTTTGACGTGCAGAGATTTTGAGATGCCATAATTACGATGGTAGTAAGAGCTTTACAAATACTTATACGATTGTCAAACAGCAAATCGTACTCCCACGACTTGGAAGGCAGATCCAGGTTATCTAGAGCAATACTAGTTGAGTACTACAAACCAGAAAATTGGTCAAATCTGAAATCAGTCTGTTACCAAACTCACAACTACTTAATTAGCCTGCAAACAATAGGTACCGTATTAGAGGGAAAAAAAGGATCACAAGCTTGAAAGAGGAAATCGAAAAACGCCTCTGGTCTTCTAGAGCATATGGTGCCAAACCTAATAGTGTAAGTGTACAGTCAAGTGGCTCACTGCAAATGTGAACTCATGAAAAACACACACACACACACACACACACACACACACACACACACATTATTCACTCACCATAAGAGGATGGCCACCATCAGTTACTGAAATGGTTTCCCTGGGAACACTGTGGGTCAGGGGAGACAGCAGAGCGTCTTCTTACCTAAAACAACAAACAAAATGTAATCAGAAGAATTCCGAGAAGTGGGATGAGTGCCGCAGTCAGACACGCACTTTTGACCTTACGTGTCTGAGTTTCAAATGCAACTGTTACTACAAATTAACAAAATGGCACAAAAAGTTTGCGGTACAATAGAAGGAAAGCGAAAAATATGTTGATTATCTTGTTACCAAACAGGTGACACAAACAGAAAACTCCACATGCAGAACAGCTATACAGCTATCCGTTTGCGTCATCTATAGCGCTCGGCGATTGCCCTTAACAATTTTTGTTTAGACATTTGGGGTAAGTTCCTATGGGACCAAACTGCTGAATTCATCGGTCCCAAGGCTTACACACTACTTAAACTAACTTACGCTAAGAACACCACACACATACACACACACACACACACACACACACACACACACACACACACACACACACACGCCCGAGGGAGAACTCGAACCTCCGACGTGGGGAGCCGCGCGAACTGTGGCAAGGCGCCTCAGACCGCACGGCTATTTTTCGCGGCGCTCTTAACATTCCACATGTTTGCTTTGACACAATTCCATGAAGCGTTTCCTTTTCCACTTTTCGGCAGAAGATCCATTAGTACACCTGTCAACAAACGCCACTCACTGTCGGTGTAGTTATACGAGAGGACGTTTTTCATACGTTTCTGCAGGCAATTTAATATTATCCGTTGAATCGCGAAGCCGAATAGCAACTACATCGAATTTTCCGCAGAATTATTTTAATCCCAACACAAACTGCTGATGTGAGTGGCAAAGTATTTCCTACAAAGCAAATTAATTTATTCCTTCCTGAGGAATGTATTTCTACGTCGTGGCTTCCACTACGCGACCTGCTTCAGAGGCTCGACGGTTCACTCAACGAAGTACAGGCGCGAAGGGGGAATACAACAATTCACATGAAAATTATGTACATCTTTCTTGAAGACATAACACCTATTTCACGTAAATTACTGCTTCTTTCGTAAGTGACATGTAATGTTGAAAAGCCGTTATGAAACAAGATTAATCCCTTGAATCACGGATTAGAAAATCGTATGTAATGATTTTCCAGAAATAAAAACAAAGGCTCAAGTGTCTTCACATCACTAAATCTCTCATCAGTTTTTTACAATGAGGTGCGTAACATATTTTACATAAATATGTTCCGTTTCCAGCTAAACTTCGGAAAGCACTCCTTTGCAAGGATGATTTTAAAGTTTTTCAATGTTGAAAAACATCTGTAATAAAAGACATAGGATAAATTTGGGAGAGGCGCCACATGCGGTATAGAATGCGCCCTCCGCGTAGTTTCGGCAAATACCGACACTGTGTGCGCGAATCAGCACTGTAGTTGCTCAGTGGACGCCAGGCCACAATAAAAGTGTTAACGTTTCGATCGAGGCAGTTTTACATGAGCTCCGGGTAGAATTAGTGAGGTAAATCTATAAACATCCCTTCAAAACATTTTCAGCGTCAGGATTAGTTCTTAGTGTATGCTAAATAGTAAAATATTCCCAAATGTTTGATTAGTTGAGTTGACAGTAAGTTCTATTGGAGGTGTTTTGATTATAGAGCGGCCATCTTTGCTATAAAGGTCACGAATTTATAAGGGACGGCGTCTCTCTCCCACAGATCGGGATACAAGCCACTGTAAAACCCGGCACAGTTTTTCGTTTGGGGTTCTTGTCGCAAAGATCAAACAACAGTGTTAAACAAGTGCAAACGTTTCTTCTTTGTTTGTATTTTCGTTTAAATGACTTAACATACGTTTTTAGGGTGTTCACACAGTTTCATGAAGATCAGTGCCAAATATTTTTCAACATTCGTGGTCGTATATACTGGCCAATTACTTAAAAATTTTTTGCCGGATACTGACAAAATAAGTATATCCAATTGGTAAATAAAATTATATTTTTAACTTAATCAATACGTAGACTAGACATCTAAACCAGTGAACTACTTAGATATATACACTACTGGCCATTAAAATTGCTACACCACGAAGATGTCGTGCTACACACGTGAAATTTAACGGACAGGAAGAAGATGCTGTGATATGCAAATGATTAGCTTTTCAGAGCATTCACATGAGGTTGACGAGGGTAGCGACACCTACAACGTGCTGACATGACGAAAGTTTCAAACCGATTTCTCATACACAAACAGCAGTTGACCGGCGTTGCCTGGTGAAACGTTGTTGTGATGCCTCGTGTAAGGAGGAGAAATGCGTACCATTACGTTTCCGACTTTGATAAAGGACGGATTGTAGCCTATCGCGATTGCGGTTTACCGTATCGCGACATTGCTGCTCGCGTTGGTCGAGATCCAATGACTGTTAGCAGAATATGGAATCGGTGAGTTCAGGAGGGTAATACGGAACGCCGTGCTGGATCCCAACGGCCTCTTATCACTAGCAGTCGAGATGACAGGCATCTTAACCGCATGGCTGTAACGGATCGTGCAGCCACGTCTCGACCCCTTAGTCAACAGATTGGAACGTTTGCAAGACAACAACCATCTGCACGAACAGTTCGACGAAGTTTGCAGCAGCATGGACTATCAGCTTGCAGACCATGACTGCATTTACCCTTGACGCTGCATGCGATGGTGTACTCAACGACGAACCTGGGTGCACGAATGGCAAAACGTCATTTTTTCGGATGAATCCAGGTTCTGTTTACAGCATCATGATGGTCGCATCCGTGTTTGGCGACATCGCGGTGAACGCACGTTGGAAGCGTGTATTCGTCATCGCCATACTGGCGTATCACCCGGCGTGATGGTATGGGGCGCCACTGGTTACACGTTTCGGTCACCTCTTGTTCGCACTGACGGCACTTTGAACAGTGGACGTTACATTTCAGATGTGTTACGACCCGTGGCTCTACCCTTCATTCGATCCCTGCGAAACTCTACATTTCAGCAGGATAATGCACGAGCGCATGTTGCAGGTCCTGTACGGGCCTTTCTGGATACAGAAAATGTTCGACTGCTGCCCTGGCCAGCACATTCTCCAGATCTCTCATGAATTGAAAACGTCTAGTCAACGGTGGCTGAGCAAATGGCTCGTCACAATACGCCAGTCACTACTCTTGCTGAACTGTAGTATCGTGTTGAAGCTGCATGGGCAGCTGTACCTGTACACGCCATCCAAGCTCTGTTTGATTCAACGCCCAGGCGTATCAAGGCCGTTATTACGGCCAGAGATGGTTGTTCTGGGTACTGATTTCTCAGGACCTATGCACCCAAATTGCGTGAATTTGTAATCATATGTCAATTCTAGCATAATATATTTGTGCAATGAATACTCGTTTATCATCTGCATTTCTTCTTGGTGTAGCAATTTTAATGGCCAGTAGTGTAAATATCACTAAAAGAAACTGTTGTTAACATATCGTCGTGTTTTCTTCAGCCAAAGTATTTGTAAGTGTATATATACATGTTTTGACTTAAAAATAGGGTAGTTTTGCTGTTTTTTTGCATTTGGCGTGTCACCCATAACATAAGGGATAGACGCCGCAATGTAAAGATGTTTTAATGGTCAAATATGATGTTTAAATAAAAAATTATGTTATACACAACTGATGTGTTTATTTATAGGAAAAATGTTTTAGTAGAAGTGTGCCTTAGGCCTTTACACACGCGATTTGAAAATGCGAGCCATCTCTCCAGGATTTACCTATCTGAAATTTGGCAGAACAATTGTAGCCATCGTATTTTTGTGATGAATTACTTTCCTTGATATGTTAATATTATTTGTAATGACTGCAAGTATATATCAAGTCAGTGCGGTATATTGCACTGGACTGTCGACGGGTGAAGATACATGAGCTACACGTTAAAATTTATAACAAATAACAGATATCGCTGTCTCCCCCTCACCTGACTATTTGTAACTGCAAAATTTAATTGTATATAGTTACAGAAGGCTGTATATAATGAGGGTACAAAGACGCGAATTAATAATTCGAGAGTTCGTAAAACATTCGTTGTGCCGGTAATAATAGTTCAAATGCCTCTGAGCACTATGGGACTTAACATCTGAGGTCATGAGTCCCCTAGAACTTAGAACTACTTAAACCTAACTAACCTAAGGGCATCACACACATCCATGCCCGAGGCAGGATTCGAACCTGCGACCGTAGCGGTTGCGCGGTTCCAGACTGAAGCGCCTTTAACCGCGTGGCCACACTGGCCGGCGTGCCGGTAATAGCCGACACACTGAAGAGCCAAAGAAACAGGTGCGCCTGCCTAATATCGTGTAGTCCCCCGCGAGCACGCAGAAGTGCCGCAACACGACGTGGCATAGACTCGACTAATGTTTGAAGTAAAGCTGGAGGGGACTGATACTATGAATCCTGCAGGGCTGTCCATACATCTGTAAGATGGGGCGGAGATCTGTACCGAACAGCACGTTGGAAGGCACTCCAGATTTGGTCAGTAATGTTCAGTCTGGGGAGTTTGGTGGCCATCGAAAGTGTTTAAACTCAGAAAAGTGTTCGTGGAGCCACTCTCTAGCAATTCTGGACGTGTGGGGTGTCGTATTTTACTGCTGGAATGGCTGACGTCCGTCGGAATGCACAATGGACATCAATTAATGCAGTTGATCAGACAGAATGATTACGTATGTGTCACCTACCAGAGTCATATCTAGACGTATCAGGGATCCCATATCGCTCCAACTGCACACGCCCCACATCATTACAGAGCCTTCATCAGCTTCAACAGTCCCCTGCTGACGTGCAGGGACCACGGATTCATGAGGCTGTCTCCATACCCGTACATTTCCAGCAGCTCGATACAATTTGAAATGAGACTCGCCCGACCAGGCAACATGTTTCCAGTCGTATACAGCCCAACGTCAGCATTGACGGGCCCAGGTGACGTGTAAAGCTTTGTGTCGTGCAGTCATCAAGGGTACAGGAGTGGGCCCTCGGCTCCGTAAGCGCATACCGATGATGTTTCGTTGAATGGTTCCGCACGCTGACACTTGTTGATGACCCAGAATTGGAATCTGCAGCAATTTGCGGAAGGGTTGCACTTTTGTCACGTTGAACGATGCTCTTCAGTCGTCGTTGGTCCCATTCTTGCAGGATCTTTTTCTGGCCGCAGCGTTGTCGGAGGTTTGATGTTTTACCGGATTCCTGACATTCACGCTACACTCGTGAAATCGTCGTACCGGATAACCCCCACTTCCCCGCTACCTCGGAAATGCTTTGTCCCATCGCCCGTGCGCCGAGTATAAAACTCACTTGATAACCAGCGATTGTAGCAGCAATAACCGATCTAACAACTGCGCCAGCCACTTCTTGCCTTGCCTATACCAATTTCGTCGGCATTTGAGTGTGTAACTGAGAAATCGTGGCTACTTGGCAGGCAATCAAGTTTAAGTTACGTTATTAGCGTTACGCGGAGTGATTCGGGGTTCGTAGTGTTTGGATTTTTTGTTACATGTGCTAGGGCGTCGTGCGGCGGAGAATGATCGTCATCTGATGAAACCATATCACCTCAAGTAGCTACAGAATCTACAGTGCCGTGTGAGACACCATGGAGCCCCTCCATGATAAAGTTCCGTGGTGACCCAAGGCTGTTGAATGAGGTAAAGGGAGATTCCGCCAATAGCCTTATAACAGTTCAGCCATGCTTGTATTACTTACAAGTTGGTATATGAGTTTTGGGTTGATGTCTGTTTGTAATTTGGCAATTAAAAAAAAAGAAAAAACCTGAACAGTTGAATATTTTTTCTTTGCAGAAAGCAATTTTTACAAAGAACTTCTAGAAGTGAGCTGTTCTGCCAGCTGAAGATAAAAGTATGCATCTGACGGGGGAACCCTCGCAATATTAAGCATGTATAGGAAATACGCGTTTTAAATCGGAAGTTTCGTTTGAAAATAGAACTCTGTAGTCTACTGCATAAGGTAAAATTCGCCAAAAACGTCAAAGGTGCAGTCCTGCGAAATTGGATGGGCGCTTCTGAAACGCCCTGTATCACAAATTACGAAGTTGGGACGGCGGGTTTGGTTTGGTGTCCGCTGCGGTCGCCAGATACGCACACGGCTTGTAACACGGTCGCTGCCACCTGTGTAGCGGCCACAGAAGCGACGCGCCACGCACTGTATGCGGCAAGCACGGCGCGGGCGATATTAGCTGTGCGGACGTACTCACACAAGCTGCCAATCAGCGTCCGCGGTTGGCAGCCCTGCTGATTGCCGGCCCGGCACCGCGACAGAGCAGCGGGTAGCGGCGCTGACAGCTCGCCAGACCCACAGCGGTATTGCACGTCTCCGTGGTGCGGTCACTGCGTCGCCGGCTGCCGCTGTTCCTTATCACGCGACACACACGCCTGCCAATACTGTAACTATCTCCAATCCACAGATGCCATATGGATACATACACTACATTTATTTTGTGACGACTTCAAAATTGGATATATTTGTTAGTAGATAGTTACCCGTTATACTAATTTGTTGAGAATACACTTATTTTCCGTCCGTCGATCGCTGCTTTTATTATCTCCAACTGATCGGTTTCAAAGGGTGTTATCTATTCGTCTTGTAAATAAAAACTGTCTTTTCTCGCTGCAATGTATTTATTTCTTCCAGACGCGTTCCACCTTTTACTCTAAGGCAATTGCAGTGGAATCTATAATGATACAGTTTTGTTTTGATATGAGGTATTTGTAAATTATAAAACATTTCACGTTTTGTTTTTTACGTAAATAAGTGATTCACTTACAGTTATTCGCATTTTTGTCTAGCTTCTGCGTCTGCTCTCGTCTGGTTATATACTGGAGGTTGCACTGTATCTTCACTTATGAGACGTGGGCATGTTTTCATGTTCCGAACTTTTTTCTTCACAATTTTCATATTGGTTGGTTGATTTGGGGAAGGGGACCAAACCGCTGTCACGTTGAACGACTCTCTTCAGTCGTCGTTGGTCCCGTTCTTGCAGAATGTTTTACCGCCCGCAGAGATGTCGGATGTTTGATATTTTACCGGACTCCTGATATTCACGGTACACTGGTGAAGTAGTCGTACGGGAAAATCCCCATTTCATCGCTAGCTCGGAGGTGCTGTTCCCCATCACACGTGCGCCGACTATAGCACCAAGTTCAAACTCACTTAAATCTTGATAACCTGCCATTGTAGCAGCAGTAACCGATGTAACAATTGCGCCAGACATTTGTTGCTTTGTGTGGGCGATGTCGACTGCAGGGCCTTATTCTCCCTGTTTGCACATCTCTATATTTGAAAACGTGTGACTGTAGCAGTTTCTTTGGCGCTTCTGTGTATTATCAAGTCTGGTGAGACATAATATTACTCGTCATGATGACGTTACGTCGTCGGTTTAATGGAAAAACGAACAGTATCTAACAGAACTATTTCACAGAAAAAAAAGGAAATACAACCAAACAGAAGCAGTAAATTATGTCGAGTGACCTGCCGATAATTTAAAGTTTTCATTCCCAGAGTTATGAGTTTTGGCAGCCACAAAGGACATTTTGCTTCTTGTCGTGTAGTTTTATTTTTAATTAATTTCATTTTTCAAAATTTATTTATTTATTTTTATTTATTTAATTACGTTTTTAGTTGTTTCTTTTGACAATATTAGTTAACTGTATTACATCTAATTAAATTTAATTACAGATTTTTTCAGTTTCATCTTGTTGGTTTGAAAATTCACTCAAGGCTTTCTTAAGTCTATCGGACAACTTTTATTTAGTGTCAGATTAAGTACAGTTCACGATCTTGCTTGTTAAGATTGTTAAAAACTTTGTCACAGATGGGCTTATTTGCAAGTGCACGTTTGAAATTTTATGCCAGTGATTGTTTTCTAATTATGTTCTGTGCCGTTTTCTATGATATTCATTGTTTGGTGCCAGTGCCTGAAGGTGAATAAAGTTGGGTTTTATTTGTCGTGCGGGTAATGCACTTTTGTAATGATGCTGATCTACTACTTTTGTATATCTGTGAACAGTGTTTGTGGGTATAGTTCTTGATGAGTATGTGTGTTAGCGTTCTACGAAGCATGGATCTTGTGTAGGTGCGAAGGCCCGGGTGCCCCAGCGTTACAGATAGCCGTACCGTAGTTGCAGCCACAATGGAGGTTGTATGTGGAGAGACCAGACTAATCCTTGGTTCCTGAACAGTTTCAGTAGCTTTTGTAGTTGCAGGGGTAACGAACAGGGCGAGTGACCGACGTGGCCGTGTAGCTTTCGCCAAAATGGCCATGTTGGGCTGGTACCACACAAGGCTGAAAACAATGGTAAAGTACGGTCATCAGTTTTCTTCAAGAGGACATGGAACTCTACTATATAGTTAAATGATGGTGGAATCCTATTGAGTAAAATACTCCCCAATAGTGCTCCAGTCGGATGTGTGGGATGGGGAATACACAGGATGTCGTCGTCAGGAGCGTGGGTCTAGATCTCTTAATGGATGGGTAAGTTAGAGAATTTAGGAAGGGAAATGAATGTATTGAAGTAATATATAGCAGGAATTAGTGAAGTATGGTGACGGAGTCAATACGACTTGTGTTCGCAAGCCTATCAACAAAAAACCAAAATCAAATAGGAGTAATGCAGAATAAGAAAATTGGAATGTGAGTAAGCTACACTACTGGCCATTAAAATTGCTACACCAAGAATAAATTCAGATGATAAACGGGTATTCATTGGACAAATATATTATACTAGAACTGGCATGTTATTACATTTTAACGCAATTTGGGTGCATAGATCCTGATTAATCAGTACCCAGAACCACCATCTCTGGCCGTAATAACGGCCTTGATACGCCTGGGCATTGACTCAAACAGAGCTTGGATGTCGTGTACAGGTACAGCTGCCCATGCAGCTTCAACACTATGGCACAGTTCATCAAGATTAGTGACTGGCGTATTGTGACGAGCCACTTGCTCGGCCACCATCGACCAGACATTTTCAATTGGTGAGAGATCTGGAGAATGTGCTGGCCAGGGCAGCAGTCGAACATTTTCTGTATCCAGAAAGGCCCGTACAGGACCTGCAACATGCGCTCGTGCATTATCCTGCTGAAATATAGAGTTTCGCAGGGATCGAATGAAGGGTAGAGCCACGGGTCGTAACACATCTGAAATGTAACGTCCACTGTTCAAAGTGCCGTCAATGCGAACAAGAGGTGACCGAGACGTGTAACCAATGGCACCCCATACCATCACGCCGGGTGATAAGCCAGTATGGCGATGACGAATACAAGCTTCCAATGTGCGTTCACCGCGGTGTCGCCAAACACGGATGGGACCATCATGATGCTGCAAACAGAACCTGGATTCATCTGAAAAAAGGACGTTTTGCCATTCGTGCACCCAGGTTCGTCGTTGAGTACACCATCGCAGGCGCTCCAGCCTGTGATGCAGCGTTAAGGGTAACCGCAGCCATGGTTCTCTGAGCTGATAGTCCATGCTGTTGCAAATGTCGTCGAACTGTTCGTGCAGATGGTTGTTGTCTTGCGAACGTCCCCATTTGTTGACTCAGGGATCGAGACGTGGCTGCGCGATCCGTTACAGCCATGCGGATAAGATGCCTGTCATCTCGACTGCTAGTGATACGAGGCCGTTGGGATCCAGCACGGCGTTCCGTATTACCCTCCTGAACTCACCGATTCCATATTCTGCTAACAGTCATTGGATCTCGACCAACGCGAGCAGCAATGTCGCGATACGGTAAACCGCAATCGCGATAGGCTACAATCCGTCCTTTATCAAAGTCGGAAACGTAATGGTACGCATTTCTCCTCCTTACACGAGGCATCACAACAACGTTTCACCAGGCAACGCCGGTCAACTGCTGTAACCAGACTGTTTGTGTATGAGAAATCGTTTGGAAACTTCCCTCATATCAGCACGTTGTAGGTGATGCCACCGGCGCCAGCCTTGTGTGAACGCTCTGAAAAGCTAATCATTTGCATATCACAGCATTTTCTTCCCATCGGTTAAATTTCGCGTCTGTTGCACTTCATCTTCATGGTGTAGCAATTGTAATGGCCACTAGTGTACTATGAACATCATAGTGAACGCTTTAGCGTAGCCAAGATAGACACGAAGAGAACACGAACCGCACAAGTACAAGTTTATTTGCCAATTAGCTCCACAGATGGTGAACAGATTGAAAGAATGTGTAATGAGGCAAAGAAAATTATTCAAGTAGTTAACAGAGACGAGAACTGACTTGTGCTTGGGGACTAGAATTCGGTAGTAGGAAAAGGAAGAGAAGGAAAATCGGTAGGAGTACGTGGACTTGGGGAAACGAATGAAGCAGCAAGCCGCCTAGTATAGTTCTGCACAGACCAAAAAGCGATGTGGGGCTGGATAAATTGAAAGAAGCAGAGGGCATTTGGCAGAGACTGACAGAAACAGGGAAAAGGAATGCAACAGAAGACGAATAGGTGGCTTTGGGAGATGAAATAGTGGAGGAAGCAGAGCACCACTTAGGCAAATGTACAAAGCGCAGTTGAAATCCTTGGATAACACAGCAGACGTAAAGAGAAAATTCAAAACTGTAGTAAATGAAGCAGGTGATAGGGAATAAGACATATAAAATGTGAGACTGGCAGAAAATGCAAAATGACTAAGCAGAAATTGCTAGAGGGCAAATTTGAACCTATAGAAGAATCTATACTTAGATGAAAGATAGATACCATCTACAGGACAACTAAAGAAGCCTCTGGAGGAAAGAGAAGCAGCTGTATGAATATCAAGAGCTCAGATGGGAAACCAATACTGAGCAAAGAAGGTAGAGCTGAAAGACTGAAGAGAGCTGTAGAGCATGTGGCCGCAATCTTGTACTTGTGCGACGCGCAGTTCTCACCCATATTTTAAAGTAATATACATTAGCAACTAACATCCAAATCCAAAAACGGAAAACTACCGTTAAGAGCTTTTTAAGAGTGGAGTTTTCCTGCTCAGTAACAAACAAAAGTACTTACAAACGGGTAATGTCCGCGCGGCTCCCCACGTTGGAGGTTCAAGTCCTTCCTCGGGCATGGATACGTGTGTTGTTCATAGCGTAAGTTAGATGAAGTAGTGTGTAGGTTTAGGGACCGATGACCTCAGCACTTTGGTCCCATAAGACCCTACCACAAATTTCCAATTAGTATGTTTTTAATTTCAACTGTCGTTGGTGAATTCGGCCGCTTACCTCAGGATCGTAGGGGTAAGCAGCGTGGCCCCTTCGGAGTTAGAGGATGTGAGAGAGGGAATGTTTTATTGTTTGTGTTGCAGTCTTGAAACTCTCAGGCGTGCGCGAATATTACAGTGATAGCAGTACAAAACGGAAGTAACACGGAGTCGAAAACGCACGTTATAGATACGGTAATATTCAAATGCGGTACATACATGGTGATTCCGTGATGTTACAAAGTTTCACGGATGATAATGAAACGTAAACGTATCAACATGAGGTAAGGGACACTGATCTGGAAACGAACGAGTCGAAACATATACGTGAAAATCGTTCTGATACCTCTCACATTGGAATACATGTACCGGTACTATTGCTAAAATTGTAGGGTAGGCAACTTCCAGAAGCGGCAGTATGCATCAGAACAATAAAAAGTGTATTAAACATTGACTCTAAAATGAATAACCTACGCTATGGGCACTCCATCTTCGATAATGTAAAACAAATCTCTTCTATTGCAAGCTCTTTACTTCAGATACTTTTGGAGGAGGTCGTATGGATCAAAACAAGAAAAAATGTCCAGTAAATATGTCCTCCAGAGTTGCATTCCTAAAGCATGGATGGCACACCGAACAGTGCAGTGCCTCGAAAGGGCATCAAGAAGAGCGGGCAGTGCCACACCTCCAGGAACACAGAGAGCTCAGCGCCCTCCGTCAACACTCACTTAACCAGCCGCCCATCGCTGGTCGGGCGCAATTCGGTCGCAGTCTTCGAGAACATCAGTATCGAGGAACAGGCAGATGATACTTAACCTGAGTTCTACGAGTAGCAATAGTGAAAATTACTTGCATGTAGCAGGCATAGGAAGAACATCAGTCACATCAAGCCACTTCATAACGAGAAGTCAAGTCATGTTTCGCTCCTTTTTGCAAACGAAGTAATAGAATTCTTCTATTAATCTGCAAGTTTATTTACAGATCATTTTGGATTCATGCCACTGGCCATCGCAACTTCTCTCCTTCCTTGTTTGTGTCGGTGCTGACTTCCACAGCAGCCAATATGACACCAGAATGCATAAATCAAAAATGGCTCTGAGCACTATGGGACTTATCGTCTGAGGTCATCAGTCCCCTATAACTTAGAACTACTTAAACCTAGCTACCTAAGGAAATCACACATATCCATGCCCGAGGCAGGATTCGAAACTGCGACCGTAGCGGTCGTGCGGTTCCAGACTGTAGCGCCTAGAACCGCTCAACACTAAACTAACACACAATATTTTTTAGCGCAACGCAATCTGACTTTCAATAATCCCTACAAAAGAATGGCCCTGACTAACTTTAACCTATACCTTTAACAAATCACTTACCCCACAAAAATCTTCGTTACTCGAACTCCTGCAATACAGTGAGTGCCACTACTGCCAGCTAAATAAAAGATTCAAACTACTGAAGGCACTAACTACTGATAGGCATAGTTAGCAAATGAAAGATTTTGATAGAGAACAAACAATGTATTTACCTTAATAACGTTCAAAAGTCGTAATATATATATAGCAGTTCATGACATCCATTCTTACAAATGTACTGTTTCTGTCCAAATCATACGCTCTCAAAACTCTGCCATCACACTCCCCCACAACCACCACTGCTGGCGGCTCACCTCCAACTGCGCAACTCTCCCCGCTGTTAACAGCCAACAGCCCAACACTACAATAGCAAATATTACAACAATGCCACCCAGCCACAGACTGCACACAGCACAGCCAGTAATTTTCATACAGAGCGCTACGAGGCGTTACCAATATAAAAACCTAAACAGCCTACTTACACAGCCGCCAAGCTCCCCACAAAAAATTTTACAAATTGTTTTGGGCACTGGCCAATACAGATTTGAAAAATTTTTTCATAATTACAATAACAAAGGAATCAAATGCTCACACTTATTGACACAATGTTGGTGAAAAGCTAAAATTTTCTCACGGTCCATAAAGACAGTCCTGATCATTCATCACAGTAAAATTGCAGTGTTTTTCTCAAAGTCTGAGCAGTAAAAGAAAATGCACATGGAAGTAGTGGATTTCCATGCAGTCTTGAACAAGTAGTGTTGTCCTTCCAACGGAAAGACAGTGCTGACTCTTGACATGCAGAAAGGTAATGGGCCACAACATAGCAAACCCAAAGCAGAGTAAGTCGAAGTTTTGAAGAATATTGGTAGGTAGGTCATCACAGAGCAGACCCACTGTAGTCCTGGTAGAGATTATGGTATTGGTGGGCCACCAGAGGTGCAGCCCCACTGTGGTCCTTGTAGAGACAGCGAGCAGCCATCTCTTGCGACTGTGCAGGTGCACAATCACCATCGAAGAGTCTTGTGGAGAATGTAGCAAGTTCATAGACCACCACTTGTGCACTCACAAAAAAATTTTTTGAAATGTCCTTAGAACCAGCAATGCTGTTATCCAGTCCCTTACTGAATTACTAACATATGTGCAAACACTATCAGTCCCTACTTCTCACATATTGTCCATATACTATGAACAACAAAAATGTGTGCAGTGAAATGTAACTTACAAGTTACTTAATTTGAAGAACTGATGTCAATTACAATTTTATAACATAAGAATACAATAACAAAGGTACAAAATACATCATTAAAGAACATAACAATACAGATAACATTTGTAGTAATACGGGCTTTACAAAAGAATTGAACTAACATATACATCAGTTTTATAAGAATTACGACATAAGTACATACATAAAAGATCAGAATAACTTTTGAAACATCAACTTCACTCATGAGCATTAAAACAAAACAGAATAAATAATGTCTAAACATCTTTACAAAGTAAATAACATAGTATTAATGCAAATTACATTTGAGGAAACAGTATTCCTCATCATAGTGAATGTAGCTGAGTATTAGAAAAATTCTACAACATAAGTCTTACCAGATAAACATATAAAGACAGGAAGAACACAAATACACAAGGGTACACACACACATAATGGAATAACAGAAAAGGAAAGGACAGGGTTTGTTTTCAGTGAGATGTCTGGTACTGCAGTCCAACCCAAAACTTCATTTCATAGATCATTCCTCTTATTTCAACATTTGTTTCCACCAAAAATATCCTATCCAAGCATGCTTTCTGTATTTATATGTTCACTTATTTCTTACCTCATTATTTATTTTCCATTATCTTACCTCATAATTTATTTCCAAGAAAATCCTACCTAAACATGTTGTCCCTAAACCCTAATTTTTGTTCATATCCTCTTTCAAAATCCTTTGTTGGCCAAACCATTTTCTTATATGAAACTTCCTGGCAGATTAAAACTGTGTGCCCGACCGAGACTCGAACTCGGGACCTTTGCCTTTCGCGGGCAAGTGCTCTACCAACTGAGCTACCGAAGCACGACTCACGGCCGGTATCCACAGCTTTACTTCTGCCAGTACCTCGTCTCCTACCTTCCAAACTTTATAGAAGCTCTCCTGCGAACCATGCAGAACTAGCACTCCTGAAAGAAAGGATATTGCGGAGACATGGCTTAGCCACAGCCTGGGGGATGATTCTGGAAACATTAACACAAACAGCAATGACAAAAAAATGCAAATTGGCAAAGCAAGCAGCAGTGTATATAAATTTGCAAAGCAATTGCAATATTACAACTAATATAAGGCAATGTGCAGAAAAATAAATCGGTAGTAAAACTGGCTTAACAGAGTAATACAAAGTGAAATTCAGTAGCACTACACCTGGCAAACAGCAGCAGCAAATGCAATAACTAATATCCAAACATGACAAAGCTCAAGCAGAGAAAATATTACAGTAAAGATGGCCATGTCTAATACCTATGTCACATCTTAACACTTGAGTGATGCATCACTTTCACTTACTGTACCAAAAAAGTTACCAAGCCAGTGACAAAAATTAACTATGCAAATCCTGTGAAGGGAAATGTCTTTTTGAGCTCCCTCGTTTTTTTGGAAGTAGATCATAAAATTATTATTTAGTGGATCTGTAGGCATAAAATATTTATATTAGTACATCTACAAAATTTTATTTTAACCAATGCTGCAGTGGAGCTAGATACTAGATATTAAACAAAATGAGCAATCTCTCAACTACAAAGACAACAGATGTAAAATGGTTCTCATAATTTCATTAGGCATTTTAGTAAATATCATAAATTATGAGCTCCACAGTGTAATCATATGTTTTCAAGTTTGAGCGTGTCATATTTGCGATGCTTTCTACAACGAAATGTCAATAGCTAGGATAATGGCCTCATTTTTTCTCCACCTCTGCCTCTGAAAGATACACACTAATGGCTTTTTTCCAGGCTGTGATGCAGCTGGGTGCTTACAGTGCATTACGTCAAGGTGACCTACCTTCATTTCCACTACAGTGACAGTTTGATACAGATAAATTTTCACAGGTGAAATATTTCCGTTACAAATCTGTAGAAACAAAATCTTATAAATATAACAGTGTCCAAAAAATTTTCGTTGACATTGTCATAACTAACATTCACGTATGTACACACATTTCATTACTCTTAAAGCACGGTTCTTGGTTTCTAACATACTTTTTCACAAGCCAGAGTCCCTAACCACTACTCATTATTCCTTACTTTATAACACATATACATATTCGTTGACACTTCTTCAATATTTCAGCATAATAAACACATAGCATAATCAAATTCCTCATATAGCATCAGCTTATTGATCATAAACATACCTCAACAGCATAATACACATTGTCATCATAATAATAACATCATAAAAACTCAGCCAAATCTCAAAAACGTCGTAGTTTTATGCAATAATTTCAAAACCTAAAGAAAATTCTCTGCTAATTTCAATAGTGTCATCTACTTCAAACGTACTTTAAAAATCATGATCCCACACCAAACACATCATTCAAAGCTCTCATAGTATCACAATGGTTCCAAAAAAATATGAACAGATCACAAAGTACAGACCAAATACAGTTTCATAAGTGTGAAGTTATCCAACTGTGTAATTGTGTAAACATGTGTCACTGATGTATTAAAGAAAATGTTTGTCTCTCAGTTAAATGATCAGATAGCTGTGTAATCTATGTGTTAGAGAAATATGGTACCAATGTGTATAGTTGTATAAGCAAATACCATATTAGCTAGGGCTCCTTGTGCTTGCCAGACACATAGTACACAATGTAGGCGTGTACCCCCTGCGGATTAATGTAATTATACCCTCAGGTGTTACAGATTACAGCAATGGAATGAAATGTATCATGGAAAACTTTCTTTGTAATTTAAAAATCTTTAAAAATAAATGTTTTAACTACAAAATTAATCACTCAAATGCGTGTCCTGTAGCGCTAAATGTGCTTCTTGCTGTAAGATAATTCTGCGGAAGTGTTGTAGTTATCATCCTCTGTAAGCAAAGTTCTGCTGAAGTCAATGTAGTCACCTCATCATAAACAAAAGTGAAATGCTTTGCATATAGATATCGTAGTTATTATGCTTATTGCCGTGATGAAGAAAGTACTGTACTGTAACTTATTGTTGTGCTACAGGGAAGGCTGTCTCATTGTAGCTATACCACAAAAGTTACTACTAAAACGTGTTTTACTTTCCAGAATAATACATAAAACTGTGCAGATATAAAACAGATACACTACAAAAGCAACAATGTAAATTGTGTCACACATTAGTAGCGTCGTGATATAAATCGTGTAGCTGTAAAAAGAAACCAAATACTAAGTCATCTTTAATCTCACAGAAAGTACTTTAAATAAAGAATGTCTTTTCAACTAAACCAAAATGTTGCATTAAAATCTCGTTAGCGGTATATGTTCTAAGTATGTAAGCCTTATAGTCGTTACATAATCGTGCTATTAACAAGCAAGAATGTACACACACAATAACACCGTGTCCTCTGTTCACTATAACAATGCATTCGTAATTTCTGCTTAAATAAGTTCTCTTGGTTCTTGACTGGATATTTAACTTCAAACATTGTTGCATGTTAAAAGATTCTAAGTCTGACAAAGCATACTAGTAATGTAAACTGAAAAATTTAATAGCAAAGACTAAGTTCAAAAGCAGATTATCTTTCAATAAGAGGTTTTACATGTGAAGTGTGGTGCAATCCTTTACTCCTCATAGTACTCAGAGTTTGAACTTTTTTTTGTGGTTTTAGGGCGCACAACTACAATGGTCATTAGCGCCCAGACTACGTTAGGAATGCACCGCGAGGCACAAGTTTAAAACAGCAACTAAAAGGGAAAACACGATAAAAGACAGACTGACAGGCATAGCATTAAAAAAACAGCATAATCAAATGTCCTTAGAGAGGTTTGTCAAGTTGATAAAACGAAGAACACGAGCAGCTGCTCGTGGCTCATCCGCTAAAATGGCATCTAGAGTACACGGCAGGACAAGATCAAGACGCAGTGTGTTAAAATCCGGACAGGACGTTAAAATGTGGCGGACCGTCAGCAATTGCCCACATGGGCAGAACGGCGCCGGCGCAGCCGTCAGCAGATGGCGATGGCTGAACCGGCAGTGTCCAATTCATAACCGGACCAAAACGACCTCCTCCAGCCGAGAAGGGCGGGAGGAGGACGTCCAAGCCGCGGGAAGAGGTTTCAAGGCCCGAAGCTTGTTGTCTGTAAGTGCAGCCCAATCGGCATGCCACAGCGATAAAATGCGCCGACAAATGACCCTGCTACAATCTGACGAAGGGACACAACAATAAGCTGTCCGAGGCTGGAGGACCGCAGCCTTGGCCGCTTCGTTCCCAGGGATACCGACATGGCCAGGAACCCACATAAAGCTAACCGGAGAACCGACGTCCACCAGCTGCTGAAGAGAGCGTTGGATCCGGTGCACGAAAGGGTGAACCGGATACGGATCACTGAGGCTCTGGATGGCACTCAGGGAATCGGAGCAGATGACATAAGCAGAATGTCGGTGGCGGCAGATGTAAAGAACAGCCTGGTAGAGGGCAAAGAGCTCAGCTGTGAAGACCGAACAATGGCCAGAGTTTGAACTTGAATGCAATTATCATGCGGTATACGTCGGTAAAGAATACTGGAATTTTTCTCAAGGTTAGCTTCTATGTTATTTTTCTCTGAGCCAGCCGGCGCACGTGGCTGCCTGCGGTGCGAGTCATTGTCCGTCTCTTTGTTGGCGTGCGTCGTTATTGGGATTAGGAGACCTAACTTCTACAAATTCACCTTGCTGAGAGGGCCCTGGCCTGTTTGAATCCCGCCAATTCTGATGCAATTCAGGTCTGTCGTTACGATTATATCGTCTGTTGTCATGTCGGTAGTTCCTGTAGTTTCTTTCTTGTCGGTTAAGTGGTGGAGAATTTCCCTCTGAATTATCACTGCACGTGGGACCGTTGCGTCTGAAGTTATTCTGTCTCCCTTGATAATAATTGTTTTGGTTCCCATTTGTCTGTTTCTATGGTTATCTCTGTCATATTCATTACTACGGAAGTGCGATCTTTCTCTGTAACTATTATTCTGCCAACGGTTGTCATAAGGGTGGTGTCTGTTTTGGTCACGATTTGTGTTGTGAGAATAGCCTTGTCGTGTCCAGTTATTGTTTCTTTCATTTCGGAATTGTGACGGACGTGACCTGCAATTGTTGTGTTTCTGTTTTCGCATCCCGCGATTGTCAGTGTCGATTTCCAATACGTGTAAGAGTCCCTGAAATGCTTCAATGTCGTCTTTGCAACGTCCTGCCAAAATAATATGTCGTAAATGTTCAGGCAATTTGATTAAGCAACTGCGGATGAGTTCTGAGGGGCTGTAAGGGTTTGACAGGTACTGGTTCTTGTGCAACATGTCTTCAAAATATTTCACAAGGCTGGAAAATTCAGATTGTTCGAAATGTTTCATCATTATGATGCTATGTTTTACTCGGTCTTGTGTGGTTTGAGACCAATATGCTGAGAGGAAGGCATGG
This sequence comes from Schistocerca piceifrons, assembly GCF_021461385.2. Taxonomy (NCBI): domain Eukaryota; kingdom Metazoa; phylum Arthropoda; class Insecta; order Orthoptera; family Acrididae; genus Schistocerca; species Schistocerca piceifrons. Next base: position 260,389,911 of record NC_060140.1, on the reverse strand, counting down.
TAAAATTCTCCTTCACTGTGGCAATCCTGAAGGACCGATCGCATTCTTACAGCTGGTTCATTCTCTAAGTAGCCACACATAAATCCGCCAACGGATCCTGTGCTCTAATGACCAGTTGGGAGGAAAACAATGATAGAATTGATGAAGCCACGCTTGTGGATGAATGTCGTTGCCAGAATTCTTAAATCGTTTTAATTTACTTGTAGTAATGAACAGCTTATAGTCAAAATCATCATGTCGGCGAGTCGCATGTCGGTCATTGTTACGTCGTTTCGGCGGTTCCATCTCAAAATTCGGTTGTTGTTGTTGTGGTCTTCAGTCCTGAGACTGGTTTGATGCAGCTCTCCATGCTACTCTATCCTGTGCAAGCTTTTTCATCTCCCAGTACCTATTGCAACCTACATCCTTCTGAATCTGCTTAGTGTATTCATCTCTTGGTCTCCCTCTACGATTTTTACCCTCCACGCTGCCCTCCAACACTAAATTGGTGATCCCTTGATGCCTCAGAACATGTCCTACCAACCGATCCCTTCTTCTGGTCAAGTTGTGCCACAAACTTCTCTTCTCCCCAATCCTATTCAATACTTCCTCATTAGTTATGTGATCTACCCATCTAATCTTCAGCATTCTTCTGTAGCACCACATTTCGAAAGCTTCTATTCTCTTCTTGTCCAAACTATTTATCGTCCATGTTTCACTTCCATACATGGCTACACTCCATACAAATACTTTCAGAAATGACTTCCTGACACTTAAATCAATACTGGATGTTAACAAATTTCTCTTCTTCAGAAACGCTTTCCTTGCCATTGCCAGCCTACATTTTATATCCTCTCTACTTCGACCATCATCAGTTATTTTGCTCCCCAAATAGCAAAACTCCTTTACTACTTTAAGTGCCTCATTTCCTAATCTAATTCCCTCAGCATCACCCGACTTAATTAGACTACATTCCATTATCCTTGTTTTGCTTTTGTTGATGTTCATCTTATATCCTCCTTTCAAGACACTGTCCATTCCATTCAACTGCTCTTCCAAGTCCTTTGCCGTCTCTGACAGAATTACAATGTCATCGGCGAACCTCAAAGTTTTTATTTCTTCTCCATGAATTTTAATACCTACCCCGAATTTTTCTTTTGTTTCCTTTACTGCTTGCTCAATATACAGATTGAACAACATCGGGGAGAGGCTACAACCCTGTCTTACTCCCTTCCCAACCACCGCTTCCCTTTCATGTCCCTCGACTCTTATAACTGCCATCTGGTTTCTGTACAAATTGTAAATAGCCTTTCGCTCCCTGTATTTTACCCCTGCCACCTTCAGAATTTGAAAGAGAGTATTCCAGTCAACATTGTCAAAAGCTTTCTCTAAGTCTACAAATGCTAGAAACGTAGGTTTGCCTTTCCTTAATCTTTCTTCTAAGATAAGTCGTAAGGTCAGTATTGCGTCACGTGTTCCAGTGTTTCTACGGAATCCAAACTGATCTTCCCCGAGGTTGGCTTCTACTAGTTTTTCCATTCGTCTGTAAAGAATTCGTGTTAGTATTTTGCAGCTGTGGCTTATTAAACTGATTGTTCGGTAATTTTCACATCTGTCAACACCTGCTTTCTTTGGGATTGGAATTATTATATTCTTCTTGAAGTCTGAGGGTATTTCGCCTGTTTCATACATCTTGCTCACCAGATGGTAGAGTTTTGTCAGGACTGGCTCTCCCACGGCCGTCAGTAGTTCCAATGGAATATTGTCTACTCCGGGGGCCTTGTTTCGATTCAGGTCTTTCAGTGCTCTGTCAAACTCTTCACGCAGTATCGTATCTCCCATTTCATCTTCATCTACATCCTCTTCCATTTCCATAATATTGTCCTCAAGTACATCGCCCTTGTATAGACCCTCTATATACTCCTTCCACCTTTCTGCTTTCCCTTCTTTGCTTAGAACTGGGTTTCCATCTGAGCTCTTGATATTCATACAAGTCGTTCCCTTTTCTCCAAAGGTCTCTTTAATTTTCCTGTAGGCGGTATCTATCTTACCCCTAGTGAGATAGGCCTCTACATCCTTACATTTGTCCTCTAGCCATCCCTGTTTAGCCAATTTGCACTTCCTGTCGATCTCGTTTTTGAGACGTTTGTATTCCTTTTTGCCTGTTTCACTTACCGCATTTTTATATTTTCTCCTTTCATCAATTAAATTCAATATTTCTTCTGTTACCCAAGGATTTCTACTAGCCCTCGTCTTTTTACCTACTTGATCCTCTGCTGCCTTCACTACTTCATCCCTCAAAGCTACCCATTCTTCTTCTACTGTATTTATTTCCCCTATTCCTGTCAATTGCTCCCTTATGCTCTCCCTGAATCTCTGTACAACCTCTGGTTCTTTCAGTTTATCCAGGTCCCATCTCCTTAAATTCCCACCTTTTTGCAGTTTCTTCAGTTTTAATCTACAGGTCATAACCAATAGATTGTGGTCAGAGTCCACATCTGCCCCTGGAAATGTCTTACAATTTAAAACCTGGTTCCTAAATCTCTGTCTTACCATTATATAATCTATCTGATACCTTTTAGTATCTCCAGGGTTCTTCCATGTATACAACCTTCTTTCATGATTCTTAAACCAAGTGTTAGTTATGATTATGTTGTGCTCTGTGCAAAATTCTACCAGGCGGCTTCCTCTTTCATTTCTGTCCCCCAATCCATATTCACCTACTATGTTTCCTTCTCTCCCTTTTCCTACACTCGAATTCCAGTCACCCATGACTATTAAATTTTCGTCTCCCTTCACAATCTGAATAATTTCTTTTATTTCATCATACATTTCTTCAATTTCTTCGTCATCTGCAGAGCTAGTTGGCATATAAACTTGTACTACTGTAGTAGGTGTGGGCTTCGTATCTATCTTGGCCACAATAATGCGTTCACTATGCTTGCAAATTTCTTTCATAATTTCCGAAATGCCCTGTGTTATTATTTTGCGGCTTTTCCGTATTGCTAAGCCCCTCTTCCCGTGTTGGAGCGCGAGTGTCCTCTGAAAAATATAATTTTTGTATTACTTGTGCCAACTGATCTTGTACTTCCCGGATTTCTCTTTTGTGTTGCGTATTAATTTGATTCTGATTTTGTTTGAATTTCCTAATTTGTTAGTACTCTCTGTGTCAGTGAAGGCTACAGGTCTTGTGTCATTCAGATCATCATCCACCTTTGTAGGTAAGTCAGTGAACTGATCCGAAAGTTCGGCTACTTTCTCCAATAGTGAACTTATTTCCTCAGTGTGTTTTTCTGAACCAAGTTTCAGAGTGTTCATTTGTGTTGAAATAGTATCTACTGTGTCTTTTAAGTTTCCCTGAGTTTTTGCAAGTTGCATAACCGAATCGGTAGATGCAACTGAGTCAATCTTAGCTTGCAAGTTCTCATGATTTTCATGAACAATAGTTTGCAGTTCTTTTATGGCTGCTTCGTGATTCTGTAATGTATTTTCATACCGCGAAAAAATAGGTTGGAAATGCTCACAAATTTGTGTTTTTACGTCATTACAGACTTTTTGACATTTCGATTCGATTTTATGTAACTCAGTAGTTAAATCTTCACGTGTTTGTTCAAGCGTGGTGTCTAACTTTTGAAGATTTTGTTCCATTGTGTCTAACTTTTGAGGCTTTTGCTGTGTTTGTCCCATTTGTTGTATTAATTGTAATAACAATGCACTGGTGTCTGAAACGTGTTCCTCAGTGCTTTTCGGCAGTGAATTTGCACCGGCAACATTCATATTTTGACAAGCAGAAAATGTGTCTTGACTTATTTGAGAAAACGGTGAGGACCCAAAACCTGAATCTACAGCATTTGCGAGATTGTGTCCTGGCATTTCGGATTCCTGAGGCGAGCTGTTGCCGACCGATCGACCGATAATGCTTCCCTGTTCACTAATTGTTTCACTGTCTACGCCATTATTTGCCGCCTGCTCCATTTCCCTATGAACAATTACCAAATTACCACTTTGAATGTCTGTTAATTCATTACACAGTGGTGCTGATAAGCTACGCTGGTCGTCACTATTATTTCTCAGTTTACTTTGGAGCCTAGTGTTACGTTTCTCACACGCCATTATTGTCACAATATTTCACACGGTAACACAGAAAAGCACAATTTGAAGAGCAAAATAAGAAAACACATTAACATAGCATTGAAAATAATATCTAGTTAATTGCAACCGCAGCTGCGAAATACTTGGTGCAAATCTACATGCATGCCACAACTGTTTTACTGTACAACAATGAAATACTACAACTACAAAGGAAATTCTCTCTATGATTACGTGCTAGCAATAAACAGTAGCTACACTAATTACACAAACTACAAGAAAAAAAAAATCAGAAGATTCCAGTGAGGTATTCTCGGCTAGGGGTCGACATATGAAACGTCCCCTTAGAAAAATTAGTGAATTACTGTGCTGGTAAACCCCTTACGTTATTGATTTTCAAACAGCTGAGCAAAACTGAACGTACTCAGACATTTCGCTCTTTACCTATTCTGATCAACACTAAACTGACACACAATATTTTTTAGCGCAACGCAGTCTGACTTTCAATAATCCCTACAAAAGAATGGCCCTGACTAACATTAACCTATACCTTTAACAAATCACTTACCTCACAAAAATCTTCGTTACTCGAACTACTGCAATACAGCGAGCGCCACTACTGCCAGCTAAATAAAAGATTCAAACTACTGAAGGCACTAACTACTAATAGGCATAGTTAGCAAATGAAAGATTTTGATAGAGAACAAACAATATATTTACCTTAATAGTGTTGAAAAATCATAATATATACAGCAGTTCATGACATCCATTCTTACAAATGTACTGTTTCTGTCCAGATCATCCGCTCTCAAAACTCTGCCATCTCACTCCCCCACAACCACCACTGCTGGCAGCTCACCTCGAACTGCGCAACGCTACGAGCAGTTAACAGCCATCAGCCCAACACTACAATAGCGAATATTACAACAATGCCAACCAGCCACAGACTGCACACAGCACAGCCAGTGATTTTCATACAGAGCGCTACGTGGCGTTACCAACATAAAAACCTGAACAGCCTACTTACAACTGAAGACAACTGCTGAACCTGAAAGATGTTTTTCATCTCTGAAGAGGACCAAGACCTTTCTTCGGAATACCATGTCAGAGTAATGCTCTTGTAATGCACTCCATTGTGAAGAATATGGTAACCAACGTGGAGGGTTTCAACTCCTAGCTTATAGATAAATTCTGCTGCAAAAAACAGGGATGTGTAGACATCATTTTCGTTACTAAGTGAGTACTAATTTTTATTTTAAAATGTTTTTGGAATTTCTTTCATGTTTATTTTTATAATATTGTAGCGTATTAGTAAAGTTTTGCACGAGCTGTCATTGTTTTGTCGTTTATCATAGTCATGTATCCGTGCTGTTCTCCCGTGTCGTAGTTGTTCAAGGTATAGGGTGGCCCATATAAATCTGAACTACTTGAACGGGTCACAATTTCCCTCCGAAAGCTTGTAGAAACGGGGGAAGTTGTGTTAATGATTTCGGTAGCTCTGGGAGAATTAAAAGTACCGCCCGTTATTGGTAAGTTGGATGTTGTTCCTGGGCATGAGCCTCTTTTTATGATCGTATAACGCCGCTATTGCACGGCTCATGTTAGTTCGTTCGTATCCTTGTCGTTGGTCGCGGTTTGTGAAGCCTGTGGGTGTGTAGTTCAGGCCGCACGACAATAACGAGCAGATTTGTGATTAGTTCCCAGTGTTGAGCGGCAGAAACATGTTGTGCACACTTCATGCAGGGGTTTTTATTGTGCAAACGTATTTGAAGACCGACTCATTGGTTGCCACACAACGAAAACTCCGGAGAGAATTTAATGTGCACGATGTTCCAACAGGGGCAACAATTTCAGCGACTGTTAGGAAGCTGTCCATTAAACACAGACAGTGGTAAACTCAGGCCATCAGTGGATGCGGAGGTTACCGATTGTGTTCGAAGACGCTTGGAGAACTCTGCAAGGAAATCGTCTGCGTCGAATGAGCCAAGAGACGGGCCTTTCATATGGCACATGTCAGCACTCGACACCGTGGTTTCCGCCTATCGCTGAGAGGGCACTACAGAAGTCGTTTTCGTCCGTATTGTTTGCATGCGAGGAAAACGGAACTGCGGCCATACAGAGGGCACATGATGCAAGCATTGTAAGAAAGATATGATGAGAAACGAATGCATTACTGTCGATGGTTTCCAAGGGTTTCTTATTCAACGTCCGGACTTTCCCCCCGTAACTTGCTTTACAGATGAGACGTTGTTCTATCTATGGAGGAGGAGGACATTAGTGTTAAACGTCCTGTCGACTACGGGGCCACTACAGACGGAGCACTACCTCCGATTAGGGAAGGATGGAGAAGGAATTCGGCCGTGTCCTGGCATTTGCTTGACCGATTTACGAAAATTACGGAAAACCTAAATCAGGATGGCCGGACGCGGGTTTGAACCGTCGTCGTCAGAATACGAGTTCAATGCGCTAACCACTGCGCCACCTGGCTTGGTGTTCCATCCGTCAGGTTACATCAACACCTAAAACAGCAGATACTGGCCTCGTATAAGCCCCCATATCATGTACGAAACACCACTGCACGACAAAAAGGTTGGAGTTTGTTGCGTAGTGTCAGGATTGTTGGCGCCAGTTTCTTTGACACGACCGTAGACACTGAAGTTTATAAGAGCATCTTCAATACATTTTTGGGGCAGCTGGATGTCGTCTAGCTTACAGAAGGTTATCTCTAACAAGATGGAGCAACGTGTCACACGTCTAACGCGTTTCTTTGCTGACTGAATAACCTTAAAACATTGTGACCCTCTCCGAGAGTGTGACCTACCCCTCCCCCCCCCCCACCCCTCCCCGACCGTATTTCTTTCTTAAGGGGGTTTCCTAAAAGCCGAGTGTACAAGAATAGACCACGGACAACTGCAGAAATACGTGAGACCATTACACACGAAATAACCAACCAAGATTTGCGAGAATACGGGTCACATAACGTGAAGAGAGTACGTGGAGAGAACTTCCGACATTTGCTGAGGACTACGTATGTACAAACATCAAAACAATTTTGCATCACCTCGGATCCGATATTTCCGGAACCTGTACAGAAATTTAGAATAGAGGTCAACATCTGGGATCCCTATGAGGTAGGGCTGATAGAGGAGATAAAGAAGTACCAAAGAAGAGCGGCGCGTTTCCTCAGGGGATCGTTTAGCTGGCGAGAGAGCGTTACGGAGATGCTATACAAACTCCACTGGCAGACGTTACAAAAGAGACGCTGCGCATCACGAGAGATTTATTATTGAAATTTCGGGACAGTACTTTTCAGGAGGAGTCAGACAACATATTACTCCCCCGGCATACATCTCGCGTATTGACCACGAGGAGAAAATTCGAGAAACTAGAGCCAATACAGAGGATTACCGACAATCATTCTTCCCACGCACTATCCGCGAGTGGATCAGGGTTGGAGGGATCAGATAGTGGTACCTTTTCAATCTATCCCAGGCATGATCGATAGGGTTCATGTCTGGAGAACATGCTGGCCTCTCTAGTCGAGCAATGTCGTTATCCTGAAGGAAGTCATTTACAAGATGTGCAGGATGGGGGTGCCAATTGTCGTCCATAAATACGAATGCCTCACCAATATTCCGCTGATATGTTTGCAATGTCGGTCGGAAGACGGCATTCACGTATCACAAAGCAGTTATGGCATCTTCCATGAGCACCAGCGGCGTACATCGGCCCCACATAATGCCACCCTAAAACAGCAGGGAACCTCCACCTTGCTGCACTCGCTGGACAATGTGTCTAGACGTTCAGCTTGACCGAGTTGCCTCCGAACACGTCTCCGACGATTGTGTAGTTGAAAGCATAGGGGACACGCGATGCCAATCCTGAGCGGTCCATTCGGCATGTTGTTGGGCACATCTGTACCGCGCTGCATGGTGTCGTGGTTGTAAAGATGGACCTCGCTATGGAAGTCTGAAGTGAAGATGCGCATCATGCAGCCTCTTGCGCAAAGTTTGAGTCGTAAGGCGACGTCCTGTGGCTGCACAAAAAGCATTATTCAACATGGTGGCGTTGTTCCTGTCAGGGTTCTTCCGATCCATAATCCGCAGGGAGCGGTCATCCACTGCAGTAGTAGCCCTTGGGCGGCCTGAGCGATGCATGTCATCGACTATTCCTGTCTGTCTGTATCTCCTCCTTGTCCGAACAACATCGCCTTGGCTCACTCCGAGACACCTGGACACTTCCCTAGTTGACAGCCATTCCTGGCACAAAGCAGCAATGCGGACGCGATCGAACCGTGGTCTTGACCGTCTAGGAGTGGTTGAACTATAGACAACACGAGCGGTGTACCTCCTTCCCGGTCGAATGACTGGAACTGATCGGCTGTCGGACCCCCTCCGTCTAATAGGCACTGCTCATACATGGTTGTGTCTCTGAACAGTCAAAGGGACTGTGTCTGTGATACAATATCCACAGTCAACGTCTATCTTCGAGAGTTCTGGGAACCGGGGTGATGAAAAACTTTTTTTTGGTGTGTGTAGTTTAACCGTCCCAATACTGGCTAACCAAATGAAACAGGAACGGAACTCTATCCTACAAACTGACATGCAACACATGCACAATGTGATGCACACATATTTGCATGCTTGCATTCGACACTCTGACGGCTACACCGGTTATTGGTTGTTTACATGGTTGGGGTTAGTGACGCCTCTGGACAGTCAATCGGGCTGTGTCTGTGATCCGATATCCACAGTGAACGTCTATCTTCAGGGTTTCTGGGAACCAGGATGATGCAAAACTTTTCTTGATGTGTGTATGTATGTAATCTCTCAATAGTGTATCAACATCTCTCAAAATTGCAGATGTGTCCCATTATTGGTTGAGATGTTATGACTCATTAAAGTAGTTTGGGTTTATATGGATCGCACAGCACTGCGGGTGACCAGGCGGTACGATTTATGGCGATACCGCAGAGTGAGCGACGGAGTGGCGCGAAGTGAGATGCGTGACCTTGGCCGCCAAGTTTCAAGGCGGAAACTGCGGTGACTGTCCCCGCTGGGCATGCCGGCGCGAAGTTCGCTTTGACCACTGTGTCCACGGCGGGCAGTGTGCGCAAGCAGGTCGGCTGTGCAGGGAACAGGCGGCGGCACATTCTGCAATGCAAACACTGGCCACGACCGGTCCCCCGGGAAATTTGGTTCGCCGGGCAAATGCCCGGGACACCCAGCACTCGCTGCAGTCGTGTTTGAGTAGCGAAAACTCGCGGCGATAAAAACAAAGTCGGCGAATCGGGGATCATAAATATTTCAGTTTTCATCAGTTGCGTTCGGGAATTGTTTCTCTTATGCATAACCTCAGCGAGGTCGGAAATACTAGTTGCCGACTTTTCCGTGCGCGATCAAATGTATGGCCAGCAACAGCTTTCAACTAAATATATGTTTGATAGCCGATAGGAGAACAAATTTAGAAAAACACTAACTCTTAACAACAGGCAGGAGATAACAAGAAGACCTAACTACTTTTTGTTGCCACATTTTTATGCAAAGAAAAATTGCAAGAAAACACAGTGTACATGTGGAGCACGACAAATACAGGTAGCTATATAGACAGACATAGACACGAGAGAGACACGAGAGAGACAAGCGGGTTCTCAATGAAGGACAAGCCGGCCGCGGTGGTCTAGCGGCTCTAGGCGTTCAGTCCGGAGCCGCACGTTCGAATCCTGCCTCGGGCACGGATGTGTGTGCAGTCCTTAGATTAGTTAGGTTTAAGTAGTTCTAAGTTCTAGGGGACTGATGGCCACAGATGTTAAGTCCCATAGTGCTCAGAGCCATTTGAATGAAGGACAAAACACAGTTGAGGTGGACACAGAAGAGTGTAATTGTGTTTCCTTGTCGCTAACACTGCCCAGTCGCGAACTACCCTAACATCGAAACTACATGGCAGGTTAAAACCCTGTGCCAGACTGGGAATCGAACCCAGCACCATGCTGTTGGCGGGCAGTGTTGTGACTGACTATCGAGGCTCGTCACGTGACCCATCATCACTTCTGCCACTGCTTCGCTCTCATTTTCGAAACTTAGCGTAAGAAGTACGGCAAGCCCTCGAAAGACAATGTTCTGAGTTCGTGCTTGGGTAGCTCAGATGGTACAGCACTTGCCCGCGAAAGGCAAAGGTCCCGAGTTCGATTCTCGGTCTGGCACACCGTTTTAATCTGTCAGTGTCACGATGGCTGGACGCCGGTTCGAACCGTCGTCCTCCTGAATGCGAGTGCAGTGTGCTAATGAGATGGGACCACATTATGTACTCAGGAACATTATGGAATGTGATCGTTTTGGTGGCTCAGTGGCCATGCATTATGTTAAATGGGCATGCTGACCTTCAAATCTCTGAACACGGCACACTAACTTGCGAGCGTTATTTGTGACACTGTACTCCTTCCACATGTGATTGTTTTCAGGTATGCATTCGGTCCTAGCTTCATTTTTATGGATGAAAAATGACCGCATCGAACAGCGCAGACGGAGAAGCTGCCAGAACGAGAGGATGTTCGCCGAATGGACTTGCTTGTCCGTTACTCGACTTAAATCTCAATGGAGCACGTGTGGGATGTGTTGGAGAGACGTATTGCAGCAAGACCACATACAACGATCACTATGCAGCAGTTTTAAAGCGCGCTGGAGGAGGAATGGAACGTCCTACCACAAGAACTTCTTGCCAGCCTTACGGCCAGCAAGCGAGCACGTCGCAGAGTATTCGTTGCCGTCCGTGGTGATCACAAACCCTATTAAAAACCATGTCCCGCCTTTTGTAACCTCCAGCGCACTATGAAGAATCGCCCTGACTGTAGTATAATTATTGTCGTTGAACAGAAACGTCATTTTTGTTCGTCTCATTGCATATTTCTTTTAGTTACCTTCTCTAATATGCTGTAGCTATTCTTTCTATTGTAGTGTCGCGGAATAGTAAAGAGTTGGAAACGTGGAATATTTTCAAAGTGTCGTTGCCTATTCAGAGAGCCAGAGGCAGTACGTTAGCCAAGAGGAAGGAGGGTTGCGCATGTATTGGAATGTGTCGTCACGCAGGGGCAATGGCCTGGTTACACACAACAAGCGAGAGATAATTGCTTAGCACGCGGGTCTGTGTTAGATGGAGACTTTCGTAGAGTGCAAGACAGAGGTATAGCGTCAGCTGTACTGCATTTCACAACTTATCGTAAGTCTGTCGTAACAACACGTAACACTGTCGCAAGAACACCTAAGGGGCGAGTACGACAGATGAATCAGCAGTATAAGTGGAACGATTGCGTTCATTACAAACGAGCATGACGTCAGGACGTCGCTCGTGCTTCCTTTAAATACGCCAGCTTTGATAGCAGCAAGACACTTGCAGTTAGATGTGTACTGGGTCGCTGCGTAGCGCTCAGCTCTGTGATCGACATGTTAATCTTTATTAAGGAGATGTTGCAGTAAGGGCGGCCCATCCAGCAGCAGACGTGAGGGGACAGTACCAGCTCTGGTCCTCTCTGCTGCTACTGTCAATCATCATCCCAAGCTTAGCAGACATCGCAGCAGACTCTCTCGCCGCCAATGCTGGCCACATCAGTGAGCCGTCGTCGAGATCGTGCGGGGCCTAGGCACTGTGCATCCGCCGTCACAACCGGGTGAGTTGACGACGCTGGGGGACTGCAGCCCGTTCCACCCGTCCACCGCGGACGAGCCACCAGGAGGAGCAGGGAAGAAGACGGGGTGGGATAGAGTACACTCCACACTACGAGAACGTCTCTCGTGCCGACAGCGCCGGGGACTCCAACCCGGAGCCTCTTACGCGCTGCGGCCAGCCGGGCGCCACCAGCCACGCACGGCAGAAGTACGAAGTAAGGACATTCCTTCGCTACGGCGCCGCTGCGCTAGCAAGACTGTGCGGCCCTGAGCTGGTGTCATCGCTACGAGTCAGCGAGGACTCGGGGAAGGTCGTTGATATCACCAACCCACATTGTACTCTGCAGGAATAAAGGTGTTATGAATTAATAATGTTTCTTTGGCGTTCCTGACGCGTCCACAGTCATTTCCTAGCATCCTGACATCTAGAGAGGTCACCGCTCGGCCTCCAGTCCACCGGCTACACTATGTAAGGTCTAACTCTCATCGAGCTACGTTACGTGGCTGTGACATTATTGGAAACCGAGCGAGGTGGCGCAGTGATTAGCACACTGGACTCGCATTCGGGAGGACGACGGTTCAATCCCGAGTCCGGCCATCCTGATTTACGTTTTCCGTGATTTCCCTAAATCACTCCAGGCAAATGCCGGGATGGTTCCCTTGAAAGGCCGACTTCCTTCTCCGTCCTTCCCTAATCCGATGAGACCGATGACCTCGCTGTCTGGCCTCCTCCCCCCCCACAACAAACCAAAGCAAACCAAACCATTATTGGAAAGTTACTGTACCGCTACCGCCCAAGTCCGGACACCGCCTCAAGTATACTTACGGTGTCATCAACAAATGTGACGTAAAGAGTGAATGAAAAACTTAACGCCTAACTTTATTGTTAATTAAGCCCGGCAAGAGTGTGAATAAAGCACTTATTTGGCGGAGCGGACACAAGATAGAATGATGATAAATGGGGCACAGGAATCTATAGTTTCGTAAAATACACTCCTGGAAATGGAAAAAAGAACACATTGACACCGGTGTGTCAGACCCACCATACTTGCTCCGGACACTGCGAGAGGGCTGTACAAGCAATGATCACACGCACGGCACAGCGGACACACCAGGAACCGCGGTGTTGGCCGTCGAATGGCGCTAGCTGCGCAGCATTTGTGCACCGCCGCCGTCAGTGTCAGCCAGTTTGCCGTGGCATACGGAGCTCCATCGCAGTCTTTAACACTGGTAGCATGCCGCGACAGCGTGGACGTGAACCGTATGTGCAGTTGACGGACTTTGAGCGAGGGCGTATAGTGGACATGCGGGAGGCCGGGTGGACGTACCGCCGAATTGCTCAACACGTGGGGCGTGAGGTCTCCACAGCACATCGATGTTGTCGCCAGTGGTCGGCGGAAGGTGCACGTGCCCGTCGACCTGGGACCGGACCGCAGCGACGCACGGATGCACGCCAAGACCGTAGGATCCTACGCAGTGCCGTAGGGGACCGCACCGCCACTTCCCAGCAAATTAGGGACACTGTTGCTCCTGGGGTATCGGCGAGGACCATTCGCAACCGTCTCCATGAAGCTGGGCTACGGTCCCGCACACCGTTAGGCCGTCTTCCGCTCACGCCCCAACATCGTGCAGCCCGCCTCCAGTGGTGTCGCGACAGGCGTGAATGGAGGGACGAATGGAGACGTGTCGTCTTCAGCGATGAGAGTCGCTTCTGCCTTGGTGCCAATGATGGTCGTATGCGTGTTTGGCGCCGTGCAGGTGAGCGCCACAATCAGGACTGCATATGACCGAGGCACACAGGGCCAACACCCGGCATCATGGTGTGGGGAGCGATCTCCTACACTGGCCGTACACCACTGGTGATCGTCGAGGGGACACTGAATAGTGCACGGTACATCCAAACCGTCATCGAACCCATCGTTCTACCATTCCTAGACTGGCAAGGGAACTTGCTGTTCCAACAGGACAATGCACGTCCGCATGTATCCCGTGCCACCCAACGTGCTCTAGAAGGTGTAAGTCAACTACCCTGGCCAGCAAGATCCCCGGATCTGTCCCCCATTGAGCATGTTTGGGACTGGATGAAGCGTCGTCTCACGCGGTCTGCACGTCCAGCACGAACGGTGGTCCAACTGAGGCGCCAGGTGGAAATGGCATGGCAAGCCGTTCCACAGGACTACATCCAGCATCTCTACGATCGTCTCCATGGGAGAATAGCAGCCTGCATTGCTGCGAAAGGTGGATATACACTGTACTAGTGCCGACATTGTGCATGCTCTGTTGCCTGTGTCTATGTGCCTGTGGTTCTGTCAGTTTGATCATGTGATGTATCTGACCCCAGGAATGTGTCAATAAAGTTTCCCCTTCCTGGGACAATGAATTTACGGTGTTCTTATTTCAATTTTCAGGAGTGTAGTTCTCTGAACTCTGATTATTTAACAACACTCGACTCACCGCCTTCTTAATATAGGATTATGTGAGCCGCTTTTAGAATCTGTTGCAAAATTGATGCCTTCGTGAAGCGTTAATAGAGACAAAAATGTAGGCAATCTCAGGGATTATATTTTGTGTTATCATATTAAAATATTGCTGCAGGATATCTTTACCGTGGTGAAATTAATTAAAAGAAACCTTTGAATAAAAGAAAGTATTTCCTTTTTAAACGAGAAAACCTTTGTTTTGCCGAGAAGCGGTCAATGTCTTTACTCAACTGAAAGTTCTTAGTTTTTACTTTAATATGAAATAAATTAATTTGTGCATTTTCTTTTCTGTACTAATTATGATTGCGAGTGTTTTAAAGCGTCCATTGAAGACGGAACGCAATGAAATTATTTCCATCCAAGATGTCTACCAAGAATGGTCGATTGTTCGGCCGTTCTTGCTATCCAGCGTGAAAACATTGAAAAATAAATCTTATTTTTACTTCTACATGGAGATCACTATATACCGTACATGAAAGAAAAATGCGCAAATTAGCATAAATTACAATATATTCCTTAAAATTCACAACTTACAATGCTAAATGGCCGCCGTAGCGCGAGGTTTCTTCAAGGCTAGAACAGAGAGTGTGTCTAATAATGCTGGTTATTTTTTTTTGTTTTTTTTTTTTTGTTTCTTGCACCAGCGAGTAAAAGAACAATTACATTGCTACATAGATTCTACAAAGTTATCTTATAGAGTCTTTTGTTTCGCTATTATTTTGTTTCATTACAAATTACCGTTCTGACAGTTAATTACACGCGCAGTTTCAGAGTCCCAGCGTGATATTTTCAATAATTTAAAGATTTACAATTTTCATTTTACTTCGTTTTGTGTCCGATTTGTCGTCGCACGACTTAATATTTGTACCGCGTATCGGTACATTACTTTCGTTCGTAAGTTACGCAAAGCAGTGTATTTTTCAAAATATTTTATCACCATTGATAGATGATTAAGAACACTTGTGCAGGACTGTCTAGTGGCTGTTCTACAATCATCAACTCACAAGAAAGTGAAGGTTATATTAAGAACTATTAAATTTGGAGTTGATTTTCTCATCAATAAATTGGTTTAGTTATCGATGACTTGATGCAGTATCAATAGACCTGAGCACTGTTACACAAACTCTGTAACCAACATTAAAATGCAAGGAAAATTTTAAAATAAGTGTTTTGCTGCCGTCAACCTTTCGTCTTTGCAAGAGTTCATTTGTTTAGTCAATAAATATTTCAAATCACTACGTCATGTTCAGAACTTCATTTACTGCAGTCACTTGCTGTGACAAGAACCGCCGCTATGATTACCAGAAAAATAACCTTAGTTTATACAAAAATGCCGTTTTCTGTTCAACGTACGATCTGGAAACATAGTGAACAGTGTAGACATATGACACCACAACTGCGATGAATCATTTTTGTAATGTTGTTACCTTCAATCCGAAGAGAGTGTGTTTTAGTTATATATAAACGTCAGTGCTCTACAAGCCTCTTAATCTCTGCGATACTACTGCATACTTTATTTATTTGAACCAACTTACTGCCTTCCCCTACAATTTTCACCTCTCACTCTTCATTGCATTACCAAACAAATGATTCCTTGATGCCTCAGGATGTGTTGTCTCAACATCATCCCTTCTCCTAGTCAGGCTGTGACACAAATCTCTTTTCCCCGTATTTAAGTTAAAATGAAGAGTCACATCGTAATAATATTTCTCTATTAACCGGTTTCGGCTTACATACAAGCTATACTTAGCCCTTACTCAGATCCAGTAACGCCTCATTTTCGTACCCCTCCACATAATTTTCAGCGCTCTTGCGTAGCACTACGTTTCAAAAGCTTTTATTCCCTTTTTCTCAATATTGTTTGTTGTCTTCGTTCCCCTTTCATACGGCAATGCTGCCGACAATTTTAAAGAGGCTCTCTAAAATTCAAATTTATATTGCACATTATAAAATTTCTCTCTTTCAGGAATGGTCTTCTTGCTATTGAAAGTGTTGTGGTGCGCCCCTCGTGATGCACCGACGGCTGACAGTGCGCGAAAAGCACTATTTAAATTCGTCGGACTTCACAATATTAGCAACCGACCTTCGGACAACAACAAGAAGTCAGCCGGTGGGCCGTCAGAGGATGATACTAGCGCCCATACCCAGCCAAAAATCGATGTGTACAACAACTAGGGGCGTGCGCCGATCGAACTACGTTATGTACGCACCAACGAAGGAACCATCCAATAATAAAGTTGTTGTCATCCGCGCGGCCAGGATTTAAGAGCGCGCTCTGGCCACCGGAGTTCATCGGCACGCTGAAGACTGAAGTTCATCTCCGAAGTCACCACCGTTGCTGCCGCTGTGTCCGCCGCTCGCCGTCATTGCAGTTCGCCTTCGATGTCGTGCTTCTGGAGACTTGGAGAAGTTTTCGGTGGTGACTACTGAACTTAGACAAATATTTATATCCTATGCTGGACACGGACTGTAGTTCAGAACTAGGATTGTTGAAATTTTTAAAAATATCGGAATCTGATATAGTGATATTTAAAAAAAATATCATTCCCGGCTCTCGATGTACCGAAAAAAGTATCGATACAGCGACAAAATGTATCGACGTACCGGCCTATAAAAATATTGCCCGCACATTGTAAATAAACTGCCAGTTTTAGAGCTGTATATTTAAGTATTGATTCATTATTAGATGTTACTTACGTCAACAAGCTGGCACTCTGCTTACTCCCTTAGAGCAATAACTGAAAGAAATCATTGCATGTTGACGCTTGGCGATAACCACTTTTCTAACAATGGTAACTGTATATATGTGGCACAAGAAAAGGCGTCTGATGGGTCCACCGTTCGGTGTCGCCACATATCGGATATGGCCGGAACACTTCATGTTGACTTCCCTGTTTTTTCATTTCCAGCGACCTAGAAGCTGTAGTGTCGAAATTATGTGGTGAAGTTAAACGTTGCAGTTTCTGTTGGTAGCGTCGAGAGCCGATCACGTTAGCATTTCCTCTCACACATCTCTGCCCACCGCAAAGACCCATCTTGTCATTTAGAGTTTTGTTCATTATTTTCAGCAACTGTGACGTGAAGAAATAGCACACTAGTTGTGTTAAAGCTGTTTTTTAACGCAACTGGTGTGCAATTTCTTCACATCGGAAAGCTTGTTATTCCATTCATGCCGCCAATCCAATCCAATCGGACTTCTTCTTCTTTGTGCCACATATATTTTTTTCACACAGTCAAAAAGAAAGACTGGGCGTGACGAAAGCTCGAAAAGCAGTAAGAGCCCTTTATACAGTGAAAGTAAAATTATGTTCTACAACAATTTCAGAAGTACAGTTGCAAATACTTAACGAAAATTGCGAAAAAATATGATATAAAAAATATCGGAACTCGATATTGCTATTTCTTTATCTTTATATCGATGTGTTGGTGGAAGGAATGTCGCCGATATGTATTGTATGTGTTGGAATGTATCGATATCGCTATATCGATATTTTATCGACAGCCCTCTTCACACCGACGGCAGGACATATTACAAGCCGGGACAGGGTAGTGACTTTGGCTGTATCATTTTTTTTTTATCCAAGTGTTGTTTGAATTTCGTGCTAGGAACTGACAAAGTTTGTTCTTTAACACCTGGATACTTCAAGAAGAAAGTTGACCTTTAGCTGAATATTCAAAAGAATTTCATTTCCTTTTTCGTTTCAAGCATCAGACCAATTTTGTTCAAACTCCTTTCAAACAGCATGATAACAAACGCGTTCAGTGACAGTGCTTCCTGTTCTCAATTTTTGGGAGACCTAAAAGGAAGTCTTCAGTTTATATACTCTCCATTTCAGATCAAATAGCAAAACTCTTCCCTTACTTTTAGTGGCTTTTTGCCTAAGCTGTTACTATAACGACACATGATACAATTCGATTACCTTCCGTTAACCCCATTTCATCTTCGTTGATGTTCACCTCTTCTTGAAAACATCTGTTCCTTTCAACTGATCTTCAAAGTTATTTGCCATCTCTGAGGGAATTACAATATCTCTTCCGGACTGTATGGTCGTAGTCGAAGAAACTTTTCAGTTCCTGAGGTTTAGCCCAGAGAAGCTCTGCACATCTTGAGAGGTGCTCCTGGCAACGCTGAGTCTTGCCGACTGACGAAAACGTTAGGAACCAAGAAGTTTCTTCGACCACAACCATACAGGAGGAATACTCATCAACAACTATGACATCCGGTCGTGAAAGCTGTAACACGATAGCCTATTTCAAAGGGAAGAGAAACTTCATTCAATTACAAACACGCGATCCGGACGCACAGGCAGCGGTTAAGACGGAGTCATATTCGTGTTGACATCTGAAATCAGCTCGACACATGGTGGGCCAGTTTCACACTATGCTCCACAGATGGGTTTGTCTCTCACTGGCCGCTAAGGTGAGCGCGTGACCGGGAAAATGATTCAAATGGCTCTGAGCAGTATGGGACTTAACTTCTAAGGCATAAGTCCCCTACAACTTAGAACTACTTAAACCTAACTAACCTAAGGACATCACACACATCCATGCCCGAGGCAGGATTCGAACCTGCGACCGTAGCGGTCGCGCGGTTCCAGATGCTCGACCACTCCGGCCGGCACATACCCAAAAATTTGAAAAAAAAATGTTGAATCATATGTGTGACTGTAGAGCCAGTAGGTTCATTTTAAGCAGAAAACATGGACAATTACGCGCGTGAAGACACGCCTTCGATGTCCACGTTAGTTTCTAAGTTACTGTAAGCTATATGTTATAAGTAATTCCTGAACTCGGCAACGCATTATCCAATTGCAATAAACGAGGTGTCTATGGATACATCTTGTAGAGCTGTATCGGACTGTGATAGTAAATTTACTGAAATCAATCACATATCTAAATCAGAGGCCAAAATCTGAATTTCGCAGCTTTTCTTACTAAATGCAGCGTGTGGTAGCCGCGGGGTCTGAGGCGCCTTGCCACGGTTCGCGCGGCTCCCCCCGTCGGAGGTTTGCGTCATCCCTCAGGCGTGCTTGTGTGTGTGTGTGTGTGTGTGTGTGTGTGTGTGTGTGTATTGTCCTTAGCGTAAGTTAGTTTAAGTTAGATTAAGCAGTGTGTAAGTCTACGGATCGATGACCTCAGAAGTTTGGTCCCATAGGAACTTACCACAAATTTCCAAAATTTCTTACTAAATAAATAGAGAAACATTAAAAGTAGTGTCATTGCTGTAACTTTAGATATAAAGGAAATCATTTAATGCACGATTTACATTGTTTGTTAATATTTCCTCTTTTAAATCCGAAAAAAGAGAAAAACCATAGAAGTTATTGTTTATAAGTGAACTATGGCAGATAAAAGAAAACTGATAGCAGCAAAATATTTCTTCGAAAATTTCCGTGTGATTTGATGTATCATATGTGTATGAAAGGTTAAAATAAAAAATTTCAGCAATTTTCAAGTTCAGTAGTTTGACTGACTTCAGTGGTGCTTGACCGTGGTCTCTTGGGTGAACAACGGCAATTTGGAGGATAGTCTAAGTATGGACGCCGTAAAGGCGGTCAGGCTGTGTTAGGAGGGTGGATTATCTGATGAGCTGTGAAATAGTCCCTAGTTCTGATGTGCGAACTATTCAGAGTTCCTACTATCGGACATAGATATTTTTCTGCATCCGATGAACTTGTTGCTTTTCGACTTGTGTGAAATCCAAGCGCCGGCCGGGGTGGCCGAGCGGTTCTAGGCGCTACAGTCTGGAACCGCGTGACCGCTACGGTCGCAGTTTCGAATCCTGCCTCGGGCATGGATGTGTATGATGTCCTTAGGTTAGTTAGGTTTAAGTAGTTCTAAGTTCTAGGGGACTTATGACCTTAGAAGTTAAGTCCCATAGGCTCAGAGCCATTTGAACCATTTTTTTGTAATACAAGCCGCACCCATAAGGTGATAAGATTTCAGTGTGTAGACATTGTGGAATTTATAATTGATGTACTGTGGAACTTTAACGGTTTTCTAAAGATAACTCACGCATTTAATCGTGGTTTATTCAACCGCCTCCAATATCTTGAGAAACTCGGTCGGACACTGAAATTAATTTATTGAAAACTATGACCATCGACTTTGCGATGTTCTTATTGGAAGTAAACGTGGATTTGTGAAACTTCAAAAAGTACGTGATTTTTGCATAGCGAATCCTCTCTGTATTTATATTATATACTTTTGTGGAACATTGGGTGCATTGCGATGAACGTGAGTTGGCGCACCGTAGACGAAACGTAACCAAACTTGTAAGTGCATCCAAATTTACGGTGGCTTATTGAAGTCGTACAGTGGCACGTGAAGGCTGCGAGCTGATATAGTACTTGTGAACAGTTTACAACTCTGATTTTCGGCAAATTGATGAGAGAGATTGTATTTTATTTCAACATCCACACCAAATGCACATCCCCATACAATCCGACCGGTCACAAAGCCTTCATTGTATTAATGACAATATCATTGGGAAACCTCGAATTTCCTTTCTCTTCTCACTGAGCATAAATTAACTTTCCAAATTGTCCTGTAGTGCTTGCTCTGTGTACTGATTAAATGACATCGGGACAACCCTGTCTTACTCGCTTCTCAACTATTGCTTCCCTCTGGGATATGAAACTAAAAAATCTTTTGTATTCGTTGTTTTTATTTTCTGTTGTAGTTGCTTTCCACTCACATTTGTTGATGACTAGTTTCGAAGATAATATTCATTTTAAAACTGTTATCCGACAGCGCAGCAGGCTGTCACATGGATGAGAGTAGAGCAGAAAATCAAGAGGTCAGATGTGGAATCACTTAACTCATTCAAATACCTAAGCACTACAGTTTGTAGGGATAGTATGTGGAATGATTACGTAGACACAGCTCTACGTAAAGCCGATGGTAGACTTGGGTTCATCGGGTGATACTGGAAAAATGTAATAAGTCTGTAAAGGGAATTGCTTACAAAACGCTAGCGCGTCCCATCCTACATTATTGGGAAAGTGAGTAGGACCGATACCAAATAGGTCTAGCAGGGGATGCTGAACGTACACAGAGAAGGTCATCACAAATGGTCACATGTTTGTTTGACCCTTGGAAGACCGTCATGGAGATGCTGAAAGATCTAAACTGTCAGATACCTGAAAACAGAAAGTATACTTACAGAGCTTCAGAAACCATTCGTAGGTAAGGAAACTAGGAACATACTGCAGACTCTTGAGTATCGATCATGTTGTGACCTTGATCACAATATTAAACTAATTTACACAGCGGTCAGACGCATTTAAGCAATCAGTCATCCCAGCTTCCATACGCAGACACAACGGACAGAATACGTGGCACGATGGGAATTACATGGTGTTTTAAATGAATATATCGGTTTTAAATCTATGAAGAATTTATTTCACGCAACTTACAATTATAAATAATACATAAAATGAAAGAGCAGCTCAAACAGTTTTGTTTGTATACAAGTGCACAAAGTGAAGAGCATAGAATGACAAAGAGTGTTGAAGAACGTGTTGAACGAGTGAGAGTTTTTCATGCGAAGTCCCAAGAAATCAGTCCGGAAGGGGTCGTGAATTAGCAGTTCCAGTGACGTCGTTGGGTACTTTTAAAGAGACAAAACTACGATTTTATCATTTGCAATTGTTACAAGCTCTATGGCCTTCCGACTTACGTGGAAGATTTACAAACGAAAAGTTGCTGCATGTCGATGAAAAATTTCTGGATCATCTTATCTACAGTGATGAGTTGACATTTCACCTAAGTAGAAATATGAACACACACAATGAACGCGTATGGGGTCAGCGAATCCTTCACCATATGGTACAGTTGCAGAGAGACTGCCTTAAATTGAAGACTTTTGTGCCGTGTTTGTTATCTTGCGCTGTAACTATGGCTCTTTCCTTAACTGCAAGAAGCTGAACCGCGAACCTTTATTTTGCAGCAAGTTGGTGCGCCGCCTTACCAGCATAACTCAGTAGGTGACCGTTTAAATGATGACGTACTAGGCCGTTGGGGGCTTTCTTTGCGTGACCTCCACGTTCACACACGATCTCACGCCATGAGATTTTTATCTTCGTGGGTTCATAAAGGATTATGTGCAGCGCCTGCGTTACCACCCGATCTACTCGACTTCAGAAACAGCATTGTGGCAACCATTACTCCAGACACTGTGATCAAGATTTGGAAAGAACTCCCCTCCCAGCTCGATATGTGACGAATGGTGCTTGCTTTGGACACTTGTAAGAAAAACTATTTGAGCTGCTCTTTCATTTGATGTATTATATAAAATTGTAAGGCGAATTTAATAAATGCTACAAAGCCTTAAAACCCGTCTATTCACTTTGAAACTTCCTGTACCTTCTGCCATACTATCAATGGTTTGCGGAGTGTGTATGTAAACGTATATGTAGCCGACGCTCGATGTATGAAATGTATAAATGCGTGCGGTTAGTAACTTGTTTTACGCTGTTCATGACGATTCACATGATCAGAACTCGGCTAATATATTGAAAATGAACATTGTGCTCGAATGTAGTCCCCAGTGAATGTGTAATAATAATAATAATAATAATAATAATAATAATAATAATAAAACAGTGAAATCAATGGCGGCGGCTAATCCTTCCACTGATGTCAAGCTGGAATATATATTCCACATGACATTCAACTAAAAAAAACGGCGCCGAAAGATTTAAAGAAAGAAAATTAAAAATCTTACTGACAACTGCTTACGTAACAAATCTGTTAGATACTGATCCTAAAAATAAAATTGATGATAAAGTACAAATAAGTAAATTAAAATGAAT